>NW_026061784.1:2513665-3142081 GCF_023897955.1 Schistocerca gregaria | reverse complement strand
AAAATAAAATAAAATTTTCTAATGTAAGTAAGTTTACTGGCGACTGTATTTCTGTTTACGATGACTTCCGCTATGTCATTTCCCAACGTAACCTGGCTCTGCCCAGTTGGTAATGATGGAACGTGATTTGTATTGCGAATTCTGGATTATAACGTCTTTCTTTTGAGGTTACCAGACGCAAAGTAAATCTGTTTGTGCTTCTTAAAAGTAAATGTCTGAACCCACGCATTGCTCCTGTGATAGTTCCACCAGGCCATTGTGCCCACATTTCCCAGCCCCAGGAGTGAGCTGCAACGGATGATGTGCTGAGCTTACAAAAGTAGTCACGGTGGATAAAACGCGAGTCTATTAAATGTTTAAGTAGAAACAAGCTTCTGACGCGGAGATTATGCTATTCTCATGTCAGCAGGATGTAAAGACCCTTGTAGGCATCATAGGCTCGATGTGAAGCCATTTTGAAATGTTCACAAATTCAGATATTTTCTTATTTCGTGAAGATCCACTGGGAAGTGTGAAGTTACCGGATAATTGGATTATTACCGTCATTATTACTATCATTTTCTTCATGCCGCTGCTGGAACACTGTACTTGAATATCAGTTCGTGCCTTTTGGTCACTATACAAGTAGTTTCACAAGAAGAGGTTCTTTCTCTGTCTACAGAATTCTTTTCATGTTAATATCAAACATCAGCAATTACTCATAGATTTCATTAAAACTAAAGTAATCGATGAAGACGTTACTTGATAACAAAAACGCTCTGCCTTTCTTCTATTACTTGCGCCTAGAAATGGCTGTCGAGTACTGCCAAACCAAAAGCCAAGAGATCTTACTGCCTGCCGATATACGTCGCTGTCAATTTTTCCATATGATTTGGTTGACGTGACCTGTTTCAAGTTGTGTATGACAGAGAATGTTTTAGAAAATCAATTGTTTTCCTTTGCAATAAAGAAAAAGATTTTCATTCTAAGCTATCCAAGTTCAAAATTTTTGGAATATTAGTTCCAGTTTAATATTCGCTTCTATAATGTAGGAAAGTATTTCGCACTTGCAAAACTCGGATCCGGCCCATTGACCTTACACTCAGCCGCCGGCCATAAATTCTGTCTCAGAGTGACACCAGATTAAGTAACCTAATATAGCGAAGATTATTTGCCAGTGCTCTCTCTCACCAGAAAATACGCAGTTCACTCACTAATTGGGCTCCATTAGTACACTGTAACAGTAATTTCTGTGTGTCTGCAATGCATTCGGATTGTAGAATTTAGCGGTGCTCTCTCTCCCACTTCTGTATACAATATGACTGACCTAAACGGGCCCTTTATCGTTACAGGCCCTGAGCAGTGCTACATCATACTGACAACAGTAATGTTCTTATACTGACAATCTGAGTGGTCGTTTTACCTGATTTTGTGATCATTTAAATAAGACAACATGACCTTCCAGTGGGAGACATTTCGTTCTCCCTTTTCCTTCTGTGACATTTTTCCGTAATCTATTTGCCTTCCAATCAGCGAAATGCGGTAGAGTACGGCCGGTAAACGATTTACAAATCACGATTTAGTCCCGTTAAGACGATTTCTTCAAACATTGTCGTTGCTAAAGGAATTTACTTTCGTCTTAAATCGTCTCAAGCAGCAACGTTCACAGACATCCCAAATACGTAAAAGCTCATTATCCTGGTACGAAGTTTGTAAAACAAACTTACCACAGTTTGTGTCAGGTTGATCTTTTCGTCTGATAGCTCAGCCTAAGTATCACAAGTAGTGTCCCTGTAGCTTTGGGAATCATTGGTTAATAACTAGTTTAACACCAGTGGGTATAGTATTGCTAAATATTCAAATTAATTATCAACCTAAGTCTGAGTTCATCCGCAGACTGTAGCGAATTTATAATACTGAAGCTAGACTTTGCATCCTTGTCCTCCTTGAGTGGGCATTGGAAGGCGTTTGCACACACGAACACAACACTATGAATACTTCGAACGCCATAGTTAACGTTGCTCTCATAAACTACTTTTGTTTTCTTAATTCTTCTAGGTGTTCAGGGTGCAATATGTGTTGTAGATACAGCATTAGAGCAAAACATTGACCGCCGAGCCGTCCACATAAGGTGGACAACACAGTCGTGCTCCTCTCAGGATCCTGTGTCCGGCAGTATGCTCGATCAGCAACATTGTAGACTGCAGCACTTCCCAGAGGAAGTCTTGAGTTCAGTCTTAGTACATTATTCTTGACTAAGGCCGTAGTCTTGAGGTAAAACGCGAGACTAGCTAATATGACGTCTGGCGACCGGAAGCAGACAACGACAAAATTTTTATCGCCCCTTTGCTCTCGGTGCTGAAGCTATGCTTGTAATTCAAGCGAATCTACAATATATTTCGCTTTGTGTCACACTGGTAATAATAGTTTGGTTCAGCAATGTCTTAGCGAAAGATTTCTTTACCGAGCATCTGCCTCTGAACACCGCATGCGTCTGAGTTCTCTGGGACCCGTTTGCTGCCTACCGGCGGGGGCTGAGGCACTGCGCTGCCTTCTGCCGACAACATCTGCTCCACTCCACACTCTCAACCATGTAAAATGCTTTAATGTAGTTGAGTAGTGACCCATAAAATCTGCCTACGATTTGTGTTTCACTCTTCATAGCAAAGGAGGCACAAAACCGTTTTTATTTGATGATTACTTTATTACATTAGAATGCAGTACATCAATGTGACGCAGAATTAATTTCATTGTTTCTGATCCAGTGCGCTATAATTAAAGCGTCACATTCTGTTCCTTTCCTTGCACAGGAGATTCTTCAAATAATTTATTATTGTCATGGATTCATATGTGTTACTCAAGGCACAGGGAGTAAATGCAATGTAATGTGTTTGGTTTCTTTCTTAGATTTTCTATGGTAAATGGATGCAAAAGATTGCGTCAATACCTATGAGAACCTGCTCTATAGCTACTAAGGCAAACTGCTTGTTTTGAGGTCCATAAATTAATTAATGGAGAAGTGAACGCTGTTCACAAATGATATTTAGAATATTCAATTGGATTTAAGGCGAAAAAATTGCCCATATTTGAAGCTACCCAGAGAAAAAGTAAGTTGCTAGAGACACTGTCAGCACATGTCTGCAGGGAAGTTTAGCATAGAGTAATCAAGAGGCTCATTTCCTTCATACTTATCACCCTGGCATGTGAGTCTTAAGTGAAGAACAATATTGAAATTCGTATCGTTGATGGTCGATTCGAATTTCTTCAGAGACGCTGGTATTGCGAAGCAGCTTGGAAGTCAGAACGCCATGATCTATGACGATTAACACAACTTACTGAGTCGAGCTACCAAGAAGATTCGATGTGTAAAGGTTTTCTTCCGATTTCGATACAGAATTTTTTCTGGAAATTCGCAGCTCCTTAAAAAAAAAAGCTCGCACACGATGGTCCCTACCTCAGTTGGAACTGACGACTGATTGAGCCGTTCTGACACGAGACATGGGCGGTACCACCGGGTTACAGACACACTGCTACCTTTGCACCACTCTCATCATGGTATTGGTCGCTCAGCCTCATAACGCATCGTGAAAGATAATAAAAGTTGCCACTTATGTGAAGAATAGCATTTCTTTAGCCAAAAAATTGAATTTTCTGCCTCAGTATCTTAGTTTACGTAAGGATTATACAGCATGAGCCATTCAAATGGAAAGGTACTATCAAGTAAATTTAGTGAGCCAATTCAGTACCATAGGCGGAAGTGATTGCACTGTCACAGTGTTGCCTAATGTTTGTGACGATGTTGCCAAATCTCAGGTGTGCTAGGAACAGCTGTGTAGCGGTATGCGTGGAGAATCCCCTGCTCGTGTCTTACGGGGATATGGAGAGGAACTGCAGGGTTTGGTTAGGATGCAGCGTTTTCTCCTAGCAGTTGTGTCAAACATTAAGGTGTATAATCTTCCCTCACGATTACAGTTTCCTACAAAATATATACAAATAAAACACTTACCTTGTTTCTTTCCGACAAAAGATTATTTCAGTACGATAAAAAGTTTTTGGAAATCTCTTATGCCCACCTGTCACCAAAGTAAGATAAACACTTTGCACCTCGAAATCGATTGCATGTATGTGCAGTCTTGTGATGCTTAAATAACGCTCAAAGGACATTTAGTCCATATTTTATCTGAGCTTCTGTATGTCGATAAAATCGGTTCTGATCTGGGAATGCAACTTAGACCGTACTTAACGCTCAATTTGATCCCTTCGTGAGAATACAGCACGGCTACAATTTGTTGTTTGTTCAGAACTGCAGATTCCTCAACATCTCCACATACTGCGCGTGAATGGGTTCGAATCCTGGCCCGGCACTATAGATTTCATTATGTATTATCAAGCTCTAGCATGAGAACACCTATCTGCTGGTGGATAATTATTTTAATGTTTAATGTATTTTCATTCGTTGTCAACACTAACGATATGTGACGTTTTTGACACCCAGTGAGACACAGGACTATTTGCGAGATCACTGTAAGTTCAAGATGTTAGTCCGAGCTGGACAAAAATTCGGAAGCTGACGTATTTTTGTGTGTAGTCAAAAGCGATATGATGTGTGGAGCTGTATTCCCAGTGAGCACTGAACTCTTCGTCATTTTATTTCTAGGTCAAACACGCTCACATGTAGCTGCTGGTGCAACAAACCCATATTTAACGTTCGTTTTCTGTAGAATATAACAGCGATAGATGCCGGGTTGGAGTCTTTCGAAGGAAAAAAAAAATATGTTTCGTCTCGTCATTTCAGTTAAAACATCTAGCTACTGCCGAGAAAATCCGAAATGTCACAGTCGATTGTGCGTCGATATCTATCCGATTAAGTTCTGAGTTCGAATCCCTGCCCAGTACAAAGCCTTACCTCACGGCAATTCAAGTAAGTTACTTGTCAAGAACCAAGATTCAACATCTCTCGTCGTTCGTTAACAGGAGCAATAGGTGCTTGGTAGGAATTCGCGTCCGGCAAAAATGCTTGCGCTATGTAATTTAAAGTTGGTATTTGCAAACTGGCTCTCTCTAAAATCGAGGTATATCACTCTCTGTATGCCTAATCAGGAGTGACTGTTAGTTTCCGTCAGGCACGAAATCTTTGCTTAGTCTGCATGACCTGGGTTTGAATCCATATGCAAAACGAGACGGTTCGTCGTGTCATTTGAAGTTCATACATATTCTCAACTGGTTGCCCGTGAATAACTTTAATTTTTAATCTCATTTTGTGTTCAATGATAAGTACGGTATGTTACATTGAAGAGGAAATCATGAATACGACGAATTTACTACGTGTATTACCTATCTGACGTAATAATGAGAGTGGTAAAATGTCAGGTATGTCATTTATTGTAATAAATGTGAGCTACAAGCCTTAAGGGCAGTCTTATCTGTGATAAGGTGTTCCGTGATATTTGTAGTATCGTGGTATTACTTTACATCTTGAGTTATTGCGATACAGAACAGTGTTTTCTTGTGGTGATTTGTTGGAACCATTTTCAATAGTCAAACGACTGTACCAAGGAGCGATAAGGGGACCTGCTAGACAGTTGCGTTATGTGGGTTGCATGTGAATCAGGCGAAATTCAATTCGGGCGTTAGGATAGTTTTGAGCATGACTGTACGTGTAGGGGCAAATGAATGATTAGAGTTGAAGAAAAACTGGATGATTAATTCAAGACAAAGAGCTTCACAAATTGATAAGTCGATAACGTGTTGGGCCACCTCTGGTCTTTCCGCGGGCAGTTACTAGGCTTGGCATTCACTGATAAAGTTAGTGGATACCCTTCTGACGGATATCGTACCAAATTCAGTTCAGTTGGTTCGTTACATCCTCAAAATCGCGACCTGCTTTAAAGAACCTGCCCATTGTGCTCCAGATGTTTAAAATTGGTGAGAGATATGGCGATCTTGCTGTGCAATGTATTGCCTTGCGTGTACAAACACGTAGATACGATATCCGTGTGTGGTGCGTAAATTGTCGGTAGGCACCTCACTTAGTGTCCCGAGCAGAGTTCAAGCCGCCATTAAGACAAAGGGTGGACGCACTGCATATTAATGTCCACTAACAGGTGTCTGTACACTCACTGATAGGATAGTGTATTTCGAAATGTTAGCAGAGGCCAGAAGTTGGAGCATTTGGTCTTCCTCTTAAAGCTTAAGTGGGGAGAGTCGTAGAATCTCTATAAAGAGACACCTCTGGCAACACTAGTTGAAAGTGGCCTTCAAACTAGCCGTCAGAGCTGCCGTAGCCGAGACGCCCCCTGGGTAAACGCTACGGACTTCTGCAGTCGCGCCTCGCGATCTGTCACGAATTATGGAATGTATTCGCAGATACCAATTGTAATACGACAACGGCTATACAGTTTGCAGGAAACGTACAGGATGTTCTGAAATTCCCATCACTACCTGCTACAACTTGTAGAGGGGACTGAGTACATAATACTCATATTTTAAATTGTAACCTGTCTCCCGAGACGTACCGTATACTAGAACCACTTGAAAACATGTTGGTAACGATGTCACTTTGACAAGTAATTTGTTACATTGAGGAGCCAAAGAAATATCGTTTATGGTCCCCGCGAGCACGCAGAAGTGCCTCAACACGCCGTGGCATGGACTCTGCTGATGGCTGAAGTCGCGCTGCAGGGAACTGACACCATGAAACCTGCAGAGCTGCCCATAAATCCGTAACAGTAAGAGGGAGCAGAGATCTCTTCTGATCAACACGTTGCAAGGCATTCCAGATATGCTAGTTAATGCTATAAAATTTACTAGAAACGTACAGTATGTTTGGGGAGTTTGGTGGCCAGCGAAAGTGTTTAGGCTCGGAAGAGTGTTTCTGCAGCGACCATGTAGCAATTGTGGTTGTGTGGGCCGCTCCTTTGTCCTGCTGGAATTACCCACTTCCGTCGGAATCCACAATGGACACGAATGGATGCAGGTGATCAGACAGGATGTATCTAGACGTATCAGGGATCCCACATCACTCCGAATGCGCACGCTCTACAACGTCACAGAGCCTTCACCAGATTGAACAGTCCGCAGTTGACATGCGGGGTCCATGGAGTCATGATGTTGTCTTCATACCCATACACGTCCATACTGTATATACATTTTGAAATGAGACACGTCCAACCAGGGATTATGTTTCGAGTCATCAACAGTCCAATGTTCGTACCGATGGGCCCAAATGAGGCGTAAAGCTTTGTGCTGTGCAGTCAGCAAGGGTACACGAGTGGGCCTTCGGCTCTGAAAGCCCATGTAGATGATGTTTCCATGAATGGTTCGCATGCTGATACTTGTTGATGGTCAAGCATTGAAATTTTCAGTTATTTTCGGAAGGGTTGCACTTTCGCCACGCTGAACGGTTCTCTTCAGATTCCATTCTTGCAGGATATTTTTCCGGCCGCAGAGATGTCGGAGATTTGTTGTTTTACTGGATTGCTAATATTCACGGTGCCCTCGTGGAATGGTCGTAGAGGAAAATCCCCACTTCATCGCTACCTCGTAGATGCTGTGTCCCATCGGCCTTGCGCCAAGTATAAAACCACGTTCAAAGTCATTTAAATCTTGATAACCTGCCATTGTAGCAGCAGTAACCGATCTAACAACTACGGTAGACACACGTCTTACATAGGCGTTGCCGGCGGCAGCACCATATTAAGCCTGTTTACATATCTCTCTGTTTGAATACGCATTATTATAATAATTTCTTTGGCATTTCAGTGTAGATGTGACCGAGTACATCTATTGTTCTACAGTTTCACTCTTTAATAACCAAAGAATCAAAAAAATCGGTCTTCAGAGACACTGGTTTTACAGGAGGGCGTTTTCCAATTTGAAATTACAATGATATTATTTCCTTCAGCTGCTGAGAGGCGTTGATAGATATCAACGAAGACAGGTGAAAATGTGTGCCCCGACCGGAACTTGAACCAGGAATCTCCTGATTACATGGCAGTCGCTCTATCCATCTGAGCCACCGACGGCACAGAGGATAGTGAGACTACAGGGACTGTCTCTCGCACGCCTCCCGCAAGACCCACATTCTCACCTTTGTATGTCCACACACTACATTCGTAGCGTCCTTTCGCACATGTCCGGAAGAACAGACACAATATCCATATAAATATATTTTCCAATTCGCATGCGCTGCGTCTCCACGGAGCACCACAGACGCACCTGCTGACGGTGAAGGCACCCTTACTCGAAGATGTTGTGCAATGGTAACGAAAAGCGTGTGGGGAGGAGTCAGACGTTGTGGACAACGATCTTGATAAAGGCGACCAGCAGCTCTTCCAGTACTGAGCGCTTTGGCCACACAGAATACTTGTGTCGGTGTATTCGGCAAAAGTTTGCTCAGAAATGTTGCTCTAACACTCACAGACACATGAACGAGACTCGATCCAGGTCAGAGAGGAGACAGCCGTCAAATGACATCATAGGATCAGACGTAAGTAACCCCCCCCCCCCCCCCCTCCAGTGATTATAACCCTGTTGCATACCACATTAGCGAAGGTGTATTTATACGGCTGTATCACGGATATACCTTTCCATACATGGGCTCCTCTTCAAAATATCGTCACTCAGTTCCCTAGAAGTTTTTAACGGGAATTTTGCAACATCCTGTATCTCTCCACTAACTATACAGTTCTTTCCAGAATTAGATCCCTCTGCAGTGGAGTGTGCGCCGATATGAAACTTCCCGGCAGATTAAAACTCTGTGCGGGACCGAGACTCGAACTCGGGACCTTTGCCTTTCGTGGGCGAGTGCTCTACCATCTGAGCTACCCAAACACGACTCACGCCCCGTCTAAACAGCTTTACTTCTGCAGTACCCCGTCTCCTACCTACAGCTGTTGTACGACATTCGAAATATACGGATGTATTTCAGAATTTCGGCGTAATGCAACTTCGCAGAAACATGGCTGAATTTTCCTGTATATTGTTATCATTAAAACCAAGCACCGTCTCAGTACCTAATACTTTTTGATATGGAGACAATTTTCATCATTTCAAGCACTATTAAAGTTGGTAGGTGTAGGAAAAAAATACCAGTACCATACTGAAAATATCGGTGAGAAGCGATAGAATTCCTACAAACAACTTGGAGAAAATCATTTTGGGTTCTAAGCCATGTCATTATAAAACAGTGAAACAACTAAAATAACTACATTCCGACCATCGTTTGAACGATCCTCTTCAGAGCGAATAAATGCCACGAAATTTCAAATCAGCAGCAGCGAAATGAAAGGTCGATTTGGAAACAGTTTCTATTTCTTCTTTCTTATCTTCGATTAATTTCCCAAATATCTCGTTCGTTTCGTATGTTGCTTTCATTATACAAGGTGTTTCACATTTCTAGAGCTTGCAATTTTTCCTAGTAACTCATGCATGCAAACGTCATCTAACGAGGCTACAGAGCATCAAAATACAAGCGCCAGCTCCGGCAAATGTATGTAAGTAGAGTGTGATGCCGTGATCATGTATCAATTTGATCATGTATCATGATCCAGAAACGAATGAGTCGAAAGTTACATACCTCTGACGGCGGAATACAAGTACTGGTACTGTTGTTGCTAACTTTCAAAGCTGGTAGTATGGATCAAAGTAAGAAAAAATGTCCGGTAAACATGGGCTACAAAATGCATACCTGAGGAGCTATGAGCACTTGTTCAGCAGTGGAGATATGTTTTATGCTAGCGAAGATGAACAAGTCCTCACAGCTCTTAAGGTATGCATTTTACAGCCCATGTGTACTGGACATTCGGTCCATACTACCACCTCTGAAAGTTTCCTGCCCTACATCTCAGCTACAACACTACCGGTAGATCCTGTCACAAGTAACAGGAATGTCTTCTCTTCCAATTTTCTGTTATAGGGACATAACCTCAAATTTATAGATTTATCCATCTCCATCATCATAGAAAATTGGTAACATCTTCATTGAATCTTTCTGTGTACACATATTTTACAGACTCCAGCGCCTGTAACTTCGATACCCTGTAGCGTCGCTGGATGACGTTTCCAGACATCGATTCCTATGTAAGACTTCATCTGGTAGGTCCCCTCTACAGACGCGATAAGTGTGTAGCACGACGTGTGAAACATTCTGTATGCAAAGTGAATAACATGGGTGAATGGACTAGACCCGAAGCCCCCCCCCCTCCCATTATCTCTCTCTCTCTCTCTCTCTCTCTCTCTCTCTCTCTCTCTCTCTCTCTCTCTCTCTCTCTCTCTCTCTCTCTCTCATTCTCTCACTTTCATTCTCTCACTCTCTCTTCTCAACTATCAACTGCCAGCTTTCCTTTATGTCTTTTAAGTCTTAAAACTGCTGTCTGATTTCTGGCAGAGCTCTAGATAACATGCCGCTCACTGTATTTTATCGCTGGTTACATCATCTTAAATTCAAACTGTATATTTTGCTCAAAATTGTCAGAAGTTATTTTGTAACATCTATAGATGTTATAAATATGGGTTGAATTTCTTCAACCGATCTCTAGCGGCTAGTGTGTTCTCTCAAAATCGATTTTCCTCTAGCTCGTCTCCTCTAATTCCTGTGTAAATATTTTGGATCAGTATTTTCAGCCAGGACGTATGAAAGTGATGGTTCGATAGTATCCGCACTTATCACTATTTGCCTTATTTGGTGTTGGTGTTATTTTTTTCGTTTAGTCTGAAAATTTAGCAGTCACGTCAGTTAGCATAGATGTTGAGGAGTGAAGCAGCAAACGTCGACAGAGTGAGTCCTCACCGGTGCTGATAGAGCCTTCTGGTGGCGAAGCCCTGCACTACAGACAACTGAGTGTGTGAGGAACTAGTAGCGACATCTAGCAGCGAAGTGATGAACAGCAAAATGGCCGCGAAAATCGAGTGACTTAAATGTCTAGTTGCTGTTTATTTCTTCCTTTACACTATTATTACAAAACAGATTACGGCATCACTGCTCGGTTTGTCTGTTACCGTATTTTTGTGTATTTCACACATTACAAAATAATTCTGTTCTGGTAACATATAATGCAAACTACTTCTCGAGCGACATTAATGTACGCAGCATGTTACATTCATCATTCCCTCTTCGTAATTTAGTATTACTAATAGTTTTGTCCACACTTTTAAGCATTAAAAATGGATATGTGGCTCGGAACAGGACTACTGTTACATTAAATGTTAACAACATAATCGCACGGTATAGTGAGTTAAAGATTATTGAACAGCAACGAGAACTGTAAGTAAGTTTATGCAATGCAACGTTAGTGATATAATAGTACAACAGTAATAGGCGTTTGTCAGCCCTTTTTTTCTATTTTACAGTTTCACTCATTACTGATGGCAAATGCCTTGCAGAGAACGTAATATTCTGCATCTTCGGTACGGCCTTTACAATCTCTTTCATTGAACTGCACTTAACATGGAGAGGTAGTAATACAATTTTTTCTCTGATCTACAAGATACTTTTACAAAAAGTAGAGGCAGAGAGGTAGTCATGTAACTATTAATCGAAATATTATATGAACTATATGGGTGTGTTAGTAAAATCACCAAGAAATTCCTCTTATTAATTTTAAGTGTTATCTGTTTGATTCAGCATTCAGCTCACATAAAACCACGAGAAATATCGTTTTTATAAAAAAAACAGTTTATGTCTTTAGTGACCTGTGTAATATCAAACATCTCATTTTGACACTAGAATAATTTGAGAAAAAAAAGGCCTGTTTTAGTTTTTGAAAATGCAATAAGTGAAAACAATGTATTTTAAAAGGTATTGTCAATTGTTACGAAACGATTTATTATACAGAATTTATAAATCGCATAGTTAATCATGATACTAAAAAGAACACCTTGTTGGCTTGTGACACAATACTTTGCATTTTCTTATGACTTTGACATAATTACTGCCTTTTCAGCACTGAGAATGAGTAAAATACATTATGTAATATATGAATCAGTATGATAAACTTTTTTCGAATATTCATTGTTAACTTCAAGAAAATGGCAGATGTTTGGGTATTTACCTCAGAAGTATTCAGCACACGAAGGATAACAAAAATCATTTTTTTGGTAAGGTTTTTGTTTGATAGTTTCCTACAAATATTACTGATACCATAGTGAGATATATTAAGTACCTTAAAATATATGTAGATGTGGTCTGGTGAAGAAAGTGTGTAAATTAAATTTTAAAATGCTTGCACCAGCATAATCAGGTTTAGTTTGTAGTGTGGGAGTGAGCTCCACGTGGGACCCGAAGCACGGATCCCACGGGGGTGCCCGGCATGCGCCACATGCCAAGGCAGAGGTGGAGGCTAGTGTTCGGAAGTCTGAAAATTCCAGCGCCGGCCGGGGATTGAACCCCGGCCCGGCTGGGGCGAATAGCCCCAGCCGAGGCGCTGGAACGTTCCAGACCCCCTTACCACTAGACCACCGGTGACCCCGGCGGTTTCTTGCTCCATAGTCCAGCTAGTGGTCGTAGAGCACTTCCTGTTGTCCTCCGTGTTTACACCGAGGCAGCAGTGGCGTGGTGTAACAGGAAGTGTTTACTTGCGTCCGCTGGATGTCCACTTAGTGTACGACTTATTTACCCGGCTGACGTTCGTGTCGCTATAATCTCCTTAGTTGCGTTACAATTATATGCAGGGACTGAAAATCTGCCTATGCAGTTGCACGCAGTCGCATCTCACTATTTGAACCTCTGTAATTCGATCGTGTTGTCAAGACCCATGTCAGAACTGTTTATCGAAGAAAGCTCATGTGTTCGGTACATTTCATAAACGGAAGCGACTGGGATAACACACAGCCCGTAAACATTTTGTAATGAAGTGTCAGCCGGTACGTAATACTCGATATCTGGAGTTGTTTTATCGGTTATTAAGATAATCGTTTCACCCCTATACACTTAAAAAAATTCCCGTGTTTTCTCAATAAAGCATAAGCACAGTACATAAATCCCTCGCGAAAATGACATCGGAGAAGTACAAGTGTTCGAGTGCCACAGAAAACAAGTGGGTCCTTGAAGGTGTGGAACGGAGAGCAGAACTAAAATAAGATGTAACGTTTCGGGATTCCCTCATAGTCGCGTAGACACTCCAGAAGCAGGAAGATCCGTTTGATGACGTCTCTTGAGGAGTGAGGAAAAAATTCACTCTCAAATAAATACTGTACAAGATGCCTCGCCGCCTCTTGAAGGGTGTCATGGGATTCTGCAGCCGTGGACTCGGCGACCCGTGAGCCAACGCGGTGTTTCTGACCACATACATTTTAACTGCGGGTTCTCCGACGTGCAAAGGAAGCCGCGACAATGGGGAGGCTCTGCGTGCCGTTTTGTAATAAGAACGCCTCTCCACATTTTATCGTAGGAATGATATAAATTTTAAACTTCTTAGATCCACCGAGTCATTATGTATTCTTAAAATATCTTTAACTCTTTTTCAACACATATGTATCTTTTACCTCTTTCACTGAAGAAGCTGACCAACAGATTTTTTTTCAATTTCAGGTATTGGTTTTATTGCATTCTCCTTTAGCGTATTGATCAGAAATTGTAGGTTAAGATACCTTTGCCTTATTGAGTATCGTCTGCTATGCCAAACTTCGACAGCATTCATGGTCCTGTGCATCGAATTGATGACGGTAGATAGCTGACCGAAATCACTTTGAAATAAATTCTCTGAACGCAGATAACTTTGATACAGTAGTGTTAGGTATCGAGGTATTATCTAACGCAACTGAAGCCAACCTAAGAGTGAATTTATTTCGAAATATTTCGGTCGACTGTCTGTCTTCACCAATTCCACATTTCAGGTTGTGTACTAGCATTTTCCATCTATTGACTGATTAAATAGTCTACGCCACTGGGCACTTGCTACGCTGTTACTCTCCATGCTTCATCAAGGCAGTCCGGTGGAAGATGGACTCTACAGCACACGTGCGGCAAGACAAACGAACTACTTCTTCATCCCTGTATTGCTCCACTAATCTCAGTTCTTGTATGTCTTCCACAGGCATTGCTTGAAATGAAAATTACAACTGGAAAATAAATGTCTCGGATAACACTGTTTTCATAGCTTAATTTGCAGCCATTTCGAAGTAAAGCAATGCAGTTTTAAATGACAACCAAGTTATGACATTTCTCGGTTGAGAAAAAATATTTCACAATTATTTTGACTTTCCTCTGGTAAAAAAGCTAGTCTTCCGTGCTTCAGGTATCGACAAGTTGTTTCGAACACCTCTGAAATGTCCGTCCATAAGAAGAGCTTTATTTTCAAACATTTTCTCCCCTTCTTCTTAACTGATCACCAGGATTCATTTGCAGGAACAGGGTTATTATGTCTCCTTAAAAACTTCAGTCACTTTCAAAATATCTTCGTGCTGCCGAATCCCTGAACTACTGCCGTCTTTCTCATAATTCGTTATACTTGCGACGTAATCTAAACCTTTATCTCGCAAATCTTGAAATTGCTCTTTAAACCCTCCGAAAAAAGGCACTGTCTACTCACCGCAGACTGTTTCCCAGCAGTTATGCATTCGTTTCTCAATCTACACATCTGTTTCGTCAGGTTGGGCGAGAAACTTACTGTTGAGCCGTGATTCTACCATTTACAATTTTTAAACTGCCGCTGCTCCTATTCCGTTCGGAGTTCCTGTACAGGCAATTCGTATAATTACCACATTTCCGGTGCTCCTGGCACCGCTTACCATCCTTTCCCCTTTCTGTTTCCTTTTCCTTTCCTTTTTCTAACCACACGCTCCAGTCACATTAACGTGACCACCGCCTGTGTCCGACGCTAATGTGTAGGGTATGCGTAACGCGGAAACTCAGCCACTTATGTGACATCCAAAAGGACGTGATCATTGCCTTTCGGGCCACAGGTGGATGCATTTTCGAAACGGCAGAGTTCGTAAAATGTTGGCGTGTTGCCATATTTAAAGCACTCCGCGCATGGCGCTGTCGAGAGCCGACGCTGAGGCCGTTGTGGTGCCCAACGGTCCACAGAGGACAGGAGTTAAAGGAGACCGCAGGTGAATAACGTGCAACTGCTGAGCAACTGACCATGCACGTGAACCGAAGAGCCTACCGACAGTGTCTCCTCTAAGACCACTCAGCGAAAAATGCTATGTGTAGGTCTCCACAGCAGACTCCTGGTCCACACACCTATGCTGACTGCTGTTCGTCCGCGACGAAGGCTGGAATTTTCACGCCAGTTCTGCGACTGGGCGTCCACTGAACGGTGACCTGCGGGCTTTCCAAGTGACAGACAGACGTTGGCGTGTAGGGCGCGATTCACCTGAAAGTGAACACCCGGCAACAGTCGGTGGCAGGGTTAGGACAGGAGGAAGGATCGTTACGATCTCACAAACGTTATCGTGACACTCCCGTCGTTCTGGAAGGCACAGTGGATGAGCAGAAATATCGGTCGGAACCGTTGCCACACCTACATCGAGTCTTTTTTCCCTCGGAATCTACCAGCAGAACAACTAAATCTGTGACACAGCTTGCAGTGGGAAAAGCACCAGGATGAGTTTGCTGTACTCCGTCGACCACCAGGCTTCCCGGACTTAACGGAATCGAGAATATGTGGGACCACCTCGATGAAGCTCTTCGTATCCTGGGTCCTCAATCGAAAAACGTAGCGCAGCTAACTAAGGCACCGACGTCGGCATGGCTCAGTACCTCACTGACTCCTGCGCGTTTCTCAGTTGTCCGCGCTTCCCGTTAATCGTATCCCCCTACAGTGACTCAATGACGACACTCTCCCGTACACGACAGCATCATCAACAGCCGCAGACTACTGTTCACTCTGCCTGTCACCTCATTTATGTCTATACAGTATAACAGCTGTCTGTTACACTTCCTGGGACACTCCTGATGATACCCTTGTGTCTGATCAACGCTCGCTGTCGAGAACGTACTGGTATCTGTTGTAGACTTTAAGCCGCTCTCATATCTGGGAACCGACTCCGTATGCTCATACGAGGCCCTTGGTTAACAGTGTGCAGTGGAGCACCGTGCCAAAGGCTTTTCTCAAATATAGGAGAGTGCAATGTGCTTGGGACCCTACATCCGTGGTTCGCAGTATATAATGTGCGAAAAGGGCAAGCTGCGTTTCACACGAGCTTTCTAAAACCGTGCTGATTTCTGGACGTAAGCTTTTCGGTGTCTAGGAAATTTATTGTAATCATATTCAGAATACGTTCTAGGATTCTGCAGAAAATCGATGTCTGTAATTTTGCACATCCTTTCTTTTACTCTTCTTGTACACGAGTGTCACCTGCGATTTTTTAAACTGCCTTAGGTTGGACCCATTACAGGTGTAATATTCAGAAGGCAAATGTATATTGATCTCGTTATATACGGCTGCAACTTGCGCTTTTGCCAGTCCTTTGCGAAATACTGCTGGGCAAGAGAAAGGCGATAAATGCGAATGAAGTAAGTAAAACTGAAATTGTTTTAACTTCTTCGCTGTCGCCGAATCCTTTCCAAGCGATGCGTCCTTGAGCGGGTCAAACAGGTAGCAATAAATGCTCTACAAGTAGGGTGACTTTTGAAGTTTTTCTTACCAGTCAAGTACAATGCAGACAGCTTCCATTCTCCATAATATCAGCAATATGAAAATGAAAATTCACGAAAGTCAAATCTGGACTGTAGCGATAATGACGCAGAGTCTCCCAACCCATTACTGTTTCTTTTCCCTTCCAGTGGTTTCTTGGATCAGCTGCGCTATGTTTGGGCGAGCGTTGTTGTGTAATAGTATCACGTCTTTTCTTTGACATTGGCGACCCTTTCCTCTCGTTTTCGGCTTTACTTTGCTCATCACTATGTGTGAGTGGTCAGCGCTGCATCCTGTACGCTGATCTTCCAAATAATCACCAAAATACAACTACTTTGGCATCCAAATGATGGCCAGCATCACTTTCCTCGCTGAAGCTCGAGTTTGAATTCCTTTCGGACAGGTGAACTAGTGTGCTTCCATTTCACTCCTTGTCTTTTCGAGTCGGGTTCCCCATTTTGAACGAAAGTTTAATCACACGTTAAAATCTCGTTCGAAAAATGTTCACCTTCACGTTCATAGCACTCTTTGTTTCCTTGTGTTGTGTGAATTCTCTCGGGACCCACGTTGGACTTGTTTCGCTGTACTTGAGCATGTCAATGACGACGTTATGGACTGTGCCACTACCTGTTGCAGCTATTTTGCTATTCAGTTCTACTGCAACACGTCGGCCATCAGGAGTAATGTCGTGAGAGCCGGCTTTAAGCGAAGGAGGAGACAGTTCAATTGGCCGGCCACGGTGTTTTTTATTAGTCACTGAAGTTAGATGGTTTTTGAACTGTCCTACGTATTTATCAAAAATTTCCGTCGTTCGCACAGCTTCGACCATACTGAAAAAACGTTAGAGAAAATATTTCGGCCGTTTTCCGTCTTCTGAAAGGGAAAACGCATCGTTGAACGTTGCTCAGTTAATGTGGAAACTTCAACCGGACACGCCATTCTCAATTGCAACATTAAGGTTATAAATAAAACAATTATTTTTTGTCAGCCGCTCTTAGCTCATCACAGTCATGCCATCCTAAAGTCATGAAACTACAAAAATTCTTCCTACGGACTATTCGACTTCATTAATTTGCTTTGCAGGGGAAACTCACGAAGGAGTATGCGCTTAGTATTTAGTCGGTCATTTCTAGTTGATGAGAAAGTTAAAACAAACAAGTAGCAAACCATTGCTCATTTATTTAGGAACAACATTTATCAGATACAGCTGAGTAACGTTTAACCCAAACCTTAAATGTCATATATATGACACTGCTCGTAGCTGCATCATCTGGCAAGAGTACGCATTAACACCAATAACAAGAAAATGCACCATGACCTTCGTAAACTGTGCATTCTTCATGCCACTGTTGGGAGCAGACATCACACTCAATACAGTCTTCCGTGACAGACTCGTTTTAGTCTTCGCCACACCTTGGGCAGTTCAAAACATGAAGTTGGAATAATAGACAATTGTGAAGGTGATTCGATAAACCCTATGCCTGGCACTTAGATATGATTTGCACAATATCCATGTGGGTGTAGATCCCTCCTTGGATTGTGCCCTGGTTGTTGCTGAAGATGATGGAGCAGTTTAATCCAGATTAGCCACAGAGATTCTACGTTGTTCGTTACTGATATTTTGTCCCTCCTTGGTTTACTTTGTTTTCCTAACAATGCATTTTTGTACGTAGACTCAAACAGAATTCCGGATGTTTTTGCAGCTTGCTTTAGATGTTCGAAAACCTAAAATTGTGCAGTTCACAAAACGAAAAATCATAGTATCCTATGACTACAGCATCAATAACTCTCATTTTCAATCGGTCAGCTCACACAAATACCTCGGTGTAACACATTGTAAGGATACGGAATGGAAGCAGGACTGAATAAAACTCAAGACGCGTTCATACGATTTCTACACCTAGATAAGCGTTCGACAATGTAAAATGGTGCAAGATCGAAGTTGTGAAGAAAATAGCTCTAGGCAGAGACGGGTATATATTAGTACAAGACCCAAGAGGAAATAAGAGTGGAAGACCAAGAACGAAGTGCAAGGATTAAAAAGAGAGTAAGACTTTGATATAGTTATTCGCCTATACTGTTCAATGTTTGCATCAAAGAAGCAATGAAGAAAATAAGAGAGAGGTTCAAGATTCGCACTGAAATACGGGTTGAAAGGATACCAGTGACAATGTTTGCTGATAATATTATCGTTGTCAGTGAAAGTGAATTACTACAGGATCTGATGAATGAAATATACAATATAATGAGTGTAGAATTAGGGGTCAGAGTAAATCAAAGACAATAGTGATGAGATGAAGCATAAACGGGAAAAGCGAGAGTCTTAACATTGGTGATAACGAAGTAAGAAATGGAACCATCACATCGTGTCAGTCAAAGATAAAGGTGGTGGCGAACTGTAATTTATTGATAGAATTAAAGAGCAATATAATCAGTGCACAAAGATGATCTTTTTTGAACTATTGGTGCGACCCATACTCTAATATTGCTCCGTGGTGTGGGACCTGTCCCATATACGAGTAGCAGGGGATATTGAACTGTTCACAATAAAGTCAGCACAGGTTTGTTTGGTTCACAGGAGAATGTAACAGAGATGCTGAAGAAATTGGGAGATGCCTGAAGATACACATAAGCTATCCCGAGAAAGCTTACTTGCCAAATTTCTAGAACATACCGTAAATTTTGAATATACGAGGTGTGTTAAAAAAAAATTGGGAACGTTCGTAATTTCGCGCCAATGGCGTGTTGGGGCGAAATGCAGTTGACATCCCTGCACGCGCGTGTGCTTAATGTGTAACTGCGGGAAGTTTCACTGTTGTATGTCTGTTAGCTTATTGTTCAGTGCTGTATTGACTAGAACGTTGTGTCGCACAGTTGGCGAACTTCGAGAGGGTATAGTTAGAGGAGCAATGCGCCTGCAATAAATTTTGCGTGAAACTCAAGAAAACCGCCGCTCGGGGTAGCTGCGCAGTCTAGGGGCCTTGCCACGGTTCGTGTGGCTCCCCTCTGTCGGAGGTTAGAGTCCTCCCTCGGCGTGGGTGTGTGTAAGTGGTGCAAGCCTAGGGACTGATGACATCAGCAGTTGGTCCCATAGGAACATAAGAGCTAAACTCAAGAACACCTCTACAGAGACACCCCAAATGATGCAGGAAGCCTACGGTGATGAGTGCTTAAGCCGCACTCCGTGTTACGGATGGTTCACACGGTTTAAAAACGGCCGGACGGAAGCTAAAGACGACGCTCGTCCTCCGACTTCTGCCAGCAACGCTTGTGTCAGGAACGTCAACGATGCTGTGCGTGCTGAACGAAGACTGACTGTCCGAGAGATTGCAGAAGAATGTAACATTGCAGTTGGATCGTGAAATCCTAATACAGCATCTTGGAATGTATCGTGTTGCCGCCAAGTTCGTGCCACGGCTCACGAGTTAAGAGCAGAAAGACCTCCACCTCCCAATCTGAGAAGAGCCTTAGGATCACCCAAATGAGAACGAGATGTTCCTTAAGAAAATTATAACTGGTGATGAGACGTGGGTCTGCAGTTATGACGTTGACATGAAGGTTCAATCTTCACAATGTGTAGGGAAATGTTCTGAACGATCAACATATAAAATAGCTTGTCAGGTCAGCTTGGCCCTTGCAGACATTTATTTTCAAAGTTGAAAACCAAGTTGAGAGGACGAAGATTTGTAACGATAGACGCACGGTCCAGCGAAAGGTGAACCAAGTCTGCTCCCAGAAGTGGAAACGGTTTATCAGTCGTGGGGGTGATCATATACAAATATGTGAAGGTATGCGTAGAAAATTTTTGTGGACAAAGTTCCGGAATTTTTTAAACAGACCTCTTAGACGAAAGGTAATGAATACAGGCAAGTGGTCTGCAAATGTTCGTACGCTTGAGTTCGCTTCCATTCGCTGCTGTGGGAACTGGGCTTAATAATAATATTCCCTGTGTGAGATGTAATTGGCAAACTATGTAAACGCTGAGCTGTGCGCCGCTTACAGCCCACGCGAAATTATTCTCGGAGGGACACATCATTATCCCCTTCGTGCCTAAAGTTGCTTCGGCCAAACTCAAACTCAATTGCCAGGCCGATAGCTCGTTATCCTACTGCTCTGCAAGTAACACTTGGTCTGAAACCATCTGTACGGTTATGTAGGTTAAGACACTGCAGCCACTCAAAATGGTGGCTCCACGTTTGCGAGTAACTGACGAGAAAAGAAATTCTGAATTTTGTGTGACACTCCGTAGCATTAAGAAAGCTGAGTGACGTTAGTTGGTTGTGAGGTGTAATGGAAAGGATAATAGCTTCACATGTTGTGTTCGGATACCAAGATTTAAAAGCCTGAAGTCTTATATTTCAGAAGCAAGGAGCGTAACAATCAAGTGATTTATGAACAGTAAGTGCACACATTTTTGCTCGGTTGATTTTAATTGAGGTTGCAACGTGCATATCAAGCAAGTACCGTACTGTAGAGTGGTTGAGCAAGAGAAGCGTTTGGAACAAGTGTTTATCCTTATTTTGGATAGTTAGCTTTCTTATCTGAGAAGTAATTGTGGCTAGCCCTTGAAATGCATCACGAATTCCTTCGTCATTCAGTCTAATATCACCTTCCCCCCTACACAATACCCTCCACCTCTCATGATTTTAAAAATGAAAGTGTTCCTAGAAAAGTTGATCACTGTACAGTTTATTTATGTGCCAAAGTTAGTGATAATGTGGGGGAGGGGGAGGGAAGGCCACAGACCTCAGGGACGGGGGGGGGGGGGGGGGGGACAGGGGGTACTGGCAAATGTCTGATGGCACTCAGGAGCAACGGCCTAAGAAAGGCTGGGAACCACTGTTCAAGTGCCTGTGAATGTATACTGAACATAAATGTGGAAAACTGACACAACTCACTTTTTGATTTTTTTTTAATTCGAGTTAACTAGTTTTGGAACCGTTTGAGGGACATCTGAAAATGTGGCGCACAGAATTCGCGTCTTTATTTCTTTAGATTGAATCTGGGTACTGGCTCTTTGGCAATAAGACAGAGCACTCTTTAATGTATCGCCACGAGCGGCAGTTAAACGGCGACATGTATCGCGAAACCAAAACACCTACTTACCGTGGCAGCGTGAGCACTATTGCAGTTAATATCCATCTAGCAACTTGCGTTTTAGTTGTCTGTTGGCCACTGGTCAATCTCTTTCCATTGTAAATATAAATACGAATTGTCACCATATATCACAAGCATAACGTTTACCACAGATGTACCTTACAAAGATCTTCACTTAAAAATACAGCATACTTTGCTCGGAAACAATTTTTTTGATTTTTGTGCTTATAACACGACGGCGTGCTGAGAAGATAATGACTCGGTCTGTTTTATTTGAAGTCAGTAACATTCTACATCTTTACTATGGATATCTGCAGCCCTCTGCTTCGTACCGCGTTAGATAGCGGTGAGTGACGTGACTACGTTGGGAGTGAAAAAGAGCTCACAACACTAAAAGCACGAATTCGAAGACTTCGTCCGCATGTGGAGCACTCTCTCCTTGAGCACGGCAGTGCCAAACTACACACGATCGCTGCGGCATCTGCAGCAAGCCGACGTCCTTGGTTCACTGCCGTCGATCATCCTACACACAGTCTCGATTTTCGTCTATGTGCAAAACTAAGAAAACCTTCGAGCACTTCAATTATTTCAAGCGGTGCAAGCAGAGGTAAGGTTGTGGCTCTGTTAACATAGTCAAACAATATACTGTGACGGTGTCAACAAAATAGTATCTAGTTGGGGAAATTGTGCTGGTTCCGAGGGTGAGTGTGTTGAAAACTAAATTTATTGACGTGAAGAATACCGATGCAGAATGTTCATGAAGTTTGTTTTATTTAAAAATCTTTGTGACTTTTCACTCAAAACATGTCAACATTACTTTTCTGTACGTCCTCGTACAATGGATGTCTCAAAAAATACGTACATGGATCAAAATAAGTGTTAACATGAATGCTTTTAACAGCACTAGGTTCAAAAAATTTTAACTGTATGCCAATTGCAGATTAATTTTAATGGCAGCTAGCGCGATTATATGAGTGGACTATTAGATTTAATGGTGAGCATTTATCTAATTTTTAAACATTCTCTGCCTTGTCATTCTTCCTCTCTAAAGTGCCTCGTCTTCCAGTAACACTGTCGATCGACAGCATGATCTGTTGTCCGTCCATGGTTTTTCAGACCATTGATTCAGTGCTGAACCCAAACTGCTGGTCTGAGTTATTTATCCTGGATAATCCTGTGCGTCGTGTGTCACGTATGCCATTAATCTTTCAAAGAAATGGGACTTAACATCTGAGGTCGTCAGTCCCTTAGAACTTAGGTTTAAGTAGTTCTAACTAACCTAAGGACATCACACACACACACACACACACACACACACACACACACACACACACACACACACACACACGCCCGTAGCGGTCGCGCGGTTCGAGACTGAAGTGCCTAGAACAGCTCGTCCACAATGGCCGGCCATTAATGTTTCATTGAATTATTAATTTCAACAAGTTTTATTTATTGTTGCGGAATTGCGCTACCAAAACAATCGAGTTTTGCTATGTGGATGCTGTTGAGAATTTCTGAATTTTCGTACCGCCATATTTTTGACTATATCTTTCGATGGTGTTGTTGTTGTCTTCAGTCCTGAGACTGGTGTGATGCAGCTCTCCATGCTACTCTATCCTGTGAAAGCTGCTTCATCTCCCAGTACCTACTGCAACCTACATCCTTCTGAATCTGCTTAGTGTATTCATCTCTTGGTCTCCCTCTACGATTTTTACCCTGCACGCTGCCCTCCAATGCTAAATTTGTGATCCCTTGATGCCTCCAAACATGTCCTACCAACCGATCCCTTCTTCTAGTCAAGTTGTGTCACAAACTTCTCTTCTCTCCAATCCTATTCAATACCTCCTCATTAGTTACGTGATCTACCCATCTAATCTTCAGCATTCTTCTGTAGCATCACATTTCGAAAGCTTCTATTCTCTTCTTGTCCAAACTAGTTATCGTCCATGTTTCACTTTCATACATGGCTACACTCCAAACAAATACTCGGAGAAACGACTTCCTGATACATAAATCTATATTCGATATTAACAAATTTCTCTTCTTCAGAAACGCTTTCCTTGCCATTGTCAGTCTACATTTTATATCCTCTCTACTTCGACCATCATCAGTTATTTTACTTCCTAAATAGCAAAACTCCTTTACTACTTTAAGTGTCTCATTTCCTAATCTAATCCCCTCAGCATCACCCGATTTAATTTGACTACATTCCATTATCCTCGTTTTGCTTTATTTGATGTTCATCTTATATCCTCTTTTCAAGACACTGTCCATTCCGTTCAACAGCTCTTCCAAGTCCTTTGCCGTCTCTGACAGAATTACTATTTCATCGGCGAACCTCAAAGTTTTTACTTCTTCTCCATGAATTTTAATACCTACTCCAAATTTTTCTTTTGTTTCCTCCACTGTTTGCTCAATATACAGATTGAATAACATCGGGAGAGGCTACAACCCTGTCTCACTCCTTTTCCAACCACTGCTTCCCTTTCATGCCCCTCGAATCTAATAATTGCCATCTGGTTTCTGTACAAATTGTAAATATCCTTTCGCTCCCTGTATTTTACCCCTCTGTCGATGGTATCCTTAATATTTTTCGATACGATCGCATTTCAAATGCTTAATACAGTCCATGACTCAGCTCCATAGAGTAGGACACCGAACATGTAACATCGAAGTAGTCGAGTGCGAATCCTAATGACTGCTCTGAAGGTTCTCAGCAGTCGCCGCGGACTAAATGACTGCAGGGGACTCGATGCATTGGCCATAAGTTTTCTAGTAATTCTGGAGATTTTCCTTTGGACTAAGTATGAAGTCGTTCCTTGTTGCTTAGATCGTGCAGGTTTCAGACCGATTGTGTTAGTATTGCTACACTACTAAATGTGTATCCACCACCATATCAGGGTATATAATGAAACGGCGGCCCTCTTTCGTCATGCCTTACAAGGAGATATCTCCAGCGGTAGGATCGACTTTTTGAACCGTCTATACGGTTACGTAGGTTAAGCACCCAAGTATCGCACACTGCAGCCATTCATCCTGGTGAGTCGACGTTAGCGAGGAAGTGACGAGAAAAGAAATTCGGAATTTTGTGTGAGACTCGATAGTATGAAGAAAGCCGAATGACATAAGTTGGTTATGAGGATAATTGAAAGGATACTAGCTTCACATGCATGAGGTTGTGGGTTCGAATCTCACCAGAGAAATAAATCTATTTTAGGTCTTTATCGAAGTGACATTGATAATCATATTCCTTCAACTGATGTAAATATATATATATTTTTTTAGTTCCACTCCTGGGTCACGTGATTCAATAGTGATATGAACTTCTTCATTTGGTCTAGTTTTTCTTCTTATCATCCCTTCTCCACTGGAAATATTTGTTTGTGAACTTTTAATTATCTTCATGTATCAATTCCGATTTAATGTCTCCTGTTTTTATTACCCTGTATTTTCGTCTACGTTATTGTGTACATTACATCGATTTCTCACTTTGCTTGAATTTTATTTTACTTAGAAAACATTCTCTCATTTATGTCCTCATCTACACTATAATTTCCATAGTGCACAAAGATTTTATGTTATGTTTTAAATATATCATGCAAAAAAGGCACGTCTCCCAAAGAAAAACGTTTTTCACATTAATGCACAGTCCATATAAATAGATTATTTCGTCTTTTGTTTTTTAATTAATTTATCGGAGTTTTGAAGTAATTCAATAGTCAACAGATAGGTATAATAAATTACACATTCACAAAAATTCCGATTGGAAGAAGAATGACATAAAGAAAAATTAAACTAATGGAAAAGTTCATACGGTGACTAAAACGATGTGACAAAAGAATAGAACGAAAGAAATTACATTTAAACCAATAAATAGAGTACAAATAAACATCAAAGTCATTTCGATAAAGATTTTAAAAAAATTTACTGCACCTGACGAGGCATGGTTAAGCTTCTATCGTAACCATTATGACACGTAACCAGACTGTGGAATACGACTTCCTTCACGCTATGTAGCACCAGGCAAAATTTTGAAATCTTTTCCGTCAGTTACTTTCAATCCGAGGGCCACCTGGATGCAGGGATCTTAAGTTGCACTACGGCTTATTTGGATTAAAAAAGTCGATCCCACCGCTGGGGGCTCTCCTTGTTAGTTTTAAAAGTAACAAACGGCACATTTTGAAATAACAGTAATATCGCAGTCCAGTAGCGCCGGACCCTGCAAACTTGAAAGACAACTCCAGCAAAGGCAAAGAAAATTTTACTGTAGCAAGTAAATTACTGTAGGCAACTGAACAACAACGAAATAATAACAATAATAGGTTCGCAGGAGAGCTTCTGTAAAGTTTGGAAGGTAGGAGACGAGGCACTGGTAAAGCTGTGAGGACAGGGCGTGAGTCGTGCTGGAGTGGCTCAGTTGGTAGAGCACTTGCCCGCGAAAGGCAAGGGTCCCGAGTTCGAGTCTCGGTGCGGCACCCATTTTCAATCTGCCAGGAAGTTTCAATAATAATAATAATAGATCCAGTCATATTAATATGACCAACTCCTATTTTCGAGGTCAACGTGTAATAACCCATAGACTCCAGGAGATAGCATTAGTAGGTGATGAATGGGGGTGGGGGGAGGAGGCTGGAAACAGTGAAGTCGTTGTCATAATGCATAAAAGGGGCGATTTATGTGACGTCCAACAGGGCATAATCGTTGGCTTTCTTCCCAAGGGTGGAAGCATTTCCGAAACGGCAAAATCTGTAATCTTTTCACATGCCACTGTATGTAAAGTAAACCGTGAGTGGCAAAATCTCGGTATTCTAATCCGGCTCCAAGGCAAGTGTGTTGGACTACGGGCAGTAGGCGACACAGGTGAACGATAGCTGCAGATGTGTGTGCTGGCGAGAAGACGTGCAACTTTTGTGCAGCTGACAGCCCAGGCGAACCGAGGGCTGCCACCAATGTTTCCTCAACAACTTATGGGCTTCCGCAGTGGGCACCTGGTCCCTGCACCCACGCTGACTGATCTTCATTGGCGTTGAAAGCTTGCATTTGCACGCCGGTACCACAACTGAAAGTCCACTGAGTGCTACAGGTGGCCTCTCCATATTCATCACATTTTGTGCTCCATCGGACAGATTGAAAGCAAACGCCCTGCAACCCTGAGGGAGTGTTATGGTGTGGGCAATGTTTTAGTGGCACTCCCTGGGTGATCTCGTTGTTCTGAAAGGCACAATGGATCAACCCTAGTACGCACCTATCCTTGGGGACCATATCCACCCCTAGATGCACGTGTAACATAGCTCGCAGTGTATGTGCGTGGTTCTGAAAGCTCTAGGATGAATTTACCGTACTGCCCTCACCACCAAATTTTCCGCCTTTAAACCCAATCGAGAATCTGAAAGGTCACCTCGATCGAGTAGTTTGTGCCACGGATCCTCAATCGATAGAATTCTATCGCAGCATGACAAGTACTGGTGTCGGAATGGCTTCTTATGACTGTCGTTACATCATTGACTCTATTCCTGTGCGTCTCGTGCTGCAGAAGGTGTTTATTCGGTATTTTAACACGTGGTCAGATTACTGCGACTGGACAGTGTAATAATACTAATAAATTTCGCGTATTTCAGTGCCCTCGTTTAAGTCTTTCAATTGGACGGCACTTTGAAGACATGCTTATCATTAACGTACTCCAGTTGTCCAACCGGGGAAAGGGAATCGGCAGTTTAACGTGGAATCCGCACCACATGTTGTTTCTACCGACTCCTCATATCATTGAGAGGTGAAGGCTGTATTAAAAGCAGACAGAAAAATTTATTTGTTCATCTGGGATTCGATCCCGAGATTCTCGATTTGCAGGCACGCGCTGTGCCGGTAGACCACCAGGTCCAACAGTTACGAGACGGTAATCGAACTGTATTGGCAGAGTATTTCGTCGTATTTTGCGTCACGTAAATGTGCTGTGGTGTAAGCCAAAGTACATTCACGCTAAGGGCATCAGTTCCGATCCCAGAAAAATGTGCAGCCAGAGCAGTATTGTAAGTAAAAATCAAACTCTTCCATTTTTCTTACCGAATTGCTATACATCTAGAAAACAAACCAAAATTGTGAAAACATTTCATACAAGATTACTGACAAATTTTTATGAGTAAAAATAAACGGGTATGGTAATATACATGGAGGTGAATGAAAAGTAGTGGCAGTTTGGCTATAATTCATGTCAGTCTTCTTTGACTAAAATACACTTGATCACATTTCCGTCTCGCGTCTCTATCACTTTCCACACCCACATGAAAGATGTCATACACTGTCAGTGCATCCATCTGTGATGATGTCTCGCTAGGACCGCCATATGGTGCCTTATCATTTGCTGTAAGACGTGCCACGAAATACTTCGTTCATTTGGGTGATCAGGCCATAATTGGGGGGACTCTACCGGATGAATACGGTGGATGTCCCAGTATGTCCCGCTGCCACGTATGCGGTGCTCCTGCACAGGGCTCGTCGTTTGGCGTCGTGTAAGTTGGTAGAATGCAGCGCTGGAAGGAAAGATTGTTGCGCGCTCCGACCACGTGCCCTTCCAGTCTGCACCCAAGCACCTTTTTCGTGTTTCCCAAACATACTATTTAGGCACTCGAGCTAGCCTCTCCAACTCAGAGAGAGTACACACTGCAACTGACTCAAACACGACTTGTGCTGATGACTTTACTACTTCAGCCCACCATCTGTCAGCAACAGAAAGTGTGCGTACCGAATGACTCACATCCGTCATGTTATGGCATTGTGCTACCACTTTTTATCCAACACATGCAAAGACGCATGTGTGACTACTTGTTGTCTCCCATCTTGGTAGTGGCCTAATTATTGTGAGGTTTTGAAGTGCATTATCTATACGTGGTGTATCAAAAACAATCATCCGACCTGGGCCGTCTATATTTCTGGAACTAAGAAACATATACAATGAATACAATGAATTTTGTCCTTTGATGTACGAAAACTAAAAAAGTTATTTTCATCCTTTTCATTGGTGTTCAATATGCATCGTTGAGATGCACGGAACATGTCAATGCGGTGTTCAAATTGTACCAACACTGCAGCAAGCATGTCTGGAGTTACAGTTTCCACAGGTGCTGTTATGCGATGTCTCAGTTCATTTATTGCTGTTGGTAATGTAGGTACATAAAGAGTCTCTTACAAAACCATACATATATAATCACATATAGTCGGGTGCGGTGACCTTGGAGTCTAGTAGTCTAGGGGTGAGTGATTTAGTCCAGTGTGAACGATCCATCGTTCAGCAATCGTTTGATTTAGAAATTCCCACACTTCCAGATGCCACTGTCGCGGTGCCCCATCGCATTGGAAAATGAAGTCGTTCATGTGGGAAGAGAAAGTTTTCAGGCATATCGAGATATATGCTTACTGTAACAGTGTTTCCGGCAAAGAAATATGAATCATACACATTTTCCCTCTAAACTGTACAAAATACATTAAATTTAGGAGAGTCTATTTTATGTTGTACACCTTCATGTGGTTGTCCCGTACCTCATATTGTCACATTATGACAGTTCACTTCTCTGTGTAAATGGAGTGTTGCCTCGTCACTAAACACTGACTGTGGGAGAAAACGGCCATCCTCCACCTTGACAAGAGTGAAATTATGGAACTTCACACGATGTTATCGCCCTCACGAACAGCTCGCATTAGCTGAATTTAATATTGTTTGATGCATAAACGTCGACGCAGAGACGCCAGACGGACATCGGGGACGTGCTGAGCTCTCGAGCTGCACGGCGAACGGATTTCTGCGAACCCCTCGTGAAACTGTGGCGGATGCGTTTGACGTCTGTGTCAGGCATTCGGGGACGGCCCGGCGATTCGCCTTTCCGCAAACCTTCTCTTTCTCTTAATCGTTGATGCTATCATCTAATGCTCTGTGCTGTAGGAGGATCATCATCGTACCTTGTACGAAAGTCACGTCGAACACTTATTACTGCCCACACTGCGCAAAGTGCAGAACACAAAACGCTTCCTGTCGCCGCGACACCATTTTTACTAGGACTGAAATGGTCGGACAGTGCTGCTGCCAAGCGGTAACCATGTAAAGCCGTAGGGTTTGCTCTTTCCAGCAGTACGCTATTCACGTACATATGTCGAATAACATAATAGTTACTTTTTTTAAAAAAATCGGTTGATCCTTTTTGATACACCCTGCATATTTACACTCTAAACAGTACCACCAATAAATTATCCCAGAGTGAAGGAAATTGTTAGATGTGATGTACGTGTAAAGGCAAACAAATGATAACAATTGCTGTTAAATTGGGTGACTCATTCAGGAGAAAGTCATAACGCGTTGGTCCACCTCTGGCCCTTAAGGAAGCAGCTATTCGACTTGATTTTCATTGATAAAGTTGGTGGATGTCCTCCTGACGGATGTCGTACCATATTCAGTTCAATTGATTTGTTACATCGTCAAAATCTCGACCTGGTTGCAAGGAGAATCCCATATAGCTCTAAAATTGGGGAGAGAGGTGGAGATCTTGTTGGACAGTGTACTGTCACGTACGTACACACAGATGAAACTCTCAACATGTGTGATGCATAAAATATCGTCTACACTGAAAGCGTTCCCAGCAGAGGTTAACCCCTCGTAATGGCAAAAGGTGGTCATACCGCATATTGAAGTCCACTACCAGATGTCTGGATACTTTTGATCGGATAGTGTATTTCAGAATGTTAGCAGTGGCCAGAATTTGGGACATTCGGCTTTGAGCTTAAAGCTGGTGCGAGGCTGTTCAAGATACCTCTAAAAATAGAGACATCTGGCAGCATTAGAGTGAAATGTCCATCAAAGAAGCTGTGTTGCGCTCTCTACCTACAGTTGTTCTCGTGGGCGTCAGAGCCCCCGTACGCAAGAGGCCCCCTGGGTTTTATACTGCGGACACGGTAGTCGCGCCTTGTGAGCTCTCAGAAATTATGAAATGTACAACTGTACAATATACCGGAAACATGCACGATGTTCCGAAATTTCCGTTACAAACTCCTAGTGAAGATGGGGAACGAGTACACAATACTCGTATTCTGAATTGGAACCCATCTCCTGTAACGCACCGTTTCCTCGCTACAGCCGTCGGAAAACATGTTAGTAACGCGACCACTTGTACAAGTAAGTCATTAGCTGTGACCCAGTACATCGATAGTTCCACAATTCCACTCACTGAAAGGAAACTTGATAAGTGTAGATGGGGAATGAGTACACAATACTCGTATTCTGAATTGGAACCCATCTCCTGTAACTCACCGTTTCCTCGCTACAGCCGTCGGAAAACATGTTAGTAACGCGACCACTTGTACAAGTAAGTCATTAGCTGTGACCCAGTACATCGATAGTTCCACAATTCCACTCACTGAAAGGAAACTTGATAAGTTTTCAGAAACACTCTTCTTTACAATACGGCCTTTTGAAACTTAGGTGCGCTGCGTCTCTTTGTAGCACTGCAGTCACCCCTGCTGACGGTGAACGCACCATTATCTCAAAGTCGTTGCGCAGTTGTGGCGAAAAGCGTATGCCGTCAAGTTGGACGCTGCTGAGAACGAGCTTGATAAAGGCGACGAACTTCGCCATACAGTAGGATCATATCGGTGTATTCGGCAAAAGTGCACTCCGCAATATTTCTCTAATACTGAGAGACACTTGAGTGACGCACGAACCTTGTCAGAGTGGCAGGGCTGACGGTGAATGACATCCGAAGTAAGCATCTTCCCCCACCCCTTCCGCCATCCCACGATGGCTACCCTGTTGCATACCCACCTAGCAAACATGTATTCAAACGGCTGTAGCACGGAAAGTATACGTTTCCGTACGGGGGTTCAAATTAAAAATGTGGTCGCTTAGTTCTCTCTAAAAGTGCTAGAATTTCGGAAAACTCTGTATCTGTCCAGTAAACCGTACAGCTGGTGTCGTACCACATTCGAAATATCCGATTATATTTCAGGATTTGGGTGTTATGGCATTTTGCAGAAACATTACTGAATTTTGCTGTATATTGTTATCATTAAAGTGAACTACCGTTTCTGTCTCCATACCATAAATCATAAGTACCATTTATATCGTTTCAAGCACTATTCAGCTGCTAGGTTTTAGGAAAAAATAATTGTATCATTCTCAAAATATCGGACAGAAGCGATATAGTTCCTACAAAGAACGCTAGCGAAGATGAACAAGTGCTCATGGTTCCTGATGTATGCATTTAACAGCCTATGTGTACTGCACATTGTTTTCTTCTCTCGTTCCGTACCACCACACCTGAAAGTTTCCTGTCCTACATCTTAGCAACAACGATAACGGTACATACTGAGGTAACAGAAAAGTTCTCTGTTATAATTTTCCGGTACAAGGACATAATCTCAAATTTATGCATTTTTCCATCTGCATCATCTTAGAAAGGTTGTAACATCTTCGTGGGATCCCTCTATTTTTGTAGGCACTGGTATCTATAACTTTGACGCTCTGTAGCGTCGCTGGATGACGTTTTCAGAAGTAGATTCCTATGTAAAACTTCATCAGTTACGTCCCCTGAACAGCCCTGAGTAGTGTTAAGCATGATTTGTGAAACACCCTGTATAAAGAATGAATAACATCAGGGAATGGACTGGAATCCTGTCTCACTCACTTGTCACGTATTTCCTTTCTTTCATGTCCTTCAACTCGTACAGCTGCTGTCTCGTTTCTGGTGGAGTTCTAAGTAATGCTTCGCTCGCTATATTTTATTCCTGGTTGCATCTTAAATTCAAACTGTATATTCTGGTCAACATCGTCAAAAGTTTTTTCTGTATCGAAAGATGTTATAAATATAGGTGCTGTTCCCTCCAAATTGATTTTCCTCTAAATCAGCTTCTGTAAGGTGCTCCATTCCTCTGCAAATAGTTTGTATCAGTATTTTCAGCTAGGAGTTATCATAGTGGTGGTTTGAAAATATTCGCACTGACCACGAGTTGCCTTATTTGGTATTGGTGCTATTACGCTTCTCGTTTAGTGTGAGGATTTAGCGGGTATTTCAGCCGGCGTACTCGTTCAGGAATGAAGCAGCAAATCCCGGCAGAGTGAGTCGTCGCCAGGTCCGCTAGAGCCCACTGGTAGCCAAGCCCTGCGCTACAGACAACTGACTGTGTGAGGGACCAGTAGCGACACCTAGCAGCGATGTGGTGAAAAGGAAATAGTATTGCTAAAAGTTTTATCCACGCCTTTTAGCAGTTAGAATGGAGATATGGCACGGAATTTAATAGAAAAAGAAAACAGCTATAGTAGCAGTCTCTCTCTCGCAATGCAACAATAGTACAACAACAATAGACCAACTGAATCTGTAGAGGTAGTAATAAAATTTATTTTCTGACCAGCAAGATACTTTCATATAAAGCTGAGCCTGAGAGGATGTCAGCTAACTACCGTCAGAAATATAATATGAAACATGTAGACCTGTCAGAAAAATCGTCAAGAAATTCGTTTTTTAAATGTTAAATGTTATCTGTTTAATTTAACATTCAGCTCACATAAAACCAGGATAATTATCCTCTTTCATACAAAGAAAGAGAGTACCTCATTAGTGACCTGTGTCATATCATAATCTCATTTTGACTCTTGAATAATTAAAAAAAATTGATATAATATTTTGCATTTCTTTTGACATTGAATGAATTTATCCTGTTCCTGCACTGAGAATGTACTAAGTAAATATCTAATATATGTATCAGTATTATAGCCAAATTTATTTTTCTAATTACTGATTATTAAATACCAAAACAGCTTCCAATTTCTTGTAGTTATCTTAGCAGCATTTAGAACAAAAACGAAAATAAAACGTATTAGTTTTTTTAGTAAGGATATTATTTCATTGTTGTAATCCTACAAATGTTCATGATACTATGCTGTTTCTTTTGACAGTGAGATATAATATGTAGAAAGTACCTGGAAAATATATGCAGATGCGGTCTGGTGAAGAAAGTGTGCGTATTAAAATTTAAAATAAGTGATTGCAGCAGCATAATGAGGTATATTTTGTAGTGTGGGAGTGAGCTCCACGTGGGATCCGAAGCACGGACCCCACGGGGGTGCCTGGCATTCGCCACATGCCAGGGCAGAGGTGGAGGCTAGTGTTCGGAAGTCTGAAAATTCCAGCGCCGGCCGGGGATTGAACCCCGGCCCGGCTGGGGCGAATAGCCCCAGCCGAGGCGCTGGAACGTTCCAGACCCCCTTACCACTAGACCACCGGGGACCCCGGCCGTTTCCTGCTCCATAGTCCAGCTAGTGGTCTTAGAGCACTTCCTGTTGTCTGGTAGTCCTGTCACACTTCCTGTTGTCGGCTGTGTTTACATCGGACGCTGAGTGGCATAGTGTAGCCGGCAACATTAGAACGCTGTGAGGGGGAAGTGTTTACCTCCGACTAGTAGCTGTCCCCCCTACCCAGGTGAAGTAGCTTTACAGTTACCAAAGACATTTGAAATCAGCCTTTGCGACTGTATGCAGTCGACGGTTGTTAATCGTTTGTTTCAACCTGTTCCCAAATGCCTCGAGAAAACCGAAGCAACTTCTTGACTAATCGAGGCGACTGTCATATCAAAACGACCCGCAGACATTCTATAATTAAAAGTCAACGCCTAGCTTACACCAGATAATTCTGTCTGTTTCATCAGTTGTTTTAACAGTGCACGAAATACCACAGCATATTATTAATCCGTTGCAAATAAATATCTGTGTGTGCAGTTCAGGTCTGCGCCGTAGATTTTTCGTGAAAACGTCGGGATAAAATCGTAACATGTGTTTCATATTAATATGAAATTAAGTTATCAATATCTTTATTACAGTGGTCACACTCACAATTTTGGACTTTTCAGTGGCTGGGGTACGATATAGCCTTTGAGTACGTTATCGCGTTGCGCAATTTCTTCCTTTTTTTCCGACTCTGAGGGAGCTGTCGCCTTCTCTCAGCGCTGCCCTTTTTAGGCTTTTCTCGCGTTTTCTGTAATTTAGAGCATATTTACAAGTCCTGAGACGAACTCTCCCTTTGTGTCGTAGGTTTAAACTCAATATAGATTTTCGTTTATATTCCGGCGAATATTTTTATTTTCTGTTACTCCTAGCGGCGCTCCCTAAGCTGTTCATCGCAATGACTCACGAATGAGAATCCTAGCTTACAGCTACACCAGTTTACAACTTTACACAAAGATGATTCCTAACAATGACCCGCATATGCCAACACAGGCAATAAGCGACAACCACGTGGACTTAACCTTTGTTTGCGCACTGTCGGTCTCGTAATTAATAGCGATTCAAATCTGACGCCATGTTGTCATATAAGAAACTCCGACCAAGGAGAAACTAGACGTTTTCACGTCAGAATAACTTCCAGGAAGTTTTCGACTTTCGTAAAGCAGAAACGAGTTTCGACGCTGTGGAATGCTTCGAGAAGTAGTAGGTGACGAATTGTTTCGGGATTCCACTATCCATGCTGCAAACGATCATCGAGCAGAAAGATAATGTTGCTGATAATTGTTAAAAGGCGGGAGCAAGCAGACCGGCGAGGCGAGTTCCCGCCTCTTGCTGAAAGCTTATGGAATTGGCTTACTCAGTGCAGGGTAGCAAGGGTATTTGTCGGAGGTTATAGCTTAACGGAACGCTAAATCATTAACGGTTAGTCTGGGAACCGAAGTCACAGATACAAATAAGAAGTGACACGCTAAATCCAAAGACATAAGGTGGTTTATAAGAAATTTAGTTCACAAAATGCATCCATTCGTAACAGTTTGTTCAGTATTGAAAAAATGAATGAAGCTGAATTTATGTATTTTTGAAGATTTGTGCGTGCCTTCCGTTTCAAATACAAAAGGACATAACATGTAAGAAAACTGGGAATACAATAGAAAAAAAGTCGAAATTTTATTTAGATTTTTCCTGATTCCATCTGGAATAAAGGAGAGTTAAATAGAATTAATTGTTCTAACTTTTTCTTACATCCTTCGAATTGTGCAGACTCGATTGTAACTGTCCCTTGGGCTTCGAATTTTCTAGAGTCTGCATTAATGCCTGGAAAGTAAAAATAAATCTCCTCGTGCTACTATCCACTTTTCAGCGGATGCTGATTTGGTTGTCCTTCTTAGTATATCAATATGATTCTAGAGTCGTAATCCACGTACGCAACGCTGTTACGGTATAAACGTACGTTTATTTTTACCAAAGTTGCGTAAGAATGCGCTTTTGCTATGCATCCCCACTCCTTAAATCCGCCATCAGGAAAAAGAAAGTGAATACCCTTTCCTTTGTTTTTCACCCTTCATCGATGACAAGTGATAATGACTTGGCAGCAGAGACCTGTTTAGCTTGAGTGAGTGCTTAAACGAAAGGCATGGACGAATAAAAATACAAAACAGATATATACGTAACGTCACGTAACCATGAAGAAAAGCAGACTTGGTTTATTTTACGATATCAGTTAATTCTTTTAAAACATCGTAAGTAGAATTACCAATTTCGGTCGCTTTCTACATCTAGGAACGTTCTTTATAATAGATAAGTCTCTGATATTCACTTACAGCATTGTTGTGTCTTTTCCCCTTGCATTTGTGAATTGTCTTCTCAGACTGCAGATTTCTGAGCAGCACTGGTGCCATTAGCCTAAATTTATGTTGGTCTACAGCGCTGAGGTTGATCCCTCACCTGTGGTCGACTGAGAGATCATTCCAAAGCCTGACAGGCAGCGAACGACTTTGCGAGGGGCCGATCGTAGGGCCTCCAGAGGAAGCTTCTTGGAACGCAATTTCTGGGCGTTCACAGAAGGTGAGTTTGCTGGTAGTTCGGAACTCCAATAATAGGCGAGTAATTGGGCCCCCTTAATAACATGGCTGCCAAGGAGGGGAAGGACGGCAGTGTGCACAAGGTGGGGGAGTCATTCCTGATTTGTAAAGAGTGTTCCGGATGCCATGAAGAGTACAGGGCGCAGCCAACAGCATGTGGTGGCCCCAGTCGGTGCCAATGGCGTGTGTCGCTTTGGATTGGTTTTGTTTAGCGGATATGGTTAAGCGAGTTTAAGGCGGAGCTCACAATCTGCACCATCATCGACAGAACTGACTGTGGTCCTTCGGTGCAGAGCCAAATGAAAGGTATGAACCATAGGCTCGGGTGGTTATCTTACTGTGTAGGCCTCAGAGTCCTTGACTTGTGCCATAGGGTAGTGGGTTTCTGGATTCCGCTTAATAGGTCAGGAGTCCACTACACGGGTAGTGGGGGCGGCTGGGGTGCATTTTTAGGTTAGAGGGTCTCAGGAAAACATAGAAATGGCGTCTGTCTAAAAGGGGGCAGGTAACACACAGTAAGGTGGTTGTAGAAACGATTGGTGTTGTAAATTATCGTAGCTGTGTTGGGAAAGAACCTGAGCACCAGGCCCTAATAGAAAGCACTAAAGCTCAAACAGTTATAGGTACGGAAACCTGGCTAAAGCCGGAAATATGTTAAGCCGAAATTTTTTCAAACGACCTAACAACGTTCAGAAGGGATAGATTAAACATAGTTGGTGCTGGAGTATTTATTGCTGTCAGAAGTAGTTTACCTTGTAGTGAAACTGAAGTAGATAGTTCCTGCGAAATAGTTGGGTAGAGGCTGTACTTGTCAATCGGACTAAACTGGATCGTTTTACCGACCCCCGAGTGAGAGGATATAGTTGCTGAACAGTTCAAAGAAAACGTGAGTCTCATTTCAAATGGTACCCCACTCACACAATTACAGTCGGTGGTGATTTCAATGTATCCTCGATATGCTGGAAAATTTACACGTTTAAAGCCGGCGGCAGGCTTAAAACGTCACCTGAAATAGTACTGAATGCTTTCTAAAAAAAGTATTTTGAACAATTAGTTCGTGAGCCCACTCGAAGCATAAATGATTGCGAAGGCGTACTTGACCTCTTAGCAGCAAATATTCCTGGATGAATAGGTAGTATCATGACGAATACAGGGATTAGCGACCACAAGTCAGTTGCCTGTACTTTGAATACTGTAACACCTACAACCATCAAAAAGAAACTTAAAGTACATCTGTTTAAAAAAAGGTGACAATGCTCTTAACGATTTTTAAGGAAACAGCCTCCACTCCTTCCGATCTGATCATGTAAGCGTAGAAAAGATGTGGAATGATTTCAGAGAAATAGTATCGATTGCAATTGAGAGATATATATACCACATCATTTAATAAGTGATGGTACTGATCCCCCATGGACAAAACGGGTGAAATCGCTGTTGCAGAAGTAACGAAAAAGCATGCCAAATCTAAAAGAATCCAAAATCCGCAAGACTGGCAATGTTTTGCAGAAGTTCTAAATATAGCGGTTACTACAGTGCGAGATGCTCTTGATAATTTCCGCAACAAAACTCTGTTTCGAAATCTGGCGAAAAACCCAGAGATTCTGTTCATGAATAGAGTACACCAGTGTCAAGACGCAATCAGTACCTTCACTGCGCGAAAGTAACGGTGGAGTCACTGATGACAGTGTCACTAAAGTAGAGTTAAGAAACGTGGTTTTCCGAAACTCCTTCAGCAAAGAATACGAAGTAAGCATTCCCGAAGCCCAGTCAACAGAAAGTGCCAAAATGAGAAGCATATATCCTCGGTGTAGCAAAGCACCTTAAATCACTTATTAAAGGCAAGGTTTCCGTTCCAGATTGTATACCAGTCAAGTTCCTCTGAGTGTGCTGATACAATAGCTCCATGTTTAGTAATTATATACAACCACTCACAGAAAGATCCGTACCTAAAGACTGAAAAATTGCTCAGGTGACACCAATTTCTTAAAGTACTGCCTTTTGTGATGTTTAACAATATTGTTGGCAAGCGTACTTGTTATACAAATGGGCACGGCATAGGCTTACGGTCGTAAAATATATTTCAGCGTTAAACTGGAAATAGTTGTAGGATTTAATTTCTTGTACATTAGGTTTTTGTGTTGGAGAAGATTCTCATCAGTAATTTTAATAGTCTCAAAAATGTGAATGTTAGCAAGTAAATTAACTACGTTAAGGGATATGAAATTACCATCATCAGGAATGGAAAAGTTTTTAATTTTAGCTGTTAGTTAAAGGGAATTTTTGACAGTGTAGTTTTCTTCAAAGACATAATACTCTTTAAATGGTGTATGAGATTTTTTGCCGATTTCATAGAAGCGCCGTCTGTATAGTTAACACTGTGGACAGGAAGCGAAGGCGGCGTGCAGTCGGAGGCGATACTGGGTTCGTAGCGGTGGGCACCAATTGTCGGCTACGACGGGACTGCCCGGGAGGCACACTCACACTCACATTCGAGTGGCCGCACGTGACACGGTGGATGCAGCAGAAGGTCCATAGCAGCAGTGACCCTGTCGCGGATGCGTGCACCACCTGTTCTAGTGTCTCGTGTACACGAAGGACCTCTGCGGACCGAGCTGCAACTTTCTTAGCTCGCTGGACTGTGCAGTTACTGATTTACAGGGGTTATGCTCTATGCAGCCTGCCTGGCAGAGGTGTGTTGCAGGGTGGCATCAGAGCCTGACGGCTTCCGCGACTGGACAAATGAACTGGCGATAAAAAAAAATCATAGCAACAAACGAACAAAAAGTCATGTAGAGTAATGAAATTTCGGGAATACGTCTGTCTATGTAGGATATTTAAGTAATTAACATTGCAGCATCACAGGGCAACGTAAGCGCGAAATAAGCCGTTGCAAAAGTGACATGCTGGTAAGTTAATAACAGATGTAACGATCAGAATGTTGAATGCAAGCATTGAAACGGGCACGCATTGTGTTGTAATGGTTTGCGATGTCAGTTTTGTGTCGCAAATGCCGGTGGTTTGGGGGTCAGTGAAATGCATGCTACTGGGCGCCTTGGCTCGGGGCTGTCCCTGAAGTAATCGATTTTTATTTCGTTATGTCGTCGACTGCTGTTCGAATTGCTACTGCAGAAGAAATGTGATGTGCCAGAGACGTACGCCAGACACGACTGCCTTCCCTCTTGGTAGCGCCACGTGACCGGTTGGAGCTCGAGCTTTTTGCGACCGTACATTCTCGCGGTCACCGCTGCCAGTATACAGTGCTACATTTCTGCCAAGTCTCCTGCGAAATCGCTGGAGGAACATCCAGCTTCTCGTGGCCCTATTACACGACCTCGTTCAAACTCATTAAGATGATCGTAATGGCGTCTCTGTCTCCTCAAAGGCATTCTTGGCTAAGATCAAACCACCACGTCCAATCTAGAAGGTAACTAACGCTCACAACCGCCACGGCGTGTATTTACAGCAGACCTGATCTGCACCCTCACAGTGCCCCTACTAACACCATTCTTATGCGACTGGCGCGAAATTTAAATCGACACTATTTTTCAATTGTAGAAACACGCCTACCAACTTTCGTTTATCTCTCACAACTGCTTGTGGTGTTGCGATTTTTTCCGTCGCTGTATGTTCAAGAATTCTGCAGCAAATGGATGTTAACGATATTGGACTGTAATTTTGCAGGTCCGTCCTATTACTGTTCTTATACACTACTGGCCATTAAAATAGCTACAGATGATAAACGGGTATTCATTGGACAAATATATTATACTAGAACTGACATGTCGTTACATTTTCACGCAATTTGGGTCCATAGATCCAGAGAAATCAGTACCCAGAACAACCACCCCTGACCGTAATAACGGCCTTGATACGCCTGGGCATTGAGTCAAACAGAGCTTGGATGGCGTGTACAGGTACAGCTGCCCATGCAGCTTCAACACGATACCACAGCTCATCAAAAGTAGTGACTGGAGTATTGTGACGAGCCCGTTGCTCGGCTACCATTGACCAGGCCTTTTCAGTTGGTGAGAGATCTGGAGAATGTGCTGGCCAGGGCATCAGTCGAAAATTTTCTGTATCCAGAAAGGCCAGTAACATGTGGTCTTGCATTATCCTGCTGAAATGAAGGGTAGAGCCACGGGTCGTAGCACATCTGCAATGTAACGTCCACTGTTCAAAGTGCCGCCAATGCGGACAAGAGGTGACCGAGACGTGTAACCAATGGCTCCCCATACCGTCACGCGGGGTGATACAGCAGTATGGCGATGACGAATACACACTTTCGTGATGTTGTAAACAGAACCTGCATTCATCCGAAAAAATAGCGTTTTGCCATTCGTGCACCCAGGTTCGTCGTTGAGTACACCATCGCAGGCGCTCTTGTCTGTGATGCAGCGTCAAGAGTAACAGAGCTCATAGTCCATGCTGCTGCAAACGTCGTCAAACTGTTCGTGCAGATGGTTGTTGTTTTGGAAACGTCCCCACCTGTTGACTCAGGGATCGAGACGTGGCTGCACGGTCCGTTACAGCCATGCGGATAAGATGCCTGTCACCTAGACTGCTAGTGATACGAGGTCGTTGGCATCCTGCACGGCATTCCATATTCTGCTAACAGTCATTGGATCTCGACCAATGCGAGCAGCAATGTCGCGCTCCGATAAACCGCAATCGCGATAGGCTAGAATCCGACATTTATCAAAGTCGGAAACGTGATGGCACGCATTTCTCCTCCTTACACGAGGCATGACAACAACGTTTCACCAGACAACGCCGGTCAACTGCTGTTTGTGTATGAGAAATCGGTTGAAAACTTTCCTCATGCCAGCACGTTGTAGTTGTCGCCAGCGGCGCCAGTGTTGTGTGAATGCTCTGGAAAGCTAATTATTTGCTTATCACAGCATCTTCTTCCTGTCGGTTATATTTCGCGCATGTAGCAGGTCATCTTCGTAGTTTAGCAATCTTAATGGCCAGTAGTGTACATAGGAGTCACTTTTATCCAGTCATTTGGGACTTTGCGTTATGCGAGAGATTCACGATAAATGTATTTTATTTTATTTATTTTATTTATTTATTTATTTATTTAACCTGGCAAGATTAGGGCCATCAGGCCCTCTCTTACATCTAACCAGGCATTCTACTTATTTTACAGTCATATGTTTCAGTAGGCATGTTAAACTACATCTAATACAAAAAGTGAGATAAACAATTAGAAAGGTACACCTCGAAAAATGCATTATTGAAGAGAAAGATTTAAGATAGGAGTGCTGGCAGCAGGGAGTATGAGGGAGACTCATGGTGAAGGGAGGAGAAGAATAGAGAGACATGATGAAACATAATTAAGGAAAATATAAAGGAAAAGGAGACTGCGTGGCTAATAGAGATAGATGAAGAGGAAGGCATCTCAGCAGCAAGATACGAGACGCTAGCTTTGCTATTTGACAGATGAGAGGATTGGCCTTGCACATTAATTTTGTGGAGAATTTTATGCGGATGATAGTAGGAAATGCTTCAACTTCTTCTTAAAAGCCACAGGAGATTGAATTTTCCTCAAGGTAAGGGGCAGTTTGTTCCAGAGGCGGACAGCGGCAACTGAGAAGGAGTTTGCAAAAGTTTTTGTTTTGTGAGTGGGCACAGTTAGGATACCAGATAAGAGTGACCTCGTGTTTCGATTATGATGGCATGACAGGTTTTTAATCTCTGAAGCTAGGTACTGGGGTGCTTGCGCGATGAGGAGTCGGTGAAGTAGACATAGAGTGTGGTAGTCACGCAGTTTGTCTGGCCGCAGCCACCCTAGCTCGGAGTATGAAGCACTAACATGATCATATCGGCGAATGTTGCAGGTGTAACGCACACAGGCATTCATGGTTAGCTCTAGCCGTCTTTTGTTTTCACTACTCATGCCTTGTTGAATCACATCACAATAGTGGAGGTTCGGTAGAACGAGTGCTTGCACGAGCTGGCGTTTCAAGTCCTGTGGGAATATTTTCCGAAACTTTTTGAGAGCATAGAGACAAGCAGACGTCTTTCGGCACACTGCGACTGTATTCTCCGCCCAGTTGAGATGCTCGTCCAAAGTTACACCCAAGTTCTTCACTGTTTTCTGATATGGTATTGGAGTACCTTCGAGCAGAATAGGAGGTAGCCGTTGGCGGAAATCTGAACTTATTAATTTCTGATGGGCTATTAAGATTACTTGTGTCTTTTTTGCATTTAATTTAAGCCCCAGATTTTTCGCCCATGTCACTACTGAAGACAGATCATCATTCATCAGAGCGATTGCAGTGTTTACGTCTTCAGGTCTGACGCTTAGGTAGAGCTGGAGGTCGTCGGCATAGAAATGATGTTTACAGGAGGACAAAACCGACGAAATATCGTTGACATATAAAGAAAACAAAAGTGGTCCTAAGACTGATCCTTGTGGCACTCCCGAAGAAACATGTTTCCAGGAAGATTTTTCATTTGCGCAGACAACACATTGCTGTCTGTCTTTTAAGTAGCTTTCAAACCATCTCATTGCACTATCAGAGAAATTAAGCTGTTGCATTTTTCTGAGTAATATGTCAAAGTTAACAGTGTCAAAAGCTTTGCTGAAGTCCAGTAGCGTCAATATTGTTGCCTTTCGATTGTCGATGGCATATTTCAGGTCATCAGTTACTTTAATTAGAGCAGTGTTTGTGCTGTGATGTTTACGGAAACCGGATTGAAATTTGTCATATAGACTGAATTCATGCAAGTGTTCAGTGATTTGGTCATGAACAATATATTACAGTGCTTTGGAAACAGCAGGCAGTATGCTAATTGGTCGGTAATCACTAGGCAGTTGCGGGTTTTCGACCTTAGGGATGGGTCGAATTATGCTTCTTTTCCATGCAGTGGGGTATATTCCGTTCACGAGGGAAAAATTAAATATGTCAGTTAAGACAGGTACTAAGATATCGGCAACATTCTTAATCATGGCTATACCGATACTGTCGTTGCCTATTGCATCAGAAGAGATTCTCATTATTGCTTTTCTTGCCGTATTTGTTGTTACATGTTTTAGATGGAAGGTATCGTTGTTAGTTATCCTGTTTGGGGATTCTTGTGGACGGAAATCATCAGCCGTGCTGGTATTCAGAGGTGCAGAGAAGAATTCATTTAATTCGTTAGCTGACACATGAAAAGTAGTTTCCGATTTTGCCTTTCCGACCCCCAAGCTACGGAGATTCTTCCATAGAGTCGTGGGTGTCAGATCGCTGCATACAAGGGAGCGAGCGTGCCTGATTTTGGCATTGCGAATGCATTGTTTCACTCTGTTCCGTAGCTTTCTATATTCTTCAAAACGTTCGGGTTTCGGATCTGCCTTGAAACGCCTGTGGGCAGCATCCCTATTAGTCATCATTTGACGTAATTCAGCTGTCAGCCATGGAGCAGGAGATTTCCTTACACGGACTGTGCGCACAGGTGCATGTTTGTCATAGAGGGCAGTGAGTTTATCACCAAGTTCATTAATTTTGCCGTCGATTGTAGGTTCTCTGATTATTTGATGCCATGAGATTTCTGAGCAATCGGCTGTTAGAGCGTCAAGGTCAATACGTTTCATGTTCCTACAAGTTATGTAACGCGATTTGATCCTTGGGGGCTGCACAGAGTAGGCCAGGAATATTACATCATGTGCTGAGAGGCCAGGGGCCGATGATTGACCAACATCTCTTACTTTGTCAGTCTGTTTCGTTGCTATCACGTCTATAAGAGTATGACTGTGCGCCGTATGGTGTGTAGGTTGCAATGGAAGAATGTTCATGCTATTGCAACTAAACAATCTTCTTAGGTTTATTGCGGAGGGAGTGTCTCTTAGCAGGTCTATGTTCAAGTCACCCATTACGATGACATGTTCGTATTGACACTGAAGTGAATGTAATTCCGACTGGAAGGAACTCATTGAGCTTATTTTTGGCGGCTTGTACACGACGCCAGTCAAGAATTTCCGACTTTGTATATTTATTTCAATGAACATGAATTCAGCCTCTTTTTCTTCAGCAGGATTTGACGTACATAAGACTTTCGCTTTGAGATCTGTTCGTATATATGCGCCGACCCCGCCACCTCGCTTTTTTGATCTGTCTGCCCTAAGAAATGTGTACCCTGGGAGATGAATAGATGCAGAGGATATGTGTGGTTTCAACCACGTTTCGGATAAGAGGATTACGTGGTAGTTTAGTTGGTGGAAGAGGAGGCTAAGTTCTTCGTAATGCGCAGGTAAAGACTGAATGTTGCAGTGAGCTGCTAAAACCTCGGACGCGTTCCGCTGAGCAGCCTGGAGTAGGGTGGCAGACTGGTTTGTCCCTTTGTTAGGCACTACCTGCCGCGAGGGGCACTGACCGGTGTTTCCGCCAAGTGACATATTACAGGGGTGTCCGAGATTTTGCTCGCCCTGTTTGTGACTCCGCGAGAGCCGAAAGAAAAACGACTGCAAGAGATTTCCTGATGTTGCGGGAGTATATAAAATGGATTAGTGGTATTCGGTGCAGGGAGAATATGACCAAAATGCTGACAGCTGTGTGTCACTGAGTATCCTATGTCGTAAGAGGAAAATCTAAGTAAGGGGCCAATGCCGTAGAGTACTGTTTGTGAAACCGAATCGGTATTCGGAAAGGACCTGGCGACTTATTTGCTACCAAATGTTCCAGCTGCTTCTCTAGGCTAGGAATGTCCATTACCGTGCTGTCGACACGAGAGTTTAACGACTGCGTGTATCTACGATTCTGCTGCGTGAAATATTCCTAAAACATGAAATTTAAAACTTCAGCATTCCTTTTGTTGTTTTCTACTAGCACACCAGGCTGAAGCTTCGCTCCCCACTCAGCGGTTTTACGCAGGACCAGAATAGTCTCGCGATCTCTTCAAGATAATTTGTTGAGGTATGACGGTGGCAGCTTTATGCTCGAGCATCGATCTTTCCACAGAAGCACGAATCTCTACTAACCTTGAATTGTTGTTAGCGTGCTCTCTGTTGAACTGAGAGTGCAACAGTCTCTGCTTCATCATCATTTTCCGCAATGTATCTTCTCCATCCTTCATTCGCTTACTAGGCACATAGTTTTCCACAGCACGATTTAGAATATGTTTAAACTTGGCTTATAATTACTCTACACCCATCATACTGGAACTAAATAATGTCCATTCACTGTTTGAGATTCTAACAACCGCTTTTCTGCTCAACTACTCTCCTAGCTTTCTTGATTGATTTAATAACTTAAGTAACCATCGTCGCTACGGCGACGTCATTATCACTAACGCCTGTCTCTGTAGTGACACCCTCGGTGAGTCCAGGCATCTTTGTAGCTACATGCTCTAAAATACTTACATCAAAAAAAGTTTAGCATCACTTCCATTGGTTCTGGAAACTATTCCAATTTTTTGTACAGAGATCGATATAAACATCGTTTCCGCCCTTTTTATTGCTCATAAAAATGGCACATGGCATGTTGTACCACCGTATAGCGAGACCTTCAGAGTCGGTTGCCCAGATTGGTGTACACACTGGAACCTGTAATACCCACTACCACGTCCTCTTGAATTAATGCACGCCTGTATTCGTCGTGGAATACTATCCACAAGTTCATCAAGGCAGATTGTCCCATTCCTAAAGCTGATTCGGCGTAGATCACTCAGTGTGGTTGGAGGGTCACGTCGGCCATAAACAGCCCTCTTCATTCTGTCCCAGGTATGTTCGATAGGGTACATGTCTGGAGAAAAATGGTTCAAATGGCTCTGAGCACTATGAACATTGACTTACGAGGTCATGAGTCGCCTAGAACTTAGAACTAATTAAACCTAACTAGCCTAAGGACATCACACACATCCATGCCCATGGCAGCATTCGAACCTGAGACCGTAGCTGTCGCCCTGCTCCAGACTGTAGCGCCTAGAACCGCTCTGCCACTCCGGCCGGCACATGTCTGGAGAATATGCTGGCCACACTAGTCGGGCGATGTCGTTATCCTGAAGGAAGTCAGCCACAAGATGTGCACGATGGGGCCGCGAATTGTCGTCCATGAAGACGAATTCCTTGGCAATATACTGTATACTGCCGATCTCGTTGCACTAAAAACGAAATTAAAAAAGCGGTCGGAGGATGGCATTCACGTATTGTACAGCCGTTGCGGCGCCTTCCATGACCACGAGAGAGTACATCGGTCCCACATAATGGCACCCCAAAACAGCAGGGAACCTCTATGTTGCTGCACTCGCTCGACAGTGTATTTAAAGCTTTCAGCCTGACCGGGTTGCCTCCAAGCACGTCTCCGACGATTGTCTGGTTGAAGGTATATATGAGACTCATCGGTGCAGAGAACGTGATGCCAATGCTGAGAGGTCCATCCGGCATGTTGTTGGGCCCATCGGTACCGCGCTGCACTGTGTCGTAGTTGCGAAGATGGATCTCGCCACGGACGTCGGGAGTGAAGACGTGCATCGTGCAGGTTACTGTGCACTGTTTGAGTCTTAACACGACGTCCTGTGGCTGCACGAAAGGCATTATTCAACATGTTGGCTTTGCTGTCGGGGTACCTCCGAGCCATAATCCGCAGGCAGCGGTCATCGATTGCCGTAGTCGCCCCCGGGCATCCTGAGCGAGACATGTCATCGACATCGCTTTCGTTTACTCCGACTCGCCTTGACACTTCACTTGTTGAGAGCCCTTCCTGGCACAAACGAACAATGCGGACCGCTGTATTGACGGTGTAGGCACGGTTGAACTACAGACAACACGAGCCGTGTACCTCCTTCGTGGTGGAATGACTGGAACGGATCGGCTGTCGGACCCCGTCTGTCTAATAGGCGCTGCTCATACACGGTTGCTCACATCTGTGGTCGGGCTTAGTGACATCTTTAAAAAGTCAAAGGGACTGTGTATCTGATACGATATCCACAGCCAAAGTTTATCTTCCCGAGTTCTGGTAACCGGGGTCACGCAAATTTTTTTTTATGTGTGTATTTCCATTGTATGTGCTCTCTCGAACTAGGTGCTCAAGACAGTTTTCGAAAAAAACATGTTCAACAGTACTCTGCAAGGCTACTTATGTGGAAACCTTGTAATGAATCCATCGGTGTCCTTGTCTATGCTCGGAACTAATACTGCACGATTTGGGTACTTCCGCACTACTGGGCGTAGACTTTCTTTGAATAACTCTGTCTCGACGGAATCGGGAGGCCGTTAATAACATCCAACAATTACCTTCTTTTCACCTAAACCTGTTGTGCGTTACCAGATAACTTCACAGCCACACTGAAATCCGACTTGAGTAGAAACAACATTTTTGTCACCCTCGGTAAACGCTTCCCCATCAGTGGCGTTTAACATGTCTTTTCGTTACACGTTCCACGAATCGCTAAACATTTCAGAGCTTTATACTTGGAGTTTCAGACAGCTCTCGGTCCCGAGAATAATTTGTGTGTGACGAATTTCAGAGAGGGCAGTAAAGGCGAAATATTAGGAATATGCGATGTCTGTTCTTTGTGACATGTTTGAATAAACGGACAGCACGCTTTCATATAACTGATTCGCCTCTACGAGCAATGAATCAGGTAGCAGCGGACCCCGGGTTCGAGTTCCAGGGTTGCATACATTTTTTCTCATTGCCGCTGATTCCGCGCAAGGTCTCAGTGCAGCTTACCTTAATAGTTCCTTCCGTTTCCTTTCTCCTCGCTTCAGTCTACATGAAAAGGCAAAATAGCCGGCGGCGAAGATGAGCCGGAAGACACAGATGACCTCCTTATACAGGTTGCACGAGAAATATTAGGCATTGACATAGGTAAGGTAGACACTGGGTGGTACGTGGATTATAAGGTGCTTCGAAATCTCATCCAATAATTGTCAAATTTGTCTCACACCGAAAAAGGACGCAGATCTTCAGCCACGAGAAAAAATAGTTAGCAAGGGCAGGGCTTACTATAAGACAAGATCTTACACTCCTATAAATTGAAATAAGAACACCGTGAATTCATTGTCCCAGGAAGGGGAAACTTTATTGACACATTCCTGGGCTCAGATACATCACATGATCACACTGACAGAACCACAGGCACCAGAGCATGCACAATGTCGGCACTAGTACAGTGTATATCCACCTTTCGCAGCAATGCAGGCTGCTATTCTCCCATGGAGACGATCGTAGAGATGCTGGATGTAGTCCTGTGGAACGGCTTGCCATGCCATTTCCACCTGGCGCCTCAGTTGGACCAGCTGGACGTGCAGACTGCGTGAGACGACGCTTCATCCAGTCCCAAACATGCTCAATGGGGGACAGATCCAGAGATCTTGCTGGCCAGGGTACTTGATTTACACCTTCTAGAGCACGTTGGGTGGCACGGGATACATGCGGACGTGCATTGTCCTGTTGGAACAGCAAGTTCCCTTGCCGGTCTAGGAATGGTAGAACGATGGGTTCGATGACGGTTTGGATGTACCATGCACTAGTCAGTGTCCCCTCGACGATCACCAGAGGTGTACGGCGAGTGTAGGAGATCGCTCCCCACACCATGATGCTGGGTGTTGGCCCTGTGTGCCTCGGTCGTATGCAGACCTGATTATGGCGCTCACCTGCACGGCGCCAAACACGCATACGACCATCATTGGCACCAAGGCAGAAGCGACTCTCATCGCTGAAGACGACACGTCTCCATTCGTCCCTCCATTCACGCCTGTCGCGACACCACTGGAGGCGGGCTGCACGATGTTGGGGCATGAGCGGAAGACGGCCTAACGGTGTGCGGGACCGTAGCCCAGCTTCATGGAGACGGTTGCGAATGGTCCTCGCCGATACCCCAGGAGCAACAGTGTCCCTAATTTGCTGGGAAGTGGCGGTGCGGTCCCCTACGGCACTACGTAGGATCCTACGGTCTTGGAGTGCATCCGTGCGTCGCTGCGGTCCGGTCCCAGGTCGACGGGCACGTGCTCCTTCCGCCGACCACTGGCGACAACATCGATGTACTGTGGAGAACTCACGCCCCACGTGTTGAGCAATTTGGCGGTACGTCCACCCAGCCTCCCACATGCCCACTACACGCCCTCGCTCAAAGTCCGTCAACTGCACATACGGTTCACGTCCACGCTATCGCGGCATGCTACCAGTGTTAAAGACTGCGATGGAGCTCCGTATCCCACGGCAAACTGACTGACACTGAAGGCGGCGGTGCACAAATGCTGCGCAGCTAGCGCCATTCGATGGCCAACACCGCGGTTCCTGGTGTGTCCACTGTGCCGTGCGTGTCATCATTGCTTGTGCAGCCCTCTCGCTGTGTCCGGAGCAAGTATGGTGGGTCTGACACACCGGTGTCAATGTGTTTTTTTTCCATTTCCAGGAGTGTACAAAGGACCATCTAAGGATTTAAAACAGCGCCACACCCCATTTCGGCCTTCAGAATGTATGTACTCTGGGCGGCAGCATAATTAAGACCGCCGCCCCCCCCCCCCCCTCCCTGAAAAGAATGCATTTAGAAACGTGTCAGAACTGAACAGCATTAAGAGAAACTATGCGAGCCAAAGCGAAAACCTAGCACCTCTCACCTTAATTTAATACTAATCTTTTGCAACATCTCTCCTTCTCTGAATGCTATCTTGAAATTGCATCTACTCTCCAACTATCTCTGTTTCTGTGCCTTTACCTATTGTTCTTGCAACTGTAACTCCGTAATTATCTTCCTGCTAGTGTCTTCGACTGTTACCGTTAACTGTAGCATTACTTGATCTGAAATTCTTTACATTGTATGCTATAGCATACAACTGTAGCTATTGTTATTTTCCTGGTTACCTTACTCGCTCACCTACTCGGTTTAAACTGCCGAGAGAAATATCGCAATCACTATTATTGTAGTAATTCCTAACTTGTTGGCATTCTTCGTTAATTTTATAGCGAACTGCTTTTCGTCCCCTGACACATCGTATCTTTTCTCGACGGCACCCCTTCACAACGAATACTCTCCGCTCCTCTCTACTCCGTACTGTAACTGGGTTTTCTCTGTTTGCGATGGTCATCTGTCAGGATGAGCACTACTGCAAAGGGCATTTGATTCTAAAGCATTATGTCAGGGTGAAAAACACTAAATAAATTACCTTTTCTCTCTTAACAACATTTTTGCAGGGTGGGTTCATCCTTGGCTCAGGTATGAGGTAGAATGAAACAGCAGTTTTACATAAGATAACTTTTATTGAAAGTTTTGTACAAGGGTTTCTGGCTGGGATACTGGCAACTGTGTCGTTTGCGAAGCCTTCTGCTTGCGTGAGCGGCGGCGTCTGATTACGCACGGCGGTGTGTATCTCGTGTCGCCGTTTCGCCCAGTTGACTGGAGACGGGCATCGCGAGGTGGTCCGTTTAATTATTGAGGAAGAAGTCGTGAATCGGACGGTGACGACTCGGATGTGACTGCTGATGTGCGCTGTCTCCTTCCCGTCCTCACGAGTCACTCGGGTACATAAAAATCTGGCCTCAAATACCTTCTGTCTTCTGGCGCCGAGGCTGCTGCTTGCTATTCCATTACAGCGGCGGACTCGGTGCTTCTGTGTACGATGTAGTTTCTTCCTGCATGACGGTCTTGAGCACCGACTGTACCGGAACTGAACTGAAAGCTACTCCTGTCGGGCCCACTGCGTCTCGCGTACTTATTCACTTCACTGGAGGTGAACAACATCACTGTCGTTGCCTCTTCTGTCACGTCGAAAAGCTTCGCGAAGAATCTTCTTAACGTCGGTCATTGGCTCTCGGAATGTAGGCGAGGGCCTTTGATCACGTGTGACAATTGAGAAACACGTGAGCCGGACGGGCGATGCCCTGACGGCTGAATCGACAGCTTCTGCTTACGTGGGGGAGGACGATAGCTTCTCCTGAATGTGCTGACTTCGCGGTCATTGCCTCTTCTGCTCTGCCCATTGTTTGCCAGAGTGTAACTCTTCTAAGCTAAACGAAGTTTCTCATTAATTTTAAATTTCTACTTCACCTTGATTTCACTAATTTATTTCCCTATCTTAAGTACCACTCAACAGTATTTGCGCCGATCTCCGTGCACTGTTTTAGGAAAGTGTAATGCCGTCACTACACGGACGGTGTTGTGAACGTCAGTCTTGAGCGTGCCAAGTTGAAAGTGCTGCCGAACGCTCTGACTTGTGCATACAGCATGTGCCTGTCAACGTGGTACACGCGACCGCAGCGGCAGCATCTGGGTCACACATCACCCGGTTGTCCGCCCCGGTAGCTGAGTGGTCAGCGTGACAGACGGGTTCGATTCCTGGCTGGGTTGGAGATTTTCTCTGCTCAGGGACTGGGTGTCGTGTTGTCCTAATCGTCATCATTTCATCTCCAACTACGCGCATGTCACCGAAGTGGCGTCAAGTCGAAAGACCTGCACCAGGCGAGCGGTCGGGAGGCCCTCGTCATACGTTTCTCTCTATCACCCACTTTACAAAATGCATGGGCGTAAAATTCTTAAGCTAGCGCTATTAAAACGCGCCTTTCCTCTCTTGTCCACGTGAGAGTCACGTTGTTCTGCGTATAGTGTCCACGGACATGTTATAAGGCAGAAAGAGAAGCTCCGTAACAAATAGCGCGATTCAAAGTCTTACTTTATATTTGTTCCTATTCAGCAGCAGAATCTTCACAACATGTGAAATAAAAAAAACTTATTTTACACTTTCTTGTTGTATCTTACTGCATGTAGTGCAATCTGTCTTGTAGATTAAACCATTCGAACAAACTCCATCCTCAGATGGAACGTACATATGTAACATCGAATATTAGAGAATATACTTTTATTGCACTGAAAAGAAAGTATCAGATCCTAACAGAAAAAGCGAAGACTAGTAATAAAAATATTCGGATCCACTGAGGCGCAAACAAGAATCACATTACCAGCTACCTCATCATTTCGCTCTACCGACTGTGACTGTCGAATGGCCATACATTGAATCTGACCTACTGAAAGTTTTAATGGTAGATACGTTATTAACTGACACTGAAATATTACAGATTGTATCAACGACAATGCGTTTCTTATGGATCCTCACTGTACCCGTTTACAGTCTGTCCCCACTCTGGCTACCCAGCCACGTCACGGGGCGCCTCCATAGGCTGTCTCACGACGCAGTACCGCCCTGCCGCGGCGCGCGCTTTAAGTCGGCGGCGACGCCGTCTGCATACACGGCCCGGCAGCGTTAATTTTTAGACGAGTGTTTTAGTACCGTAAAGAATACAAAAGACGATAGCTTCTTCCGAAACATAACGCTATAGAGTAAATAATATTAACATATGAACGTAAGTCGGGATTTTACTACAAACATGGAACCGAATGCCTGTTCATGTGAATGTACGTTCCTCTACTTCTACCCCATAAAGCGCAATGAATCTGTAGAATTTAAGAATTATTGTCACTTTGTGTTTCTAGTAAAGGATAGAAGTTTTCTTTGAAGGATTGCGTTGAAACTTAACAGGTCTTGCAACACAATGAGTGTTTAAAAAGTAACAAGAAATTTACAATTTCTTGTGTTGTACTAGTCCGATTTGCACTACATTTTTTGTCACTGCCTTCGTAAACGTACGTGAAAAATATGTGGACAATGTTATACGCATTGGCTATTTGCTCTATTGTCAGCTGTCAAAAAGGATACATGTGTTTTGGTAGCATCAACGATTATTTGTTTTGTGTAAAAACAGATTAGAGAATCTTTCTTACATTTTGTTTTAAGAATAAAGAGTATGGAATTTTAAAAAAAGTTAAATATTCCTTTTGGCTAGCCTGTTACGAGTAAAATTGGATTTTTTTGTTTCACGGCAATTTGTAGTTTCCGTAATGTCGGCACTATTTTTAGATTGATGTAAAAGTCCTCCATCGTTTGTGGAAGGATCGATTTTATGAAATTGTCTATGACGACGGGTTTCCTCCCAAAATTACTAGTTTTCCTTCGTGGCGATCCCTGTAAACCACGCGGTTCATTTTTGCGTTCGTTCCTTAGGCGTGGCAGACGTTTGCATAAATTGGAGCCCTTTTCTTGGAACGGGTAACAGTTCTTTTCGTGTCACCTCCTTAACACACGCTGTAACATAACAGACGCTCGTTACATCTACATCTACATCCGTACTCCGCAAGCCACCTGACGGTGTGTGGCGGAGGGTACCTTGAGTATCTCTATCAGTTGTCCCTTCTATTCCAGTCTCGTATTGTTCGTGGAAAGAAGGATTGTCGGTATGCCTCTGTGTGGCCTCTAATCTCTCTGATTTTATCCTCATGTCTCTTCGCGAGACATACGTAGGAGGGAGCAATATACTGCTTGACTCCTCGGTGAAGGTATGTTCTAGAAACTTCAACAGAAGCCCATACAGAGCTACGGAACGTCTCTCCTGCAGAGTCTTCGAGTTTATCTGTCATCTCTGTAACGCTTTCGCGATTACTAAATCGTCCTGTAACGAAGCGCGCGGCTCTCCGTTGGATCTTCTCTATCTCTTCTATCAACCCTATCTGGTGCGGATCCCACACTGCTGAGCAGTATTGAAGCAGTGGGCGAACAAGGGTACTGCAACCTACTTCCTTTGTTGTCGGATTGCATTTCCTTAGGATTCTTCCAATGAATCTCAGTCTGGCATCTGCTTTACCGACGATCAACTTCATATGATCATTCCATTTTAAATCACTCCTAATGCGTTCTCCCAGTTGCTGACCTGCTATATTGTAGCTAAATGATAAGGGATCTATCTTTCCATGTATTCGCAGCACATTACACTTGTCCACATTGAGATTCAATTGCCATTCCCTGCACCATGCGTTAATTCGTTGCAGATCCTCCTGCATTTCGGTACAATTTTCCATTGTTACAACCTCTGGATAGACTACAGCGTCATCCGCAGAAAGCCTCAGTGATCTTCCGATGATATCCACAAGGTCATTTATGTATATTGTGAATAGCAACAGTCCTATGACACTCCCCTGCGGCACACCTGAAATCACTCTTACTTCGGAAGACTTCTCTCCATTGAGAATGACATTCTGCGTTCTGTCATGTAGGAACTCTTCAATCCAATCACACAATTGGTCTGATAGTCCGTATGCTCTTACTTTGTTCATTAAACGATTGTGGGGAACTGTATCGAAAGCCTTGCGGAAGTCAAGAAACACGGCATCTACCTGTGAACCCGTGTCTATGCCCTTCTGAGTCTCATGGACGAATAGCGAGAGCTGGGTATCACACGACCGTCTTTTCCGAAACCCGTGCTGATTCCTACAGAGTAGATTTCTAGTCTCCAGAAAAGTCATTATACTCGAACATAATACGTGTTCCAAAATTCTACAACTGATTGACGTTAGAGATATAGGTCTATAGTTCTGCACATTTGTTTGAAGTCCCTTCTTGAAAACGTGGATGACCTGTGCCCTTTTCCAATCGTTCGGAACGCTACACCGCTGCAAGAAGGGGGGCAAGTTCCTTCGCGTACTCTGTGTAAAATCGAACTGGTATCCCATAAGGTCCAGCGGCCTTTCCTCTTTTGAGCGATTTTAATTGTTTCTCTATCCCTCTGCCGTCTCTTGCGACATCTACTATTTTGTCATATGTGCGACAGTGTAGAGAAGGAACTACGGTGCAGTCTTCCTCTGTGAATTAGCCATTTAGTAGTTCGGCCTTCAGTCTGTTTCAGTACCATTTTGGTCACAGAGTGTCTGAACATTTCGTTTTGCTCCACCTACTGCTTTGACATAAGACCAAAATTTCTTACGGTTTTCTGCCAATCAGTACATAGAACTTTACTTTCGAATTCATTGAAAGCCTCTCGCATAGCCCTCCTCACATTACATTTCGCTTCGCGTAATTTTTGTTTGTCTGCAAGGCTTTGGCTATGTTCATGTTTGCTGAGAAGTTCCCTTTGCTTCCGCAGCAGTTTTCAAACTCGGTTGTTGTACCACGGTGGCTCTTTTCCATTTCTTACGATCTTGCTTGGCACATACTCATCTAACGCATATTGTACGATGGTTTTGAACTTTGTCCACTGATCCTCAACACTATCTGTACTTGAGACAAAACTTTTGTGTTGAGCCGTCAGGTACTCTGTAATCTGCTTTTTGTCACTTTTGCTAAACAGAAAAATCTTCCTACCTTCTTTAATATTTCTACTTACGGCTGAAATCAGTGATGCAGTAACCGCTTTATGATCGCTGATTCCGTGTTCTGCGTTAACTGTTTCGGGTCTGTTTGTCGCCAGAAGGTCCAATATGTTATCGCCACGAGTCGGTTCTCTGTTTAACTGCTCAAGGTAGTTTTTCAGATAAAGGACTTTAAGAAAATTTCACTGGATTCTTTGTCCCTGCCACCCGTTATAAACGTTTGAGTCTCCCAGTCTAACGGGTGATCAAAAAGTAAGTATAAATTGGAAAATGTGATAAACCATGGAATAATGTAGATAGAGAGGTAAAAATTGAGACACATGCTTGGAATGACATGGGGATTTATTAGAAAAAACAAATTCACAAAATGTCTGACAGATCTCTTATGAGCGCCGTTTGGTGATGATCGTGTGATCAGCCGCCACTTTCGTCACGCTTGGCCTCCTAGGTCCCCAGACCTCAGTCCGTGCTATTATTGGCTTTGGGGTTACCTGAAGTCGCAAGTGTATCGTGATCGAGCGACATCTCTAGGGATGCTGAAAGACAACATCCAACGCCAATGCCTCACCACATACTCCGGACATGCTTTACAGTGCTTTTCACAACATTATTCCTCGATTACAATTACTGTTGAGGAATGATGGTGGACATATTGAGCATTTCCTGTAAAGAACATAATTTTTGCTTTGTCATGCTATTCTGATCTGATGAATCGCCACCTGTCGGACATTTTTAGAGCTTTTGTATTTTTTTTTCTTTGTTCTAATCAAATCCCATGTCATTCCAAGCATGTGTGTCAATTTGTACCTCCCTATCTACATTATTCCGTGATTTATTCAGTTTTCAAATTTATACTGACTTCTTGGTCACCTGGTGTATCTGGCAAATTAAAATCTCCACCCAGAACTAGAACATGGTGGGGAAATGTACTCCGCAAATAGCTCCTCTTCGTCTTCTGCAGTTTTCTTGAAATGCAACGCTGTTATCCAGCACTTCCAGATACCGAAGTATGTCAGTGACTGATGCTGGCAACAAGGATCTCACGAACAGAAACGACGTATTGTACACCACTGCACGCCGATCTACGCCGCTAGACAGGTAATAGGCAACTGATTTTGGGTGCCCCTGTAGGCCAGTGGCAGGGTTCTACCGGAAAAGGCCGCTTCCCCCACCAAAAGCGCTGCTCGCTCTTGAGTTTACAGACAGACTATACATTGAAACCAACACCAACTGAAAGCCAGTATGGTGTATGGCGAGTCTGTACTGAAGAAAGATGGCGTGCATATGGCGTACAAGGCGTTCTTCCATCTCTTTGGTCAATGTTCGAACACACTTTCAGAATATCTGTCTTGCTTGATATTGCGCTGCACGTTTGGAAAGACTCCCCAGCGTGCGTTTTCCATGCTATGACGATATAAACTCGGCATTCTCAAAGCTCTACGTTCGAATGAACAGTCCGGGTGCCGATGGCATAACCGACACGTGCCCTTAGCGCCAGGATTTCACCCAGCACAAGTCCGGCCCAAAGGGCCTCCCCTAAACAGCCGCCAGTTCCGCAAACTGGAAGCTGTATCAAAGTTGTTACCGTATCGTCACAGTCCAACACATGTTAGAGTGTGTTGAAATTCAAGTTTTTCTGGATATTAATATAATATGAATGTGCTTGAAGGTCTCTCGGGCATGCAGCTGTAGGCAGTATCTATCTTACCCCTGGTGAGACAAGACTCTACATCCTTACATTTGTCCTCTATCCATCCCTGCTTAGCCATTTTGCACTTCCTGTCGATTTCATTTTTGAGACGTTTGTATTCCTTTTTGCCTGCTTCACTTACTGTATTTTCATATTTTCTCCTTTCTTCAGTTAGATTCAATATCTCTTCTGTTACCCAAGGATTTCTACTAGCCCTCGTCTTTTTACCTACTTGATCCTCTGCTGCCTTCACTATTTCATCTCTGAAAGCTACCCATTCTTCTTCTACTGTATTTCTTTCCCCCATTCCTGTCATTTGTTCCCTTATGGTCTCCTTGAAGCTCTGTACAACCACTGGTTCTTTCAGTTTATCCAGGTCCCATCTCCTTAAATTCCCACCTTTTTGCAGTTTCTACAGGTCATAACCAATAGATTGTGGTCAGAGTCCACATTTGCCCCTGGAAATGTCTTACAATTTAAAACCTGGTTCCTTAATCTCTGCCTTACCATTATATAATCTATCTGATACTAAAAGGTATCTCCAGGGTTCTTCCATGTATACAACCTCCTTTCATGATTCTGAAACCAAGTGTTAGCTACAATGAAGTTGTGCTGTGTGCAAAATTCTACCAGGCAGCTTCCTCTTTCATTTCTTAACCCCAATCCATATTCACCTACTACGTTTCCTTCTCTTCCTTTTCCCACTATCGTGTTCCAGTCACGGCGTAGCGTGCCATCATCATCAGATTACTCCTGTTGACAGACGTCCTATGCCGCCGGGCGGTGTGGTATATATACCTGTCGCCTCTCCCCTCCAACGACTCCGCGTATGGACCGAGGGATGTGCAGGCTGCGGTGGTCTTTCAAATTTCAACGCTTTTTTCATCAAAAGTGCAACAATGCTATTTGCTATTAAAGGTTTGAAAGCTACTGGAGTATGGCCCACGGACCAGTCCGTATTCACCGATGCAGGAAGACAAAACTGACATCGGACTTGAGATGCCGTCAGATAAAGAGGTTATCGTATCTGGAGCTGAACGATTTGAGTTGCCTTCACCTAGCACACCAGGTAAAAAAGACGACTCCAACAGATTGGGTGATCAAGCTGGCAGGTTTCAGCGAATTGTAACTATGAACTGCCTCCCAAGAATGACGAAGTTACTGAGGCTAATTGTTCTAGTCCTGCAACTGCTAGATCGTACATTTATGGATGCACTTAAGACTCACTACAGCGAGAATATTTGGCAGTGGATGCTCCATGAAAGCAAACTTGTTGGATCCTATGATATAGTGTGTTTCTTTGGCAAGGGAAGGAAATACAGTAGAAGGATGAAGTAGTGAAGGCAGCAGAGGATCAAATAGGTAAAAAGATGAGGGCTATTAGAAATCCTTGGATAACAGAAGAGATATTGAATTTAATTGATGAAAGGAGAAAATATAAAAATGCATAGAATTTGGCCTCCATATAGTGTATGTAAACCACTAGTTCTCTTTCTAGGGCAGCTGGTTTTCTTCCAAACTTTTTAGTTTCAACGTCTGTCAGGTATTAGCCTCATACACATACTGGCACAGAGTTGTTTTTGGGACAGCGCAATGTTTGCTTTTTTAACTCCCATGATTTTTACTACAACAGCATACACTGCCTCTCGCATTTTGTTTTTATCCCACACCTGCCTTTTACGGGTTCATTTAGGTGCCAGATTAGTCCTAGGCATCTGAAAACAGAAATAAAAACATTTTACGGTCTGCTTATAATATGGACCCTGGGGTCCACATTACAGTCACATACACCTTGTAAACTAGTGTAGACAGCTTAAAAATGCAATAATACCATACTTTTAATCTATTTGAAACTGTTGCCAATACTTAGTAGGTTGCATCTAAGTATTAACCAATAATGGTATGTTAATACATCACTAGAGTTCAGCTAAATATTATTAAGATATTAAGGGGGGGGGGGTGCATATTACCACCACTTACTCTACATGGTAATGCAAAGCAGGTGAAACATTTGGATAAAGGTGTACTTGCATTCACGTTGCTTGTAACAGCAAATCTGTTTGACGGGCTCATTGTCATTGTGAAAGAAAAAGTAACAAGTAAAATGAGAACATCCACCATCAGCACGAATCCAGTATTTTGATGAATAAGGACTCAACTAGAAAGGTAGGCAGAGGTTGGAAAGTACCAGCCACAAAATCACTTGAAGTTTACCTTGTGGAAGAAAATATTATCCACTGTAACTCCAAATTAGTGTGCACTGACTGTAAAGTAAGAATTCATAGATATTACTATGCATGTATTGATTACAGCATTAAGTTAAATACGTGCAAGCATATACATAATGTTTATGAAGTAGAGAGTATAGAAGAAAAACCGTTTGAAATTTCTGAATTACCAGATGTACTACTTATGAATGTTGGAGAGGAAAATTCTGAAGCCAGTTTGTTCCTGTGACACAGTGGTACTGGCAGAAATTGTTTCTGGTATTTCAGTTACTGAAGTTTAGCTGGCCAACAAAATGGTAACTTCACTGAAGGCTAGTGTAGGTGCTGTTCATGCCAGTAGTGGCGTCTCTTTCAATAGCCCACAAAGGAGTCACAAGAGAAAACTTGCAGTACAGAGGAGACTGTTTTGAGCAAAGAAAACAAATTCCTCAAGCTGCATACTCATGGCAGTTCCTGATACAGAAGAAACTGTTAACACTTCTGGATGAAGGTTTACACCACATTAGCTAGTGTGTTGATCTCACATTCAGGAACATGATGGCTTTATTCCGTGTCCTGCCATCCAGTTTTAGGTTTTCCATTATTTCCCTAGATCAATCAAGTCAAATCCTGGGATGGTTCCTTTGAAAGGCCAAGGCCAAGGCCAATTTTCTCCCCCATCCTTGAAACAGTCAGAGTTTATGCTCTGTCTCTGACGGCCTCACTGTTGACAGAATGTCAGATGTCGATATTCCTTCCTTCTTCACTGGCCTCTGGTGCGGCAGTTCTGCTGACACGTGGGACCACCAGAAACTGCTGCGGCTTGTGCCAGCAGCCTAGAATGCTGGCATCACTGGGTCAGCCCCCTCCCAAGCCGTGCTGGGCAGTGATGACTGTGACTGAGGCTCAGCACACTGCTGGTGATGGCCACACATTTGACAACTGTCCCAACGTGACAACAGAGTGAGTTGCAATCGTCAACTTGTAATATATATTTATTTTTGATCTAGCTAGATGGGTAACACTAGTGCAACTGTTAAACAGATTAAATATTTTCATATTCTAGCAAAGAATACACTAACATCTGATTGTTCACAATCAATTTTCCTGATAATGTAACTCATTTACCAAAAAATAAATTTGGTGAATAAATAATAATTTCAGTATCAGTACAAACACATGCAGTTGGAATTAGGAATGAGTAATTATGAATTAGCAATATAACCCAACTGAAAGCCTTTCAGGTTCCAATTTGCAGTATAATTTTACTTTTTAAAAAAAATCCCCCTTTTTGAAAAGTTATCTGTAACCAAATAACTCATATTCCAGAATTTTCTGTTTTTAGCGGGCCATTATTTCCTAAATTTAAGCATATAATTTTGTAGTTCTAATTTACCAGGGCACAAAAGTGGCTGTTTTTATTTGGAAACAAGTAATAATTTCAAACTTGTCATTAATGCTAGTAACACCCTGACACAGATGCTAAGAGAGCAGATACCAAGTCTCACTGCTTGCCTGAATGAGGAGAGGAACGAAACAGTGACATCATTTGTCCCAAGATCCAAAGTGGCAGAGACTGTGGGAGCAGCAAACCAACAGCACAATCTATTTGATGGCGAAGCAAAACAGGCAAATGAAGATGGAACACTGGGGTGGCAGGAAGAGTAATGAACTGGAGGGAGGAAGGGGGAGATCATAAGACACCCCAATGGTGCTATGTGTGACATGGTGCTGGAATCACTGCTAACCCACCCCAGTTCGCACTTCATACCATGACTGCGACACAATGGGGAAAACACCGTGGCGGCGGAGGGGGGGGGGGGGGTGATGAAACAGCACAAAATGGAGAGGAAAACCTGACCAGCATGAAAGCAATGATGCAGGCCTTCCAAACTGACGGCCTCCAATTGTGGAAGACAATTCAGGTACTTAAATCCATGGAACAAACCACTTTTATGATGAAAACCAAGGACAGATGTAACTATGTAAGGTTGTATGCTACCATCTGTGATAATGGAGAATGGAAGAGTGTGTTTAGTGCAAAAGGCCAAATGGTAGGGGAGTCTCATAAAATGTGGGGGTTACAGATCATTATGGAGTAAGAGGCTTAGATTCAACCTTGTATGACCAATACGAAGTTCGCAGAGGATGGTAGATCCCCAGTGGGCCATGTGGCAAGAGTCCCCTTATCGCAATAAGTTTATTAGGCAGGGGTTGGCCTCCAAGAGTCAGCTCAAGGCTGAGCTAAAAGGAATTGGACATGAGGCTGCAAACCCAGCACCAGAGAGGTCACACAAAAGGGGCACACCCTCCAGCCACAGGATCAGCAGCTCATTACCTGGGATACCCACATGAGTGGGAACCCAAAGAAAGTCAACTGAACAACCAGCATGGTCAAGATTGGTAAGGTGGTCTTAGATGTCATAGACCAAGAAGAGGGAGGGAAAACCACTGTCTGATAGCCTCAAGGGCAGTTATCAAGTCTGCACATAACGTGGGTGGGAGAGGACTGTTAAACATACTAAAGAACCTGGTAAATGGCCATTAGCTATGCAGTACACATGCTACATGGGGCAGGTAAGAGATGGTGTTACTTGCCAGCAGAAGGCACATTCCTTGTAATTAGCAGATTTAGAGCCTAGAGCCATTCCATTAAAACACAACAGCAGCCTGAAACTCCCATAAAAGCTGGCAGAACAAACAATGAAACACAGACCCCTCTGAATCTGGGATCAAGGAACTAACCAAGGGGGAGGAGGTTTTTGGAGAGAATGGGGAACAGGACAAAGAGGGAAGATAAAAATCATGGCAAAGGACTGCAAGCTGGAGCCCAACTGTTAAACTCACCTGAAGAGTGAGCAATTTCCTGCTGCTAAAGTATAAAATATAAGGAATGTGTGGGGAAAGAGAAGATGGTGATGGCATAGGAAACAAGAAGCTTAGACTGTTGAACCAAAAGGGCAGTGAGTGGGGGACAACCCCAGCTTCAACCAGGAAACAATACGGCTAGTGCAAAAGGTACTGATGATCAGACAGATACCACAATGGTGGACCTGCTCCAAGAGGATCAGTATGGAAGGAGCAACTGAGCCCTAAATTTGGCTACCATGCCCCCCCTCCCCCCCCCCCCCCCCCCCCACACACACACACACAAGTAAATGTCATAAGACGACCCAAGAAATGGAAGTGGTGGACCACAATCAGAAATTGGGTCTCGAGATAGAGCTCCAGTAGGTATCGTACACAATATGGTGACAGAAATGCACCACCCACAATTTAAGAGGGGAAAACTGAAAACTGTGTGAGAAGGTCCATGCAGAAGCATACCACATGGCACCCTGGAACTGTCACTTCACAAAAGCCACCAAGTGTTAAATAACTCAGACACAGAAGTCATCCACATGCAGAGCAGGGGTGACCAACAGTTTCACGGAGGTCACAAGTCCTTTAATAGTCATGAGGAAAAGGATACTTAACACTGAACCCTATGGAATGCCATCCTCCTCAGCAATGGAGTGTCCTCATCCCAGGACTTATGTTCCTTCTTCTCTTTCATAAGTAGAGGAGGACACACGCTAGATGCCAGAGAGGTAAGGGGGGAGAGAGGCTTCTGCTAGTTCTATAAAGAGAGACCAGGCAACCTTGGGGATGCTAGAGCTGACGGTTCCATGGCCAATGTGTACCAGCAGACTCTTGGACTGAGAGGAGGCCCTAATGGCAGCAGACACCAGAGAAGAGGCACTTCTCTGGTGGATGAAAGGAGCAACAGTTGGAGGGGAGGAAGATGTAAGTTCAGGGGAGAGGGAGAGAAGAGTGAGGCATCACTGGGATAAGGTGGGGGAAAGGATGTAACAGAGTCAATAGTAGATTTTTGTAGACACAAGGCAAAGCTGATCGTATACCCCAATATATTCTTTCCTTCTTACAATCCAGCGACAGTTGTGACAATTAATACACGTGGTCAGTAGAACAAAGGCACACCTGGGCATCCTCATTCATTGCATACAGGATTAATACATGTGTACAAATCATAAACACCAAAAACATTTTAGCAGTGGCAGGACATACATCACAGTGCACAGTGATGAGCCATAACCTTGACCTTGTCTTGGGGGTATCCCCTTCAAAGACCAGAATAAAGTGGTCATTATCAGTGTGGTTGTCCTTAGTGCCTTTCTGAATATGATGAACAAAATGAATGCCTTGCCACTCCAGACTGGCCCACGCTTCACCAGTTTGGAAGATGAGGTCTCTATGAAAAAGACACCCTGAAGCATATTGAAAGGCTAGTGAGGAGTAATGGTTTGCCAAACTTGTCTTTGATAGTTTCTACCAAAATAATGGGTTCATGGTGGGAAGGTGTCCTTGTCAGTCTTGATGCAGACCAGGTAATGGGGAAAGGATTTGACCCCAAGCAAGCGAGTCTGACCCTCCTCCCATGAGGGGATAGTTGTAAGTTGAAAAGGGGTATCATGAAAAGTCGATCCTGACTAAAGGTCAGCCAAAGACGGCCAGTTTTTTAAGTCTGATACGTTTGATACAAAGTGTAGACCCTAATAGCACCAAAACCAATCAGGGGCTCTCCCCTTGTGCACTACTCAGCCACACCAAGGGCCAATGTCATAGGGGCTGTTGCTGGGAGTTCCAATGCTTCAGAATGACAAGCCACTACTCCTAGGCATACACAGGGAGGTAGCAGCTCGTGTATCAGAACTGTCATCCCTGTTTTCAGAGGACTCCATCAAAAGAGTACATAACACCCCAAGCACACGAAATGACTACTGTGTAACTGTACAGCACAAAAAGGACAATGGCTTCCGGTAAAAAATGGAAGAGGTGGTAAGCCCACATGCCAAAGACTTCATGTATGGTGTTGTTCCACAGCTTGCTCACACCATGGAGACAAAATTTAGAGTAGTTCAATCCCCAAAGAGGGACCAAAATTTCCAAAAAGGGAATTGTAAAGCAAGAGGAATAATACTGTAAGGGGTATCAACAAAAAAAAGATAGCCAGGCCAATGTAAGCAAGGGAAAGGATTGAGGACAGGGATGGATGAGCACGGGAAAGTTAATGCAATTTTGAAAAGTAGAAAGGATCCAATTACTAGCAGCCTCATGTGCACAAAATAATTGTGACCCCCTTCCACTGGGGAATGGGGATGGAGCAGATATAGAAACATGATTCTGTGATGTTAAAGATAAACGAATCTTCATATGTGAGTATTACTGGACTTGCTCCAAGTATCCACTGGCCAACATGCAAACATGTAGTACTGAGGCCAGACTGGCCATCGTGACAGCTCTATTTCTCATGCAGTGAAGTAGACAACACTACCCAGTGCTGTTGGCACTGTTGCAGTCGCATGTTGTATTGCCATGCTAGGTGACACGACAACTCACCATAGTGCACACAACTACACACTGCTTACTCTAGAGCCCTGCAAATTAATATTAAACCGACTGAGCATATACAAATTAAGAGATGACTCACAATTCAATAATGTGCATATCAGAGAATCAGTTTCATACCTAGCGTGAAATGAAATGACAGTATGGCATTTCTGGCCGGGATTTCTTATGCAGGAGAAATCGGCTGCATACTGCAAGTCTACATCAGTTGATACTGCTTATTTTTGCATCTAAAGAAATGGTAAAATGGTGATAAGCACAACACAACACCCAACCTCTGAGAGGATAAATTCTCAAATTGGCCAGGAATTGCACCTGGAGCCCCTGCATAGCTGTTGGTCTCTCTATCCGACAGCCACAGTGATGGACAGAGCTGGCCTCCAACACACTCATTTACTGACAGTCCTGTAAGGCATTGTGTATCGGAAGAGGAAAGCAACATTGGGCATATGAATATAGGGATGACTCACAAGGCATTTCAGTATTGTGCTTACACACAATCAGTTGCATATATGGTGTGCTGTTTGGATGCTCTTGCTGCCATGGTATGCCAAAAGCTTATCCCTCACACCCAATGACAGGTCCTGTAAGCAAATAAGTAAACACTAAATCAGAATGCAGGCACTGTGTATTGAAACAGGAAAGTAACATTGAGCATATTTGAATTTATAGACGTCTCACAAGGCATTTCAGTATAGTGCATATTACATAATTAATCTCATACCTGGTGTGCTGTGTGGAATCTCCAGCTACCTTTTTTAAACCAAAAGCTTACCCTTCACGCCCAGTGACAGGCCTTTTAAGTAAACAGACAGGAAGACAAGATGTCCAGCGAGTGAGATCACAGGTGTTTTCTTCGTCCACTAAAAGAACTTATTTGAGAGGAAATAGTGTCAAATTTAAATTTCCTTTGTTTTGTATATTTGCTGTAGTGTCCATTCTTGTCACAAAACTGAATATTTGCGTCCCCATAGAGATTATTCTTGAAAAAAAACTTTGTGTAATCTGAATTCACGACAATTGTGACATAATGCGAAATTTTGCGTTCCAAAACACAAAAAAGTCTATGCAAATTTTCTTGATAGCGGAAAATTCGTTTAAGAAAGGCAGGTACTAGTTTCATCAGTGCCTATTGTTACAATAAAAGTATAATTAAAAGTTTTCCAAATTGTATTTAACTAACACATTTCATATTGTTCACTAGTTAGAGGTCATCTAGGCATAAATTTAAAACCTGACCAAACACTACAGTAAATTCTCTAAAAGCAAAGTAATTACTAATTCACTCTCCTGTCATTGTATCTCTAAATCAGTACAAAAACAACAACAATGGCATGTAAGACTTCCATGTCATTTTTGCATACATATAGCCAATCTCGTGTTCTGGACAAATTTAAAACTTAATAATTCTTTTGAAACTGATCATGAGTGGGAAATGTGGAACCTGTTATAGCATTGTGAGTAGAGGGATTTGTTGCTAACCTTGTAGGAAATATTTTCACTGGGAGAGGGAGAGGTGGGGGGAGAATCTTGGGAGAACAGAAGAGGCTCTCTCCTGGAACTGCAGAGTATGCAGTAGGAACATTTTGGTTGGGGTACAGGAAAGGAAAATCTGTGCCCTTGGGGCACAGTTGAAGGAAGCAAGGAAGGAACTGATAAGGATCAAGAGAGATAGGGAGGTTGTGAACTGGCAGCTTGTAGGAGGGTAGGAAGAAAGAGAACATGATCTGATGTTTTTGGGGTTGAAGATAAAACTGTGTGTCTACCACTGCCAGAGCCTCTGGTAGAACACGGAGCAAGAAATGTGCAGCACACTTCAACTGAGGCCAAGAAGCTTAGAAATATACAAAATGTTAGGAAGAAGAAAGTGCTGCTGCTAGGTATTAGGCATGGGTGAGTTGTAGGCCCCGAGTTACAGGAATGTTTAGGGGCAACATACCAGGCCACCAGTATGTTCCAGCCAAATGCAGGGCTAAGTCATGTGATAGAGGACTTAAGGTCTTTACAAAAGAAGACCATGTAGTAATAGTGGGTGGGGCAGGAAACAGTTTGCACAGGGATAGGGCACATGACATAGGTGGTGACCTGGGGAAGATAGCTTCCCTGACTTGTGGCACCAACGTACACTTTGTTGAGCTGTTCCGGTGTCACTATTGGCCACACCTTGATGGAGATGTGAGGCGAATCAATTTGGGGTTAGGGATTGCTCTGAGGGAAGCCAACTTTGCTCACGTGCCCGTCGGGACTATCAACAGATGGGGTTTCACTGGGTGTGGCCTATACCTAAACAGGACTGGCAAAGGAAGATTGGTACAGCTGATTCATGAAAGTATAGGGGGTGGATCTCGGGCCACACATGGTCAAATACCTGTTGTCATCAGTATGAGAAGTAGGTCTTTTTTAGGATAAATCCAGACAACAGGTTCCCCTGCCTAAAGAGTGTCTCCAGCAGTTTGAATTAACAGGGCTTGATATCACCAAGATATTAATAATTTTGTGTTTGTATGGATCTCCCAGAGATAGTGTGGACACTGTTTTTCAATAAATTAACAAAATTTCTATATAAAGTCTCAAGCACAAAGCTCAGCACAATTCTGTATGGGGACATTAAAATCAATATGAATATCATAAATGAATCCAGCAGCACCTTCATAAATATACTTCAAAGTTTTGGCCTCTCCCTATTGGTCAATAGTGCAACAAGGGTTGCTACAATGACTTCATCAGTAATTGACCATGTTGCCACAAATATGGACAGGGAAAAATGTGATGTAGCTGTAAAAGATCTCGGATTATCAGACCATCTCTGTCAAACAACAACAGTAATATGAGACATGAAATCATCCCATAAACTACAAGCCTACAAATGACATCCATTGGAAATGAAAATAAAGGATTTTTCAAAGGAACTAGCAAAAAAAAAAAAAAAAAAAAAAAAAAAAACGCTGGGATGAAGTGTATAGGGAAACCAATGTGAATAAGAATCCACATTATTTAAATTGAACTTTGAAAAGGCATTTCCAAAAGTATGCATGTCTGTATCAACGTCACACAAAAGTAGATGGATAACAGCAGGTACTAAGAAGTCCTCCCAAACAATTAAATACCTCACTTCCATGGAAAAAGAGTCACAATGATCCATAGGAAGGTGCTGATAGCTGCTAAAAAGTCGTTTAATGACACAGGGAATAAAAGCAAAGCAGTCTGGGATGTTATAAAAACGGGAACAGGGAGAGGCAAAGAAAGACAGACAGAACAACATACTGATAAGGTTATAAATAAGCCACAACACTTATCAAACTATGTAAATGAGCATTTTTCAAGTATGGCAGGGAAGTTACGACAAGAATTCCCCAAAACAAATATAACCCCTGTAAAAAATGTTGCACTAAATACAATGATGTTACTTCAAATCACAGATAATGAAGCCAGTAAAACTGTTGAAAAACTAAAAAGTCAGCAGGCCTATATGAAGTACCAATGTGTGTACTAAAACAATGCACAGAGGTTATACAAGGTCCCTTAACACACATAATAAATGAATCCTGTACACCAGGGACATTTCCACAGCAGTTAAAACAGGCAAGAGTTGTGCCTTTGTTTAAGAAAGGTAATGCAGAAAATTACCAGCTGTCACCATTCTCAAAAATAATAGAAGCAATTATGAAAAACAGATTAATGAATTACCTGAATAAATACAATCTTTTAAGTGAATCACAGTTTTGTTTCTGATGTGGCAAAAATACGGAGTCAGCTGTCGTAGAACGCACAAAAGTTGTACTTGATGCTCTTAATAAAGAAGAGTCTGTCAGAGGGTTCCTTTATGATCTTTCTAAGCCCTTTGATGCAGTCAACCACAGATTCAATTAAATAAATTAGAAGCATTAGGAATAAGAGTGGTTCCTAAGGACTGGTTTTGATCATACCTAGCAGACAAGGTACAAAGAATAGTGATAACACATACTTCAAATAGAGCTTAACATTTAGTAAAACACTTACCCGAACAAATGTAAGCATATTACACACATCCATGCCTGAGGCAGGATTTCAACCTGCGACCGTAGCAGTCGTGCGGTTCTGGACTGAACTGCTCGGCCACCACGGCCGGCGAAAAATACATTAATATGGGGTTTCCGCAAGGTATCATATTAGGACCAATAGTATTCCTGATGTACATCAATGACTTTCCCAGTAGTGTTACTCATGGTGAAAAAATTCTTTTCACTGATGACAGCAATATTATAGTCAGTGAGAAAACAAGAGAACTCCTCTAAGAGAAAGCAAATGAAACTCTCAAGGAAGTCTACAATTGATTGATTTTTATTGTTGTAGAGACCTCAGAGGCATTACAAAACAGAGAAACTTCTGGTACAAATTGATATTGCATAGTAAATTTAGCCAATTACAGACTTACTCATATATAGAAGCATGTAAAAACTGATCACAAAGTGTAGTCATACCATATTCTTTGCTTCCCTTGAAAATTCATCCGTTCCATAAATGTTGAGTTCAAGAAGAAATTCTTTTACTTTTTTTTTTATTGGAAGATCTCTGATATGTTGGGGCATGGCATAAAAAAATTTTATGGGCTTGTATAAAGAGCACTTTTGTGTTTTCTTATAGTTACATCAGAAAGAAACTAGGTCTTGCTTGTTTCTTGTGTTATAATTATGCCGCATGTCATACTGTTGATACTTCGGATAGTTTTCCTTGGTATAAATATTGACAGCAGGGTCATAATCTGTAATTTTTTAAAGCTTGGTCTACAGTGAGCTCTGGGTGCCAAGCTACATATCAGTCTTATTGTCTTATTTTGTAGTTTGAAGACATTAGCTGCCTTGCTTTGATGTCCCCACAGTAAATGTGACTGTGGTTTCTTTTGCTTTAAGTACTGGCACATTTAGACAAAGACACAGCTTCCTTGGAGAAAATATTCCTTTGCTAATGCTGCTTCCCACCTTTTTGAATCAATTGAGATTCCTAGGAAATCAACATCATTTGAGCTCTGCTCAAGTTCAGTGTTATTATTCCACAATACATACAGGTCTTGATTTTATTTTTTTGACACAAAGGGAATTAGCTTTACACCAGTTTTCAACTTTGACAGTGCACTGGTCTGCTTAATATTTGACCTTCTGTGCTGTTTCTGCAGTTACACAGACTGCAAGATCATCTGCAAATAAGTAACTCCTAGCTGATGGCCCAACTATGTTACATGATAAGTCATATATATAAATAATAAATAGAATTGGGCCAAGTACAGAACATGCCCACAAGTAAGTAATCTGATTCTGTACCATTAAAAACCACCTTCTGCACTCTATTACTTAGATAAAATCTTATCAATTCCCGAGCACTTCGTGTAAAGCCATAGAATTGCACTTTGTTCAATAAGATTTCATGAGACACAGTGTCAAAAGCTTTTCATAAATCACAGAGTTTATTCTGAACCATGAGCTTGCTTTCTAGTTGCTTCACACACTGTGTTAAAAGTGATAAGGCAGATTTAACAGATCCTAACCCTGATCTGAAGCCAAATTGTCTATCACTGAAGATATAGTTTCCTTCAAAGTATTTTACTATTTAATATAGCTACTGGCACAATTGAAACAGGCCTAAAATTATCACATGTTTGGAGGCTGCCTTTTTTGTGTTTTCGAGTGACTTTACTGCCCTGGGGAACTGAGCCTCCAAAATACATGTATTTACTACATGTGTTATCAATTCTGGCAGCTGAACTGAATCACATTTAACATGGCTGAACTTAAACCACAAACGTCATTACTAAAACTGTTCTTCATTTTCCTCAGTATATAGGTAACATCCTGTGCCTTGACCAATTTAAAGCTAAATGTACTTTCAGGTTTTGTGGTATTTCTCAGGCAGTATTTATGGTCAGTGACTATATTGTAAGTGCCAATCACTTTCTTAGTGAAGGATGTATTTAACTGTGCAGCATTCAGATTGCTGCCTTCAGCCTGTGAAGTCATTTTCCTGTTGCATTGACTGTTAATGATATTATTTTCTGATGTTAGTATTATATCTTCATTTTTTCATACACCTAGCTTCCTTTAAGGCCCGTCTTAATCTTTCCTTTTTCACTGTGAGCATGTCTTTAAATACTTGAGAACCTGTACTTCTATAAAGGCATAATATTGATCACACTCCCTCTTGATCTCCAACACCTTTTCACCCTTGACCTTATTTACTCTTAGTGCCTTCTTATTATTTGGTACCTTAATGGGAAACGACATCTTAGCATATACAGAAAGAGTAGATATGAGTTCTTCCACCTTTCTACCTATTGCATGTTCTCGATAAACTTGCAACCAATAACTTTTATCAATATTAGACTTAAACATATTTAGATTATCATAATTGACCACACATACACTCTTTCCTGCCATGTGCACTGAGTCAGTGGCCAGATACCCAGGTCTTAATTACGTCCGACTTCAGATGCACTAACTCATTTGATACAAATATATTGTCAATACATGTACCAGTACCTTTATAATGAAGCCTTGTTATTTCAGTGGTTGTAATATAAAGACCAAACAAATTTAATAAATTATTTGCATATGAGTTACAGATAGTGGACAACTGAAAATTCAAATTGAAATCTCCACAGACTGTCAGTATTGCCTCACGTGTTCCAATATTTCTACGGAATCCAAACTGACATTCCCCAAGGTCGGCTTCAACTAGTTTTTCCATTTGTCTGTAAAGAATTCACATTAGTATTTTGCAGCAGTGACTTATTAAACTGATAGTTTGGTAATTTTCTCATCTGTCAACGCTTGCTCTCTTTGGGATTGGAATTATTATACTCTTCTTGAGGTCTGAGGGTATTTCGCCTGTCTCATACATTTTGCTCACCAGATGGTAGAGTTTTGGCAGGACTGGCTCTCCCAAGGCCGTCAGTAGTTCTAATGGTATGTTGTCTACTCCTGGGGCCTTGGTTCGACTCAGGTCTTTCAGTGCTCTGTCAAACTCTTCACACAGTATCATATCTCCCATTTCATTTTCATCTACATTCTCTTCCATTTCCATAATATTGTTCTCAAGTACATCAGCCTTGTATAGACCCTCTATATACTCCTTCCACCTTTCTGCTTTCCCTTCTTTGCTTAGAACTGGGTTTCCATCTGAGCTCTTGATGTTCATACAAGTGGTTCTCTTTTCTTCAAAGGTCTCTCAAATTATCCTGTAGGCAGTATCTATCTTACCCCTAGTGAGATCAGCCCTTACAGCCTTACATTTGTCCTCTAGCCATCTTGCATTTCCTGTCAATCACATTTTTGAGACGTTTATATTACTTTTTGCCTGCATTTTTATATTTTTTCCTTTCATCAATTAAATTCAGTATTTCTTCTGTTACCCAACAGTTTCTACTAGCCCTCTTCTTTTTACATATTTGATCTTCTGCTGCCTTTACTATTTCATCCCTCAATGCTACCCATTCTCCTTCTACTGTACTTCCTTCCGCCATTGGTGTCAATTGTTCCCTTATGCTCTCCCTGAAACTCTGTACAACCTCTGGTTCTTTCAGTTTATCCAGATCCCATCTCCTTAAATTCCCACCTTTTTGCAGTTATAATCTACAGGTCCTAACCAATAGATTGTGGACAGAGTCCACATCTGCCCCTGGAAATGTCTTACAATGTTTCCTTTCCTCCCTACCGAATTCCATTCACCCATGACTATTAAATTTTCGTCTCCCTTCACCACCTGAATAATTTCTTTTACCTCATCATACATTTTATCAATTTCTTCATCATGTGCAGAGCTAGTTGGCATATAAACTTGTACTACTGTAGTAGCGTTCACTATGCTGTTTGTAGTAGCTTACCCGCATTCCTATTTTCCTATTCATTATTAAACCTACTCCTGCATTACCCCTATTTGATTTTGTGTTGATAACCCTGTATTCAACTCACCAAAAGTTTTGTTCCTCTTGCCACCGAACTTTACTACTTCTCACTACATCTAACTTTAACCTATCCATTTCTCTTTTTAAATTTTCTTACATACCTGCCCGATTAAGGGATCCGACATTACACGCTGCGATCCATAGAATGCCAGTTTTCTTTCTCCTGATAACGACATCCTCGAGTAGGCCCCTCCTGGAGATTATAATGGGGGACTATTTTACCCAAGAAGACACCATCATTTAACCATACAGTAAAGCTGCATGCCCTCAGGAAAAATTATGGCTGTAGTTTCCCCTTGCTTTCAACCGTTCGCAGTACTAGCACAGCAGGGCCATTTTGATTAGTGTTTCAAGGCCAGATCAGTCAATCATCCAGACTGTTGCTCCTGCAACTACTGAAAAGGCTGCTGCCCCTCTTCAGGAACCACACGTTTGTCGGGCCTCTCAACAGATACCCCTCCGTTGTGGTTGCTCCTACAGTACGGCTATGTGTATCGCTGAGGCACGCAAGCCTCCCCACCAATGGCAAGGTCCATGTTTCTTGGGGTGGGGGGGGGGGGGGGGTGTACTTTTCATTAATAATCCAAATTATTTGCATTGAGATTGTTGTGTCTTAACGTATTATTATAATACATTATTTTAGCATCATTATTAATGTTAGTGTTATTATTATTTAGTTTCTGTGTAATATTGTTCCTGGTCATATGTAAGTTAGCGCCTGAAGCATCTAATCTAGTCAGGGTAAATAAGCCATAAATAAATAAGTTTGGGAATTTTGTTGCAAAAACTACAACAGTTAACTGATAAAATTTGTCAAAGTGTCTTCACTCTGAATGCTGTCTGATTTTGTTATCTGTATGTCAACTGCTTTGTGTTCATCAGAGTATCTCAGACTACCATGTAGCCTAAAAACCACCATGTGCACCCCGCAAGTACTTACCTAACTGAGTAGCTGCTTCCTTTGTGTAGTGTACCCTGACCTGTCTAGGAGAGTCCTACAATTATCCACCCAATAATGGTGGTCCAGCCAAGACTGTCAGACTCAACAAAGCCTCTGGCCGAGATTGTCCACTCGGCTCCAGACCTTAGGACCCCAGTCAACTCTGGAAACTGTGCTGCAAATCGTGAGCTGTTCTTGCACTCCATATGAGAGTCCACCAGTCATCTGAATGAACTGAGGATGACTTCGGAACCCTCGCAAAAGGCACTGTCAGAACTGATGCCACTCCTCGGAGATGACTGCACCCTGCAAGCTCAATAGCCACAGGCAAAGATGCCCCATCTCGGATGAGGCTCCCTGACAGACCTACTGAGTGCATATTGGCTATCTTTCTTGCTGTGAACAATATTTCCCTAATGTGTCCAACACTTGTGAACCCCTCCTCCGGTGAGCTCGCTCAGATGCCGTCGGAGGAGTGACACACAGACGAGTGGGCGTGGCTGGACAGCCAGCCTCCACATGCCTAACCTAGCAGTGTAGTTAGTCGTTCAAGAGAAATGACGACTGACTGTGCTACACACTGCCTGAATTTCCACTTTAAAGTTACAAAAATGTGAGACTTCTTGTATTTAAGAGGTGTAAACTCATGGAATTTAAGCCACATCTGGAACCAGTGTGTAACTCAGCTTTATTTGTTTCTTGTGAAGACGAGATTTAAAAAAGATTGTGCTCTGGGTTGATTTATATTTATTTTTGTCGTTATGAAATTTTGAACTTTATTTACAAGCCAGTCAGTGCCCCATTGTGAATTTACGGAAAAGCTGAATAATACACTAATACTGAGCATTGGCTGAAGTTTAGATATATTAGGAACCTGTGCATACTGTCAGTCTTTTAGAGAGTCTTTGTACATATGGTGGGCTACAAGCACACTTTTATAACAACAGCTTAATAATCATGTATTGTACTCTTCCATAAAAAAAAAAAAATGTAAATAACAATCAGTACATTTCAGCCATGACTTGAACCTAAAAAAAAAAAAAAAAAAATCTATGCGAAGAGGCATCGGACGTCTCAACAGTGATGGTACTGACTGACAACTGTGTCATCCTCAGCTAACCAAATTCACTGGAGGGGAATGGGGTCACCACACCTCTGTCCCGGCCGTTGTCAGTTTTTGGCAATGGCAATGCTACTTCTCAGTTGAGTAGCTCCTCAGTTGGCCTTACAAGGGCTGCGTGCACCCTTATTGAACCTTGCCCACACAGCACAGTACAGAGAGCTTCACTCACAATGTTTCATCGAGATGTGCATCGGTTAAAATCACACGTGGTTTCTTACAGGGCTCAGAATTTTGCTGCCAAGCTGGATAACAGACATGTCTAATCCCACAACCATAGTTTTTTATTACAGTCCTAACGTATTTGACTAAATTGCTCGCTAACAAATGAATACTTCACTTACCAACATTTACAGGCTTTGTGAAAATTGGCTACATCTTTCAACAGAACTTTGCCCACTTCATCATAGCTTGATGTGAGGAGTAAGAATATCGTGGTCAAAATTTTGTGATTGCTTCCAATAGCAGTATGCTATTAATCACTTAACTTAAACCATTTGCTAGTACATTTGTATGTCATCCTGATACCAGGTTCCCACCATATATTTCATTCCCTTGAAAATCAGCTAGCAAATCTCCTTACACTCTATTCGTGCATGGTACGACGTGTGACCAGCTGTCTGCTATCCTGAATGGACTCTTCCAAACTGTGACCAACAACCACCTAAACTGACTCGTGTTATGGAATGGGGCATTTACACAACATTTTAAAATATTTCACATTCCAAGCTAAAATGTCAATTGAAACAGGAACTTTCTTTCTGTGGCCATAAAATGATGTAGACCTAACTATGAAGCTATTATAATCGTTACAGGACAAGTTTTCAACACTGTCATACAACATACACAAGTTCTTGTGAGTTCATAGTAGAGGTCCACCTTGAGCCGTGCAATTAATTACGAATGAAGCACAGTATTGATATTAAATGTCTGAGTGATAGTCAGTTTAGAGAGTAATTTAAAACAGATTTGTACATTAGCTGGGAATAAGGGGATCTGGCTGAGCTCGTCTGGAAAGCGGCGGTGAGGGGAAACTTTCACTGTGGCAGCCTGGCCCAGTAAGTGTCTTTGTGATCCCTAATGGCACCACCGTGCGGATGGACAAGAGTCAAGACATTCTGCATTGTTCACTCACACAAATATTTTACGTGTTGGAGTGAGGAGTAATGTTTGTGAAAGATGCAATTGACTGCCAAATGCAGAAAATCTGGCTTTGGGGTGTGTGCCAGAGATTGCTGTCTTACAGGTGAACTCCCAGCTAGGCCTTTTAAATGCCACCAAACACATAACTCTTACAAAAATTTTGTTTAGGGATTTAAGACCTTTGGACAGTGGTTCATCTTGATGTTTTTCAGAGTGACAGAGAGCTAAAAGGAAGCTGCCTCACTGACACGGGAGAGAGATACGAATAGTGAGGCATGACTTTTTCCAAGGGGTATGGAAGCAATGGTTGCCAGAGTAAAACATAGCCCAGGGAAGGGGAGTTGTGCTCTCTGAGGAGCATTTTTCCCAGTCAGAGCTTGGAAGATCCACAGCACAGCTAGTAAAATTAAGCACATATAGAAAAATTTGGCAATTTGAGGTTTCTCTCCTCACAGTTGCTACACTGATGTGTAAGGAGACTTGTCAAATATTTGGCCAACCAACACACAGCCACAGAAGAGGTCTGCTGCTACTGAATGGGATCGAGGGAACTTCAAGTCATCTTGTAAATACAATCTCAGAGATTCATTCGGAATATTTGTATTGCAAAGTCGTGAACACTCTGCTTCTAAAATCCACAAAAAGTGTGACAAATTACCTCCAATAACTTATTAGTTTCAGTAGTTCTATTCTGTGCTCATAAACCAACTAATCACAATACATGTTCCACAGTCGTAAAACACTCCTTCCCACCCAAACACACAACCTCTCAAAGCTTCCAGAATGAAATTTTCTCTCTGCAGCAAAGTGTACACAGATTTAAAACTGTGTGCTGTACTGAGACTCTATCTCAGTACCTTTGCCTTCTGTGGGAAAGTGCTCTACCAACTGAGCCACCTAAGCATGACTCATGACCCATCCTCACAGCTTTACTTCCTCCAGTACCTCATCTCCTACCATCCAAACTTCACAGAAGCTGTCCTGCAATGCTGCAGAACTAGCACTCCTGGAAGAAAGGATATAGCAAAGACATGGCTTGTCACAGCGTGGGGGATGTTTACAGAATGAAATTTTCACTCTGCAGTGGAGTGTGTGCTGATGTGAAACTTCCTGGCAGATTAAAACTGAGACTCAAACTCAGATCCTTTGCCTTTAGCAGGCAAGTGCTCTCAAAGCTTGTCACAATTAGGAGCTACCATGTACACAAAGCCATTGCTGCTAATTTTGGCTAACAATAAAAGACAAGCTGCTCCATTACACTCAGTCCAATACATTATTGATAGAGTAGTTTGTATTAGGAAACCTGCAATAAAGTTCTATGCAAGCAGACGGATTAGCATTTTACTTAAGTGTCAGTGTGCACCATTTTCCCAAAACTGCGAAAAAGATAATAATGTATCATGTAATAAAATATACTGTAGCCTGTTTGATGCATCAGTCCATTTGTCACAAGCAACTGGAGTTGAGTAAAATAGTGTTAATAGCAGACTAAGTGTGAAATGGTATATTGAAACTTACTTAACATACTTGTAGACAGAGTATCAGGGACACAGATTATTAATAACAACTTTTTCATTTATGGTCTTGTGCTGGTATGAACTACCAATTTTCTTTTGGTTCCAGCTGTATGGAATTGAATTCTCACAAGCTTTTTGTTGAGTACTCGTAAACCGATGTCAGATGGTAGCTGACTCTCATACCAAACACGACCTCATCCACAGCCTTGTTGCCAGCACTATCATGAAGATGGCTGCAGTATAATTGGATAAATAAGATGATCTACTCACCACACTGGTGGCAGCAGAAACTATATGTAAAGGATATAGAAATGTGGAAGCTTTCAGAGCCAATGGCTCTTCCTTCTAGCAGAAGATTTGAAGGGAAAGAAAGAAGACTGGCAAGACTTAAGAAAGGGAGAGAGTTACGGAAAAGTTGCCCAAAACCATAGGTCAGAGGAGACTTACCAGACAGGATGAGAAGGAAAGACTGATCCTTGGTGCCTGCGCTGGATGAGATTTGAAAACCTGAGAGCTTAACAATGGAAGATGCGGTAATCAGCAAGACACAATTTACTGGGAAAATAAAAACGTCATTTGGAGTCAATATGAGCTGAAAGCTAACTGCATTGTACATGATAGGCATATATGGGGAGGGGGAAGATGGTGGAGATGTGTGTGTGTGTGGGGGGGACAGACGGGCTGCAAAGAGAAGGAATAGTTACTGAGAACACTATGATGCAATTTAACTTTTTTACATACAATACTTTATTTATTACTTTTGGACATATAAATACAGACTGATTATTGGCTCCAGTGTCCACGGTTGTTGAATAAGTCAGTTTGCAGTCTGCTTGTTTCTATTAAATCATTGTCCACCCACGTTAGCTGAGTGGTGAGTGTGACATACTGTCGATCTTAAGGGCCCGCATTTGATCCCCAGCTGGATAAGAGATTTTCTCCACTCAGGGACTGGGTGTTGTGTTGTCCAGATAATCACCTATTCATCCCCATCCAAGCACAATTCGCCAAAGTGGTGTGAAATTAATTAGTTTGTTTATTTTCATTCATTTTAGCAAAACATCTGTCTGTCTCTAATTCGATTGTCTTGGCCATGGTTTCTAAATCTGCCTCTACTTGTGTGACACGCCTCGTGATGTCACTTTCCTACTTTTGTCATCATGTGCTACTTAAAGGTTTGACATTGATTTCATTATGTTTTGCTAAAACTGTTAGTTTTCAAAACTAGGTGGCCATTTGAGTGATCCTTTTGTTCAAGTCAGTACCAATTTTGGTTAATTTAGCATCATTACTGTCAAGTTTTTTCTTTATTTCCTGAAATTTTTCCGTAAACAGTTTCTCATTGTTCTGTAAACTTGTATTCATCTGCTGAAATTGTTGCATGACTGCACTGATAAATTGTGAGAAATTTACTGTTTGAACATTATCTGCCCCCGGTAAATCGTGAGAATTTACTGCTTGTGACTCACTTTCCATATCTTGCAACTCTATGTTACTGTCGGTTCCTACGGCTAGATTATTTAGGTTCTGTATTTCATTTACTGTTTCACTTGTTTGAGCAAGTGTAATTTAATTCTATGCTGCTTCATAGGATACGGAACTTGCAGTAGGCAAACTGTTTATGTTATCCATTCTATGAGACATGACCGTATCAATAGCAAAAAGTAATAAGATTTTTTTTTAAACTCGTCTCTACAATGTTTAGCTTGTATGTAATGTTATTCAAACAATGCATAGAGTTGATCTATTATTGACAATGTCTCTACACGCCATGTTGTCTCCACTGAGCTGTGTATCGGCCATTTTGCAGTAATTGTTGTCGTACTTTGAAAAAAACAAAAAATATACACTCAGCAGTAAAAATCACTTTTTAACTTTAGCAAAACTTCACTATATATCGTGAGTTCATGAAAGATTGTGCCAACAAACAGCCCAAGATGCTATGGGGCAATGTATCACAGGATGGCATTTGGCACCTTTATGTGTCAGAATATACACCTGCATTGCCATCAGAGAGTGGTATGCATTGTAGTGATGTGACAGGACACCCTTCACTGTGACACGTGTTTCATTTGACCTAAATTACAGCGATGTCACATCGTGTGACAAAAATGACCATTTCCTTGAGGGTGTTGCAGTTTCTTCTTTCAGCAGAGTAAATGGTATGCATTTCATTGTAACCTTTCTAGTTTAGTAAATAAATCACCTTCCTTGACAAGGATCTCAATATTTGCTTATTTTCTGTTTATTGTTGTTACTAAGTATATACTGCAGGTCAAAATTATTCGATCACCTATGAAAAAAGCTGTGCACTTTATTTTAATAGACAACTACACTCTTCAAACTAAATAGGCTAACAATACAAATATTTTCTCTCTCTCTGTCATTAAGTACCCTTCGTGCTAAGAACAGCTGCGCAGACTGTTGGCATTATGGAGATAATATTTTTGCAGAGATTACAGTCCCATGCATCTGTAATCCACAGATTTTCAACATTAGATGACCTCAGTTCTCTGATCGCCCTGCCGTGTTCATCCCAGTGGGTGAGGTGGAGCAGTGGTTAGCACACTGGACTCACATTCAGGAGGACAACGGTTCAAACCCATGTCCAGCCATCTTGATTTAGGTTTTCTGTTATATCACTAAATCGCTTCAGGCAAATGCCGTGATGGTTCTTGTGAAAGGGCAGAGTCGACTTCCCTAATCCAAGCTTGTGCTCCGTCTCTAATAACCTTGTTTTCAGTGGGACATTAGTGTTTAATCTCCCTCCCTCAAGTTCATCCCGTAAGTATTCGATGGGATTTAAGTGAGGTGGCTGACTTCACCAGACCATACTCTTCAGTTTCCCAAATTTCTTTCCTCTATTGACTTACTATTGGCACAATTTAGAAGTCTGTCTGAGATCATTGTCTTGCTGCAGATCAACCCACAACTAGTATGCCTCTTGGCAGATTGAACTGAATTGTTGATCAGTACTGACTTCATATGTTCTCCACAATGTCAATGAGTAAACATTCAGTGAAGGCTTACAAATTTAAAACTCGATTAATCCTTGGACCATTGCTGCGCTCTCCAGTTTTTACATTGCTGTGCCCATTGCAATCAGTTCAACTTCTCTCTATCCATCCATTTAAGTCATGGTCACACAAATGGCATTGCTCTGTTGAGACAAAGGTTGGAGCTTCTCACATATTGTTTACTTTATTATTAATTTTAGGTGCAGGAGGAGTCCTCACATTTACTCTGTACACATAGGAACTAATCTTTGCTTTACGGTGTTACTCAGGGTCTTCCAGATTGTCAAACACTTGAGCTGGCACCAGAGCAATGTATACACTACTGTAAGCTTGGTTAGGCCAAATTTTGTTCCTATAGCCTTTGTGATGCAGAGCTACAATTACAGCACTTTTTTCAATTCCGACCTCCTCCTTCCATCTTATTAGGATGCAATACAGCATGAACTTGAACAAGTATAGAAACTCACTTCTAGGTACACACAGTGTACAAAGGCAGCAAAAGAAATGAGACCTATTTAAATGGAACCCTCTTAGGTAAAGGCCACCAGTGTTGTGGAGACTCACCAGCACCTCTCTGGGTGAAGAATGAGCTTAGTTTTTGCATGTTTTACTATCAAAACAGGTTTATGGTGCAATACTCAAAGTTAAATCCCTGTTTTAACGCAAATCAATAGCTGCGACTGAAAACTTTTCTTCACTTTAGCATCTAAAATTCGCAGACAATGTGTGTGATCATCTGGACCACAGCCCTTGTACACCCAAAAAGATCAAAATGCATCTGACAGCAAGCCATCCGAGTCATTGGCACATCTCGAGGGCCAAAGTAGCATGTAAGTGGTTTTATAGTGATCCCAACATAAACTGCTTCTAAACCTCAGAAATTGAATTGTGTGATTGCAATTCAACCTTTGTAAGACATTAGAATGCATGCCACTTACTACTAGCACAGACATTCTGCTATTTTAAGTGTTCTCTCTGTCAAGGTAACTGTAACTGAATTGGCAGAGAAGTGACTAAACACAGGAATGATATTGAGTTGCTACAACAAAATCAGGGATCTTCTCTTTATAACAGTATCTAATTTTGTAATATGTTTCTGCTGTTGAATCGTGTTCCATCTGTGTATTACAGTGCCTATGTAGCACCAAAATGTTCCATCTTCAAAATTTGAATTCAGAATATTTTCATGTGCTTTTGGAAGGTGTGAAATGTCACAACTCGTATCCCTAGAAGTGTTGGTATTATAATTGCCAGCTCAGAGACATGGTTATTCATTACAAATGATGGGGGAAAAAGCCTCCAATTGAATAGAAAGCTGAAATATAAATGAGTAAGTGAACGTAGAATTGCTCATTGGATTACACTGTGTCTATTATTGTTATATTTCCAATTCTTAATTTTCTGCATTCAGTTACAGTTATCATTGTACAGCTTGCTACATTGAAGCATGGAAATCACCCCAAGACAGTTAAGATCACAGGGAACATGGGATTAGTGTCTTAACTGAAATGATTCCAAGCAAGCTACCCTGGGATTTGATTAATACTCAACAGTGTGTACTGCCGGGAGTATCTGACAAATTGTGCAGGGTCAGAAACACAAACATTTTACAGAAAAAGTACAAGATGTGGTGAACATTTTGTGTACAGTCTGGTATATTGAACTGCTATGGGTGAAACAGAGTACTGCACAAAGTAGAGGTGCTAGTTCTTGGAGTGCATTTACAGTAACCAGGATGAAATGTTTGTGGCTTTGCTTGCCTGTGTGAGAAGGACTGTTGCCAAAGAAAATATAATACATATATTGACTGAATTATAAAGGTAACTAATGATAATGGTGTTTCAGACATTCCAGACTACATCTTGGGTACAGTTACAAGAAATGTCAGGTGCTGTGAAAAATGGTATTGGCTGCTAAACATTTAAATGTAATGCTGTGGTAATTTAGGATCAAGAAAGTGCCTTGAAAAAAATGTTTGTCTCCTTTTTCGTATATTTTTTTAAGTTGAAGTGACTGTAAATCATGTGGCAATAGCTGAAACAAATCTAAATAATTTTTAAGGTTCATATAGAAGATAACATGTTTAATAAACAATGCTGTTTTTAACAATAGTATAGTGAATACTATGCCTTATCTTACGAGAACATTAGAATAATATTTAAATACCTAAATGTGGGAGTTGTTATAGCCAGTAGTGTCTGCAACACATCAAACAGAGCTTTTCGTTAGCTACCATTGTACATTTCAGCACCATGTTAACAAGCCTGCCACTCCTATCATACCTTTATATAGGGTGTACATAAAGTCCAGGAACACTTTCAAGTAATTATTGCACAGATATCATACATATTGCAATTTGAAGCAAACCTGTAAAAATCTTCCAAACAAACAGGGCACTGCTACATCATGTGGTAGACACCAGATCTGTAATGTGTCCCCACAGAAAAAAAGTCACACGGAGTGAGATGTGGTGATTGGGGAACCATTTAGTGAAACACCTGTCCTCTTCTGTAGCAAGGCCGATCCATCGATGCAGCAGCTCTGTGTTCACACACCCACAAACTTCACGATGAAAATGGGTTGGAGCTCCATCCTGCTGAAAGATGAATGAAGGGTCCAGTTGCATTTGAGGTATCAGCCATTGCTGCAAGATATCAAAGTAGGAATATCCAGTAACAGTGCTCTCAGTGAAGAAGAATTGCCTGTGCTGTTTTTGGTATGACAAGGCACAAAAAAAAACATTCACTTCTGGGGACTCATGCTCAAATTCAATGCATTCGTGTGGATGCTTTGTACCCCCAGATATGACAATTATGCCTGTTCACTTTCCCATTAGTGTGAAAAATGGCTTCCCTGGTAAATATTATGTAATCAAAGCCATTACCATCCTCATTCAGTTTTTGCAACTCTGAACAAAACTCAAAATGCTTGTCTTTGTCATCATCATTGAGTTCCTGCACTAGCTCCAGTTTGAATGATTTCATTGACACCTTCTGTAGCAGGACTTTCCACTATGTCATTGGAGCTATTTTGAGATCATGGGATGCATGACGCACAGATTTTCTCGGACTCCTTATAGATGTCTCTCGTATGCACTCCTCATTCACTTCACTCACACTTTGGTAGAAAATCCGAAGAAATTCTGGTCGTATGTAAAGTACACAAGCGGCAAGACGCAGTCATACCTTCGCTGCGCAGTGCCAATGGTACTGTTATCGACGACTGTGCCGCTAAAGCGGAGTTATTGAACGCAGTTTTCCGAAATTCCTTCGCCAGGGAAGACAAATGGAATATTCCAAATTTGAAACACGAACATCTGCTAGAATGAGTTTCTTAGAAGTAGATACCTTAGGGGTTGCGAAGCAACTCAAATCGCTTGATACGGGCAAGTCTTCAGGTCCAGATTGTATACTGATTAGGTTCCTTTCAGATTACACTGATACTATAGCTCCCTACTTAGCACTCATATAAAACCGCTCGCTCACCGATAGATCTGTACCTACAGATTGGAAAATTGCGCAGGTCGCACCAGTGTTCAAGAAGGGTAGTAGGAGTAATCCATTTAACTACAGACCTATATCATTGACGTCGGTTGCAGTAGGGTTTTGGAGCATATACTGTGTTCAAACATTATGAATCACCTCGAAGGGAACGATCTATTGACACGTAATCAGCATGGCTTCAGAAAACATTGCTCTTGTGCAACACAGCTAGCTCTGTATTCGCACGAAGTAATGGCCGCTACAGACAGGGGATCTCAAGTTGATTCCGGAAAGCTTTTGACACCGTTCCTCATAAGCGACTTCTAATCAAGCTGCGGAGCTATGGGGTGTCGTCTCAGTTGTGCGACTGGATTCGTGATTTCCTGTCAGGAAGGTCGCAGTTCATAGTAATAGACGGCAAATCATCGAGTAAAACTGAAGTGATATTAGGTGTTCCCCAGAGAAGCGTCCTGGGACCTCTGCTGTTCCTGATCTATATAAATGACCTGGGTGACAATCTGAGCAGTTCTCTTAGACTGTTCGCAGATGATGCTGTAATTTACCATCTAGTAAGGTCATCCGAAGACCAGTATCAGTTGCAAAGCGATTTAGAAAAGATTGCTGTATGGTGTGTCAGGTGGCAGTTGACGCTAAATAACGAAAAGTGTGAGACGATCCACATGAGTTCCAAAATAAATCCGTTGGAATTCGATTACTCGATAAATACTACAATTCAACTAAGTACCTGGGTGTTAAAATTACGAACAACTTCAGTTGGAAGGACCACATAGATAATATTGTCAGGAAGGCGAGCCAAAGGTTGCGTTTCATTGGCAGGACACTTAGTAGATGCAACAAGTCCACTAAAGAGGCAGCTTACACTACACTCGTTCGTCCTCTGTTAGAATATTGCTGCGCGGTGTGGGATCCTTGCCAGGTGGGATTGACGGAGGACATCGAGGGGGTGCAAAAAAGGGCAGCTCGTTTTGCATTATCGCGTTGTAGGGGAGAGAGTGTGGCAGATATGATACACGAGTTGGGATGGAAGTCATTACAGCATAGACGTTTTTCGGCGCGGCGAGACCTTTTTACCAAATTTCAGTCACCAACTTTCTGTTCCGAATGCGAAAATATTTTGTTGAGCCCAACCTACATAGGTAGGAATGATCATCAAAACAAAATAAGAGAAATCAGAGCTCGAACAGAAAGGTTTAGGTGTTCGTTTTTCCCGCTCGCTGTTCGGGAGTGGAATAGTAGAGAGATAGTATGATTGTGGTTCGATGAACCCTCTGCCAAGCACTTAAATGTGAATTGCAGAGTAGTCATGTAGATGTAGATGGGACGTCTGCTTCTCTTTCCCGGGCACAAGCAACCCATCGTAACAAATTTGTTGTGCCAGTGGTAAATGGCCTTCCTTGTTGGTGGCTCCTTACCACACTAGTTTTTTGTTGGACGCCAACACACAGAAAGCTCACTCCACACCACGTTTGTGACTATCCGCAAGTTACGAAACTACACTGTGGTGGTATACATTAAAAAAAAACTTTCAGTGTCTCTTTGAAATGACACATGTATGATAGCTGCACACTGTTTGATTCTTGTGCAATAAATAATTGAAAGTGTTCCTGGACTTTATGTACGCCTCATATTTTTTGATACATGGCAAAATCATGATATTCTCAACATTAGAAATGTTCATAATGTAACCATATGCATAAATTAATTTGCAAATGAATGTAAAATGACACATTCCTCATCATTATGATCCATAGAACATGTATCCTACTAACTAACTCGGATTAGATGACTGATGCATCACTATTAAATCATTTGCCTGTATTCTCTCCGTCGCCGAAAAGGGTATTATTAAGGGAGATAAGACTATTAGTTTGTTCTTTCAGTTGTCACTTGAAACTGAAAATAACATTGATATGAATGACCATCAAAACGAAAAGATACTTTATGGTTCCATGGACCTTTACAAGTCTCAACCAACTATGCAGTATACATGTAGACTGAAGAGATGAATTAAAATTTGAACCCAGATCCTCTGCTCACTGGGCAGATGCACGAACCACTACACCACCCTGGCACAGTGGCTCTGCACTGTTTGCCCCAGCATGCCTCCCTCCTCAGTTCACTTATTCCCCCAAAACACAAAGAGCACCACAGAGGTTGTCAAACTGTCATGGAATAGCACCTCAGTTTTGAATGAAATGGAACAATATAGTTTCATTTAATGAAAGCAGCTATACCTGGGTCTCAGGCAGGACCTCCTGTTTAGTTTGATTCTGAGGTACTATTCCAATACTGATGGACATGTTCCACACCCAGGAGGATACCCTCTTTTGTGGGTCTGTGGAATAAATAATTAATGTATCTAGTCTGAGAGCCCCTCCTCTTGTGGCAGTTTATTGTATGTCACTGCAGCAACAAGGCATTGTGACTAAAAAGGACACACCATTCCCATTTTCTGGAATGGTTGCAAGGCAAATGCACGCCTATATTATGGGTAACAATCTGTTGAAGCATTAAAGAACACAGTTAACATTTCTTAATTGTGACACTCTTTGTAGACCAGAATTGTCTTCTCTAGGTCTCAACATGAATTTGCTGAAGGGTAATTGTCTGCAACTTTATCAGTAAAGGCAAAATAGATCTCTTAATTCACCTCAAAAGCACGGAGCAATAAATGAAATATTCGAAACTGTCATTCATTGGTTCTCAATAAATGGTCTAACACCCCATTTACAAAGAAAAGGCATCTTGTACAAAACTGAATAAGGAAAGACAAATCATCACTAATAATGAAGCATTACAGAAAAGAAATATGTGAAGGCTGATTGTTAAAATTACTTGGGGGTACATAGTGATGAGAACAAGAATTATAAAACTGAGTGCAGCAACATTTGCTATAAATGTGATTGCCATAAGTGTCAATGACAGCACTAGAAAATTTGACTTCCTTCTTTCATTGATGTCATATTTAGAAAGGGGGCCTCTGCTCCCTCCCACTACACACACTCACAAATACACAGTGCCTATCCTCAAACTTCACATAGATAAAGAAATTAGGTAGCCTCGCAACACATACACTCTTACAAAGTTTGTTTTGAAGGATCAGCACAATTTGAAAATAATACTAGCATTCATAAATACAATACTAGGAGGAAAACAGTGGGACTTAATCTTGTTGTAGCACAGAAAGAAGCATATCATGCAGCCATAAAAATATTTGACCACCTCCCTTTAATTAACAAGGTGCTGGCTGATAATGAAAGTTGACAAGTGCTATTCCATAGATGAATTTCTGAGAAGGAAACAACAGGTTACCCACGAGCACTGATGTGCTGCTTCCTGGACTTGGGTAGGTGCGCCGGCCCCGGACTGAATCAGCCCAGCAGGTTAACAACGAGGGACGGCATGCCTGAATGTGGTTTTTAGGCAGTTTTCCATATCCCACATGGTAAATACGGGGCTGGTCCCCATGTACCACCTCAGTTACACAACTTACAGACATCTGAAAAACATTCGCACTATTTCATGGCTTACACTAGACGCAGAGAGCTAGGGTACATTACTTCTGTTCTGGGGGGTACATGATGGTGACACAAAGGGCATCTGGCAACAACTCTCTGTGACACTAACATTGCCAACTCTATAGTAACAGGGTCAACCCCGTGTAGAAGCGGGGCAAAGGCCCAAGCAAATGATGAGAAGGTGACATCCAAAAATGAACATATCTACTAAATGCAATTTATCACAGTCAACATGAAACTTATTTTGGGCATACATAAGAAGGAAAATAGCATACTGCAGTGTGAATGCCTTTTACTTTTAGGCCAAAAGGCAGTTCATATCTGTAAATCAAATCAAGAATGAAAATATTCATTACATGAACCATGAGCGATTTTCAAAACCAAAAATCTTCTTCTTTCTTTCAAAATAACTTACCTCTTACTGTATAATGCTTGTTATACCATATCATTTCACATATTTTTATAGTGTAGTATGTGATACCATAGAAAAAACTGTACTTCACAATGATTTGAAATGTTTCAGATCACCATGCCAGAATAAAATGACGTAACTGTGGCATTAACTACCTTTAGAAGTATTCTTTGACGTAAGTGTTACATGCAAACCAGAATAATTTTCTTAACAGTCACAGGCAACATGGAAATATCATCGGTGATGGTTGTGTTCCAACTTAGGTACTAGTGATTTCAGCAGGCTTCTTAAAAAATAGTTTACTGTAAACCATCAACATCTTTTTTTCCTATTATCTTAGACTGGATGGCTGAAAAGTACTTTTGCTTTTGTCCAAGGAAAGGGTTTTGTAGTGGTTCATCTGCTCTTTTACATCTAGTTGGGAATTTGTCTCAACATGAGTATGAGTGTTTCCCATAGCTTTGTACTTGTGTATGGAAGTGCATTTTATTTCACACATTTAATGTGAAATCCCTATCTAAGGACCTACAAGATGTACATTGGCGAGCAAGGTTTCTTAGCTGAGTCACTGATTGTAGATCTCATTGTATTCCTCTTTTGTTACAATTGTTGGCCTTTTTCTTAGAAGTTTTCCTATTCTATCAAAAGTGGAGTCAGTGCATAAGTAACTGTGTCCTTTTAATAATAGTAATTATTAGTGCTATGCAACATATTATGAGGGAACACAGAAGCACAAACAGTTGCTCTGCATTAGAGAAACAGTGTGACTGGAATGGAAATCACTCGACTGGATGTAATGGATTAGTTATCCTTCACACAAAATGTGTATGTGGACACACATGTATTTTCCTAGGCTTGTATCTCGGCAAATGTTTGATTTCACTTAAATTGTATGATTATCTAGGTTCTGCCTATCCTGTTTGTTTTGTTCCATTCTGTGTCTCATTTATTTTAAATTCCTGACATGCTTGCTTTTGCATGTAAGCTCCTCATATAAAATTTTGTTGAGGATTAAGACAGCAACAAAGTTCAGTACATAGTCAGCATGAACTAATGCTGTGCAATGGGAACCCCAGAAAAGCAGACGATAAAAGCTCTCAGGTTACAATTGCCTTCCTCAACTTCCAGAAAACACTTGGTGGGGGGGCAGGGTGCATGGTAAATGCTTGCTATGCCCTCATAATTCTTTATGCTACTTTTGATTTTTGGGTCATGACAAATGTTGACCATCTTGATGAGATCAGTCTCATTGACTGGGTGCACATTTGTCAAACATGGATTTCATGAGCTGGGGACTTGTTAACACAAACAGTCGATTACTACTCTAAGCTCTGGACATGCTTTTGCCTACCATCCAATGACACAGTAATGGAACACTGTACGTCATAGTGCATGGGATTTTGATCTTATTGGCTGAACTGTGAACATTGTAGGAGAAAAATAATTTTGAAAATGCACCGTTTGTCAATAAGGGTTGAGGGGAGTGAAACAATCATTACTGAGTAACTGCTATGGAATATGCTGTACTGGGGCAAGCAGGGTTCTGTTTGGGTGGGCCCCAAATAGGCTTGTGATTATCTCACTGTATAAATTTCCAGAGAGTTATTGGTTGACCCTACCACCCCATCAGCAAACAAACATTTAACAGTAAAAATGTGATAGTAACACAGTATCAGGAGAATTATTAAAGAATGTTGCACTAGTTACAGAACACAGATTTGAACCGTTGCCTCGTGACTCACATTCATGTGTGTATCTTCTTCTGCTTCTACACAATGAGCACTGATCCAAAGGAATTGCTGAAGAAATGGTCTTGGATGGTTATTGATTCATTCAAGAGACATGCTTGAGGTACAGGGACTTCTGAAATTAAGTTACACAACAGGCACGGCACCCTTTCAGAAGAGTGGGCATGTTACCGATTTCCTGAGAGACAATTCTGCTGCAGTACGGACAACAGGTTCATCACATTGTGGGAGTGAAATGGCACTCCAAAGTTGAGGTACAAGGAACAGTAAGTTTCTTGTTAGCCAAACATATAAATTGCACACAAATTCGCCATGAAATTCTTGCAGTGTATGGTGCAATGCAATGTAGCATCCAGTCGTAGTGAAACAGTGCCAACAATTTGATGAAGACCATTCAGTCTTTCCAGCAAGCTCGGTGGATATCTGACAGGAAAGAGATTTTCCATCAAAGAGGAAATTCACACAGCAGTCCTCAAATGGTTCCATGACTGAGGCGCACATTTATATTTTCAAGAAACTGAATAGTTTGTGCGATGTTACAATTGTTGTTTACAGGTTTTAGTGACTGTAGTATCTGCATCACTTTGAATTGTATTGCAGCATACAGTAAAAGTTACTCAGTCTGCCATAGTAACGGGTAACTTTCTTTCTGAAGTCTCATACTTTCCTGCTGCTTTCACACCTTTCTTTGACAATCATCAGATGTCAGGTTACTCCTGGATGCATCAGTGAATGGAATCCTACTCTGCTGACTGAGTATCCATTCTGTGTTTTCCCGTACCCAACTCCACAGACGAATGCTTTGGGGGAGGGATGCTAGTGCTATCTGAGGCCACATTGATAATGTGGAGACTTGGATTCTGTCTTGACCATAGTTGCCTGATATCCCAGATATCTGGTTGGAAACCCAACTCCCAACTGTACTTTGTTGGGATAGATAAAATTCCTGGTTATATAAAATGATGTGGTCTTCACTTCAAATTGCTCATTACCAATTTCTAATGAGGGGCAGTCTTGTATGAGTTACTGACTTAAACTCCTCCTTTTATTAACAGCGCTAAGTGGCCATACTTGACTCAATAGCCATTGTTTTCGAGTAGTGCATCAGCGGTCAATCGTGACAGTGCTTTTTAATTCTCTGCTGAAAAAATTGAATAGGGTTGGGCAGTTTCCTTCCCCTGTGGCAGCCTTAGTCGTCATGATGATCTTATCAAAACATTCGAAAGAGAAATTGTGACGAAGGAAGCTGGGATAATTTTTACTTCCCCCTTGTTTTGCCATATGCCTCCTTCAAATTTGTTTCTTCACTTTCAACTAATTACCATTAACATATGTGAATTGTAATCTGCATTTTCATAAAAGAGAAAGGCAGCCCCCTCAGGTTGAATTTTGTCTGTGTAATTGATTTTCTAATTTATATTGAGTATTCCTAGTTAGTATCTTTTATTATAGGGCAAAATCAGTCATTTTTATGTAACTTTAATTCTGATGTTGACTTATAAATGGGAAGTTGTGCACTGGCCATACATAACTGTGTATTATTGGGAGGATGTGAAAAGTGAAAGTAGAAGACTGTGCATCTGTCGGCTACATCATTTACAGTAGACAGTACTGCACATCCAACCCCTATGTTTTCAGCCAGTATGTAGACACCGAGGACAACAAAGGAACAAAGTAGGCAAACCACAACAAAATGGCAGTTTACTTGCAGCACAGTCTAAACTATGTTGAAAAATGATTTGACTTTGAAGAAAGTGTCTACAGGACTTTCAAACCATTTTCACTGACAGTGAAACAGACCTCATTTTCAGAATATCTAGAAGTTATTTCTTGTAGATGGGGATTTGATGTTTGAAGAATATGTGCAGTTAAAGAACTTTCTCAAGGATGAAGAGAAGAACTTTTCAAGCTGAAATCTGATTAGTGGAAGGAATTTTTTTTCATTGTTATGAAAACTATGACAACTTTTCCGTTTTGTTTCAGATGATGGTGAACACTTGGTGAGCTGAGAGGAACCTTTTCCCAGCAGCAACATTAGAAGCTGAAATAATAATAATAATAATAATAATAATAATGAAGATGGTTTAGTGATTTAGATGTCTCCAGTTTTATTGAGGAAGAAGAGAAGATTCTATGAAGGAGATTGAAAAGTGAGCAAAAATCTCAATAAGGTAAAAAAAAAAACATTGAATTGTTGCCTGTGTGTGTTTAGTCTTGGTTTTTAAAAAATATCCCGATTTAGTTCAGAAAAAACTTGGTGACTGGGCTGTACTGATACAGCTGCCTTCTAAATGGGCAGTGCACAGCTCTTTTGCATTTTCTTGTGGGTGCCTATGAGCCACAACTCTTATGCTCTAAACAGGTTGTTGACTCCAGGCTACCTCTGGAAGATGGTTTGTCTCACAGTAGCGGTTCTTTGTTTGAATGATGTCACTGTGGTGTATGACAAATTGACAGGCAACTTACCATGCTGCTATACACTCACAATGCAGATAAGCCTGAAATGATCCTTCAGAGCATGTTTACAGACAACACAGTTGAAGATTTTAATGAATCTGTCTCACAGAGATTTCTGTTCAATAGTAGATTATGATAAATATTCTGGCCAACAAAGTATCTGATTCCATTAAATTTTCAGCTATGTTTTTTCAATAATTGCAAATCTGCTGTTCAAAAATTGAAGCCTTTTGGATTGATATTTTGTTTGAAATTTCATTCTGTTTCTTTGATGTTTGAGATTATAAATATCATGTGTTTCACATTTTCAAATTATTTGGTTATGAAAATGCCTCATAGCACTTCTGTATCAAATTGAAACTGTTATAATTTTTCATAACCACTAGAACAGTTCCTGAAGTTAATATTGTAAAAATGTACCTTTGATGCTTTGCACCCGTGAGTTGAGTTGTGCTATCGTTGTTAACTTTCTCAATAGTTTTAGTGAGGTTACTGAATGAGAGTAGTTGTGTTGGGCCAGCCTTGGACTTGATGTCACATGGAACCAAGTGCAGTTTTATCTGTTGGACTGAGTAATGTGAACCCAGTGTATTTCATGAACTGTAATTTGCTTTTATACTTCTGCAACTTTGAAATAAGTGACTCTTTTTAGCCAGTTGCCAAAGCTTTAGAAATGTGGTGTTAGTTGTTGATTACATTTGGAGAATTGGGCTTAGCAAAAGCTACAATGTTGTTTCATCAGCAAGTCAAGATATTAACTGAAACTATATGACCTAGAGCCCACATGAATTGTACTTCTAAATATATTTGGATGGTGAGCTGAGCACAAAATACTTCAAATCTTGTCGATGATTGTTGATACTGTTTTCTAGGTTATGCAACAAATGTCATTGGAACTCTATCCTACAGTGTCATATCCCAACATTACACTTCAGACAGTTCTGACAAACAAATGTTACATCGTTTCAATATTTTCTTGTTGTTTGGAGTGAGTAACGGGACTCTTATAAGACACAGGAAGAGAGAAGAAATAAAGCTCTTGATATCAGAGGCAGGAATGGTCTTGGAAGATAAGTTGAATGGAATGGAAGGAATAAAAATCAGAAATTTTTGACATTCCTACCTGGAATTCCCGTTGGTTGTTTTAAAAATGCTAAAATTCCACCAACCGACATATTGCCCCCTGCCAGTGGTGTGGTGTGATCTGATGTGATGCAACATGGAGGGGCAGCTGGTCAGCACACCTCTCTCCTGGGTATTTTTTTACTGTGGAACCACAACTACTTGGTCAAGCAGCTCCTCACAAGACTGACTGCATTTTGTACCAGTCACCCCCCACCCCCCCCCTCCCTCCCACCCAAGGAAAAATAGCTGGCAGTTAGTCGAATGGCACAGCTAAGGAGGCAGACAGTGGAATGGATAGTGTGTTAAAGAGCAGGTCTAAGATGAACGTAAGACAAGAATAATGGAATGTAGTCAAGTTCAATCAGGAGATGCGGAATGAATAACGAGGGATGATCAGCGAGTTTGCATTTGAAAGCTGTACGAGGAGGGGTCAAAAAGCTTCTACCCTAACAAATAAAGAGTGAAAGAAATTTCATAGTATCAATTTATTTGTATATATAATACCTGTGTACACTAATACACTTGGAGGCTGCTCAGATAACTTCTGCAAACCATTCAAGTAAATGATCTTTGATTTCAATTGCAACAAAGCATCAGTCACTGCATCATCATCATCATCATCCATTGAGGTATTTTTTTTCGGTTTGGGAAAAGGAAAAAGTCTGACACAGTCAGATCTGGAGAATATGGCAGGTGACACTTTGACACGTTCCACATCATTACAAAAGAATCGTGTTCATGATCCATGGAACAACTAATATAACTAACTAACTAGAATGGGAAGTTTTTCATTGTCCATTATACGAGGTTTGTCCGGAAAATACGTATAAAGGTTGAATAATGTCTTTATGTTACAGGTTGCAGTCACCATCAGGTGAGACTACTGCTGTAATCAATCAAATCAATGCTCAGTTCGAGTCAGAGCACTCTGCGTGAAGGTGGGAGTGTGCAGCAGCAGCAGCTTGTGTTCTTAAAGACCGTGGATTGACAGAATGATTGCTGACGAGCTGTCAACCCTCAAAACAATTGTTCACAAAAACTTGAAATGGAGAAATTGTACCGAAGCTCTTGACACCAGAACAGAAAGCAAAGAGGGTTGAGTGCTGTAAGGATTGGTTGGAAGCAGAGGAATGAGGGTACTTTCTCAACCGAGTCATCACTGGAGACGTGTCCTGGTTTTAGAAATTCGATGTGGAGCTCGAAGCAAGGTATGGAAACTAGCAGGAGAACCGAGAACAAAAGAGTCGCGAAAATCAAGGTCCAATGTGATGACAGTGTTGATTCTTGGAGCATTGTTCACAAGGAATTTGTCCCTCCCAGCCAGAGATAGAACGGAAATTTTTACGTTGAAGTTCTGACACATCTCGGAGCTCTTGTGGCAAGAGTTCGACCAGAGTTGGATCCTTCATCACAAGAATGCGCCCGCACACATGTCGCTCGTTGTGTTTTTGGCCCGAAGCTCAATCACCACCGGATTTAGTCCCGTGTCAGTTCTTCATGTTCCCAAAAATGCGTAATGGTGTGGCATTGGGAGATGTGGAAACGACATGGCAACTAAACAACATCACAACTGAAGACTTTCAGCAATGTTATCAACAGTGGAAATGGCGTTGGCAGAAGTGTATCACGTCTCAGGGTGAGCACTTTGAAGGAGACCATATTGTAATACCTGAATAATTGTAAAATAAAGTTATTATGCAACTTTTATATGTATTTTTCGGACAAACCTCGCAGATTAGGAAATGAGACACTGAAGATAATAGAAGTGTTTTGTTATTTGGGTAACAAAATAATTGATTTTGGCTGACACAGAGAGGATATAAAATGCAGGCTGGACTGTATATCTGAGAAAGAGGAATATGTTAGGAGTGGATGTAAATGTTACGGAGTCTTTTCTGGAGGTATCTGTGTGAAGTGTAGCCTTGCTCCGAAACGAGATGTGAACAACAAGCAGTTGAAGCTAGAAAAGGATGGTATCTTTTGAAATGTGTTTCTAGGAAGAAATTTTGATGATTACGTGGATAAAACATAAGGTAAACTCTGTCCATCGGTACTGGCCGACCACCGTGTCATCGTTTACCAATGACGTCCAGCACACCACTATCCTGCCTGTGTCAGTTTTCTTGTCCTCGAGTTCCTCAGTTGGCATCACAAGGGTGAATGTACACTTTCCCAATCCTCTCACCCAGAAAAATCCCTGGCAGTACAGGGAATCTAAACCTGCGTCCTCGCCATGATAGTATTCACTGCTGCTGCCTAAGTTACAGAGGTAGTCAATAAGTGGATAGATGACTACTACTGGCACTCGACACCCTCTGCACTGCACCTAGAGGTGGCTAATGGAATAATTATGCAGTTGCAAATCAAATTACCAGGGACATAGTATTGAAAGAAATTTTCAGCACAACATGAGTAAAAGAAGGAACTGGTTGATAAGACATACCCTGATGCATCGAGGAATCATCAATTTGGTATTGGTGGGATTTGAGTGAGAGGAGGAAAAGCTGTTGAAGGGGAAATACAGTAAGCAGGTTCAAATAGATGTAGGCTTGCATAGAGAGCTGCATCAAACCAGTCTTTGGACTGAAGACCACAACAACAAAAACAGTTGGCTGTGTGTAGGAATTTTCTGTGGTCAGGAAAGCAATGAGAAATGATTTTCTGATTAAGAAAAGTGCAAACACTATACATCAATGTGGTGTAAAATGTTTCTTGAGCTGTTTATGAAGCCAGAGAAATCTTATATTAGTTCTTTTGGCATGAAAAACCTGTACACGATGATTAAACTACACCTACCCATGGGTTTTATGCAACTTGCAATGCCTACAAATGTCATGGGCAAGATTTTCATTTCTCTCACCCACTACATGCAAATTACTAGTCCTACATAAAAAAAATGAACAGGATCTTTTTGTGGGAAATTTAATGTAGTCATTTCTTTTTGGGAGGGGAGGGGATACATTTTTGCTAGAAGCCATAGTTTTTGTTAAATAATTCAAAGAGTACAAGACAGGCATTCAAATGCCTTTTTTCTTGAATGTCACAGAAAGTGTGGTGTCCAACAAAGTACAAAATGTAATGTAGTTAATTTTGATACAAAAAGGTTCTCTTCATTGTTTTTGCAGGACTAACAGTGTGCATGTAGGGAGGAGAGGAGAGAAGATTAAAATCATGGGTGTGGTTCTTGAAGATGTTGCAGGTTCCATAAAACTTTATGGCAGGGGCAGCTGAATAACCCTGTGTATGATCCAGAAGATTCCACCACATGGCTGCTGACAGAAAATAGGTGGTTCATATTGGCTTTGCGTATCCCCATTACGTGACTGCTGTAAAGAAGAGGATGTGGGGTGTTCTCTGTCAACTTTTACACCCACATTGGTATGCCAAGAATGTAAGTACCATTGTGGGAAAGGACTCATGAAAACATTTCTTCAGACCGTAACAGCCACCACTGTTCAGACATTTGTCATAGCAGTAATCCAACTTTTCTATGCCCTTTTCATAGAAAGATAATACCAGTTAAGACCTCCAATACTGATCACACTTGCTTACATCATCATAGGTGTTCAAGCACCTTCATCCTGACTGATGATGAAGTAAAAGTGGTAGTCCGGAGATGTGAGATCAGCACTGATTGGCAGGTGGTCTCACTGTTCCCAACTGAATTGTTTAGTAAGGTTTTCAGTGCCACCAGCAGAAATGAAGCATCATAATGATTCGATTGAGAGTTTTGCATCTTTATTCAAAACAAGTGTGATGGAGTTCTCTCGGTGTTTTCCAGTATCATACCGCTTTCATGGTTTCAGCTCTCAGAAGGAACTCAACAAGCAGAATGCCTTGTTGGTCGTAGAATCCATTTGACCTGACTTTTTGCACTTGCAACTTCATTATGATTTCTTTTTTGGGGGTGGTGGAGGATTGTCGGACTGTCAGTTCCTTCACTCCATAGATTGTTGATTTTATTTTGGAGTGTCATGAAGACCCCAAGTTTCATCACCAGTCACGATTCTATGTAAGAACTCATCTTCCTTATCACTGTATTCAGTGCTGAAATGTCAAAACTCTGCCAAGGTACATAATTTTGTAAGCATTTTTCAAACGAAATTCACAAAAATTTAAGCAATTTATGACTGAGTCATGCAAAACAGTTTTTGAAATACATTCTTATTGTGAACCATGTGTTTTCTCACCCATATCATCAGTGACAACAGAAGGCTGTCCAACACATGCTTCGTCATGAGTGTTTCTTCAACTGTCTCATCCACTTTCTCACCGTAAATGTCTACAAGTTGATGAATTTCAGCTGGCTTAATGTTCTGTGTGTTGGAACTAAACATAACAGAGCACACGTCACAGTCACTGGGCTCAGGGGTTGTCCTAAAGATTTTGACTGATCACTAACAAATATAAATACCACAAAATTGAGCTGCAGTGACAAGACAATGAACCAGAGAAATGTGTGAACCTACAACACAAGTGCTGCAGTGGCAGTAGAATGATTTGGCAATTACTTTCAGGATGCACCTCATACTTAGGACTTCAATGGAAGTGCCTGTCACCTTTTAATGTAAATTTTTGCTTATGATGGAAACTATGTTTAAGCAGTGTGTGTGGCAAGGGGGGTAATTAACAGTTGAACTATCTTTGTTTTGTTTATCTCTCTCTAGTCATGACAGGTAATGTGAATCAAGGACAAAGGCACTTTCTGAGTTACCTTAGTCAAGCTCCAACCCTTCTGTCCTGTACAGCTACTTGCTTTTATCCTGAGGTTGTTACTCTCTGGTCAGCAGGTGCTCCTAAAAAAATTGCATACATTGTGTACAAAAATCTACATTCACAAAGAATTTGTGGGGTCAGAGATGTTAGTAATGCTCAAGATATGGTGTGACTATTGGTATAGGGGCAATTCAGAAAATATCGCCTGTCTACATTATGGCACAACTGGAATATGCTTGCTCAAATAGTGACAATGCATTCAGCTGAACTGGTAAACAGTGCTTCATATACCAACTTCGTCTCCCCCTATAAAAAAAGAAATTTAGAGGCAGTCACATAAAAAAAAGCTTCTTTTCCTCTCCTAAACACTCGAAAATTGTGTGTATGTAGTTTGTTTTCATATACAGGGTGTATTAAAAGAGCTGTCACCATTACCTACACTGCTTGCATGGTGTTAATTTGCACACAGATTTCTGGTTGTTCCACTGGAAAGCTTACCAAGACATTTACAGCATAAAACCGATACCTGCTTGTATTTTAAAAAATGTACACAGCTCTGTAGAATTACCATGACTTTCATGCAGTACAACATTTTTAACCTCTGGGATTTGCTACGAAGTAATTACTCGATGCCATACGAAAAAACGAAACAGCCTCACTGCTAATATTTCTCACATACGTAATAGGTGATGGGAACAATGGACCCAACAAAATTAAGAAGACCATTAGCATTTTTTTTTTTAAATTCATCTATCTTTTACAGTAAATTTCAGCCATAAATGTTTCGTAGGCACATTACAACATTAACAAACACTGCATTATAAATATAATTTGGGACTTCAGTGTGCAACTATATACATGACCATTTTTATTACTTAAGGGTTAATTTTATCAACTTACAGAAACAGTTAGGTTAAGAAACATTTAATCATGCCGATGGTCACCTGTTATCTCCCTGCAGTCTGTCACTGCTACATAGTGTTGAACCATAAGCTAGGTGGAAGACTCACTGGACGAAAAATTGTTATAACTACCCACATACATTGGTGAAAAGCAGTTCTGCTGGTCTCAAAATACTTTATTGTGCGCTTCTGTTCCAAATGACAACTTCACAGCTACAGTAATTTCACCAATAAGGTGGGCTACAAATAGGTTGTAATATTCTGACCTGAGTAGCTCTTCAGCAAATAGAGCTACATAATATGTGCTACTGTTTTTACATGACCACTAATGATAGTCATGTTTACAATAGAAACAATAATTAGGCCCAATACATTTAAAATTGTATGCCTACAGCCAGAATTTACTACTTGTTGAAAATGAAAATTCATCAAAATACTTGCAGTACACACTGAAATACCTTGCTGCAATAAAGCTAAATCTCCTAACCAAAGGCAGTTGTACATTGTTGTGGGGACCTAGAATAGCTAGTAAATGTAACTAAATAATATCTGTATTCATTTGAGTTTGTTTCACCAAGATCCAGATTATGTTGTCACTTATGTCCCCTTGTTCTCACATTAACCTATTACTTTTCAATTTTTGCCAATTGATACAAGACAGACTTATAACTCCTTCATGTTCACTGTTATTGGCAATAACTTTATTAGCTCTGATGACAATACAAAACTCGATAAACAAGTCAATGCAATCTGTGCCAGCACTTACCTCTTTCAAATTTTGTTTACATTCAGTGCTATTCATTTTGTTCTAAGGCTTGTGTTTAGTATAAATAACCAATGGTGCATCTGTAAGCCATACCAGTTCCAATATTAAAACTGCCTCAATTTGATCCCATAGATTGCCACTTTACTGATGTGGCATTTAATAAATTAAGAAGAGCATCTCTCTTGAAATATTTACAAACTGAATACTGCTGAACAAGACGTACGTACATTTTCACACAGGTATACAATTGAAAACGTTGACAGATGCTCCAAAAATTTCTTTTGCAACCTGAATACTGAAACATGTTCTAGGAACTACTTTAAAATGTTAAAATTCTACACTGGAAGACACTCTGTTTCATTTTTATATTACTGCAGAAGGGCAGGAGCAAGGTAAGGTACTTTCAGGTTCCAGTACTGACCATGGTCTTACTGTCATCCAGTTAGAAACATTCACACAATGTTAGTCACAGCAGAAGCACTTCCACTACAATGGTTGTGACAAGTATGCTCCTAAACCCTATTGTTCTCATTTACTTTTTTGTGGTTTACATTGTTCACTGATAAACAATGGCATCCTAGCAGACACTGTAGAAATAAACTTCTTTGGACCAAATACATGTTAAATGTTTATTAGTATTTCTGTCACAACAATAGAAGGTAAGTAAGGTTGCTCCACACCGAAATTATAAAATTTTTTACTGCCAACAACAGTTGTTCTGCTCCAAAATCAAACTAAATTTTCAGGTCTTCTGTGTGGTCTGCAAGTTCCTTTATGTTGGGAGCATACGTTTTACTTAATAGACAAGTTTTATAAGAAAAAACTAAAAGGAAATGGAATGAGAAATTAGAATGTGTGAGAATCACTCTAATTAGGCCAGTGGCTATATAATCTTGGTGGTGCACGGAACTGGGTTCTCAAGGCTGAGAAGAGAGAGAGAAATGAAGTGAGCTGTTTATGTTCCTTTGAAAGATCTACTGACACTAGGAAGGATTATGTATGCCAATCAAGGACTATTTAAGACCATGACAGTTGGTCCTCTTCACTAGGGGTGCGAGAGAACAAATCACCTCTTCACCACAGAAGAAAGGGAAAAATATTGTGAACTGCTATGCCAGATAGACAAATGTGTAAATTCATCAACTGAACACATAACAGGTATTGACTAGTAATAAGTTTTGCCAAAGCCAGTTGTCATTGGTTAGGTCAATACATGCCTAAGATGTCATTTTTCATGAGTAACACTGTGTGAACAAAGAACAGCTCTCAAGCATACTAAACATCAATGACCCACTGCCAGCTGGAATAACAAAGTTTCTTTATGGACCACATTTTGATCACTTGGCAGAAGCAATCTCTAGTTTATAGTGGGCTGTAATGATATCAAGCATAATATCTCACATCACCTCATAACTTTGGCATTCTGCTGTTTTTAGGGCAGTGCTTAACATATCAAAGAAGTTCGCCAAGATATGGCACCATTTTTTTATAATACCTGCCACTCTGCTTGTGTCATGTTAATGGAAACTGACAATCATAGCACCCACAATGGTTCAATTTTCACTTTCACAAAAAGAAAACCAGACTGTCTGTGGGTTTGGTGTTCAGCAGGGGGCAAAACCTTGTTTGTGGTCTGGCTGCAAGACTCAAAAGCATTCTAATGCCCGTGCTTACATCACTGGGTTTTGAGGTCCTGAAAAAAACACACACACACACTTAAATCACTAGAAACTGCTGTCAGGTAGAACCACTGTACTCAATAACAACCAGAATCATTTCTATAAGTATCGCATATGAGTGCAGCTTATGGAAACTATATGGACATGAGTTCAAAATCCCTTTCTTATCTGCAGGAATTTACACTAGATTATCACACAACAGCTGTAGGGACCTAGAATAAGTTAATTCATTGAGAATACGAGAAATTGCGACACTCTCATTTCATTATTTTCAACAGAACAACCAAAGGAAATAGAAAATCTAGCTGAAGAAATTAATAAATTACACCACAAAATTCAATTCACTTCATGTCACTGTAGGAATGAAACATTAACAAAGCTTTTTATACAAAATTCTGAAATTTCCAGGAAGCCAACAATTACCAGGGTTACCATCCATATCAATATAAAAATGTGTTCTTCAGAAGAATGTTTAATCACATGCGTAAAGGTCCAATGGATACAAGTTAAAGATAAAAAGAAACACAAATTGTAAAATCAGCTGCCTCCAGTTATGAATACATTCCTGCTGTAATACATAAATTAAACCAACCAGTTTCTGGACAACCACCCACAAACAGGAAGACCATCTTTGTAATAATCTGACCTTCCTCAAGGAAGATTTCATGCCAACCTCTTCAAGTTGTATGACATGAAAATAAGCTTCTTCACAAGCAACACAATACTGAAAGCACTAAGCAAGAATATCACAAGTCAGGTATGTCCAAACTTTGGCAATAAACAAACTGGTAGAAGCACAGGGATGCACTCCGTCTTAACATCCAGAACAAATCCAACTTTGCAGAATGAGTTACTGGGCAAGAATTGTGGCAAACAGTGTAGAAAAGAACCAGGCAAGAAATCTGACTTTCTTGAAGGAACTGAAATATCTTTCAACACAGATACAGCACCAGTCTACTTGCTCAATGACAAATCTTGCCTTCACAACTATGAAGACTTTCTATTTCAAAAATAATTAAATAAAAAAAAGACCTGCCCCCCTATCTCTCTTTACATCTTACCTACATTGATATCACTATAAATAATCTTGCATGATATATCTAAGCCTTCTACTCTTGTTTTTAAAAGTAAACTTCATCTACATAGCAAGAGCTGCAAATATTGGAACTTAACTCTATTATTGGGCATTCATGTTCAGTTTTGATTAAAGTATTTACCCACACACTTTTATTGTCTCTGAGCAAAGTATGTTATATCTTCATAACACGCATCAGTTGTACAGTGCTGGCTAAGTTTAGTAATCGATTGTGCCTCATGGGCATGACTATTGTCTGAAGTAGTGATGGAAGGAATTGACACTGTGAATGCTGCATAGAGGGCTATGTGAGTATCTTTTCTGAGCAGCACATTGCAAATCATACCAGATAAGCTCAATGTTCAAATCTGGGGAGTTTAGTGGCCAGTGGAAGTGTTTAAATTTAGAAGAGTGTTCCAGGAGCCACTTTGTAGCAATTCTGGACCTGCCAACTGTATCATTGTCCTGCTGGAATTGACCGAGTCCATCGGAATTCCCAATGGACAGGATGCTTATGTATGTGTCACCTTTCAGGGTCATACCTACCCATATACTCCAACTGCATGCCTCCTACATCATTACAGAGCCTCCACCAGCTACAACTGTCCCCTACTGACATGCAGTGTCCATAGATTCAAGAGGTTGTCTCCATGCCTGTACGTGTCCAACTGCACGACACAGTTTGAAATGAGACTTGTCCGACAAGGCAATACATTTCCACTCATCAACAGTCAAATATCGGTGTTGATGGACCCAGGTGAGGCATAAAAATTGGTGTCGTTCAGTCATCAAGGGTACACAAGTGGACCTTCAGCTATGAAAGTTCATATCGTTGATGGTTGACACTTGTCCATGGCCCAACATTGAAATATGCAGCAATTTGCAGAAGGGTTGCACTTCTTCACTTTGAATGATTCTCTTCAGTTGTTGGTCCTGTTTTTGCAGGATCTTTCTTCGGCTGCAACGATGTCGGAGATCTTATGTTTTACTAGATTCCGGATATTCACTGAATGCTCATGAAAATAACCACTTCATTCTTACGTTGGAGATGCTTTGTCCCATTGCTCATATGCCAACTATAACACCACATTCAAATTCACGTAAATCTTGATAAGCTGCCATTGTAGCAGCACTAAGCAATCTAGCATCTGTGCCAGAAAAATGTTATCTTATATAGGCATTGCCGACTGCAGTGCCATAATCTGTATGTTTACAAATCCCTGTATTTGAATACGTATGCCAAAGCCAATTTTGTTGGCAATTCAGAGTATATACATATCCTGTGAGAAGATAATGATATGTTAAAAAATCCACATACTGTGATGGAAGAGGTCCATGGTATTCTGGGACCATTTTATCCTCAGAAAAAAAACCTCTTACCTTGATATGCTCAGGCTGTTACTATGACTGGCTGACTCCCGAGACACAGTCTTTTTCCAGCAATATGGTGCACTGTGGCAGATGTTGCGGAACAGGTGTTACGAGGTATGCTGAAATGGCAGGGGTGGTCCTATTCCCTGGTGTTCTAGGCCAACAGGCATTGGAAACTTGGGCTTGTTTCTATGAGCATATACCAAGGACAGAGTCTAACAAGCAGCTGTCAACCACATCAAAAATTAAATGAACAAAATCATTACTGTCCTTGCCACAGGTGATGCAGATATAATGTGCTGAATGTGGATCGATCCTGATAACAGACTGGAAATTGTGCCCACTACCACTGGTGCACACATGTTGAAATTGATTAAACTGCATAAAACTTTGTGACAATACCTTAGGTCTAATTTGTTTGCATGCTGTTACACAACATAAGTGTTCTGTAACTTTTGAGACACTCTGTTTATCCTCTGCCCATTGCAGGTTAAAAACCTTATTGTGCTGTCAGAGTCCTTGATATGTTCTCAGAAAGAGGCTAAACCACCACACATTTCAAGTCACCTGCTGTCCAGATTATGTGGTGTTTGCTCCACTGACAACATATACATTTTTATGCCTCAATAGTCTTCTGCAAGGGTCCCACTGCATGCAACTTGCCATCACAATATTTGGTTGAAAACTAGTAGACATGGGTCTGCAGTGATTCCTGTTGTGTTTGAGACTGACTGTCAATGGCAACTTACAATGTTCATCTCGATGACTAACTACGAGTTAGGATCTTAATGTGGCCACATTGTGTGGTACAACATTCCTTGTAGACAAGCATTTGGGAGAGAATAATCCCATATGAGGAGGATTGAGGAAAGAGCATGTAAAAGGCACATTATAAAATATGTGATGAGGGGAGGCAAATAACGTGGAGTAGCATCTATCGACCCACTTCACTGAGTGGTCAGCATATCTGACTGCCATGCAGTTCATTTCCAGTCATGTCGCACCTTCTCTCTGCTCAGGGAGTGGGTGATATGTTGTCCTTATTATTGATTCATCATCGCCAGCATGAAAGTCACCCACCGTGGTGTCAACAGAAAAGACCTGCAACTTGTCAGCCAAATTTACCCAGCAAGTGACTCCCAGGTATCAATGTCCATATGACCACTTCATTCCACCTAGAGCATTAGAAAGGGAAACGTACTAAAGAGGAACAGTGACCAAATATGCTAAATGTGTTGGGCTATAAACAAACAAGGATACTATTTCAAAATTTAAAAGCTTTTGTCTACCTTGGTCACCAAAGTCTGAACATTATGGCTTTTCCTTAGAAACATACAGTGATCAGAAGTGCAAAGTAGCAACCGAAAAGATATCTTATCAGTGTACTATCAGATATGAGGCTCCTCTGAAATTGTCTATGGAGGTTTTTTACTTTCTCCTACATAAAGGGTGAGATGAACTCCACTGATAAAATTCAGGTGGTGGTTCAAAGGTGTTTTATGAGTATTTTGGTACAATGGACCTTGGTCTCCTGTGGCTCACTGCAAAGTAATAATGTAATTATGATTTATTTAGTTTGTTACCTTCATTTCTTCTGAAAATACACGTTAATGTGACTACCCGTCAAGACCTCGAATAACCTCTTTTTGCAGTGCACACCGTTGCGAGACATGCAGGAAGAGATTCATGGAAATGATCATATGGCATTAATGACTGGCAGACCCCATCCAGGCTCGATCAGTTGCCTACTGCAATTCTTTTCATTTTATGCTGCTTTTGAGACATGCTTGTTCATGACAAGAACAACACAATGCCCACTTTCCAAGGACACAAAAATCCCTTATCAAACTGGGCTCCCCCACGTGGCTGTGAGGTTCTGTATTAACAGGGGTGTGGAGCCATTACGATTTCATTGCCAAGTCCAGGTGTTCTACGTTTCTCATGTGAGGATCCACGGACAATACACCCTGGCAGGGGGGTTCCCACAGATTCTCAGTTGGTTTAAATCCGAGGACTTTGGTGGTTAGAGGCATGTGATAAACTTGTCCTGTTGCTGTTTGAACCACACATGTACCCTGCGAGCTGTGTTGCATTGTACTGCTGGTAAATGTCACTATGCTGAATAAAAACAAACTGTGTGTGCGGGTGGACACGGCCCTCGAGGACAGACGGATACATCTGTTAATCCTTTGTGCCTCCCAGAATATCATCACCACCCAGGGAATGCCACAGACTCCCTCCCCTGTCGTGCCCCATTCTGACAGTTGTTGCAGTGTGTTTTGCTTTCAGACATTTAACAATGTGCATTCCAATAGCCATCTGTCATTTGAAATGCCTCTCAGTTCATCTGGGTGGTCAGTTGTTTAACAGATGCACGTCTCTGCAGCTGACATTCACCCCTGTCATCTGTGGCCCGCGACTACACCACAGTATCCTCGGCACCAATTCTGAATAGCGCCATTTTGCTGAGCTTAGTATACTTTAACCACACTGACATGCAAACAGTTTACAGACTTAGTCATTCCCAAATGCTTCCACCCTTTCCCCAAAAGCCAATGACAGTGCACATTTTGTCTCCTCCTTATAGTGACAACTGCACTGTTTTCTGTGGCTCCCAACATGCTTTGTATACCCTTCACTGCTAGTGGTTACTGCATGTCGATTTTGATTGCTGGCAGTGGTCACATTAATATTATGGACCAGACCCTGTATCTACACAATAAAGAAAAAAAACCAGTGTAGCATATCAACTGTATTTTGTCAAAAAATATGCAAGTTTTTTTCACAGAAATGGAAAATTTCTAAATTCGTTCCCCTGTTGAAAAAGAGTGATAATCTTGAAACAGAAAACTGCAGACCTGTCTCACTTCTCCCAACTTTCTCTAAGGTTTTGGCGATACTAATCAAATATAGAGTGACACATTATCTTAATTATGGAATCTGATAAACAGTAATCAGCATGGATTTCTAGCTGGGAGTAGTACCGAAACAGCTGTACTGGAAGAAACCCAAAAGAAATAATTAGTAAATTGGGAGAGGGAAAAAGTGTTGTCAGGATAAATCTAGAGCTGTCAAAAGCCTTTGACACTGTTGACCACAGCATACTTTTGGAAAAGCTTGAAGCTATAGGTATCAGAGGACCGGAACAAAAAGTGGCTTGAGTAGTATCTGGAAAAGAGGATGACGGTGGTTGGAATTACAGCACCAAAAGAAGTGTATTAGGCCCCTTGCTGTTCCCCATTTACATTAATTATATTCATGTGCCAGAGAGAAAAGCTAGAATCAAGTTGTTTTGCTGAAGATACTAGTTTAATTGTTTGTTTTATGAAGCAGTCATTGCACACTATTGTGGACCATGTCCTACAAGATACACAAAAATGGCTCAGTGCAAACAAGCTAACACTGAATGCAAAAAAAAAAAAAAAAAACTAATTATGTGCAATATGGAAGAATAAGTGAACATGACGACCTACATCTCACTATGGAGGGAAACAACTTGAAAGAGTTCAGTGAGCAAAATTCCTGGGTATGCACATTGATGAGAAGGTAAACTGGAAGGACCATGTGGTGAGCTTAGCACTAAAACCCAATTCGGCATGTTTTGTACTTGGAATAATTTCAAGAGTTTGTAGTAATGACTGTACCAGATTAGTATATTTTGGCTATTTACAGTCAATTGAGGCCTATGGGATAGTATCCTTGAGGAAAAACAAATTGTTGTTTAAATGTGATTTTCAAATTACAAAAACACCCTATTCAGATAATGACCCAGAGCCCACATCAAACACGTCGTAGGCCCCTTTTTAAAGCATTGGAAATTTTTGCAATTCCATCATTATACATTCTGAAATGTCTGTCGGTGTTCAAACAAAATCACGACAAAATGAAAAACCAATACAGGTTACCATACACGGCAATGTAAAGATCTCCACTTACAGGCTGTAATAAGGGACCCAAAGTGAGAAACATGTATGTAAACAAGGCATCAAACTTTTTAATGCACTACCAAAACATATCAAAGAGCTGGAAAATTAGGATAAATTTAAAACTGTTATAAAGAACCACATGCTTGACAAATGCTATTACAGCATAAGTGAATAGCTGTGCACAAATGTATAAGGATTTAATTTCATGTGATGAACAAAATTTCATCAATGAATATGTCTGGCAAGCCCATAAGAAGATCAATAACCACATGCTTAACAAATGTCACTACAGTATAAGTGAATAGCTCTGCTCAACTGTACAAAAATACATGATGTGACAAATGAAATCACAACATCAAGGAATAGGTCTGTAAAGCACATAATTTCTTGTGTCATAAAAACAGTTATTTGTTGTATATTGTATTAAAAATGAGATAAATTAATATGAATACAGCACAAATTTGATCATTGGGATTTTGTGGTCTTAAGTCCTGATACTGGTTTGATGCAGCTCTCCATGCTACTCTATCCTGTGCAAGCTGCTTCATCTCCTAGTACCTACTGCAACCTACATCCTGCTGAATCTGTTTACTGTATTCATCTCTTGGTCTTCCTCTACGTTTTTACCTTCCCTGCAGCCCTCCAATACTAAATTGGTGATGTCTGAGAACATGTCCTACCAACCGATCCCTTCTTCTACTCAAGTTGTGCCACAAACTCGCCTACTCCCGAATCGTATCCAATACCTCTTCATTAGTTATATGATCTACCCATCTAATCTTCAGCATTCTTCTGTAGCACCACATTTCGAAACCTTCTATTCTCTTATTGTCCATGTTTCACTTCCATACCAGGCTACACTCCATACAAATACTTTCAGAAACGACTTCCTGACACATAAATCTATACTCGATGTGAACAAATTTCTCTTCTTCAGAAACGCTTTCCTTGCCATTGCCAGTCTACATTTTATATCCTCTCTACTTCTCATCAGTTATTTTGCTCCCCAAATAGCAAAACTCATTTACTACTTTAAGTGTCTCATTTCCTAATATAATTCCCTCAGTATCACCTGACTTAATTCGACTACATTCCATTATCCTTGTTTTGCTTTTGTTGATGTTCACCTTATATCCTCCTTTCAAGACACTATTCATTCCGTTCAACTGCTCTTCCAGGTCCTTTGCTGTCTCTGACAGAATTACCACGTCACTGGTGAACCTCAAAGTTTTTATTTCTTCTCCGTGGATTTTAATACCTACTCCGAACTTTTCTTTTGTTTCTATTACTGCTTGCACAATATACAGATTGAATAACATCGGGGAGAGGCTACAACCCTGTCTCATTCCCTTCCCAACCACTGCTTCCCTTTCATGTCCCTTGACTCTTATAACTGCCATCTTGTTTCTGTACAAACTGTAAATAGCCTTTCGCTCACTGTATTTTACCCCTGCCACCTTTAGAATTTGAAAGAGAGTATTCCAGTCAACATTGTCAAAAGATTTCTCTGAGTCTACAAATGTTAGAAACGTAGGTTTGCCTTTCCTTAATCTACTTTATAAGGTAAGTCGTAGGGTCAGTATTGCCTCATGTGTTCCAATATTTCTACAGAATCCAAACTGATCTTCCCCGAGGTTGGCTTCTACCATTTTTTCCATTCATCTGTAAAGAATTTGCGTTAGTACTTTGCAGCTGTGACTTATTAAACTTATAGTTTGGTAATTTTCTCATCTGTCAACGCTTGCTCTCTTTGGGATTGGAATTATTATACTCTTCTTGAGGTCTGAGGGTATTTCGCCTGTCTCATACAACTTGCTCACCAGATGGTAGAGTTTTGTCAGGACTGGCTCTCCCAAGGCTGTCAGTAGTTCTAATGGAAGGTTTTCGACTCAGGTCTTTCACTGCTCTGTCAAACTCTTCATGCAGTATCATATCTCCCATTTCATCTTCATCTACATCCTCTTCCATTTCCACAATATTGTCCTCAAGTACATCACCCTTGTATAGACCCTCTATATACTCCTTCCAACTTTCAGCTTTCCCTTCTTTGCTTAGAACTGAGTTTCCATCTGAGCTCTTGATATTCATACAAGTGGTTCTCTTTAATTTTCCTGTAGGCAGTATCTATATTACCTCTGGTGAGACAAGCCTCTACATCCTTACATTTGTCCTTTACCCATCCCTGCTTAGCCATTTTGCACGTCCTGTCATTCTCATTTTTGAGACATTTGTATACCCTTTTGCCTGCTTCATTTACTGCATTTTTATATTTTCTCCTTTCATCAGTTAGGTTCAATATCTCTTCTGTTACCCAAGGATTTCTAGCAGCCCTCATCTTTTTTCCTACTTTATCCTCTGCTGCCTTCACTACTTCGTTCCTCAAAGCTACCCATTCTTCTTCTACTGTATTACTTCCACCCATTCCTGTCATTTGTTCCCTTATGGTCTCCTTGAAGCTCTGTACAACCACTGGTTCTTTCAGTTTATCCAGGTCCCATCTCCTTAAATTCCCACCTTTTTGCAGTTTCTTCAGTTTTAATCTACAGGTCATAACCAATAGATTGTGTCCAGAGTCCACATTTGCCCCTGGAAATGTCTTACAATTTAAAACCTGTTTTCTAAATCTCTGTCTTACCATTATATAATTTGAAATACTGCAGTATCTCCAGGTCTCTTCCACATATACAACCTTCTTTCATGATTCTTGAACCCAGTGTTAATCATAGCTAAGTTATGATCTGTGCAAAATTCTACCAGATGGCTTCCTCTTTCATTTCTTCCCCCCCAATCCATATTCACCTACCACGTTTCCTTATTTCCATTTTCCTACTACCGAATTGCAGTCACCAATGACTATTAAATTTTCGTCTCCTTTCACTATCTCAATAATTTCTTTTACTTCATCAAACATTTCTTCGTCATCTGCAGAGCTAGTTGGCATATAAAGTTCTACTACTGTGGTAGGCGTGGGCTTTGTGTCTATCTTGGCCACAATAATGCGTTTACTATGCTGTTTGTAGTAGCTTACCCACACTCCTATTTTTTTATTCATTATTTAACCTACTCCTGGTTACCCCTAATTGATTTTGTGTTTATAACCCTGTAGTCACCTGACCTAAGTCTTGTTCCTCCTGCCACCGAACTTCACCAATTCCCACTATATCTTACTTTAACTTATCCATTTCCCTTTTTAAATTTTCTAACCTACCTGCCCGATTAAGGGATATGAAATTCCACGCTCCGTTCCGTAGAACGTCAGTTTTCTTTCTCCTGATAACGACATCCTACTGAGTAGAGCTCGCCCAGAGATCCGAATGGGGGATTATTTTACCCCCGAAATGTTTTACCGAAGTGGACGCCATCTCATTTAACCATACAGTAAATGTGCATGCCCTCGGGAAAAATTTCTACCATAGTTTCCCCTCGCTTTCAGCCATTCGCAGTACCAGCACAGCAGGGCCGTTTCGGTTCGTGTTACAAGGCCAGATCAGTCAATCATCCATAATGTTGCCCTGCAACTACTAAAAAGGATGCTGCCCCTCTTTAGGAACCACACGTTTGTCTGGCCTCTCAACAGATACTCCTCCGTTTTGGTTGCCCTATGGTACGTCTATCTGTATCACTGAGGCAAGCAAGCCTCCCCACCAACGGCAAGGTCCATGGTTCATGGTTCAATGGGATGATGATAAATAAAAGTTGCGAGTGGATGAGTGTGTTATGCATTGCAAGGCAAAACACAGCCAACTGGGCACGGTATAGCAAGAGCCAACGCTGCAGCACACTACTGGAACAGAAACCTTTCATCATTTTCCACTATGGAAGTGTTTAGAGAACGTGAGCTTAAGTCCTAAACGAACATAGTGTGGATGTGTAAGCCCTCAGCCTTCGTGCACTAAATTCTTCTCATCTCAGTACCACAGCCATCGCCATCGGCGTAACCGTGGAATGCAGTAAGGGGTTGGCTGTTCGACCACAAGAAGCGGCAGCCTGCCCTTGAGTTACAAGGGGCTAGCGGAAATTCGCGGGGATAGTCAGCTGCACTGTTTTGCTGCTTTACCTACAACTCAGACTATTGTGGTCGTGACATTTCTTATACCTATTAAGTGTTGCAACAATGTATTTGTATGATTTCAGCTGTTACAACTGCGACTCTTTGGCATCACGGTAATAGGGTACGGTATTTTTTCGCCTGTTTAACTGCACAGTTTTATTTTTCGCTATCGATTTGCTGTAGTACCTTAGAACATATTCTGAGGTCAAACAGAACGACCTCAACGCGAGCCAGCATGAATTTTGAGAATATAGATCATGCGAAACCCAATTCACTTAAAAAGCACAGTTGTCCTGGTGAGTGAAATGCGTTTCGGAAATCAGTAAACACCGTTTTCCCCTGTCTGCCTTGATCTCTGGTATTCAGACTGTCGTTAGAGTCGGGTTGCACGTAGTCGATGTTTTCGGAATCCATGCTGCTTAGCAAGGGGGAGCTCATTCAGTCTGAGGTAACTCGTTACGCCTGAGTTCAGAATTATAAATTTTCTGCTTGACCAAGATTTCGTGCCACCGTGAAGACCAGCCTAGACTTCAGGGTGGCTCTAATGCCACTCTTGATTCCTTGTGGATGGCTTGGAAGTTAATGCTGATAATCTCTGAGAACTGTACACAGTCGTATGCGTGAATACAAGGTGCGCTGATAAAAAGTAAAACATTTATTAACAGTCGGCTGCTACTTGGATAATCAGCACGTGATTACCGACGCAAAAGGTAACACAGAGTTTGACAGTAGGAGTACAAAAAATATCTCGTGACCAAAGACGTAAGCGTAGTTATGGCGATTAGCTTCTTAAAAGTTTACACAAGTACATATGGAAATTGTGCTCGAATATGTGATACAAATAAAGCAATATACTGATGTGAGTTGGGCGTTTTACTGCTCTGTAACTGGCAACAGGATCGCGTTTACGTGTATGTTATCTGGGCATCACAACCAATTAAAATAAATCCCCCCCCCCACATAAGTATAAAAAGGCAAATGTCGGGCTTGGTAGTCTAGCGATAATGAGCGTGCAGGAACAGTAGAAGTCGTGAGTTCGAATCTCGGTGCCTTTCTTTTTTTGTATTTTTAAGTGCAGTGTGCCATGTTTTTGGCTAAATATACCACTTAATCTTTTACCCTTGTTTTCGTCTGTCTGTTGCAGATCCTTTGCTTCAGGAACGGGGAGATGTATCAAGTTGAAATTTTTTTCACATACTGAGGTCGTGTTCCCTTCACGGTGTAAAATATACAGACCTAGAGGGCACTTTCTGTTGACCTACACTAATGAAAATTAGCAAGGAGCAAGGTTTTACAGTACACGTAAAGGAAAAATCCGAAAACTGGGAATTTGTTATTATATCACACGGAAATTGTTATCCAACATCGAACTTCAAATTACAACATCAGTAGTTCTGCGTTCATGTTGACTGGTTCCCAATACTAAACGTCAAATATCGCGCAAGGAATGGCAGTATTGTGTTTCGGAATGTAGCCGTCATCAGATATCCATATGCGATTACTGCATCTGCATATGTCGTTCAAAGTTGCATGTGAAGCAGAACAGACACAGTTAGCCTCAATGCAGAACTTCTAATTACTCTAATAACAGTAATACTTAAATATCTGCAACATTTCGCGGTCCTGTCACCAACTGTATAAACATTAATTTTAATAATGAACAGTCTCAGTTGCACCGTTTATCTAGAATTTACCTGTGTTTCAGTCGGGATAACCCAACCTTCTTCACAATAACAGTATCTACTGTCTGTCCATAGTGGACATCGCCAAGTTAATACTACTAATTCATAAACTATCGCCAGACTGTAAAACTTATCTGGCACTGCATCGGCCCCACTTCGCGACCGCGATACGGCAGCCACGAGTGCTGTACTGGATCTCCACTATGAACACACAGTAAACATTGTTATTCTGAAGAAGGTTGAGTTATCCCTACTGAAACCTGGGTAAATTCTAGGTAAGCGATGCAACAGAGGCTGTTCATTATTAAAATAATAATACTGGTCGCCTGCTTCCTGCATGACTTTGTCACATTTATACTATTAAAATGAAAACATTCTCGAAAATCTTTTAATCCGTGGGATCGGTATCTTGCCAGGATCAATGTCGATAACGGGTGAAAATAGTCGAGATTCTCTATTCCCGGAACGTATGAACTGTCTACGTACATAATTAAGTTTGTATAACATCCTCAGCGAGCGAGTCCATTTTTTGTATATTATGCAATGTACCTTTTTTCTCTTTTGAAAATGTGTCTTAATGACGTGTAAGATTTTGCAGTTCATGGATGACTGACATGCAATGATTCAAACCCATTACATTCTTATGCCTTGTCTTAAATAACAATGCTGCAATGAGACTGAAAATTGAAACCTATTACAGGGTTGCCACAACTTTCCCCCAAGTGAAAGACCTAAATTGAAAAAAAAAAAAAATGTAATGACCTCTGTGTTTCTGAACGTGTGAACAAAAATCTTAAGTACTAACATCAAAATGTTGTGTAATGAACTGCTTGTAGATGGAGAAAGGAAGCCCAATGGTAGATATGTTTAATTAAGATCACTGATTTTATTTTCATAAAGCGAAACCCATTTGGTGACGGAAATATGCATTTTCTTGGAGTTGCGAGACACATTCCTGAAAGCAGTGATGGTATTTAAAATAATCTCAGAAAAAAGTAGGCCTCTCGAAATAAATGTACAAGGTGGGCAAGAGGTGTGTCAACCAACACTGTAGGTGACTGCTAATAAAATTATGCTTCTATGTTCGTAATTGTCGGTTATTACTCACTGAGTTATGTCTATTATCTACAGGTATTGTGTGATTTTTTTTTCTTTCAATAAATACATGACTTCATAGTGTACAAACTGCCTGCGATTGCCACAATTTTTTTTTCTTATCATCCATTCTTTCAAATATATAAACTACTTTCGAAGTGCCAAAATATACTATAATAAATAAATTTTGTATCAAACGCCGCACTGTACAATATACTTGCTGTGAGACAGTCACGATTCCCGAAATACATCGCCTGGGGCCGAGGAGGGGCACCACAGTCCTAGGTCCATGGTAGTACCCGCACATTAGTGGCAAACTATGGGCTTTGGATCGGCAGGCCCGATCCGTTAGAGAGACCCACAGAAATGGCCTGCAATTTTTGCCCGCCACGAAAGTCCATTCATGTGACCAGCCATTCACATGTCACAGTCACCACGTCGATGAAATGATACCGCGGCGATAACACACGCAACGGGTAACTCGAGCAAATACTCTGAGCGTAGTCAGCAACTCACCGTAAGGATGATCGCTCAGGCACATAGAAAAGACCATCAAACTCTATAACTAAATTTCTGGCTGCAGCCTTTGTCAGAAAACGAAAGTTGTTGTGACTTTTTTTTACCGCCAGTTCATTTGTCCAGTTGCGGAAGCTGTCAGGCGCTGACGCCACGCTGCAACACACCACTGCCAGGCGGGCTGCATCGAGCACAGCCCCTGTAAATCAGCAAATGCACAGTCCAGCAAGCTAAGAAAGTTGCAACTCGGTCTGCAGAGGTCCTTCGTGCATACGAGACACTAGAACAGGTGGTGCACACAACCGCGACAGTATCAGTGCTGCTGCGGACCTTTCGCTGCATCCACTGTGACTCGTGCGGCCACTGGAGTGTAAGTGTGCCTCCCGGGCAGTCCTGTCGTAGCCGACAATTGGTGCCCAGCATCGCCTCCGACTGCACGCCGCCTTCGCTTCCTGTCCACAGTGTTAACTATACAGACGGCGCTTCTACGAAATCGGCAAAAAATTAGATACACCATTTAAAGAATATTATGTTTTTGAAGAAAACTACACTGTCAAAAATTCCCTTTAACTAACAGCTAAAATTAAAAACTTTTCCATTTCTGATGATGGTAATTCCGTATCCTTTAACGTAATTAATTTACTTGCTAACATTCACATTTATGAGACTATTAAAATTACTGATGAGAATCTTCTCCAACACAAAAACCTAATGTACAAGAAATTAAAGATGTCATTAGGTTATTACTTCTGATACTCTCCTACAACTATTTCCAGTTTAACGCTGAAATTTTTTTTACGACCTTAAGCCTTTGCCGTGCCCATTTGTATAACAAGTACGCTTGCCAACAGTTTTGTTAAACATCACAAAAGGCAGTACTGTAAGAAATTGGTGTGACCTGAGCAATTTTCCAGTCTTTAGGTACGGATCTTTCTGTGAGCGGTTGTATATAATTACTAAACATGGAGCTATTGTATCAGCACACTCAGAGGAACTTGACTGGTATACAATCTGGAACGGAAACCTTGCCTTTAATAAGTGATTTAAGGTGCTTTGCTACACCGAGGATATGCACTTTCTGTTGACTGGGCTTCGGGAATGCTTACTTCGTATTCTTTGCTGAAGGAGTTTCGGAAAACCACGTTTCTTAACTCTACTTTAGTGGCACTGTCATCAGTGACTCCACTGTTACTTTCGCCCAGTGAAGGTACTGATTGCGTCTTGACACTGGTGTACTCTATGCATGACCAGAATCTCTTTGGGTTTTTCGCCAGATTTCGAAACAGAGTTTTGTTGCGGAAATTATCAAGAGCATCTCGCACTGCAGTAACCGCTATATTTAGAACTTCTGCAAAACATTGCCAGTCTTGCGGATTTTGGATTCTTTTAGATTTGGCATGCTTTTTCGTTACTTCTGCAACAGCGATTTCACCCGTTTTGTCCATGGGGGATCAGTACCATCACTTATTAATTGATGTGGTATATATATCTCTCAATTGCAATCGATACTATTTCTCTGAAATCATTCCACATCTTTTCTACGCTTACATGATCAGATCGGAAGGAGTGGAGGCTGTTTCCTTAAAAATCGTTAAGAGCATTGTCACCTTTTTTTAAACAGATGTACTTTAAGTTTCTTTTTGATGGTTGTAGGTGTTACAGTATTCAGTGTACAGGCAACTGACTTGTGGTCGCTAATCCCTGTATTCGTCATGATACTACCTATTCATCCAGGAATATTTGTTGCTAAGAGGTCAAGTACGCCTTCGCAATCATTTATGCTTCGAGTGGGCTCACGAACTAATTGTTCAAAATAATGTTTTTAGAAAGCATTCAGTACAATTTCGGCTGACGTTTTATGCGTACCGCCGCCTTTAAAGGTATAAATTTTCCAGCATATCGAGGATAGATCGAAATCAACACCGACTATAATTGTGGGAGTGGGGTACCGATTTGAAATGAGACTCACGTTTTCTTTGAACTGTTCAGCAACTATATCCTCTCAGTCGGGGTCGGTAAAACGATCCAGTTTAGTCCGATTGACAAGTATAGCCTCTACCCATACTGTTTCGCAGGAACTATCTACTTTAGTTTCACTACAAGGTAAACTACTTCTGACAGCAATAAATACTCCAGCACCAACTATGTTTAATCTATCCCTTCTGAACGTTGTTAGGTCGTTTGAAAAAATTTCGGCTTAACTTATTTCCGGCTTTAGCCAGCTTTCCGTACCTATAACTGTTTGAGCTTCAGTGCTTTCTATTAGGGCCTGGAGCTCTGGTTCTTTCCCAACACAGCTACGATAATTTACAACACCGATCGTTTCTACAACCACATTACTGTGTGTTACCTGCCCCATTTTAGACAGACGCCATTTCTATGTTTTCCTGAGACCCTCTAACCTAAAAATGCTGCACCCCAGCCGACCCCACTACCCGTGTAGTGGACTCCTGACCTATTAAGCGGAATCCGGAAACCCACCACACTATGGCTCAAGTCAAGGAATCTGAGGCCTACACAGTCACGTAACCGCCTGAGCCTATTATTCATACATTCCACTCGGCTCTGCACCGATGGACCACAGTCGGTTCTGTCGATGATAGTGCAGATTATGAGCTCCGCCTTAAACTCGCTTAACCATATCCGCTAAACAAAAGGAGAGAGAATCTCCAACAATCCAAAGCGACACACGCCATTGGCACCGAGTTGGGCCACCACCTGCAGTTGGGTGCACCCTGTACTCTTCATGGCATCCGGAAGCACTCTTTACAAATCAGGACTGACTCCCCCACCTTGTGCACACTGCCGTCGTTCCCCTCATTGGCAGCCATGTTACTAAGGCGGCCAATTACGCGCCTATTATTGGAGTTCCGAACTACCAGCAAACTCACCTTCTGTGAACACACAGAATTTGCGTTCCAAGAAGCTTCCTCTGGAGGCCCTACGATCGGCCCCTCGCAAAGTCTTTCGCTGCCTGCCATACTTTGGAATGATCTCTCACTCGACCACAGGTGAGGGATCAACCTCAGCGCAGCAGACCAACATAAATGTAGGATAATGACATCACTGCTGCTCGAAGATCTGCAGTCAGAGAAGACAACTCCAAATGCAAGGGGAAAAGACACAAGATTGCTGTAAGTAAATATCAGAAACTTATTTATTATAAAGAACATTCCTAGATGTTGAAAGCGACCGAAATTGTTAATTCTACTTACGATGTTTTAAAAGAATGAACTTATATGGTAAAATGAACCAAGTCTGCTTTTCTTCATGGTTACGTGACGTTACGTATATATCTGTTTTGTATTTTTATTCGTCAATGCCCTCCGTTTAAGCTCACTCAAGCTAAACAGGTCTCTGCTGCCAAGTCATTATCAATTGTCATTGATGAAGGGTGAAAGCAAAGGAAAGAGTATTCATTTTCTTTTCCCTCATGGCGGATTTAGGGAGTTGGGATGCATGGCAAAAGCGCATTCTTACGCGACTTTGGTAAAAATAAAAGTACTTTTATACCGTAACAGCGTTGTGTACGTTGATTATGACTCTATGATCATACTGATATACTAAAAAGGACAACCAAACCAGCATCTACTGCAACGTGGATAGTAGTACGAAAAGATTTGTTTTTACTTTTTAGACATTACTCCTGACTAGAAAATTCGAAGCGCAAAGGACCGTTACAATCGAGTCTGCACAATTCGAAGTTCGAATAATTAATTCTATTTAACTCGACTTTACTCTAGATGAAATCAGGAAAAATCGAAATAAAATTTTTATTTTCTTTTTACTAACGTATTTCCAGTTTTCTTACATGTTTTTTGCTTTAGTATTTGAAACGGAAGGTACACACAAATGTTCGAAAATACATAAATTCAGCTTCATTCATTTTTCAATGCTGAATCAACTGTCACGAATGGTTGCTTTTTGTCAATTAAGTTTCTCATAAAGGACCTTATGTCTTTGGAGCTAGCTTGTCACTCCTTATTTGTATCTGAGACTTCTGTTCCCAGACTAACCGTAAATGTCTTAGCGTTCCGTAAAGCTATAACCTCCGACATATACCTTTTGTACCCTGCATTGAGTAAGGCAATACCATAAACTTTCGCCTCGCCCGGTCTGCTTGCTCCCGCTTTTTAATACTTATGAGCAACATTATCTTTCCGCTCGATGATCGTTTGCAGCTTGGATGGTGGAATCCCGAAACAATTCGTTACCTGCTACTTCTCGTTGCATTCCACAGCGTCGAAACTCGTTTCTGTTTTACGAATGTCGGAAACTTCCTGGAAAATATCCTAAAGTGAAAAACGTCTACTTTCTCCGTGGTAGAAGTTCCTTGTGTGACAAAATGGCGTCAGATTTGAATCACTATTAATTACGAGACTGACAGTGCGCAAACAAAGGTTAAGTCCACGTGGTTGTCACTTATTGCCTGTATTGGCATATGCGGGTCATTGTTAGGAATCATCTTTATGTAAAGTTATAAACTGGTGTAGCTGTAAGATAGGATTCTCATTTGTGTGTCATTGCGATGAACAGCTTAGGGAGCGCCGCTAGGAGTAACAGAAAATAAAAATATTCGCCGGAATATAAACGAAAATCTATATTGAGTTTAAACCTACGACACAAAGGGAGAGTTCGTCTCAGGACTTGTAAATATGCTCTAAATTACAGAAAACGCGAGAAAAGCCTAAAAAGGGCAGCGCTGAGAGAAGGCGACAGCTCCCTCAGAGTCGGAAAAAAAGGAAGAAATTGCGCAACGCGATAACGTACTCAAAGGCTATATCGTACCCCAGCCACTGAAAAGTCCAAAATTGTGAGTGTGAACACTGTAATAAAGATATTGATAACTTAATTTCATATTAATATGAAACACATGTTACGATTTTATCCCGACGTTTTCACGAAAAATGTACGGCGCAGACCTGAACTGCACACACAGAAATTTATTTGCAACGGATTAATAATATGCTGTGGTATTTCGTGCATTGTTAAAACAACTGATGAAACAGACAGAATTATCTGGTGTAAGCTAGGCGTTGACTTTTAATTATAGAATGTCTGCGGGTCGTTTTGATATGACAGTCGCCTCGATTAGTGAAGAAGTTGCTTCGGTTTTCTCGAGGCATTTGGGAACAGGTTGAAACAAACGATTAACAACCGTCGACTGCATACAGTCGCAAAGGCTGATTTCAAATGTCTTTGGTAACTGTAAAGCTACTTCACCTGGGTAGGGGGGACAGCTACTAGTCGGAGGTAAACACTTCCTCCTCACAGCGTTCTAATGTTGCCGGCTACACTATGCCACTCAGCGTCCGATGTAAACACAGCCGACAACAGGAAGTGTGACAGGTCTACCAGACCGAGTTCAGAGCAGGAAACGGCCGGGGTCCCCGGTGGTCTAGTGGTAAGGGGGTCTGGAACGTTCCAGCGCCTCGGCTGGGGCTATTCGCCCCAGCCGGGCCGGGGTTCAATCCCCGGCCGGCGCTGGAATTTTCAGATTTCCGAACACTAGCCTCCACCTCTGCCCTGGCATGTGGCGCATGCCGGGCACCCCTGTGGGGTCCGTGCTTCGGATCCCACGTGGAGCTCACTCCCACACTACAAAATATACCTCATTATGCTGCTGCAATCACTTATTTTAAATTTTAATACGCACACTTTCTTCACCAGACCACATCCACATATATTTTCCAGGTACTTTCTACATAAGACATCTCACTGTCGCAAGAAACTGCATAGTATCATGAACATTTGTAGGATTGCAACAATGAAATGAAATCCTCACTAAAAAAACTAATAAGTTTTATTTTCCTTTTTGTGCTAAATGCTGCTAAGATAAATACCAAAACAGCTTTCATTTTCTTGTAGGTAATTATGAAAGTAAGTTTGGCTATAATACTGAATAAATTATCTCAATGTCAAAGAAATGCAAAATATTATATCAATACCATCACACAAGATATTTTCAGGTGTCTCAGTCTGCCTTTTCTTTTTAGTATCCTGATTGATTATACGATAATAAATAAATTCTGTATCAGAAATCGTTTCGTAACAGTTCACACTCAGTGCCATTTATAAGTGAATATTGTCAGTAATTGTAGTTTCAAAACGAACACAGGCCTTTTTTTCAAATTATTCAAGTGTCAAAATGAGATTAAGATAGGATACAGGTCACTAATGAGATAAACTCTTTGTTTGTATGATACAGGATAATTCTCCTGGTCTTATGTCAGCTGAATGCTAAATTAAACAGTTAACATTTAAAAAAATGAATTTTACTGACAGGTCTACATGTCTCATATAATATTTCTGTTGGTAGTTTCATGACAACCTCTAAGGCTCAGCTTTATATAAAAGTACCTTGCAGGTCAGAAAAGAAATTTTATTACTACCTCTACAGATTCAGTTGGTCTATTGTTGTTGTACTATTGTTGCATTGCGAGAGAGAGACTGCTACTATAGCTGTTTTCTTTTGCTATTAAATTCCGTGCCATATCTCCATTCTAAATGCTAAAAGGCGTGGATAAAACTTTTAGCAATACTATTTCCTTTTCACCACATCGCTGCTAGGTGTCGCTACTGGTCCCTCATACAGTCAGTTGTCTGTAGCGCAGGGCTTCGCTACCAGAGGGCTCTAGCGGAGCTGGCGACGACTCACTCTGCCGGGATTTGCTGCTTCACTCCTGAACGAGTACGCCAGCTGAGATACCCGCTAAATCCTCACACTAAACGAGAAGCGTAATAGCACCAATACCAAATAAGGCAACTCGTGGTCAGTGCGAATATTTTCAAACCACCACTATGATAACTCCTAGCTGAAAATACTGATACAAACTATTTGCGGAGGAATGGAGCACCTTACAGAAGCTGATTTAGAGGAAAATCTTTTTGGAGGGAACAGCACCTATATTTATAACATCTTTCGATACAGAAAAAACTTTTGACGATGTTGACCAGAATATACAGTTTGAATTTAAGATGGAACCAGGAATAAAATATAGCGAGAGAAACATTACTTAGAACTCCACCAGAAATGAGACAGAGGCTGTACAAGTCGAAGGACATAAAAGTAAGGCAATACGTGAGAAGTGAGTGAGACAGCGTTCTAGTCCATTGCCTGATGTTATTCATTCTATATGCACGGTGTTTCACACTACTCGTGACTATACAGGGGATTTAACTGATCAAGTTTTACATAGGAATCTACTTCTGAAAACGTCATCTTGCGATGCTACAGAACGTCAAAGTTATAGGAACCGGCAACTACAAAAATAGATGGATCCCATGAAGATGTTACAAACTTTCTAAGATGATGCAGATGGATAAATGCGTACATTTGTGATTATGTCCTTGCACCGGAAAATTATAACAGAAAACCTTTCTGTTACCTCTGACAGTATGTAACGTTATCGTTGTTGCTAGGATGTAGGACAGGAAACTTGCAGAGGCGATGGTATGGAACGAAAGAAGAAAACAATGTGCAGTACACATAGGCTGTAAGATGCATACATCATGAACCATGAGCACTTGTTCATCATCGCTTGCGTGAAAGCCATCTCCACTATTGAACAAGTGCTTACAGCTCCAGAATTATGCAGTTTAGAGTTCCATGTTTACTGCACTTTTTTTCTTGTTTCGGTCTATACTGCCGCCTCTGAACTTTGCCTACCCTACAATCCTAGCAACAACAGTACCAGTACATGTATTCCACTGTCAGAGGCAGGATAACGATTTTCACTTACAACTTTCGACACGTTTGTTTCCGGTACAGGGGCCCTTACCTCAAATCGATACATTTGTCTGTTTCCATCATACTAGGAAGTTTGTAACACAATCACGGATCATCTTGCATATACATACATTTACCGGAGCTGGCGCCTGTGACTTTGATGCTCCACAGCGTCGGTGGGTGACGTTTGCAGGCATGAGTTTCTATGTAAAACTGCAAGCTCTAGAAGTGTTGTGGCTCAGTGGTCTGAAGAAGATGATTCTTGCGAGGAAGGAAATATATTTGAAGATGCAAGTAGTGAAGAATTAGCCAATGAACCTGCAGATGTGAATATTGAGGCAGATGGCAGTCCTTCCGATAATATTACTTCATCAGAGTCTGAAAATGGAGCACCACCACAAAAAGGTATAGAAGACCACACATACATTAGTCGGAATGGAGCGATTTGGAAATTAGATCCTCCTGCAACTTTTCGTACGCCTGTCCATAACATCGTAAAGAAGGCATCTAGTCCAGCCCTTGGTTTGAATACCTGTAAACCTAAGGATGCCTGGGACTATTTCATCTCCAAGGAAATGATCATCTGCACAAATATTGAAGGCAGAAGAGTGGCTGCTTTACATGGAAAAACGTTTTGCTTGCTGGAATGGTGGGTTTTCTTGGTCTTTTACTGCTTTCTGGTGATGAGAAGACTTGGGATGTCCTTATTAGAGAATTATTCTAGGATGAAAAGGAAAATCCTACATAGAAGGCTACCTTGTCAGTAAATAGATTCGAGGATATAAGGAGAATGATTAGATTTGATGACAGGCGTACCCGTGAAGCTCGATCTGCAGATGATGCAGCAGTTCGCTATGTATGTGAACTATTTCTTGATAAGTGTAGAAATAGAATGAATCCCAATCATTCGCTCACAGTTGACGAACAGCTAGTCCTAATCCGTGGAAGATGCAGCTTCACCCAGTATATGCCCTCTGAACCAGCCAAGTGCGGCATAAAAATATTTTTGTTATGTGATCATATGCTTTAGAGGGAACTGTTTACACGAGAAGGAAGCCCCATGAATTTATTCAGAAAAATCTTGGATTGAATGTAGTGAAAGATCTTGCTAAAAGCATTCAATGATCATCAAAAAATATTACCGTTGACAACTTCTTTACTAGTGTGCTTCAGAAGCAAATTACAGTGGTGGGAACAATCAAACAAAATAAACCAGAAATTCCTAATGAGATGAAACCATCTGTCTCAAGAGCAATTCATTCCTCTTTGTTTGCATTTATAGGTGTCATTACAATGGTGAGTTATCTTCCCAATAAGAAGAAGTCTATAGTTCTCATTAGCACAATGCAATACGACAGAAACATTGATGAAACTCATGCAAAAAAGAAACCAGATGCAATAAACTTCTATAACTCTACGAAGGGTGGAGTAGATAAATGGACCAGAATATTCGTTATTACACTTGCAAGAGACAAACGAGAAGATGTCCATTTGCATTATGGATGAATATGATGGACATCGCAGCAATGACCACTGAAATTTTATTTTCCGCCCAACATCTGACATACCATAGTGGAAGAAGCAATAAAAGGCGTTTGTTCCTAAGAGGTTTAGCAGAGGAAATGGTAAGACCTCTAATGGAACTTCATATTCAGATCCCTAATCTTCCAAAGAAAATCGTTGATGATTTGCGAAGATGTCATATTGCCGAACCAACTACATGTTTCAGGAAAAAGAAGAAGATGCAATTATTGTCCATATAAGAAACACAGGAAAAGTGCTATGACATGCATTAAGTGCAAACCCAACATTTGTAAGGAACATAGTGGCGTTCTTTGTGCTTCTTGTTTGTCACATGTTGGAAACTAAGAAAGATGCAATTTTATGTGAACAATGAATAATAACTTTTTATAAAAATATTGCCTATATACATAATACTGTGAATAATGAGCATGTTTTAATTGAAGAAATTGGTTGTAATAAGTGTTTTAAAATGTAAACTGCAAGTTATAAGTGAATTAATAAAATAATTTGTATATGTTGTTTTTAAAGGAAAGTAACTAATAAAAATTCACTCTTAGAGTTTTACATAAAAAATTTTAATCAGGCCCACCAGATCCTGTCACTGTATCTTAGGAATCTTGCAATATGACAAAAAATTTGACAGAACGAAATTTAACTCCAAAGAATGAATATGTGGAAAGAGGAAAATTTTAAATTAGGTCAGGGCCTTGGAGGCCCTGCATATGCATTCACGTTTGTTTTCGGCACCATGCATCCTAGCGTTAAGAGAAACAGAATGTTTGCATAAAGGCAAACCGCCGGGCTGTCCCCGAGTGAATGATACAGACGTCGAACGCATCCGCCACAGTTTCACGAGGGGTCCGCAGAAATCCGTTCGCCGTGCAGCTCGACAGCTCAGCACGCCCCCGATGTCCGTCTGGCGTCTATGCGTCGACGTTTCTGCATCAAACAACATTAAATTCAGCTACTGCGAGCTGTTCGTGAGGGTGCTAACATCGTGTGAAGTTCCGTAATTTCACTCTTGGCAAGGTGGAGCATTGCTGTTTTCTCCCACAGTTAGTGTTTAGTGACGAGGCAACACTCCATTTACACGGAGAGGTGAACTGTCATAATGTGACAATATGAGGTACGGGACAACCACAAGAAGTTGTACAACATAAAATATACTCTCCTAAATTTAATATTTGTATTATGTATTCCTATTTTTTGTCTGCATCCTAGATATTTATAGGCATCTGATTATTCCAGCGCTTCTATGCAGTCGCTGTGGTTATCCAATATGTAATCTTCTTGTTTAGTGTGTTTTCCCTTGCCTATGCTATTTTTCTTACATTTGTCTGTTCCAAAAGCCATATTTATATAATTGCTGAATACTTATGTTATCTTCAGTAATTGGTTGAGTTGTTGATTTGTTGCTGCCAGTAGTTTTAGATCATCCATGTGTGGGTATGTTCCAGTAATATTGTATCCATAATTTGTATTATTTAGCATGTTGGATAGTGGGTTCAGAGCAAGGCAGAACCAGAAAGGACTTAATGAGTCTCCTTAGTATATTCGACGCTTAATCTGTATTGGCTGTGATGTGATATTATTTGAATTTGTTTGGATATTAAGTGTCGTTTTTCATTACTATGTTTAGGAACTGTATCAATTTAGGATCTACTTTGTATATGTCCAATATTTATAGTAACCATGAGTGGGGTACACTATCAAAACCTTTTCGGTAATCAATGTATGTGTACTGTAGCGACCTTTGTTTAGTTTTAGCTTGATATGTTACCTCTGCATCTATTATCAGGTGCTCTTTACATCCTCGTGCTCCTTTGCAACAGCCTTTTTGTTCTTCATTTGTAATTTTGTTCTGTGTTGTATGTATCGTTATTTTCTGTGTAATGACTGAAGTTAATATTTAGTATATTGTTGGTAGGCATGTCATGGGGCAATAATTTGCTGGGTTTGCTGTGTGTGCTTGATCTTTAGGTTTCAGACACGTTATTCCTTGTGTATGTGTATCAGGGAATGTGTATGGGTCTGCAATGTAACTGTTAAATAATTTAGTTAGATGTGAATGTGTTGACGTGAACTTCTTTAGGCAGAAATTTGCTATTTTATCTTTTCCAGTGGTTTTCCAATTGTGTGTAGAATTAATTGCTTTGGTCGCTTCATGTTGCAAAATTATCACTTCAGGCATTTGTGGTATCATCTTTTATGTCTCTGTTTCCGCTTGTATCCACCGTGCATGTCTTTAATGTTGTATCAGGTTTGACCATATGTTGCTTCAGAAGTGTTCCATGTCTGTTATGTTTGGTGGATTGTCTATTTTAATGCGTGTGTTATCTATTGTCTGGTAAAATTTCTTTTGGTTTGTGTTGAATGTTTGGTTTTGTTTCCTTCTATTTTCACTTTTTTTGTATGTTCTAAGTCGTTTGGCCAATGATTCTAATTTCTGCTTCTTTTCATCTAATTGCTCTGTCGCTTCTTGTTGTGAGATTTTACCTAACCTTTTTCGTTTTTTATATGATATTTCTTTTCTTAGAAATTGTGTTAGCTGTCTGATGTCTTCTCTCAGTTTTTCTATTCCGATCTGTAGCCTGTGTTGCCATGCAGGTTTTGTGGGTTTCTTCTGTGTGTTGGTTGGTTCTGATGTCTGTCTAGTGTGTAAATTTAGTGTAGAGAATGCTCCTATTTAAACCAGTAGTTGTAACTCTCCCATAGTTGTTTTTTCATTTATTTTGTTGTGTATGATTGTGTTGATAGTTTTTATTGTTGTTTCGACTTGTGGGTTATTTTGCGGTGTATGCAAGAATGGTCTAATGTCTGTATTTGTGTCTTTGTATTCTATATATGTCAGCTGAAATTTTTCTTTTATATCTAACATGTGTGTCACTTCGTGTTCTATTTGTACTTGTTCTGGTGGCAGTCTTAAGATTTCGTTTCCCTTTGATTGTTTAATTGATGCGTGTTGTTCTTCGTTTGTTTGCTCTGGGATGTGTGAGTCCATTACTGTATTATTTTCTTCTTCTTCTTCTTCTGATTGGGCATTATTTTGTTCCAGTATTTGTTGTACTCGTTGTTTGATGTTTTCTAATTCTGATTATTACACAGATCTGATCAGCTAGTCGTTGTTCTGTTAAAAATTTTAATTCTGGGCATCTGGTAGTAAATGTTGTGTATACTTGTGATCTGTATCCAGTTGTATTGGTTGCTAGGTTTGTTGCTTGTTATTATTATTATTTCGTTGTTGTTCTGTTGGTTAACGTGTGTGTAGCGTTGCCAGGTTACTTGCTACAGTAATTTCTTTTTTTTTTTTTTTTTGCCTTTGCTAGAGCCGTCTTTTAAGTTTGCAGGAGCCACCGCTAGTTGCTTCTATTGGATTGCGACATTACTGTTCTTTCGAAATGTGCCGTTTGTTACTCTTAAAACCAACATGGAGAGCTCCCCAGCGGTGGGGTCGACTTTTTGAAACCAAATAAGCGGTAGTGTAACTCAAGACCCCCCAGTATCAGACCCTGCATCCAGGTGGGCCTCCGTTTGCAAGTAACTGACGCAGAAGAGTTTGGAATTTTGCGTCATGCTATATAGCGTTAAGGAAGTCTTATTCCATAGTCTGGTTGCGTGTCATAATGGTTAGGACAGAAGCTTAACCATGCCTCGTCAGGTGCAGTAAATTTTTTTTAAATCCTTATCGAAATGACTTTGGTGCCTATTTTTACTCAATTTATTGTTTTAAATGTAATTTCTTTCGTTCTATTCCTCTGTCACATCGTTTTAATCACCGTATGAACTTTTCCATTTGTTTCATTTTTCTTTACATCATTCTTCTTCCAATCGGAATTTTTGTGAATGTGTATTTTATTGTACCTATCTGTTTGACTATTCAATTACTTCAAAACTCCGATAAATTAATTAAAAAAACAAAAGACGAAATAATCTATTTATATTGACTGTGCATTAACGTGAAAAACGTATTTTTCGTTACAAGACGTGCCTTTTTTTGCATGGTAATCGACATACAAATATTTAAAACATAACCTAAATTCTTTGTGTACTATGGAAATGTATGGTAGATGAGGATATGAATGAGAGAAAGTTTTCTAAGTAAAACAAAATTCAAGCAATGTGAGAAATCGATATAATGAACACAATAACGAAAACACAGGGCCATAAAAATAGGAGAAATTAAATCGGAATTAATACATGAAGATAATTAAAAGTTCACGAACAAATATTTCCAGTGGAAAATGGATGATAAGAAGAAAAATTAGAGCAAATGAAGAAGTTCATATCACTATTGAATCACGTGACCGAGGAGCGGAAATAAAAAAAAATATATTTACATCAGTTGAATGAAAATGATTATCAATATCACTTCGATAAACACCTAGCATAGATTTCTTCCTATGGTGAGATTCAAACCCACAACCTCATGCATGTGAAGCTAGTATCCTTTCCAATACCCTCACAACCAACTTAGGTCATTCGGCTTTCTTCACGTTATTGAGTCTCACACAAAATTCCGAATTTCTTTTCTCGTCAGTTCCTCGAAACCGTCTACCCACCAGGATGAATGGCTGCACTATGTAATACTTGGGTGCTTAACCTACATAACCATATAGATGGTTACAGAAAGTCGATCCTACCCCTGGAGAAATCTCCTTGTAAGACATAACGAAAGAGTGCCGCCGTTTCATTATATCTACTGATACGGTGGTGGACACACAGTTAGTAGTGTAGCCATAGTAACACAAACGGTCTGAAAACTGCACGATCTAAGCAACGAGGGACTACCTCGCACTTAGTCCAATGGAAAATCTCCAGAATTACTAGAAGACTTGTAGCCAATGAACCGAGTCCCCTGAAGTCATTTAGTCCGTAGCGACTGTTGAGAACCTTCAGAGCAGTCATTACGATTCGCACTCTACTACTTCGATGTTACACGTTCGGTGTCCTACTCTATGGAGCTGAGTCATGGACTGTATTAGGCATTTGAAATGCGATCGTATGGAAAAATATTAAGGATACCATCGACAGATTTAGTCAAAAGTACGGCGGTACGAAAATGTAGAAATTCTCAACAGCATCCAGAGAGCAAAACTCGATTGTTTTGGTAGCGCAATTCCGCAACAACAAATAAAACCTGTTGAAATTAATAATTAAAGGAAACATTAATGGCCGGCAGTCTGGACGAGCGTTTCTAGGCGCTTCAGTCTGGAACCGTGCGACCGCTACGGTCGCAGGTTCGAATCCTGCCCGGGAAATGGGTGTGTGTGATGTCCTTAGGTTAGTTAGGTTTAAGTAGTTGTAGGTTCTAGGGGACTGATGAGCTCCGATGTTAAGTCCCATAGTGCTCAGAGCCATATGAACCATTTTTTGAAAGATTAATGGAATATGTGATCCACGACGCACAGGATTAACCTGGCTAAATAACTGAAACCAGCAGTTTGGGTTCAGCACTGAATCAATGTTCTGAAAAACCATGGACGGACAACAGATCATGCTATCGATCGGCAGTGTTACTGGAGGACGAGGTACTTAAGAGAGGAAGAATGACAATGCTTAAAAATTACATAAATGCTCACCATTAAATCTAATACTCCACTCATATAATCGCGCTAGCTGCCATTACAATTAATCTGCAATTGGCATACAGTTAAAATTTTTTGAACCTAGTGCTCTTAACAGCACTCATGTCACCACTTATTTTAATCAATGTACGTATTTTCTCAGACATCCACCGTACGAGGACGCACTGAAAAGTAATGTCGACAGATGTTTTACGTGAAAACTCGCAAAGCTTTTTAAATAAAACAAACTTCATTAACATTCTACATTGTATTCTTCACGTCTATAAATTTATTTCTCAAGACACTCACCCTCGGAACCAGCAAAATTTCCCCAACTAGATACTATTTTGTTGACACCGTCACAGTGTATTGTTTGACTATGTTAACAGAGCCACAACCTTACCCCTGCTTGCACCGCTTGACACAACTGAAGTGCTCAAAGGTTTTCTTAGTTTTGCGATAGACGAAAATCGAGACTGTGTGTAGGATGATCGACGGCAGTGCACCAAGGACGTCGGCTTGCTGCAGATGCCGCAGCGATCGTGTGTAGTTTGGCACTGCCGTGCTCAAGGAGAGTGTGCTCCACATGCGGACGAAGTCTTCGAATTCGTTCTTTTAGTTTTGTGAGCTCTTTCTCACCCACCAACATAGTCACTTAGATAAGAGAGGTAACTATCCAAAATAAGGATAAACACTTGTTACAAAACGCTCCTTACGCAAAATCAGAGGGCTGTAGGAATCCAAAGTAAAGATGTAGAATGTTACTGACTTCATCAAATAAAACAGACCGAGTCGTTATCTTCTCAGCACGCCGTCGTGTTATAAGCACAAAAATCCAAAAAATTGCTCTGAAACAAAGTATGCTGTACTTTTAAGTGAAGATCTTTGTAATGTACATCTGTATTAAACGTTATGCTGGTGATATATGGTGACAATGCGTATTTATATTTACAATGAAGAGAGATTGACCAGTGGCCAATATACAACTAAAACCAAGTTGTCAGATGGATATTAACTGCAATGGATTAGTGGAGAAATACAGGGATGAAGAAGTAGTTCGATTGTCTTGCCGCATGCATGCTGTAGAGCACATCTTCCACCGGACTGCCTTGATGATGCATGGATGGTAACAGCGTAGCAAATGCCCGGTGGCGAAAAGGTCATGAATTCGTTGACTATATAGTCAGTCAATAGATGGAAAATCCTAGTACACCATCTGAAATGTGGAATTGGTGAAGACAGACAGTCGACCGAAATTATATCGAAATAAATTCATGCTTAACTTGTCTTCAGTTGCGTTAGGTAACACCTCGATAGCTAACACATCTGCGTTCAGAGAATTTATTTCGAAGTGATTTCGGTCAGCTATCTACCGTCATCAATTCGATGCACAGGACCATGAATACTGTCGAAGTTTGGCATAGCAAACGATACTCAATCAGGCAAAGGTATCTGAACCTACAATTTCTGATCAATATGCTAAAGGAGAATGTAATAAAATCAATACCTGAAATTAAAAAAAAAGTAATCCGTCGGTTAGCCTATTCAGTGAAAGAGATTAAAAATAAATCCGTGTTGAAAAGGAGTTAAAAGATATTTTAAGAATACATAATGACTTGGTGGATTTAAGGAGTTTAAAATTTACGTCATTCGTACGAAAAGTTCGTAAAATAAGACAGAAGTAATGTTGTAGAACGGAAAATGTAAAAAAAAATATTTTTTTAAACACGGCTATGCACTATGTGCATAGACAGCCTTAAGCCTAGATAAAATGTGGAGGGGCGATCTTATTACAAAACACAGCCTCCCCATTGTCGCGGCTTCCCTTGCAGGTCGCAGAAACCGCAGCTAAAATGTATGTGGCCAGAAACACCACGTTGACTCACGGGTCGCCGAGTCCACGGCCGCAGAAGCCCATGACACCCTTTAAGAGGCGGCGAGGCATCTCGTACAGTAGTTATATGAGAGTGAATTTATTCCTCGCTCCTCATGAGACATCATCAAACTTATTTTCCTGCTTCTGGAGTGTCTACAGCGAGTATGAGGGAATCCCGAAACGTGACATCTTACTTTTGTACTGCTCTTCGTTCCACACCTTCAAGGACGAACTTCTTTTCTGTGGCACTCGAACACTTGTACTTCTTCGATGTCATTTTCACGGCGGATCTATGTACTGTGCTTATGCTTTATTGAGAAAACACGGGAATTTTTCAAAGTGTTTAGGGATGAAACGATTATCTTAATAACCGATAAAACAATTCCAGATATCGAGTAATATGTACCGGCTGGCACTTCATTACGAAATGTTTACGGGGCTGTCTGTTATGACAGCCGCATCCGTTTATGGAATGTACCGAACACAGGAGGTTTCTTCGGTAAACAGAAGTTCTTACATGGGTCTTGACAACACGATCGAATTACAGAGGTTCAAATAGTGAGACGCGACTGTGTGGAACTGCATAGGCAGATTTCGGTCCCTGGAAATAATTGTAACTCAACTAAGGACTTTATAGCGACACGAACGTCAGCCGGGTAAATAAGTCCCACACTAAGTGGACATCCAGCGGACGCAGGTAAACACTTCCTGTTACACCACGCCACTGCTGCCTCGGTGTAAACACGGAGGACAGCAGGAAGTGCACTACGACCACTAGCTGGACTCCAGAGCAGGAAACAGCCGGGGTCCCCGGTGGTCTAGTGGTAAGAGGGTCTGAAACGTTCCAGCGCCTCGGCTGGGGCTATTCGCCCCAGCCGGGTCGGGGTTCAATCCCCGGCCGGCGCTGGAATTTTCAGACTTCCGAACACTAGCCTCCACCTCTGCCTTGGCATGTGGCGCATGTCAGGCACCCCCGTGGGGTCCGTGCTTTGGATCCCACGTGGAGCTCACTCCCACACTACAAACTGTACCTAATTATGCTGCTACAAACATTTAAAATTTTAATTCACACACTTTCTTCACCAGACTTCATCTACATATATTTTAAGGTATTTAATATATCTCACTATCAAAAGAAACTGCTTGGTATATTTGTAGGATTACAACTATCAAATAAAACCCTTACAAAAAAAAGATTTTGTTTTCCTTCGTGTACTGAATACTGCTGAGGTAAATACCCAAACATGTGCCATTTTCCTGTAGTTAACAGTCAATATTCGAAAAAAAAAGGTTATCATACTGATTCATATATTACATACTGTATTTCACATGTTCTCAGTGCTGAAAAAGCAGTAATTATTTCAACGTCATAAGAAAATGCCAAATATTACATCAATAGCAAATCACAAGCCAACGCTGTGTTATTTTTAGTATCATGATTGACTATGTGATAAATAAATCCTGTATAATTGCATTTTCAAAAACGAACAAAGGCCTTCTTTTTTCTCAAATTATTCTAGTATCAAAATGAGATGTTTGATGTGACACAGGTCACTAAAGAGATAAACTCTTTTTTTGTATGAAAAACGTTGTTTCTCGTGGTTTTATGTGAGCTGAGTGCTGTATCAAACAGATAACACTTAACGTTAACAAGAGGAATTTCTTGGCGATTTCACTAACACGCCCATATATTTGATATAATATTTCGATTAATAGTTATATGACTACCTCTCTGCCTCTACTTTATGTAAAAGTATCTTTTGGATCAGAAGAGAAATTATATTACTACTTCTACGCGTTAAGTCTGGTTGAATGAAAGAGATTGTAATGGCCTCAGCCGAAGATGCTGAATGTTACCTTCTCTGCAAGGCATTTGCCATCGGTAATGAGTGAAACTGTAAAATAGGAAAAAGAGATGAAAAAAGTCTATTACTGTTGTACTATTATATCACTAGCGTTGCATTGCATAAACTTACTTACAGTTCTCGTTGCTGTTCAATATTCTTTAACTCACTATACCGTGCGATTATTTTGTTAACATTTAATATAACAGTAGCCCTGTTCCGAGCCACAAATCCATTTTTAATGCTTAAAAGAGTGGACAAAACTATTAGTAATACTAAATTACGAAGAGGGAATGATGAATGTAACATTCTGCGTACATTAATGTCGCTCGAGATGTAGTTTGCATTATATGTTAAGAGAACAGAATTATTTTGTAATGTGTGAAATACACAAAAATACGGTAACAGACAAACCGAGCAGTGATGCCGTAGTCTGTTTTGTAATAATAGTGTAAAGGAAGAAATAAACAGCAACTAGACATTTAAGTCACTCAATATTCGCGGCCATTTTGCGGTTCATCACTTCGCTGCTACGTGTCGCTACTAGTACCTCACACACTTCGTTGCCTGTAGTGCAGAGCTTCGCTACCAGAGGGCTCTATCAGCATCGGCGAGGACTCACTCTGTCGGCGTTTGCTGCTTCACTGCTCAACATCTATGCTCGCTGATATGCTGCTAAATCTTCAGAATAAACGAAAAAAACAACACCAACACCACATATGGCAAATAGTGATAATTGTGAATACTACCGAACCATCTCTTTCATACGTCCTGGCTGAAAATACAGATCCAAAATATTTGCAGAGGAATGGAACACATTAGAGGAGACGATCTAGAGGAAAATCGAACACACTAGCCGCTAGAGATCGGTTGAAGAAATTCAACCCATATTTATAACATCTATAGATGTAGAAAATAACTTTTCACAGTTTTGACCAAAATATACAGTTTGAATTTAAGATGCAACCAGCAATAAAATACAGTGAGCGGCATGTTATCTAGAGCTCTGCCAAAAATCAGCCAGCAGATGTAAGACTTATAAGGAAGCCGGTAGTTGATAGTTGAGGAGGGAGAGAGAGAGAGAGAGAGAGAGAGTTTGCATACAGAAAGTTTCACACGTCGTGCGACACACTTATCGCGTTTGTAGAGGGGACCTACCTGGGAATCGATGTCTGGAAACGTCATCCAGCGACGCTACAGAGTAACAAAGTTACAGGCACTGGAGTCTGTAAAATATGTGTACACAGGGAGATCCAATGAAGATGTTAGCAATTTTCTATGATGATGGAGATGGATAAATGTATAAATTTGAGGTTATGTCCCTATAACGGAAAATTGGAAGAGAAGACATTCCTGTTACGTGTGACAGTATGTACCGGTAGTGTTGCAGCTAAGATGTAGGGCAGGAAACTTTCAGAGGTGGTAGTATGGACCGAATGTCCAGTACACATGGGCTGTAAAATGCATACCTTAAGAGCTGTGAGGACTTGTTCATCTTCGCTAGCATAAAACATATCTCCACTGTTGAACAAGTGCTCATAGCGCCTCAGGTATGCATTTTGTAGCCCATGTGTACCGGACATTTTTTTCTTACTTTGATCCATACTACCACCTATGAAAGTTAGCAACAACAGTACCAGTACTTGTATTCCGCCGTCAGAGGTATGATAACGATATTCCCTTGTAACTTCCGGAACATGATACATGATCAAATTGATACATAATCACGGCATCACACTCTACTTACATACATTTGCCGGAGCTGGCGCCTGTATTTTGATGCTCTGTAGCCTCGTTAGATGACGTTTGCATGCATGAGTTACTAGGTAAAATTGCAAGCTCTAGAAATGTGAAACACCTTGTATAAAGAAAGCAACATACGAAACGAACGAGATATTTGGGAAATTAATCGAAGATAAGAAAGAAGAAATAGAAATTGTTTCCAAATCGACCTTTCATTTCGCTGCTGCTGATTTGAAATTTCGTGGCATTTATTCGCTCTGAAGAGGATCGTTGAAACGATGGTCGAAATGTCGTTATTTTAGTTGTTTCACTGTTGCATAATGAAATGGCCTAGTACCCAAAATGATTTTCTTAAATTTGTTTGTAGGAATTCTATCGCTTCTCAACGATATTTTCAGAATGATAGTAGTATTTTTTCCAACACCTACCAACTTTAATAGTGGTAGAAATGATGAAAATAGTACCTAATACTTTTTGATATGGAGACAGAGACGGTGCTTGGTTTTAATGATAACAATATACAGGAAAATTCAGCCATGTTTCTGCGAAGTAGCATTACGCCGAAATTCTGAAATACATCCGTATATTTCGAATGTGGTACAACAGCTGTAGGTAGGAGACGAGGTACTGCAGAAGTAAAGCTGTTTAGACGGGGCGTGAGTCGTGTTTGGGTATCTCAGATGGTAGAGCACTTGCCCATGAAAGGCAGAGGTACCGAGTTCGAATCTTGGTCCCGCACAGAGTTTTAATCTGCCACGAAGTTTCATATCGGCGCACACTCCGCTCCAGAGGGAACTAATTCTGGAAACAGCTGTATAGTTACTGGAGAGATACAGGATGTTCCAAAATCACGTTAAAACTTCTAGGGAACTGAGTAATGATATTCTGAAGAGGAGCCCATGTATGGAAAGGTATAACCGTGCTACAGCCGTATGAATACACTTTCGCTAATGTGGTATGCAACAGGGTTATAATCACTGGAGGGGGGGGGGGGGGTTACTTACGTCGGATCGTATGATGTCATTTGACAGCTGTCTCCTCTCTGACCTGGTTCGAGTCTCGTTCATGTTTCTGTGAGTGTTAGAGGAACATTGCTGAGTACACTTTTGCCGAATACACCGACACGAGTATTGTGTGGCCAAAGCGCACAGTACTGGGAGAGCTGCTGGTCGCCTTTATCAAGATCGTTTTCCACAACGTCTGACTCCTCCCCACACGCTTTTCGTTACCATTGCGCAACGTCTTCGAGTAAGGGTGCCTTCACCGTTTAGCAGGTGCGTCTGAGGTGCCCCGTGGAGACGCAGCGCACGAGAATTGGAAAATATATTTATATGGATATGGTGTCTGTTCTTTCGGACATGTCCGAAAGGACTCTACGAATGTAGTGTGTGGTCATACAAAGGTGAGAAAGTGGGTCTCGCGGGAGGCGTGCGCGAGAGAGTCCCTGTAGTCTCACTATCCTCTGTGCCGTCGGTGGCTCAAATGGACAGATCGACTGCCATGTAAGCAGGAGATCCATGGTTCAAGTTCCGGTCGGGGCACACATTTTCACCTGTATTCGTTGATATATATCAACGCCCGTCAGTAGCTGAAGGAAATAATATCATTCTAATTTCAAATTGGAAAAGGCCCTCCTGTAAAAACAGTGTATCTGAAGACCGATTTCTTTGTTTCTTGATTATTAACGAGTGAAAGTGTAATACAATAGATGTACTAGATCACATTTACACTGAAATGCCAATGAAACTAGTATAATAATGCATATTCAAACGGAGAGGTATGTAAACAGGTTTAATATGGTGCTGCGGCCGGCAACGCCTGTGTATGACGTGTGTCTGGCGCAGTTGTTAGATCGGTTACTGCTGCTACAATGGCAGGTTATCAAGATTTAAATGACTTTGAACGTGGTTTTATACTGGGCGCAAGGCCGATGGGACACAGCATCTACGAGGTAGCGATGAAGTGGGGATTTTCCTCTACGACCATTCCACGAGGGCAGCGTGAATATTAGCAATCCAGTAAAACAACAAATCTCCGACATCTCTGCGGCCGGAAAAATATCCTGCAAGAATGGAATCTGAAGAGAACCGTTCAGCGTGGCGAAAGTGCAACCCTTCCACAAATTACTGAAAATTTCAATGCTTGACCATCAACAAGTTTCAGCATGCGAAATATTCAATATATCTACATGGGCTTTCAGAGCCGAAGGCCCACTCGTGTACCCTTGCTGGCTGCACAGTACAAAGCTTTACGCCTCATTTGGGCCCATCGGTACGAACATTGGACTGTTGATGACTCGAAACATATTGCCTGGTTGGACGTGTCTCATTTCAAAATGTATATACAGTATGGAAGAGTATGGGTATGAATACGACATCATGACTCCATGGACCCCGCATGTCAACTGCGGACTGTTCAATCTGGTGGAGGCTCTGTGACGTTGTAGAGCGTGCGCATTCGGAGTGATGTGGGATCCCTGATACGTCTAGATACATCCTGTCTAATCACCTGCATCCATTCGAGTCCATTGTGGATTCCGACGGAAGTGGTTAATTCCAGCAGGACAAAGGAGCGGCCCACACAACCACAGTTGCTAAAGAGTGGCTGCAGGAACACTCTTCCGAGCTTAAACACTTTCGCTGGCCACCAAACTCCCCAAATATACTGTACGTTTCTAGTAAATTTTATAGCATTAACTAGCATATCTGGAATGCCTTGCAACGTGTTGATCAGAAGAGATCTCTGCTCCCTCTTACTGTTACGGATTTATGGGCAGCTCTGCAGGTTTCATGGTGTCAGTTCCCTGCTGCGCGACTTCAGCCATCAATAGAGTCCATGCCACGGCGTGTTGAGGGATTTCTCGCGGGGGCCATAAACGATATTTCTTTGGCTCCACAGTGTAACAAATTACTTGTCAATGTGACAGCGTTACCAACATGTTTTCAAATGGTTCTAGTATACGGTACGTCTCGGGAGACGGGTTACAATTTAAAATATGAGTATTATGTACTCAGTCCCCTCTACAAGTTCTAGCAGGTAGTGACGGGAATTTCAGAACATCCTGTACGTTTCCAGCAAACTGTATAGCCGTTGTCGTAATACAATTGGTATCTGCGAATACATTCCATAATTCGTGACAGATCGCGAGGCGCGTTTACCCAGGGGGCGTCTCGGCTACGGGAGCTCTGACGGCCACGAGAATAGCCGGAGGTAGAGAGCGCAGCACGGCTAGTTTGAAAGCAACTTTCAACTAGTGTTGCCAGAGGTGTCTCTTTTTAGAGATTCTACGACTCGCCCCACGTAAGCTTTATCTGCTAACATTTCGAAATACACTATCCTATCAATGAATGTACAGACACCTATTAGTGGACATTAATATGCAGTGTGTCCAACCTTTGTCTCTATGGCGGCTTGAACTCTGCTCGGGACACTAAGTGAGGTGCCTGCCGACAATTTACGCACCACACACAGAGATCGTATCTACGTGTTTGTACATGCAAGGCAATACATTTCTCAGCAAGATAGCCACATCTCTCGCCAATTTTGAACATTTGGAGCAAAATGGACAGGTTCTGTAAAGAAGGTCGCGATTTTGGCGATGTAATGAACCAACTGAACTGAATTTGGTACCATATCCATCAGGAGGGTATCCACTAACCCTATCAGTCAATGTCAAGCCTAGTAACTGCCAGAGGTGGCCCAACACGTTATCGACTTATCAATTTGTGAAGCTCTTTGTCTTGAATTAATCATCCAGTTTTTCTTCAACTCTAATCATTCATTTGGCCCTACACGTACAGTCATGCTCAAAACTATCCTAACGAACGAATTGAATTTCGCCTGATTCACATGCAACCCACATAACGCAACTGTCTAGCAGGTCCCCTTATCGCTCCTTGGTACAGTCGTTTGACTATTGAAAGTGGTTCCAACAAGTCACCACGAGAAAACACTGTTCTGTATCGCAATAACTCAAGATGTAAAGTAATACCACGATACTACAAATATCACGGAACACCTTATCACAGATAAGACTGCCCTTAAGGCTTGTAGCTCACATTTATTACAATTAATGACATATCTGACATTTTACCACTCTCATTATTACGTCAGATAGGTAATGCACATAGTAAATTCGTCGAAATCATTATATACTCTTCAAAGTAACATACCGTACTTATTAAACACAAAATAAGATTAAAAATTAAAGGTATTCACGAGCAGCTGATTGAGAATATTTATGAACTTCAAATTACACGACGAACCGTCTCGTTCTGCATATGGATGCAAACTCAGGTCATGCAGACTAAGCAATGATTTCGTGCCTGACGGAAACTAACAGTCACTCGTGATTAGGCATACAGAGAGTGATATACCTCGATTTTAGACAGAGCCAGTTTGCAAATACCAATTTTAAATTACATAGCGCAAGTATTTTTGCCGGACGCGAATTCCTACCCAGCACCTGTTGTCCCTGTTAACGAACGACGAGAGATGTTGAATCTTGGTTCTTAACAAGTAACTTACTTGAATTGCCGTGAGGAAAGGCTTTGTATTGGGCAGGGATTCGAACTCAGAACTTAATCGGATAGATATCGACGCACAATCAACTGTGACATTTCGGATTTTCTCGGCAGTAGCTAGATGTTTTAACTGAAATGATAAGACCAAACATTAATTTTTTTCCTTCCCAAGACTCCAACCCGGCATCTATCGCTGTTATATTCTAGATAAAACGAACGTTAAATATGGGTTTGTTGCACCAGCAGCGACATGTGAGCGTATTTGAACTAGAAATAATATGACGAAGAGTTCAGTGCTCACTGGGAATACAGCTCCACACATCATATCGCTTTTGACTACACACAAAGATACGTCAGCTTCCGAATTTTTGTCCAGCTCGGACTAACATCTTGAACTTACAGTGATCTCGCAAATAGTCCTGTGTCTCACTGGGTGTCAAAAACGTCACATATCGTTAGTGTTGACAACGAATGAAAATACATTAAACATTAAAATAATTATCCACCAGCAGATAGGTGTTCTCATGCTAGAGCTTGATAATACATAATGAAATCTATAGTGCCGGGCCAGTATTCGAACCCATTCACGCGCAGTATGTGGAGATGTTGAGGAATCTGCAGTTCTGAACAAACAACAAATTGTAGCCGTGCTGTATTCTCACGAAGGGATCAAATTGAGTGTTAAGTACGGTCTAAGTTGCATTCCCAGATCAGAACCGATTTTATCGACATACAGAAGCTCAGATAAAATATGGACTAAATGTCCTTTGAGCGTTATTTAAGCATCACAAGACTGCACATACATGCAATCGATTTCGAGGTGCAAAGTGTTTATCTTACTTTGGTGACAGGTGGGCATAAGAGATTTCCAAAAACTTTTTATCGTACTGAAATAATCTTTTGTCGGAAAGAAACAAGGTAAGTGTTTTATTCGTATATATTTTGTAGGAAACTGTAATCGTAATGGAAGATTATACACCTTAATGTTTGACAAAACTGCTAGGAGAAAACGCTGCATCCTAACCAAACCCCGCGGTTCCTCTCCATATCCCCGTAAGACACGAGCAGGGGATTCTCCACGCATACCGCTACATAGCTGTTCCTAGCATACCTGAGATTTGGCAACATCGTCACAAACATTAGGCAACACTGTGACAGTGCAATCACTTCCGCCTATGGTACTGAATTGGCTCACTAAATTTACTTGATAGTACCTTTCCATTTGAATGGCTCATGCTGTATAATCCTTACGTAAACTAAGATACTGAGGCAGAAAATTCAATTTTTTGGCTAAAGAAATGCTATTCTCCACATAAGTGGCAACTTTTATTATTTTTCACGATGCGTTATGAGGCTGAGCGACCAATACCATGATGAGAGTGGTGTAAAGGTAGCAGTGTGTCTGTAACCCGGTGGTGCCGCCCATGTCTCGTGTCAGAACGGCTCAATCAGTCGTCAGTTCCAACTGAGGTAGGGACCATCGTGTGCGAGCTTTTTTTTTATGGAGCTGCGAATTTCCAGAAAAAATTCTGTATCGAAATCGGAAGAAAACCTTTACACATCAAATCTTCTTGGTAGCTCGACTCAGTAAGTTGTGTTAATCGTCATAGATCATGGCGTTCTGACTGCCAAGCTGCTTCGCAATACCAGCGTCTCTGAAGAAATTCGAATCGACCATCAACGATACGAATTTCAGTATTGTTCTTCACTTAACTCACATTCCAGGGTGATAAGTATGAAGGAAATGAGCCTCTTGATTACTCTATGCTAAACTTCCCTGCAGACATGTGCTGACAGTGTCTCTAGCAACTTACTTTTTCTCTGGGTAGCTTCAAATATGGGCAGTTTTGTCGCCTTAAATCCAATTGAATAATCTAAATATCATTTGTGAAAAGCGTTCACTTCTCCATTAATTAAATTTATGGACCTCAAAACAAGCAATTTGCCTTAGTAGCTATAGAGCAGGTTCTGATAGGTATTGACGCAATCATTTTCATCCATTTACCATAGAAAATCAAAGAAAGAAACCAAACACATTACATTGCATTTACTCCCTGTACATTGAGTAATACATATGAATCCACGACAATAATAAATTATTTGAAGAATCTCTTGTGCAAGGAAAAGAACAGAATGTGACGCTTTAATTATAGCGCACTGGATCTGAAACAATGAAATTAATTTTGTGTCACATTGATGTACTGCATTCTAATGTAATAAAGTAATCATCAAATAAAAACGGTTTTGTGCCTCCTTTGCTATCAGGAGTGAAACACAAATCGTAGACAGATTTTATGGGTCACTACTCAACAACATTAAAGCATTGTACATGGTTGAGAGTGTGGAGTGGAGCAGATGTTGTCGGCAGAAGGCAGCGCAGTGCCTCAGCCCCCGCCGGTAGGCAGAAAACGGTGTTCAGAGGCAGATGCTCGGTAAAGAAATCTTTCGCTAAAACATTGTTGAACCAAACTATTATTACCAGTGTGACACAAAGCGAAATATATTGTAGATTCGCTTGAATTACACGCATAGCTTCAGCACCGAGACGAAAGGGGCGATAAAAATTTTGTCGTTGTCTGCTTCCGGTCGCCAGATTTCATATTAGCTAGTCTCGCGTTTTACCTCAAGACTACAGCCTTAGTCAAGAATAATGTACTAAGACTGAACTCAAGACTTCCTCTGGGAAGTGCCGCAGTCTACAATGTTGCTGATCGAGCATACTGCCGGACACAGGATCCTGAGAGGAGCACGACTGTGTTGTCCACCTTATGTGGACGGCTCGGCGGTCAATGTTTTGCTCTAAGGCTGTATCTACAACACATATTGCACCCTGAACACCTAGAAGAATTAAGAAAACAAAAGTAGTTTATGAGAGCAACGTTAACTATGGCGTTAGAAGTATTCATAGTGTTGTGTTCGTGTGTGCAAACGCCTTCCAATGCCCACTCAAGGAGGACAAGGATGCAAAGTCTAGCTTCAGTATAATAAATTCGCTACAGTCTGCGGATGAACTCACACTTAGGTTGATAATTAATTTGAATATTTAGCAATACTATACTCATTGGTGTTAAACTCGTTATTAACCAATGATTCCCACAGCTACAGGGACACTACTTGTGATACTTAGGCAGTGCTATCAGACGAAAAGATCAACCTGACACAAACTGTGGGAAGTTTGTTTTACAAACTTCGTACCAGGATAATGAGCTTTTACGTATTTGGGATGTCTGTGAACGTTGCTGCTTGAGACGATTTAAGACGAAAGTAAATTCCTTCAGCAACGACAATGTTTGAAGAAATCGTCTTAACGGGACTAAATCGTGGTTTGTAAGTCGTTTACCGGCCGTACTCTGCCGCATTTCTCTGATTGGAAGGCAAATAGCTTACGGAAAAATGTCACAGAAGGAAAAGGGAGAAAGAAATGTCTCCCACTGGAAGGTCATGTTGTCTTATTTAAATGATTACAAAATCAGGTAAAACGACCAGTCAGATTGTCAGTATAAGAACATTACTGTTGTCAGTATGATGTAGCACTGCCCAGGGCCTGTAACGATAAAGGGCCCGTTTAGGTCAGTCATATTGTATACAGAAGTGGGAGAGAGAGCACCGCTAAATTCTACAATCCGAATGCATTGCAGACACACAGAAATTACTGTTACAGTGTACTAATGGATACCAATTAATGAGTGAACTGCATATTTTCCGGTGAGAGAGAGCACTGGCAAATAGTCTTCGGTATATTAGTTTAATTAATCTGGTGTCACTCTGAGCCAGAATTTATGGCCAGCAGCTGAGTGCAAGGTCAGTGGGCCGGATCCGAGTTTCGCAAGTGCGAAATACTTTCCTACATTATAGAAGCGAATATTAAACTGGAACTAATATTCCAAAAATTTTGAACTTGGATAGCTTAGAATGAATATCTTTTTCTTTATTGCAAAGGAAAACAATTGATTTTCTAAAACATTCTCTGTCATACACAACTTGAAACAGGTCACGTCGACCAAATCTTATGGAAAAATTGACAGCGACGTATATCGGCAGGCAGTAAGATCTCTTGGCTTTTGGTTTGGCAGTACTCGACAGCCATTTCTAGGCGCAAGTAATAGAAGAAAGGCAGAGCGTTTTTGTTATCAAGTAACGTCTTCATCGATTACTTTAGTTTTAATGTAATCTATGAGTAATTGCTGGTGTTTGATTTTAACATGGAAAGAATTCTGTTGACAGTGAAAAAACCTCTTCTTGGGAAACTACTTGTATAGTGACCAAAAGGAACGAACTGATATTCAAGTACAGTGTTCCAGCAGCGGCATGAAGAAAATGATAGTAATAATGACGGTAATAATCCAATTATCCGGTAACTTCACGAACTAAGAAAATTTCTGATTTTGTGAACATTTCAAAATAGCTTCACATCGAGCCTATGATGCCTACAAGGGTCTTTACATCCTGCTGACATGAGAATAACATAATCTCCGCGTCAGAAGCTTGTTTCTACTTAACCATTTAATAGACTCGCGTTTTATCCACCGTGACTACTTTTGTAAGCTCAGCACATCATCCGTTGCAGCTCACTCCTGGGGCTGGGAAATGTGGGCACAATGGTCTGGTGGAACTATCACAGGAGCAATGCGTGGGTCAGACATTTACTTTTAAGAAGCACAAACAGATTTACTTTGCCTCTGGTAACCTCAAGAGAAAGACGTTATAATCCAGATTTCGCAATACAAATCACGTTCCATCATTACAAACTGGGCAGAGCCAGGTTACGTTGGGAAACGACATAGCGGAAGTCATCGTAAACAGAAATACAGTCGCCAGTAAACTTACTTACATTAGAAAATTTTATTTTATTTTATGAAGCGATAGCCATTTAAAGGATGGGGCTCTTATTTTACTTGTAATTGATTGAACTAGAGACGTTGAAAAATTTGGTGCTGGACTGTGATTCGAATTCGTTTCTCCTCTTTCGAGGATCTGAATCACTCGGAACATTATAGTTCAACCATTTCGTTCCTTTTCGCAAGACTGCAACCTTCTCTAGGTCTCCTCCAAAGGTAAGTATGTGGGTCCGCATCCTGATCCAATACAAAAACATTCATAGTTTCAGTTCAAGCCCTATAACGTGCACACCGTCCCGCTAGTGAAAACCAACGTGCGCTTTTAATGTATATTCATGTTGTAACATTACAGGACATATTGGGACATATTGAAGTATTCGATACTGTAGACTTTTAGGGGATGTCGATACAGATATGCAAAATGTAAAGGGAAACTTTGGTGATGTTTAAATATTGTACTGTGTCAATATTAGGACATTTTGCACAGAAAGAACAAAAATAGAATTAATATAAGTATATATTAGTGTTAGTAACCTATTTTCATTCAATTTTGTAATTATATTTCATTTTGTAAAAGAAAGACTCACTGTTTGCTGTAGCTCTGATTAATTGTATAAATTATCAGTTTTGAGCTAAATTATTTCGTATAATATGGACAAAATACTTTTAAAAAACTCACCAGCTAAAGAGAAAGTCTGTAAATGAACGTTTAATGCACACTTCTGGAATTTTCTATGGAGAAATTCTATATTATCATCCCAAAAATACGAAAACTTGTGAAAACTGTTTCATAACCTAATTTCGAAAGACGATTTGTATCAAGAAATATTGCTAAAAAGATTTATTTACGTTTTGAAACAGGATTTAAATCATTTTACATATAAATAATTGTTCTAAATCACCCAAGAAATATCCAGAATCAAATGTCAAGATATTTCTGGAAACGTCGGTGCAAGTCTGGTGAAGGTTATCCGAAGGCTGGTAGAAAAATGTTATAAACTCTATTTTGAAATTATGCTTGTAAGAATTTATATGTGCTCATCCTTTTACTTGCTTTAATCTGTGCTAAAGTTCTGTAATGTCTGATTTGGTTTTAAGTCGTGAATTGCTATCGTATTGTGAACAAAGCATTGTCAAAGACTCTCATTGTTTGGAAGGATATTAGTACACCTAGGAGTTGTCAGTGGGCAGTTCGGATGTGCAGTGCAGTTGGCTGGGAGAGTCTGTTGTTGAGTCTGTCAGTTCTGTTTGTAAATAAACGTCTATAATGAAGAATTACTTGTTGTCGTCAATATGAACTCAAGACCTTTTGCACGAAGCAGACACCTCCTAATGCATAGATCATGAAAACGATATTTCGTAATGATGTGTAACATGTCATTTTAATGAAAGGTTTCTTTACATACCATGATTCAATTTCTTTACAACAATTTCTTACTCTCTCTCATTCTTTTTGATCTCTCTCTCTCTCTCTCTCTCTCTCTCTCTCTATCATACACACACACACATTCTTTTTTTCTTTATTTGTTTGTTTTGCTCGACTATCGGCGAGGCATCAAAACGTCTCTGAATGAGCTTCTTACTTTTTAGTACACTTACGAAATAAATATAAAAACAACTGTGAGAGTTACTGATATATGATGCTTAGTTTTCAGTCAGTTCGGAGTATTGTTAGTAACCACGCTCCAGTCCCTAAACCTAGTTACAGAAATGCGAATCAGACGCATTACGTATTCCAGGCCGTAGTAGCCGCGACTTGGAGACACCAGCTATGGTCACTTCCCAGCCCGCTGTACGATCACATCGGGTCGTCGTCTTTCTGCTGGTACTGTAACTGAGATTTGACAACAAGGCAACGTATGTTTGGGAACTATGTGATCGACGAGTTCCTTCCTGGTGTGCACGAAATTTATCCTCAAGGTTCACTTGATTTTACCTGTCATTTCCATTGAATAATCTGATTTATTATCGTTTTAGGTGTAACAAAAGATTATAAATTTACGGTTTTCAGCCCAGGAAAGTCGTTGCACGTGGAAATCGCAACTAATCTCGTCCTTTAAATAGCGGTTTACGAGTGCTAGACATTATCGATCTCGTAAGAGTGAGCTAAGACACGTATTTCTACCCCAGCTCTATGGTAATGCGCTGACCTGAGAAAAAGCATCTGTTATGGTTCGCACTTCCAGTCTCACTAACTGTAACGTTTTTATCCCTTCTGTGAAAGAGCTACAAGCAGTCAGATAAAACATCGATAAGGAAATCGCAAAAAAATACTTTCGGCTCATAGTGCAATGGTGAAAACTTACAATGCTGCACAACAGGTAACTCCTCTTCCCGCCGATGACAAGCAAATTTTGGGTTTCTAGGAATACAAAACTTTACTTACGAAATGCGACATTTGCACTGCACGACGTTTTCAACAAAGAGATGGCGCAATACAGTAGACCAAGTGGAAAGAAACACTTCCTATTTAAATTTGCGCATCCTAGACTGTTGGCTGTTCTGTGTAGGTGGCAGGTACGTGATTTTATTTCGGTGATTACAAAATAAAGTCGAATGTATGCACTGGGTAGTCGAGGCAGCTAGTTCATTGTGATTCGGCCAACCAAGTAAATGAATTTACTGAACCTGCTGCAAATTACTACAGGAAGCCTGTGTGTCAGAATTCTCATCCAGTGTGGTGCAACGGCGTTACGATAGAAAAATGAGCCACATACTTATGATATGCTTGTATATCTATAGACTTGGTTCGATTCCAACTTCTGTCAATGATTTTAGATAAGGTGAGACAGATTCCATTCTCTTCTGGCTACACCAAGTGAAGAAGATATAATGACATTGTGGTCTGAAATTAACATGAAAAATGATATTCCTTTTCTACAAAGTAGACGTTAGGATGAATCACAATAAAGACTGGGGCGGCGACACGTAGAAACCTTTCTTATACTTATTATTTATTTCTAGTGACGAAACAAACGCTATGTAGGCTCACAGGACATTTAGTCCATATTTTATCTGAGCTTCTGTATGTCGATAAAATCGGTTCTGAACTGGGAATGCAACTTAGACCGTACTTAAGGCTGAATTTGATCCCTTCGTGAGAATACAGCACGGCTACAATTTGTTGTTTGTTCAGAACTGCAGATTCCTCAACATCTCCACATACTGCGCGTGAATGGGTTCGAATCCTGGCCTGGCACTATAGATTTCATTATGTATTATCAAGCTCTAGCATGAGAACACCTATCTGCTGGTGGATAATTATTTTAATGTTTAATGTATTTTCATTCCTTGTCAACACTAACGATATGTGACGTTTTGACACCCAGTGAGAGACAGAACTATTTGCGAGATCACTGTAAGTTCAAGATGTTAGTCCGAGCTGGACAAAAATTCGGAAGCTGACGCATCTTTGTGTGTAGTCAAAAGCGATATGATGTGTGGAGCTGTATTCCCAGTGAGCACTGAACTCTTCGTCATATTATTTCTAGTTCAAACACGCTCACATGTCGCTGCTGGTGCAACAAACCCATATTTAACGTTCGTTTTCTGTAGAATATAACAGCGATTTGTGCCAGGTTGGAGTCTTGGGAAGGAAAAAAAAATAATGTTTCGTCTCGTCATTTCAGTTAAAACATCTAGCTACTGCCGAGAAAATCCGAAATGTCACAGTTGATTGTGCGTCGATATCTATCCGATTAAGTTCTGAGTTCGAATCCCTGCCAAATACAAAGCCTTACCTCACGGCAATTCAAGTAAGTTACTTGTTAGGAACCAAGATTCAACATCTCTCGTCGTTCGTTAACAGGGACAACAGGTGCTGGGTAGGAATTCGCGTCCGGCAAAAATGCTTGCGCTATGAAATTTAAAGTTGGAATTTGCAAACTGGCTCTGTCTAAAATCGAGGTATATCACTCTCTATATGCCTAATCACGAGTGACTGTTAGTATCCGTCAGGCACGAAATCATTGCTTAGTCTGCATGACCTGAGTTTGCACCCATATGCAGAACGAGACGGTTCGTCGTGTCATTTGAAGTTCATAAATATTCTCAATTAGCTGCTCGTGAATACCTTTAATTTTTAATCTTATTTTGTGTTTAATTAGTACGGTATGTTACTTTGAAGAGTAAATGAAGAATACGACAAATTTACTACGTGCATTACCTATCTGACGTAATAATGAGAGTGGTAAAATGTCAGATATGTCATTTATTGTAATAAATGTGAGCTACAAGCCTTAAGGGCAGTCTTATCTGTGATAAGGTGTTCCGTGATATTTGTAGTATCGTGGTATTACTTTACATTTTGAGTTATTGCGATACAGAACAGTTTTTTCTCGTGGTGACTTGTTGGAACCACTTTCAATAGTCAAACGACTGTACCAAGGAGCGATAAGGAGACCTGCTAGACAGTTGCGCTATGTGGGTTGCATGTGAATCAGGCGAAATTCAATTCAGGTCGTTCGGATACTATTGGGCATGAATAGACATCACGTGTATCGATTTCCATCGCGCTGGGGTAAGTCCTTCGGGATACGTTTATTCTCCTTAGTGTGTAAATATATTTGGAGCATGTCATTCAAAAACGTTTGAAATGACATAGACGGGAGCGGGTTGTTGTTAGGAGAGCAGAATGTATTAGACTCGCGGATCATGTGGTGTTATTGACAGAGAGCGAAAGAAGTATGACTGAAATGTTAAAAGAATTGAACAAGAGTCGTGAGTAAATTGGAATGAGAAATAATAAGAAAAACGCAAAATGTCCGGTGATAGGTGCAAGAAAATCAAGAACAACTATAATGTTAGGCAGGAAGACACACAACAATTTAGTATTTTTAGATAACTGCGACGTGCTATTATGGACGACATTGGAAGTAATAAGGAGGTGAAAATACGTATAGCAATTGCCAACGAGACGTTTCATAACAGGAGGCTTTTATGTGGGTGCGTTGATAGGTGATAAAATAGGCAAGCACAGTGAGAAATGAGGTGGTGTTGAGTGGGAGAACAGAGAGAAATTTTAAAGGTAGCAGGATGAGCAAACACAATTGGCATGGACACTGAATGAGAAGAGATTGTTTATTGATGGTATGGAGGAAATGGTGAATGCAATAAGAAGAAGAAGAAGAAGAAGAAGAAGAAGAAGACTCAGAACATACCAGGTGGTGGACAGCGTAAGAACAGAAAATAGTTGTGAGAAAATAAGAGGGTAACAAATGATGGGACTGCATGGAGAGCTACATGTGAAGACCTGCCCTAGGGCAGAACACTCATGGTGGTGGTGTTGATGAAGAGGAGACTTATGTAGGATATTTTGCAAAACGCCCATTTTCTTGTAATCCAAATTTAAACAAAACATAGGCAGCTTATAATTTGTAGTCTATAAACGACCGTGAATTGCGTGACAGATGGAACTTGCCAGTATACCAGTTATTAGGACTTATTCCCACTCCACTGACGTATGGAGCGTGCGTACTGTGGCTGCTTAAAAGCCTCTGTGCGTGCTGTGCTTAGTCTCTTCTGGTCATCACGCTTCCTACAGTTACAATACATAGGCGGTTTCAGTATATTCCATTCCTACATTCATCATGTAACGTCAGTTCTAGAAACTTTCTAATTAGGTCTCCTCGCGATACTTTGCTCTTCCACGGAATAGTCTGTGTCTACCATGAACTGTCCGTTAGTCAGTAAGTGGAATAACTGGTTTTCCGACACATGTCGCCATGTAACTGTCGCTCTGTCTCCACGTCAGAGAGACGGAAATTCTGTGTGCCACATTTGAAGATGAGTCTGTAAAGGTTACAAAACTAGTTAATGGAATTACAAATAGTTCAAAAAGTGAGTTTTTGCAGTTTTCCGTATTTAAATTCAATGCACTAGTCACAGGCTCTCGGCGATCCTTAGGGGATATGCTTCATCGGTTGGGAGCGTGATGTGTCCCTCCGAGATTAATTTCACCTGGGCTTTAAGCGACTCACCGGTCAGCATTTACAGAGCTGCCAACTACATCTCACACCGGGAATATTACCAGGATTAGTTTGCATCGCAGCCTACGGAAGAGAACGCAAATCGAACGAGCATTCACAGTCATTCCCTCCATTGACTACCATTCGCCTATATTCAACAGTTAAGGATTCCTCCGGAAATATTCCAAGTAGACTTACTCTGGATATTGTACGTTTGTTTCCAAGCGCCTGCCTGTTCAATTTGAGCAGAAACTGTGTGACATTCTCCAACGGGTCAAAAAACCTGTGACCATTCGTGCCGCCCTTCTCTGTATACATTCAGTTTCGCCTGGCAGTTGTATCTGATTAGGATCCAAGAATCTCGACCAATATTGGGGGATAAGTCGCAAGCGTGATTTGTAAGCAATTTCTTTTGTACACTGATTGTATTTTCCTAGAATTCTACCAACGAATTGCAGCCAGCCACCGTATTTCCCTAAGACTGCGACTATGTGACGGTTCCATTTCAAATCTCTAGAAATTTTTACACCCAGGTATTCATGTGGGTTGAGCGATTGCGAATTTGACTCGCTGCACTATACTCGTAGGATAAGGTTATATCGTTTTGTGAACCGAACAATTCTACATTTCGGGAACATTTAAACTAAGTTGTCATGCTTTGCACTACACTGAAATCTTATGAGGGCGTGGCTTCTTTCAAACAGAACTTTATTACAGGCAACTGCATCATTTACGGAAACACTGAAGTTCCAAATAGACCGCGTAAGCACCCCCCCTTCTCCCCTCCAAATTGCTGTCTGAAAACTGGAAGTCCCATATGTAAACCACCTTCAGAAGTTCGTTCACTTTCCGTATCAGTTAATGTGTTAAAAACTTGACCTGAAGAAACATGACCCTTTGCAGTTGAAGACGCTCTGTTGTAAGAGAAGCTAGTTTTTTGACAAGTCTCAATATTTATGTACTGAACTAGGTGTTGTACAATTCTATAATTTTCAGGTACATTCGGCGACGTATGTGGATACTGTCTGACAAATGTGTTGCGAATAAAGTGAGTAGTAAAGAAGTAATAAAGTGAAACATCAAGCCTGATGCTGACACCTTACTACACGAACAGCGAAAACGTAGAAGTGATAAAAGTCTTTTTCCTTTCATCATTCTGCCAGGGATGTCAGAGGGAAAAAAAGTTTCGAAATTATGTGTGAAGTTTGTTGGAAGTCGCCACGTGCTGCCTTTCACAAATGCTCGGTGAATATAGTCTCGATAATTTGCGCGCCATGAAATTATGCTGCCTTAGACGAGTACACAGTTTTTAACTTTTAACGCCCGACTTATTGCGTAAACCTATGCCTTTAAATGAAGGACGGAAGGAGGATTGCATTTAATGTGCTATCGATGTTGAGCTCATTAGAAACGGAGCAGGAGTTGGCACTGCGTCAGGGAAGGGTAAAAGTAGTCCGCCGTTCCCTTTCAAAGGAACCATCCCAGCATTTGCTTGGAGCGATTCAGAAAAGTTACGGAATACGTATCAGGATGGCCGGATGCGGATTTAAACGTCATCCTCCCGAATGCGAGTCTAGTGTACTAGTTGACAGCTCGTCGTGTAGCAAGCGTTGCTGGTGATGGGATTCCGGGTTCGATTCACGGCTGGGTTGCTTTCTCCGCCCGGGAAGTAGGTGTCTGTGGTGTCATCATTTCTTCATCATTCGTGATGGTGGCGAAACTGGACTGTGTAAAGGTTGGGGCTTTGTACAGGCGCTGATAACCGTGCAGTTGAGCGCCCCACAAACCAAACATCATCATCATCATCATCATCATCATCATCATCATCATCATCATCATCATCATCATCATCATACCATGTACTAACCACTGCGGCAGCTCGCTTGGTATACATTTAAATGAGCAGATTAAGTCAGCATTTTTAGTATTTACATTGACTTCGTTCTTCATAAATGAAAGCAGGAACTACGACAAGACCAAGGAATTGGGATAACGAATGAGAAATACCTGATTGTGCTTCTGTTTGTAGATGACATGATTCAAGTTCACGAAATGACCTCCAAAGATCTATATACCACCTGAACGAAATATGCAATGAATACAACTTTAAAATTTCTAGTAATAAAACGAAAATAAGTGCACTCCGAGGAAAATACTCAGTCAGTTTAAAACTAGTTTTGGATAATCCTGCTTTAGAACTGGTCTCTTAATCTTTCATTTAGGCTACGCTGTAAGATCTGATTTTTACTCTGATACTTAAAATAAATTACACAAATTCTAAGCTGTCTGTGACACTATTATCTGAACATTGGGCAATAAAGTACAAAAAGATTGTCCCGAAATTCTATAACGTGGTCGCGGTTCCTGTATTATGCTATGAAAGCGAAAACATGGTTAAAAAAAACGAAAAATAAATCACACGGCAGAGATGAGGTTCCTAAGAAATTCGAAGAGCTGCACAACAAGAAATGATTAGGAATGAAGATACTAGAGAAAAATTAAGTATTTTCAACAGAAACTAAAAAATTCAAAAATATCGTGAAGACTGGTGAGAATGCTACGTCCCAGACTTCCCCAAAATATTCTGAACTACAAGCAGAATGGAAGACGTGATATTGAAAGGCCTCGGACGTGGGAGCAATTTCGTTTGAGAGACTATCCCGCGCGGCGACTACTGAAGTACTTATACATTATAGAATTCTTAAGTTGTACAAGCAAAATAAGTAAGTTTTAATGTAGTTTACGTTCACTGATGCAAAAAAATTTTTCTTGCTTTTTAAAGTGGGCTATGTTCTTTCTCAGGGTTCAAACTGTCTCCATGCCAAATTTGAACAATATATGTTAAGCGGTTTGCACTCGAAAACGAAACAGACTGTGTTACAAAGTAGAAAAGCAACTGAGAGAAAGAAGCGGCGTCGGTTTCTGCAGAAGGCGGCCATCATTTTGTAGGACAATGTTCGGGCACGCTCGGTTCAAGTCGTGACTGATTTGATCGGTATATGGGGATGGGGAGCGCCGCATCACGCACCACGCCTAAAGGATTTCTTGCTAACCATCTCTTCCGACACCATTAATGAATTAACCCTCTTGTCTGCCCCACTTCTGTTGAAGGTTACACATCAGACAAATACCTTGTTGTTGTTGTTGTTGTTGTTGCTCTTGTCTTCAGTCCACAGACTGGTTTGATGCAGCTCTCCATGCTACTGTATCGTGTGGAAGCTTCATCTCCCAGTACCCATTGCAAACCTATATCCTTGTGAATCTGCTTAGTGTATTCATCTCCTGGTCTCCCACCTCGACTTTTACCCTCCACGCTGCCCTCCAATATTAAATTGGTGATCCCTTAATGCCTCAGAACGTGTCCTACCATCCGACCCCATCTTCTAGTCAAGTTTTGCCACAAAGTTCTCTTCTCCAGTATCCTATTCAATACCTCCACATTAGTTATGTAATCTACCCACTTAATCTTCAGCATTCTTCCGTAGCACCACATTTCGAAAGCTTCTATTCTATTCTTGTTCAAACTATATATTGTCCATTATTCACTTCCATACGTGGCTACACTCCATACAAATACTCGGAGAAAGGACTTCCTGATACCTAAAGCTATACTCGATGTTAACAAATTTTTCTTCTTTAGAAACACTTTTCTTACCATTGACAGTCGACATTTTATATCCTCTCTACTTCGACCGTCATCAGTTATTTTGCTCCCTAAATAGCGAAACTCCTTTACTACTTTAAATGTCTCATTTCCTAATCTAATTCCCTCAGCATCACCCACCTTAATTCGACTACATTCCATTATCCTCGTTTTGCTTTTATTGATGCTGATCTTATATCATCCTTTCAGGACACTTCATTCTGTTCAGCTACTCTTCTAGGTTCTTTGCTGTCTCTGAATTAGAACGTCATCGGCAAACCTCAAGGTTTTAGTTTCTTATCCATGGATTTTAATTTCTACTCAGAATTTTTCTTTTGTATCCTTTACTACTTGCTCAATAAACAGATTGAATAACATTGGGGATAGTCTACAACCCTGTCTCATTCCCTTCCCAACCACTGCTTCCGTTTCATATCCCTCGACTCTTATAACTACCACCTGCTTTCTGTACAAATTGTAAATTGCCTTTCGCTCCCTGTAATTTAACCCTGCCACCTTCAGAATTTGAAAGAGAGTATTCCAGTCAACATTGTCAAAGGATTTCTCTAAGTCTACAAATGTTAGAAACGCAGGTTTGCCTTTTCTTAATATACTTTATAAGGTAAGTCGTAGGGTCAGTATTGCCTCACATGTCCCAGTATTTCCACGGAATCCAAACTGGTCTTCCCTGAGGTCGGCTTCTACCATTTTTTCCATTCGTCTGTAAAGAATTTGCGTTAGTATTTTGCAGCTGTGACTTATTAAACTGATAGCTAATTTTCACACCTGTCAACACCTGATTTCTTTGAAATTGGAATTATTTCATTCTTCTTGAAGTCTGACGGTATTTCGGCTGTCTCATGCATCTTGCTCATCAGACGGTCACGTTCTGTCAGAGCTGGGTCTCCCAAGCCTGTCAGTAGTTCTAATGGAATGTTGCCTACTCCCGGAACCTTATTTCCACTAAGGTCTTTCAGTGCCCTGTCAAACTCTTCACGCAGTATGTCATCTCCCATTTCATCTTCATCTACATCCTCTTCCGTTTCCATTATATTGTCCTCAAGTACATTGCCCTTGTATAGATCCTCTATATACACCTTCCACCTTTCTGCAATATCTTCTTTGCTGATAACAGGGTTTCCATCTGAGCTCTTGATATGCATACAAGTGAATCTCTTTTCTCTAAAAGTCTCTTTAGTTTTTCTTTAGGCACTATCTATCATGCCCCTAGTGATAAGCGCATCTATATCCTTACGTTTGTCCTCTAGATATCCCTGCTTAGCCATTTTGCACTTCCTGTCGATCTCATTTTTGAGACGTTTGTATTTCTTTTTGTCGGGTTAATTTACTGCATTTTTGTATTTTCTCCTTTCATAAATTAAATTCAATATATCTTCTGTTACCCTCTTTCTTTGCGCATGTCAAGTTCCGTAGGCCCAAATTGAGGAGCAAATCTTCTAGGTCATGGAACGTGTCAGTATCTACATCTACATCCGTACTCCGCAAGCCACCTGACGGTGTGTGGCGGAGGGTACCCTGAGTACCTCTATCGGTTCTCCCTTCTATTCCAGTCTCGTATTGTACGTGGAAAGAAGGATTCTCGGTATGCTTCTGTGTGGGCTCTAATCTCTCTAATTTTATCCTCGTGGTCTCTTCGCGAAATATAAGTAGGAGGGAGCAATACACTGTTTGACTCTTCGGTGAAGGTATGTTCTCGAAACTTCAACAAAAGCCCATACAGAGCTACGGAGCGTCTCTCCTGCAGAGTCTTCCACTGGAGGTTATCTATCATCTCCGTAACGCTTTCGCGATTACTAAATGATCCTGCAACGAAGCGCGCTGCTCTTTGTTGGATCTTCTCTATCTCTTCTATCAACCCTATCTGGTGCGGATCCCACACTGCTGAGCAGTATTCAAGCAGTGGGCGAACAAGCGTACTGTAACCTACTTCCTTCGTTGTCGGATTGCATTTCCTTAGGATTCTTCCAATGAATCTCAGTCTGGCATCTGCTTTACCAACGATCAACTTTATACGATCATTCCATTTTAAATCACTCCTAACGCGTACTCCCAGATAATTTATGGATTTAACTGCTTCCATTTGCTGACCTGCTATTTTGTAGCTAAATGATAAGGACCTATCAGTCTATGTATTCGCATCCCATTACACTTGTCTACATTGAGATTCTATTGCCATTCCGTGCACCATGCGTCAATTCGCTGCAGATCCTCCTGCATTTCAGTACAATTTTCCATTGTTGCAACCTCTCGATACACCACAGCATCATCTGCAAAAAGCCTCAGAGACTTTCCGATGTCACCCACCAGGTCATTTATGAATATTGTGAATAGCAACGGTCCTATGACACTCCCTTGCGGCACACCTGAAATCACTCTTACTTCGGAAGACTTCTCTCCATTGAGAATGACATGCTGCGTTCTGTTATCTAGGAACTCCTCGATCCAAGCACACAACTGATCTGATAGTCCGTATGCTCTTACTTTGATCATTAAACGACTGTGGGGAACTGTGTCAAACGCCTTGCGGAAGTCAAGAAACACGGCTTCTACCTGTGAACCCGTGTCTAAGGCCCTCTGAGTCTCGTGGACGAATAGCGCGAGCTGGGTTTCACACGGCCGTCTTTTTCGAAACCCATGCTGATTCCTACAGAGTAGATTTCTAGTCTCCAGAAAATTCATTATACTCGAACATAATACGTGTTCCAAAACTCTACAACTGATTGACGTTAGAGATATAGGTCTATAGTTCTGCACATCTGTTCGACGTCCCTTCTTGAAAACGGGGATGACCTGTGCCCTTTTCCAATCCTTTGGAACGCTTCGCTCTTCTAGAGACCTACGGTACACCGCTGCAAGAAGGGGGGCAAGTTCCTTCGCGTACTCTGTGTAAAATCGAACTGGTATCCCATCAGTACCAGAGGCCTTTCCTCTATTGAGCGATTTTAATTGTTTCTCTATCCCTCTGTCGTCTATTTCGATATCTACCATTTTGTCAACTGTGCAACTTCAAGAGAAGGAAGCACAGTGCAGTCTTACTCTGTGAAACAGCTTTGGAAGAAGACATTTAGTATTTCGGCCTTTAGTCTGTCATACTCTGTTTCAGTACCATTTTGGTCACAGAGTGTCTGGACATTTTGTTTTGATCCACCTACCGCTTTGACATAGGACCAAAATTTCTTACGATTTTCTGCCAAGTCAGTACATAGAACTTTACTTTCGAATTCATTGAAAGCCTCTCGCATAGACCACCTCACACTACATTTCGCTTCGCGTAATTTTTGTTTGTCTGCAAGGCTTTGGTTATGTTTATGTTGGCTGTGAAGTTCCCTTTGCTTCCGCAGCAGTTTTCTAACTCGGTTGTTGTACCACGGTGGCTCTTTTCCATTTCTTACGATCTTGCTTGGCACATACTCATCTAACGCATATTGTACGATGGTTTTGAAATTTGTCCACTGATTCTCAACACTATCTGTACTTGAGACATAACTTTTGTGTTGAGCCGTCAGGTACTCTGTAATCTGCTTTTTGTCACTTTTGCTAAACAGAAAAATCTTATTACCTCTATTAATATTTCTATTTACGGCTGAAATCGTAGATGCAGTAACCGCTTTATGATCGCTGATTCCCTGTTCTGCATTAACTGATTCTAATAGTTCGGGTCTGTTTGTCACCAGAAGGTCTAATATATTATCGCCACGAGTCGGTTCTCTGTTTAACTGCTCAAGGTAGTTTTCAGATAAAGCACTTAAAAATATTTCACTGGATTCTTTGTCCCTGCCACCCGTTATGAACGTTTGAGTCTCCCAGTCTATATCCAGCAAATTAAAATCTCCACCCAGAACTATAACATGGTGGGGAAATCTACTCGAAATATTTTCCAAATTATTCTTCTGGTGCAGAGCCACAACCGCTGCTGAGCCTGGGGGCCTATAGAGACATCCGATTACCATGTCTGAGCCTGCTTTAACCGTGACCTTCACCCAAATCATTTCACAATTAGAATCTCCGTCAATTTCCTTCGATACTATTGCACTTATTATCGCTATAAACACGCCTCCCCCTTTACTGTCCAGCCTTTGTCTGCGAAATATATGGGCGTTGTGACCGTTTATTAATGAGAGCAGTTCTGGGACCTTTCTATAGACGCTCCTGCAGTTTACTATTAGCACATTAATATTGTTATTCCCTGTTGCATTTTGCCTACTCCTGCCTTGCCGCGTCTCAGGAGGCGTCTTGTCGGGTCTAGGGAGGGAATTCTCTAACCTAAAAAAAAAAAAACCATGTGCACTCCACACGTACTCCGCTACCCTCGTAGCCGCTTCCGGCGTGTAGTGCACGACTGACATATTCAGGGGACCCTACATTTCTCCACCCCATTGCGGAGGTCGAGAAATTTGCACCCCAGCTCTCCGCAGAATCGTCTGAGCCTCTGGTTTAAGCCTTCCACTCGGATCCAAACCAGAGGACCGCGATCGGTTCTGGGAACGATACTACAAATAGTTAGGTCTGATTCCACCCCGCGAGCGAGGCTTTCCGCCTTCACCAACTCCGACAACCGCTTGTACGAACTGAGGATGACCTCTGAATCCACACGGCAGGAGTCATTGGTGCCGACATCAGCAACAATTTGCAGTCGGGTGCACCCAGTGCTCTCTATCACCGCCGGTAGGGCCGCCTCCACATCTCGGATGAGACCCCCCGGCAAGCAGACAGAGTGAACACTGGCCTTCTTCCCCGACCTTTCCACTATTTCCCTAAGGGGCTCCATCACCAGCTTAACGTTGGAGCTCCCAATAACTAATAAACCCCTCCCCCCGTGTGCCTGCTCGGACCTTGCTGAATGAGCAGCCACATGTCCATTCACAGGCAGAGCGGACGATGCCACACGGCCAGCCTCCACATTGACCCTCTGCCTCGTGCGCCGCGAACGCCGCTGAACCCGCCACTCCCCTTGGGGAGAGGGTGGCCCAACCGCGCCCGGTACCCGCGAAAATGTCTCAACAGCAGGGACAGTGGGTGAAGCATCTAACACCTGGGGTGCACCATGCGACGCACCAGACTCCACACTGCCGCTACCCTCCGAGGCAGCAGCCTGAAGACGGCTGACCGCGACCATCAACACGCTCAGCTGTTCGCGAAGAGTGGCCAGCGTCCGTACACAGCAGTCACACATCCTATCCATCCTAAGGAATCAATATACTGAAGAGACTTAATCAACTTTTAAGTAGACTGCTAATTCACTAAAGGCGGCTGATTACTGACTAAACTGTGATTGCTAACCACTTCTTGTAGAAAACAATGAAAATAGCACTACCTGTCTCTGGACTGTATTGAAAACAAACACTAGCACTACTAGCACTATGGCTGACTACAAGGACTCTCTCTGACTGTATTCAAAACAAACATGAAATCTATTTAACTCTATTACTAGCACTCGACAATTAAAGCTTCCTAAAAGCAAAAACACACGGAAGAAGTAGTGACAAGTAAGAAAACTACAGTTAATACTTCAATCAAGGTAGCTCGCTGCACAGCAGACGTGAAGCAGACGGCGGTTTGGGCGACACATGAACTTACAACATAAAAGTAATAACAGATAAAAATACATGTTCATGAACCAGAGAGAAAATCAGTCCATAAGTTTAAGCAAACGCTATCAGCAGTACAATGAGAATCAGCTTAATTTTTCAATTAACTCCTCGACAGAATAGAAGGAGTGACCCATGAGGAAACACTCCAGTTTCGATTTGAAAGCGCGTGGATTACTGCTAAGATTTTTGAATTCGAGTAGCAGCTTACTGAAAATGGATGTAGCAGTATACTGCACACATTTTTGCACAAGAGTTAAGGAAGTCCGATCCAAATGGAGGTTTGATTTCTCCCGAGTATTAACCGAGTGAAAGCTGCTTATTGTTGGAAATAAACTAATATTGGTAACAAGAAACGACTATAAGGAATATACATATTGAGAGGCCAATGTCAAAATACCCAGACTCCCTGAACAGAGGTCGACAAGAGGTCCGTGAACTCACACCACTTTTTGCCCGAACCTCCAGTTTCTGAGCCAAAAACATCCTTCTAGAATGGGAAGAGTTATCCAAAAACATAATACCATACGACATAAGTGAATGGAAATAAGCAAAGTAGACTAATTTACTTGGCGAAGTATCACTCACTTTCGGTACCGTTCGAATAGTGAAAATGGCAGTATTAAGTCTTTGAACAAGATCCTGAATGTGGGCTTTCCATGACACCTTACTATTTATTTGAACACCTAGGAATTTGAGCCGCTCAGCTTCACCAATCATTTGCCCATGCTGTGAGATTAAAACGTCAGGTTTTGTTGAATTGTGTGTTAGAAACTGTAAAAACTGAATCTTACTGTGATTTAACGTTAGTTTATTTTCTACAAGCCATTGACTGAGGTCATGTACTGCACTACTTGAAACGGAGTCAATGTTGCACACAACATCCTTTACTACCAAGCTAGTGTCATCAGCAATCAGAAATATTTTAGAGTTACCCATAATACTTGAGGGCATATCATTTATATAAATAAGCAACTAGAGCGGCCACAACACTGATCCCTGAGGAACCCCCTCCCCCTTGACAGTATACCACTCAGATCCCCCATCACACTGTATTACTTTGCCCCATTCCTGTAGATCGTTCCCTAATGCACTTCCTGAAACACTCTACAACTTCTGATTCTGTCAGTTCTTTCAGGTCCCATATCCTTAAATTCCCACGTTTTTCCAGTTTCTTCAGTTTTTATCTACAGTTCATAATCAATATATTGTTATCAGAGACCACATTTGCCCCTGGAAATGTCATACAATTTAAAATCTGGTTCCTAAATCTCTGTCTTACCATTATATAATCTATATGAAATATTGCAGTATCTCCAGGTCTCTTCCACGTATACAACCTTCTTTCATGATTTTTGAACCAAGTGTTAGCTATGATTAAATTATGCTCTGGGCAAAAACCTACCAGGCGGCTTCCTCTTTCATTTTTTACCCACATTCCATATTCACCTACTGCGTTTCCTTTTATTCCATTTCCTACCGTCGAATTCCAGTCACCCACTAATATTAAATTTTCATCTCCCATCACTATCTGAATGATTTCTTTTATCTCATCACACATTCCATCAATTTCTTCATCATCTGCGGACTACTTTTACGACTGTGGTAGGCGTGGGATTCGTGGCTATATTGGCCACAACAATGCTTTCACTATGCTGTTTGTAGTGGCTTACCCGCATTCCTATTTTTATTAATTATTAGACCTACTCATGCATTAGCTTCATATTAGCCTTCCTAATACTTAAATCTATATTCGATGTTAACAATGACGCCGGTGGATGGACTATCACGAAATTACTGACCGTCGAGAAAGTCACAAATATAACCGACAAGCTAATGGGCCCTTCACAGGAAAAGGTTTTTCGCCGGAAAACGGGGAAAACTGAAACCCAGCAAATGAGTAAAAAAATGTATATTCACTGACAAAAAAAAGTGTACGCACACAACTTACACAACAATAGTCTGGGATTACTCTATTACGTAACAGTTTTTGTGATTGTATCTTGCAGCTTTAGTTATTTTTAATTAAAAGAGGCTTTAAAAGGACAGAAAGAACGTGTTGGACTACGCTACAGATCGTTCTGTTAGCAAAGTCCTCACTTTGTAATCACTTTCGTTGACTTCGGCAACTCTCAACAGAAATCTCCAACCTAACCGAGACAATGTGCTACGATACAGCCGAGATCATGACAAGAGAATGGGCTACATCACACTCGAAGTAAATTTATATAGGTAAGGATCCCCATGACCTGTGTACGTCTATTATAAAAAATCTCCAAGCCACTCTCCTCAAATAGATCGCCATCTTCTCTTGACCTTCAACTGTTACTATTTCAGAATTAAAAACCAGATTCAAAGAAAATTTGGCTACCAGCCAAAAACTAGAAAAATAAAAATAATAAAAGTGAGAACGTGAAACATGTTAGAATTAACCATAAACAGGAGATTTTACAGAAAATAAAATTGAGAAAGGAAATCATTAATATTATCGACCGTTTAGGAACTCTAGGCTACGAAAGGGATGAAACAACATATCGAATAACTGGTGGAAGAGTTAGTGTGTTTTAAGATTATATCCAAACAAGAATTAGAGAAAAACATATCGAAGCAAGGCCTCTATTACGAAAAGTAGCTAAATCTCGAGACAAATTGTGTCCTTTTGTATTAGATTAAATGTTTTGGCCCCTAGTACGGATGAACCAGTATCTGCAGTATCAACAGGAACTTCGGACATGTGTTTCATATTTCATCCAAGCCTGCAGTCTATAAATATTTAAACAAAATACTGAAACAAAATACCACTACCGGGGAATTACTTACGAAGCAGTTCTTGGTAAAGAAACACAGGACACAATTACGTATGTAGGTTTAATACGAACTACAACTGTGTTCATAAATCGCTATAGTTGCCTTGGACTAACGACGAGCGAATATCAATATAACCTGTACGCTTTTCAAAGCTGTTATCCATGAAAAAGCTAAACGACGTATCGTGAACAAAATACAATTTAACACCGAAACAATGACATTAGTTGACAATGGGCACAGACTTTAGTCAATGGGCACTGTTGAAAATTTGTGCCAGACCAGGATTAGCACCCGAGTCCCCTGGTTACTAGGGAGAGGCAATGATCACTGTGTCCGAATTACACAGTGGTCAACAGAATAGCACGAACTGCCCGAGCATGCCGTTCGTTAGATCGAAATTCTCAGTTTCTCCATAGACTGCTAATACACTGCTCCTTGAACATAATCCTCCTCCCCTTAATTATACAGTACATGGCCAAAAAAACAGACACCGAATATATGCAAACTTGGCCTTACGAACATTGCAGACGTCGTCTATGTAACACACGTCAAACTTCAAAGAATTTACCAATTCGTTGCATTGTTTACTATAGACCACAAATCAAGTAACGTAAAAAAAGCACTGCGTCTATTGAGATCATGATTCATAGTTTAAAGAAAACTAATAAGTCGCCTACATATTACAGTTGCTGCCGAAAGAGGAGAACCATTATTTTCCCACAAAAGGAAATATAGTTAAAATTACGCTTCTATTTCGGTTAGTTTCGGCGGTTACTAAAATTTGCAGTGAAAGTTACATAGTGGACTCTACCCTCCCCCCACCAGAAACGTAGTTATCGTGGCTGTTGTGAGACTTTTGTACACAGTTAGAGAAAGTGTGTTAAATGTGGCGCGGACGGAAACACTAGGCTACGCTACAGGGCAATCTGCTCGCACAACGTTTAGTCGGCATTCATAATCGTTGGCGTAAACAACTCTCAATCAAATTACCACCTTCCAACCTAACTTAGATCTCGGGCTACACTACCAATCGGCCTGTCATCACAACCAAAAATTCATTGAGGGGGGTGGGGGGATTTCCTGTATCTCTCTCCAATGTATCTCTAGGCCCAACTGCCAGTTTTGTCAGACTCAACAGCAAGATTTACCAATGGTAAACACTTTTGAGACGGCTAGTAATTTTAGAATAGTCTTCTTCGTCTTACTTGGCATAAATTGTTCGCTGGCGTCCCAGCAGCTAGCTCCCTCAGTGTCTGCTTCTGCCATCGCACCACGCCAGTCTGCTGTTGTCCTAGCATACCGAACGCACCGCACATCCGACACCTTCGGAACCACTCACTGGCCAGTTAGCAATTGAGCGGAACACTGTTTACATCGTGAAAGGAAAACTATGCAAAGATGTACACTTAAATGGCACGACTGAGTAGCACACACACAGTAATATCTGAGGAATGTCCTTCGACACGCGCAGAACGAAAGTCTTCTCGCGATCGTACAGCGTCTCTGAAAAAAAAAATCTCGTGACTATATTCCGGCGTTACGGCCAGGTTCTCATACAAATGAGCAACAAAGGGTACATTTGAAATTTTTTTTTTGAGACAATGACAATACATTCGAAGGATGTGTTTGGGAATTACGAGTGATAATACTATGAGCTTAATTTTAGATTTTCAATAAAAAATGGCGCCCGTAATTATGATTTGATCAAGGGCCTGCGAGACTGGAGTACGCAGAGTGCGTGCAGTGTGGCACCACAGATGTTACCTGAATTCAAAAATGGGTAACATCAGTTGATACTACATTATTCCTCTGAAATTGAAAATGGATAACATCAGTCGATAAAACATAAAATTTATGCGAGCGCATACCTAACCGCAATGAAACAACCTTAAATTTAACGATACAGTGCTAATTCGAACTTTGAGTTCGATTTTTGGGGGTTTGTTTCACTCCTTATGCCTACACAAAAATTAGTTAATATTAACAAATGTCATATTATAGCTATAAGTTCCTAAGAAAAGTGTTTACTTTTAGGGGTCAGAGGTAGAAGTTAAGAGATCGAACCACTTTCAATTTATGCTGCATGCCGTTCTGAGAAAATAGTTACCCGAAAAAAATGTGTTCAATGTTTAGGGAAAACATTTAGTTATATTATTACTTCGATTTGCATGAACTGAGTGTTACATATATATTTTTAATGTCGCTGAAAACGAATCTGAAGTCAGATTTTCAATATTCAAAACAGCTAATCCAATACGGAGGGCAAACGATTATGTTTTGACCAATTTTTACCAAAATTGTATTTTCGTTATTTACGTTTAGTCTGCAATTCAAGGAGTATTTATCAACCCTTCCTCTACCTCTGATTGTTCCTAGACAGCAACTTCCTGTTCTTCTTGGCAGGAAAAGCCGATCTGTCTAAGCTGGATTTGCAGCACTCGGCAGCCTGCACTTGATAATCGTCCTTATTTTCGGTGAGTATGTTTGCATAACACGCGATCTAGTGTTCATTTTGAGCACGTGCGACACGGGACGAGTTATCATCTACATCTATATGGATACCCTGCAAAACACATTTAAGTGCCTGGCAAATGGTTCATCGAATCACCTTCACAACTGATAATTAATTGAAACCCTCAGCTGCCGACAGGTGTTGTTGATATACTTCGATGGGGACAGCTGAAAAGTGTGCCCCTACTGGGACTCGAACCCACGATCTCCTGCTTACATGGCAGACGCTCAATCCATCTGAGCCATCGAGGGCACAAATGAACAGCACGACTGCAGGAATTTATCCCTTGCACGCTTCCCGTGAGACACATCCCCAACCGTCCACAATCCGCATACGTAATGTACGTAATAGGTATTTGCCTATCCACTCATTACTGGCTCACACTAATGTGACGATTCCCGTAAGAGTTCGGGCAACCTGTGCGCATTCGCACAGACGAAGGTCAATGGCTGGGTAACGTTTAACCATAGATATGAAGTAACTGTTCTCGAAAGAACAGGCGCCACTGACGACCGTGCAGCACTTCTAGAATACATGATAGACCGGCCGATGTGGCCGAGCGGTTCTAGGCACTTCAGTCGGGAGCCACGCGACCGCTACGGTCGCAGGTTCAAATCCTGCCTCGAGCATGGATGTGTGTGATGTCCTTAGGTTAGTTAGGTTTAAGTCGTTCTAAGTTCTAGGAAACTGATGACCTCAGATCTTAAGTCCCAAAGTGCTCATAGCCATTTGAACCATCAGTCCGTATGTTTGCACACTACTTACAGTAACTTATGCTAAGGACAACACACACACAACCATGCCCGAAGGAGGACTCGAACCTCCAACGGGGGGAGCCGCGCGAACCCTGACAAGGCGTTGGAGACATGGCGGGTACCCCGCGCGGCTCATGGCAGCCGTGACACTGCTTCAAACACTGGGCTGTAGAAACTTTTGTAAAGCACGGATTAAAAAAAAAAAACCTTTCCGTTCCAGGAGTCTAGACAAGTACACCTTTAAAAAATGCAACTACAAAGAAATTAAATTTTTCGAACGGGGCAGGGCTTAAAACTTTGAAGAGTTAAATTTTAATGGCCGTTCTCTTGTATGCAAATAGTTTCACAGTAGAAATTTCTCTAGTTTTATTTATTTATTTATTTTTTGCTGTAGGTAAAGAAGGATAGGATTGTGAGGAGGGGGAAAGGGGGGGGGGAGGAATCTTGCATCTCCAACCTTGGAATTCTTAGTACAGAATTTTTATTCATTACGAGATTCTCAGCCACTTGCAGAAGTGATTTCGCGTGATTCTGCAAAACTTTTCCTTTAGCCAATCGTAGCAACTATAGGATTCCGTTCCTGCTGCATGACATGTCTCGGAACTTAAACTGACCAACTTATTTGCATAAAGAGCTAGCTTATCATCCGCTTCTTTACTTACTTAGACCGTTCATGGTCTGCAAAGCATTTTTTTCTTTAATCGTTTTTTTATGTCTTTTATAAACTGCAACACTTTCTAAACTTTTCTAAACTTAATGCCGTTGAAGCATGGTCTTTTGCTGAATGACCAAAAAGCAATGCTGACAGCTGGAGTCCAAGGTTTTTGTTAATCAAGCCGTTTGTATTCTTGTGGTGATATCTCCGCAGAGTCTTTCATTCCCTAACGCATATTTCTTTATATCTAATTGAGAAGTGAAATACCGGTTATCGTAGATGCAGATTTAAAATATTTTAATATAACGCAATAAATATTTCATTAAAATTCTCATCCCCTTATGCTCGAAGTTAAAAACCAGTGAAACACGTAGTTTTTAAAAATTGTAACAGATTAGCCGAATACGAATTGTCAGATATGCTTTCATAATGCTTTCATAATGAACCATTTTCAGAAACGTGGAGCCAGATCTGGGGGTGAATTTCCTTCTCTCCGAGACACCCGGCTTCTTCTTCGACTTAGCCGGCAAACAGGCCGAGGACGACGGGTGGGGACCGAATAGGCAGCAGTTGGTGGATGGCGACGTCGTCACTGGCTGTTGCCTTCGTGCGGGCCTCTTGTGTAAAGGGGGAGCCAACCGTGGCCAAGTGAAGGTCTGTATTCCACAGGAACGAGTTAGCATGGCACTCAGATATTTCCACGATTTGGCGGACGGGGGTCATTTGGGGTTCTTCAAGACCTTGAACCGAGTTCGGGAATACATGTTTTGGCCCAACCTATATCGCGATGGCAGGCGATTTCTTGGCAACTGTGTCCAGTGTAAGCGCGGTAAGCCCGATGTGGGGCCGCACAGAGAACTACTACAGTCACTTAGGAACAGTGTCCTCTGGACTGCGACTCAAAGACCGAAACAACGGTCGACGGAAACTGGCACCAGAAACGCACCAGCTCACTCTATTTCATCCCCTTAGGGGTTGAACTTCCAAAAACACCGAAACACGTATTTTCTTATTTGTAGCCTTGAAGTCAAATACCAATTTTCTTAGATGTAGCCTTAAAAATACTTTCATAGTTCTTCCATAATTATTTATCTCAAAATAAAATGTTCATCCACTATTTCACTTCATAGAGGTTAAATTCCCAATGATACTGGAACACATATTTCTTTATTTCTGACCTAGAAACCAGATACAAATGTTCGTATGCCTAGCTTCAAAATTACCTTAATAGCTACATGATTCAGAAATCCTTTCATGTCCTGCGTCTCCCCCTTAGAGGTGGAATTTCGAAATATGCAGTATAAGCTGTATAAGATCAACACCCTTTCCAAATGTCAAGGTTTATTTTCCTTGGCGGTCTGGACTGTGTGAGTTTCATAGTAATAGTCCTACACACACACACACACACACACACACACACACACACACACACACACACACACACACTACCAATGCCACCACCACCTCCTGGGGAAATTTCTGCAGACGCCCTTGTTCCACTACAGTCATATTTTGCCGACGACCTACATTTAGCAGCGTGGGAGGGATAGTGTCGTGCAACAGACAGTATACTCAGTAGACAACGAACAGTTCGTTGTGAAATCAGCGACTTCGGTGATCTCACGTGAACCGATGCAACCTCCGCGGCAAGGCCGTTGCCGCAGATATTTCAGAGTAGTTGCTTACGTTTCATAATTATCTAGTTTACGGGGAAAATGTAAAAAATGCGATTGTCACCGAAGCTACAACTAATCTGAATTTCTGGTTAGTTATCAAGTGGTCTTGTGTGCGAGCCTGAATTTTTCATCCTTTGCGGTGAGAATGATTCAAACCCGTCATGTTCTTCTTATGAAGTGTTCTATTTATTTTGCACACAATGATCGTTTGTAGTTGTCTTGAGTTACTACGTTGATAAATTTTTGTTTGGCGCACGTATCATAACTGAGATTTGCGCTGAATGGCTGAAGGTGAATTAGCGTAATGAGTAGTAGCGAATGTTACAGTAACATGTTTGTAAATTATTTCACGTAAATTACGTTAGTCGTGTAATATAATCCGTATACCAGTACAGTATATGGGCCAATTACGTTAGTCATGGAATACTATCCGTATAAGACTATGTCACCTTGGTGTCCCGGAATTTGCTTCAATTTTGGAATCCACGAAAGAACTGGAAATTTTCCTTTACACAGCTTTCCATATAATTTCTATTACAGTGATTCAGTCTTGTCTGTCACTCGACTTTTCTGACTGTGAAATAAATTCTATCGCTCAGGTGCTTATTACCTCTTCGTGTTTCCATTTGCCGATATTGCGCATAAACACATATCTCAAAGTTGCTATGGACATTGATGGAGCGACACACTTTTCTATGGCGACACTGCAGTTTAGAGATGGAAAAACCGATCAGTTAAAACGATATGGGTATTTTAGTTCTGAATAACCGATGTCTTTCGGTATTTGTTTGCTCTCGGTTATAACAAGTACCTTTTTATTTTTTTCTGATAACCACCTAAAAACAGATATATCAATTAGCCACAGATGTGGTAGTAAAATTTTTTGTTTTCAAATAAACCTTTTTTAAAAAAGACGAGTTATTTTTATTCGTAAGATTTCCATAGCACTGAAACACGGCGTTATTACAGGAAAAAATGGGAAAAGTTATGTATGCCACTTTAATAACACTGCTGATAGAAACGAGCAACAAATGGATTGGTCCAACATTGCCGAGACAATATTGTCCCTGTTACACAAGCAGTGCGCGAGACTGGACACAGTTTCTCGCTGTTGTCGAACGTCAGTTGTAACATAGAATGGCACCATCTGGAAGTCTGGAAGTATTTTACGATATGCGGTACGAGTGAAGAACAAAGTTAGATTTGGTCGACTTGCGACATCATACAAGGAAAGAAGTTAAAATTTAACAAATCATTCATAGTTCGGGATAAAAGTAGAAAGTGCCTCATCTGCTGCTGTGTCTACGTAGTATGCCGTTATCTGCTTTTAGCCCTTAAAAACAGAGAAATTAAAACGAAAAAGAGAGTTCTCCTGCCGCAGTTTTCACTCTTTATCGCTGGACTATACGTAATGCCCGCATAGTGCTGTGATAACCGATTTCAATATAATTTTTGAGCAGAGTTCTAAAAACTAAAATCAGTAGGATAATACTGGCAGTTTTCTGTAGTATAGAAGCACTCGCTATATTTTGAGAGAAGCAGCGAACATCGGACAAAGTTTTATTGGACTATTTAATTGAAAGAAATTAGAATTATATTAATACCGTCAGTTGCTCGCGGGCGTTGATAAATATCAACGTGGACAAGTGAAAATGTGTGCCGCGACCGGGACTCGAACCCGGGATCTCTTGCTAAAATGACAGACGCTCTATCCATCTGAGGCACAGAGGACACAGTGTATGGTTCGACTGCAGGGACTATCTCGCGCACGCCTCCTGCGAGACTCACATTCTCACCTTGAATGTCCATACACTACAGTCGTAGAGTCCCACTCCAACACACTCATTCCTCGTGGAAGACATGTCCATATCCATATAAGTATATGGTTCTGGCAATACCAGCCATGACCTTCTTCTGTGAAGATGCACACGTATTCCGCGAACTGTTACGGGACTTGGTAAGAATGTGTTCCACGAGTAATGAGTGTGTCGGTGTGGGACACTACGAATGTAGTGTGTGGACGTGCAAGGTGAGAATGTGAGTCTCGCGGGAGGCGGGCGCGAGATAATACCTGCAGTCACACTATCGTCTGTGCCCTCGGTGGCTCAGATGGGCAGAGCACCTGCCATGTAAGCAGGAGATCCCGGGTTCGAGTCCCAGACGTGCACACATTGTCACCTGTCCCCGTTGATATATATCGACACCCGTGAGCAGCTGACGGTATTAATATAATTCTAATTTCGTTCTGAACGGCTGCAGGTCATCATAAGGGTATTTAATTTGACATTTTGATTACATTTATCAAGAAACTGAGAAAGTAAAAGTTGTTTAATATTTGTTTGATTTCTACGTTTACTAGAGGAAATAATGTAAATAAAAGACTGAAAATCGGTTATTACAAGAACTGGTATTGTGACGGGTTTTAACAATTAGCTTAAAGAAGGGTTGGGAAACTGATAAGAGCCGAAAACCAGTTGTTTCAGCGATAACCAACATTCCCACTGGTGTTCTGAGTGGTAAGATTGACGCACAAGGACATCAAGAACAGTTTCTCAGAAAGGTTACTGCAGCTCTGATGTTCTCAAAATGAACGGGCCAGCCATTGGCGTCCGCGAGGGGGAAGGGGAGGGGGAGGGGAGGGGGAGGGGGAGAGGATGGGGAGGGGAGGAGGTGGGGAGGGGAGGATAGGCAAAAGGGCACTTTCACCCATCGCCCCCAACCCTCCCTGGAATCTGGAGTAAAGAGTTTTTATTCGTTACAGTATACTCTTCCAGATAAGAATTCTCCACAATACTGATAAACCTTAGCTTTGACCAGTTGTAGCGCTCATAGAGTTAGGGTCTTGTAGCTTGATGCACCTCGTAACTGACCAGCTGATTTGTACACAGAGTGCCAGTTTCAGAATCATGCACTCCAGCCCCGACGCGCCTTCCCCCCTCCCCACCACTGGAAATATTTCTGCAGACTCCAGTCTGCCACTGTGCATATATTTTGATAACATCCTGGTTTTAATAGCATCGAAGTAAGAGAATTGTGCAGTAAAGGGTAGACCTAGCACAGAACACACCATTCCCAATGAAACGCATCACTTGGTAGATGGTGAAGTACTCTGAAGCTAGCCAGATAGAAACAGAACCTCCTGGCACTGCATCTAACCCAAATTCTAATCTTACACTAATCTCTTGTATGTACCTACCACGCCCTCAAAGAGCCAACGATTTACTATTATCAGAAGTTCCGAAAAATGAGGAAGAAATTGAGCCACACTTTTTTCCGTTGTTTATTATTTCGATTACCCCATAAAGGGAATGGACTTGTAGCCACAGGTTACACAAGCGATAGATGGTTTAAAATACATAAAAAGAGATGACAATAAGAAACGATTTTTAAAAACACAATGATGCACGGCTTTTACGATTTTTACAGGAAAAAATGGATGACAAAATGAAGGTTTTTCAAAAATACGCTGGTAGACAATATTGGGGATTTTTATCTTTATAGATGACTAGCGGAAAAGCTTGGTGTTGACCAGGCATTTATTTACAGCTGTGCGTCCACGTCCGTACTATGCAGCGTCTGGCCTTGTCCTGAGTTTTTATGACGTATCTCCTGAAACATGTGTCGTACAATGATATAATTTTATAGGTACATTCAGCGTCATAAGCGGATACTGTCTGCAAAATTTATTGCGAATATAGTAGCAAAGAAGTAACAAACTTAAATGTCACGAATGCTGTGATGCCCACACACTTGGGTGTAACTAATGTACACGGGATGCTTGGCACGATCATTATGGCTACCATCACCTGTGGTCGTAATTGGTCCAGCTGTATCGACGTAGTGAAAATATAAATGTGCATAACATGGTAAAGGTCCATTCTTTCCAGCCATCAGACCTGAACTACGATCAAAAATATCATGTAAAAGTGGTAGGGGCAATGGCCTTGCCGCAGTGTATACACCGGTTCCCGTCAGATCACTGAAGTTTAGCACTTTCGGGCGTGGTCGGCACTTGGATGGGTGACCATATGGGCCGCTATGCGCTGTTGGCATTTTTCGGGTTGCACTCAGCCTTAATGGCGGATAAATTTTTTGTTAATCGCGGCAAATTAACTTTACCCTAATGACACACAAGGTCAATGACGTACTATCACGTAAAGTATTCTCAGATCGAAATGTTTTGCATTACAAAATCTCCAATGTAGATTCATAATACCACAATTATAATTCACAAAATAATTTGGAGCTACGTTCAATGCATATTTAAATGCATCTTTCAAAACAATAACAGAATTCTCATTAGATCATCATTATCAATGGCTAGAGTATTCTACCAAAAACCGCGTCTCACTATGGCTTCTTCAGTACGCTGTTTTGTTTTCCACTGTTGATAATAGAAACGATCTGGCAGATGTGACATTGTAGATGCCCAGTATGCGTGTCTTAATGCAATTAAACCGTCTGGAACATTTACCCTTGAACGTCCCTAGAATGGGATTTCATGGAACGTTATTACTTTCCTGTGTCCATTTCCATCACACCAGCTGATCGCCACGACTGGGGAAGGGGAGGAGGGGGTGGGCTGAAAGTTGGCAGCAGTGGCAGAAAAACCAAAGAAAACCTCACGTTTTCGTCATTTGTTTTCATAATGACAATTCGTCACATCGCACGCTTTTCTCTAGGAAACGGTAAAATTCATCGTCTGGATATCAATCTCGCCTGCTGAGGTATGCAGTCGCACCACTCTGTACGAAATAGGTTCTAAGCTGATGCAGTCGACAAGTAACATCGAAATATATCGTCACCAGGAAATACATCGACACCTTGAAATAAATCCACACCTCGAAATAAATCGCCACCTCGAAATAAATCGCAACCTCGAAATAAATCGCAACCTCGAAATAAATCGACACCGTGAAATAATTCGAAACCTCGAAATAAATCACCTCCAAAAAACCGCTACATCGAAATGAGTCGATATCCCGAAATATATCGACATCTAGACGCATTTCGGCTTACCATATAGACCGAAATCTCGATGTTAGTCGACATATCGAGATAAATCGAGGTATAGAATTATATCGATATCTCGAAATATATTGGTACCACGTAATATAAAGATATCTCTAAAAATAGCGATATCTAGAAATTTATGGATTACTAGAGATATAGAGGTACCTTGAAATATATCGATATCTCGAGAAGAATCGATATCTGTAGTACACCAATACATGGAAATATATCGATACTTTGAAATATATAGACAACCTGTATTGTGTCGGTATATCAAAATAAATCGTTATCTCGATATAATCGGATACTCGAAATCAATCGATACCTCGAAATAAATAGACTCCTCAATATAGGTAGATATCTCGAAATAAATCGATATCATGATATAAAGTGTGCATCTACGTATGTCGATATATATCGAATTGAATCGATAATGGGAAAAGTATGGACGTCTCAAAATAAATCTGTACCCCTAAGAAAACGAATATCGAAATAAATAGATATAACGAAATATATCGCTATCTTGATAAATACCGTTATCTAGTGGTCGGATAAATGTTTCAAGATGACATGACATAACAGTATAGTCTACATACATGAAAATACTTTGGATTTTCAATATATCGATAGATTTGTAGACCTCGGGAAAAAAATCTTTGATCCGACCTCGGGGCAAAAATGCAGACCTCGGGAAAAAACGCCGACCTCGGGGAAAAACGCCGACCTCGGGGAAAAACGCCGACCTCGGGTTCGGGGAAAAACGCCGACCTCGGGGCAAAAACACCGACCTCGGGGAAAAACGCCGATCTCGGGGAAAAACGCCGACCTGGGGGAAAAACGACGACATCGTGGAAAAACGCCGACATCGGGGAAAAACGCCGACATCGGGGAAAAACGCCGCTGTTGGGAAAAAAACGCCGACCTCGGGGAAAAACGCCGACCTCGGGGAAAAACGCAGACCTCGGGGAAAAACGCAGACCTCGGGGAAAAACGCAGACCTCGGGGAAAAACGCCGACCTCGGGAAAAACGACGACCTTCGGAAAACTGCTGACCTCAGGAAAAATCCAGTTCCATTAATTTACATAGACAATCATGACAGTTACCATTAGGTTCTCAAAATGCAATCAAATTCCTGGTATTTATCACCTCACACAAAAAGTGGTCATGACAGAAAAGTCTCGTTCTTTAGAAAGTTTAGAATGAGATGTTCTAAATATTACAGGTAATCCATTTACAATAATCTACAAGCACTGCACAATGAGAAGAGACTGTCAACCAGAGCACTTTGAAATAGTGCACTGCCAGGAAGACAGAGGTATCATTGCTGTTTATAATCCTCTGGTGCTTGAGATTCAGAATCCAGGATTGCCTCGAATGAGAACAGCAGGAATGAATGTCCTGCACCAGTATAGAACTTACTCTGGAACTCCACAGAAAATCACAAGTCACAATTATATCACATCATTTTCAGCAAACTACAGAAGCCTCTAATGGACATAACAACGTCGTCACCTCCTTCACTAGTGAAAGATCTTAGTAGCTATTGAGTCAAGAGTAGGTGGCCAATTAATAATTTGTTGTTCAAAGCTAACTTCAGTGTATATGGGAATACTCAGTGGACATCTTTAACCATCATATTTTACTGTCTAAGATATGTCAACTTCCCAGACTATAAGTATAAGCAGAGCTTGGTCTTTACCAATCCGAGATTGTTTAGAATAGGTATCAAGGGAATCAGATCCACTGGGCATTTACAGCAACCTGCTTTAAACAATATGAGCAGGCAATAGACACAGACACAGAGTTTGAAATATCTCTGTGAAGCGGTTACCTTCATCATCAGCAAACTTATGTTGTGTGCTGCGGTATGCGGAGGCACTAATAGCAACACAGTAAAACACAGAAGAAGCTTATAAGTTGATGTAATCATCCAGTAAGAAGCAGTAAAATTCAAGTTTTAGTAATCGATTATTGACTTATTATCCGGCTTTGGTGCCTCAGACATGTCCGACGACCTTAAGATTTGGCATGAAACGAAGTCTGGAAGACACGTTACACGAGAGAATTGGAAAAGTGTTCATGTGTTGTAAAAACCTAAGAAATCGTCCCGTTTTCGTCAATTGCCGCCGAATCGACGTAATGACAGGTCGTCACATTGGATGCTTTTCTGTATAAAACAGTTACATTTATCGTCTGGAAACTTATGTCGCGGGCTGCGGCATGCGGAGGCACTAATAGCAACACCAGAGAACACAGAAGAAGCTTCTAAGTTATTGGTTCAAATGGCTCTGAGCACTATGGGACTTAACATCTGTTGTCATCAGTCCCCTAGAGCGTAGAACTCCTTAAACCTAACTAACCTAAGGACATCAAACACATCCATGCCCGAGGCAGGATTCCAACCTGCGAGCATAGCAGCCCCGCGGTTCCGGACTGAGTGCCAGAACTTCTAGACCACCGCGGCCGGCTCTAAGATTATGTAATCTGCCAGTAAGAAGCAGTACAATTCAAGTTTTACTATCGATTATGGACTTACTAGCCGCCTTTGGCGCCAGGGATGTGACTGACGACGTTACGATTTTGCATGAAACGAGGTCTGGGAACCACGTTACACGAGAATATGTGAAAACTGATCATATGTAGTAAAAACTTAAGAAATCCGCCCGTTTTCGGCATCTGCTATCGGATCGACGAAATACCAGATCGCCACAATGGCCGCTTTTCTCTCTGAAACGATAAAATTTATCGTCTGCAAACTTACGTCGCTTGCTGCGGTATGCGGAAGCACTAATTACAACATAGCAGAACACAGAAGAAGCTTGTAAGTTGATGTAATCGACCAGTAAGGAACAGTACAATTCAAGTTTAGTTATCGATTATTGACTTTTTAGCCGGCTTTGGTGCCTTGGACATGAGCTACGACCTTACGATTTGGCATGAAGGGAGGTCTAGCAGCCACGTTGAACGGGAGAATGTGAAAAGTGTTAAAATGTAGTTAAAACCTAAGAAATCCGCCCGTTTTCGTCATTTACTATCAAATCGACTTAATGCCAGATCGTCCCATTCGCCGCTCTTCTCTCTGAAACGGTTACATTTATCGTGTGCTACGATATGCGGAGACACTAAAAGCACCATAGTAGAACACAGAAGAAGCTTTTAATTTGACATAACAGCCAGTAATAAGCAGTATAATTTAAGATTTAGTTATCGATTATTGACTTTTCAGCCGGCGTTGGTGACTTGGACATGAGCTAGGACCTAAAGATTTTGCATGCAGGGAGGACTATCAGCCACGTTGCACGGGAGAATGTGAAAAGTGTACATATGTAGTAAAAACCTAACAAATCCGCCCGTTTTCGTCATTTGCTATCAAATCGACTTAATGTCAGATCGTCACATTGGCCGCTCTTCTCTCTGAAACGGTTACATTTATCGTGGGCAAAGCTATGTCGCGTGCTCTGATATGTGGAGATACTAAACGTACTATAATTGAACACAGAAGACGATTCTAAGTTGATTTAATAGATAGTAAGAAGCAGTACAATTCATGTTTAGTTATCGTTGTTGATTTTTTAGCCGGCTTTGATGCCTTGGACATGAGCTAGGACCTTAAGATTTTGCATGCTGGGAGGACCAGCAGCCACGTTGCACGGGAGTATGTGAAAAGTGTTCATATGTAGTAAAAACCTAAGAAGTCCGCCAGATTTCGTCATTAGCTATGGAATCAACTTAATGTCAGATCGTCACATTGGCCGCTCTTCTCTCTGAAACGGTTACATTTATCGTTTGCAAAGCTATATCGCGTGCTGCGATGTGCTGAGACATTAAAAGCACCATAGTAGAACACAGAAGAAGCTTCTAAGTTGTTGTAATATGCAGTAAGAAGCAGTACAACTCAAGTTTAGTTATCGATTTTTGACTTCTTAGCCGTCTTTGGTGCCTTGGACATGAGCTAGGACCTTAAGATTTTGCATGCAGGGAGGTCTAGCAGCCACGTTGCACGGGAGAATGTGAAAAATGTTCATATGTAGTAAAAACCAAAGAAATCCTCCTGTTCTCGTCATTTGCTATCGAATCGACTTAGTGTCAGATCGTCATATTGGCCACTTTTCTCTCTGAAACGGTTTCATTTGTCGAGTGCAAAGACTATGTCGCATGCTGCGATATGCGGGGATACTACATGCACCATAGTAGAAACAGAAGAAGCTTCTGAGTTGCTGTAATAGCCAGTAAGAATCAGTACAATTCTAGTTTTAGATATAGATTTTGACTTTTTAGCAAGCTTTGGTGTCTTGGACATGAGCTTGGACCTTAAGATTTTGCACGATTGGTGGTCTAGCCCCAACGGTGCAGGAGAGGATGTGAAAATTGTTGATATGTAGTAAAAACCTAAGACTTCCAGCAGTTTTCGTCATTTGCTTTCGAACCGACTCAATGTCAGATCGTCAAATTGGCCGCTCTTCTCTCTGAAACGGTACATTTATCGTGTGAAAAGCAATGTCGCGTGCTGCGGAATGCGGAGAAACTAAAGGCCCCTTAGTAGAACGCAGAAGAAGCTTCTATGTTGATGTAATGGACAGTAAGAAGCAGTTCAATTCAAGTTTAGTTATCGATTTTTGGCTGTTTAGCCGGCTTTGGTGCATTGGACATGAGCTAGGAACTTAAGATTTTGCATGCAGGGAGGAGTAGCATCCACGTTGCACAGGAGTATATGAAAAGTGTTCATATGTAGTAACAACCTAAGAAATCCGCCCGTTTTCGTCATTTGCTATCGAATCGACTTAATGTCAGGTGGTCACATTGGCCGCTGTTCTCTCTGAAACGGTTGTATTTATTGTGTGCAAAGCTATGGCGGGTGCTGCGGAATGCGGAGACACTGAAAGCACTATAGTAGAGCACAGAAGAAACTTCTAAGTTGATGTAATAGCCAGTAAGAAACATTACAATTCAAGTTTAGTTCTCGATTTTGGACGTTTTAGCAGGGTTTGGTGCCTTGGACGTGAGCTAGGACCTTAAGATTTTGCAAGAAGGGAGGACTAGCAGCTAAGTTGGCTCCGAGAAAAATAACATAGACGCAAACTTTGAGAAAATTTTTACATTTTTTATCGACTTATACAACATGATAATTGCTTTGCAGTTTTGTGAGATTAAAGATGACTTTGCATTTCGTTTCTTTGATAGCTACACGATTATATCACGACGCTACTAATGTGTGACACAACTTACATTGTGCTTTTATTGTGTATCTGTTTTATATCTGCACAGTTTTTCTGAATTCTTCTGGAAAGGAAAACATGTTTTAGTAGTAACTTTGTGGTATAGCTACAATGAGACAGCCTTTCCTGTAGCACAACAATACGCTACAGTACAGTACTTACTTCATCACGGCAATAAGCGTAGTAACTACGATATCTACACGCAAAGCATTTCACTTTTGTTTATCATGAGGTAAGTACATTGACTTATGCGAAACGTAGCTTTCGGAGGACGATAACTACGACACTTCCACAGAGATTATCTTACAACAAGACGCACATTTTAGCGCTACAGTACACGTATTTGAGTGATTAATTTTGTACTTAAAACATTTATTTTTAAAGATATTTGAAGTACAATGATACAAAGGTTTTCCGTGATACATTTCATTCCTTTGCTGTAATCTGTAACACCTGAGGATATAATTACATTAATCCTCAGGGGGCTACACGCTTACTTTGTGTACCATGTGTATGGCAAGCTCAAAGAGGCCTAGCTAATATAGTATTTGCTTATACAACTTTACACATCGGTACCATATTTCTCTAGCACATTAATTACACAGCTATCTGATGATTTAACTGAGAGACAAACATATTTTTACTACATCAGTGACAAATGTTTACGTAATTATACGGGTGGATTACTTCACACTTATGAAATTGTATTTTGTCTGTACTTTGTGAACAGTTCATATTTTTTCGGAACCATTGTGACACTATGAGCGCTTTGAATGATATATTTGGTATGGGATCATGATTTTTAAAGTACGTTTGAGGTAGATGACACTTTTGTCGTGAGCAGAGAATTTTTTTTAGGCTTTGAAATTATTGCAGAAAGCTATGACATTTTTGAGATTTGACTGAGGTGTTACAATGTTATTATTACGACGACGATGTGAATTATGCTGCTGAGGTATGTTTAAGCTGATGCTATATGAGTTATTTGGTTATGCTACGTATCTGTTATGATGAAATATTGAAGAAGTGTAGACGAATAAGGTAAGGAATAATGAGTAGTGGTTAGGGACTCTGGTTTGTGAAAAATGTTGTTGGAAACCAGGAATCGTACTTTAAGTGTTATGAAAACTATGTATATGCGTGAATGTATCACTATGCTGTCGAAAATTTTTGAACACTATTATTTTTAAAAGATTTTATTTCTACAGATTTGTAACGCAAATTCTTCATCTGTGAATTTTTTTTATATGAGACTGCCACTATAGGGGAAACTGGTGTCGTAAATATTTCGATAAGACAGTTAAGTGACCACCTGCACGTAATGTGTCGTGGGCACCCAGCTGCGCGACAACCACCTGACAAAAGAAAGCCATTAGTGTGTGCCTTTCAGAGGCACAGGTAAAAAAAAAGGGAGGCCATTATCTTCGCTATTGACATTCCTTTGTAGAAAGCACCGCAAATACGACACGCTCATTACTGAGAAAGATACTTACATCTGACACCTGATTATAACAAACGTCTTTCTACTAGAGTTGAGAGAATTCTACTAACTTATGAAATGTCACATGACTATTGAATGATATTTTTATGCTTTGTCCATAGTTGCTTATTTCATTTGATATCTGTTTTCCAGCTGTGTTGCATCACTGATTTTATAAAATAAAATTAAATGCATTTGCTAATATGAACACTTTCTGCCAACAGACCTATTAAATAATAATATTATGATCCATATTATTCGAAAAAGGAGCACTTTGAATAGAAAGAACAATATGAAGGGATTAATCACAGTAACTGAATACAAAATTTTCTTTTCAAGTACACAGTAATATTTTTTTACAATAAGTTTTCGTGGTGCACCACTTTAATTACATAGACTATAAGATGTGAATGGACATTGTCCATATCTGCATTGTTGTCTTTAGTGTACATTTTTTTCTGCTTGAGCTTTGTCATGTTTAGGTATAAGTTATAGCATTTTCTGCGGCTGTTTGCCATTCATAGTGCTACTGAATGTCACTTTGTGTTACTAGGTTAAGCCAATTTTATTACTGATTTACTTTTCTTGTTTGGTGCGCATTGCCTTATATAGTTGTAATATTGCTGCCTTTTTTGGCAATTTCCATTTTTTTATCATTGCTGTTCGTGTAAGTTGTTTTGTGCTGCTGCATTGCCTCGTCCCTTAGTTAAGCATCTGAGCTCAGTAGGTTGAAGTTAGCTTAAGAGGGGGTAGACTTTATAAGAAACTAACTATGATGAATTGGAAGAAAAGCATTGAGAAGCTATAAGAAAATGGTTTGGCCAAAAAAGTAGTGTACAGTGGAGAAAAACTATTTTTGAAAGAGGATGTGAACAGAAAACAGAAAGCATGCTTGGATAGGATTTTTTTTGGCTGGAGCAAATGTTGAAATAAGAGGGACGATCTATGGACTGAAGTTTTGGGTTGCACTGCAATACCAAATGTTACATTGAAAAAAAACCCTGTCCTTTCCTTTTGTGTTATCCCACTATGTGTTTGTGTACCCTTGTGTATTTGTTTTCTTCCTGTCTCTATGTACTGTATCATAGAATTTTTTCTCTTCTAATACTAAGCTACATTCACTATGATGAGGAATACCGTTATCCTCAAATATAATTTGCATTAATAACATGTTATTTACTTCGTAAAGATGTTTACACATTATTTATTCTGTTTTATTCTAATGCTCATGTGTGAAGTTGATGTTTCAAAAGTTATTCTGATCTTTTATGTATGTACTTATGTCATAATTTTTGTAACTCTGATGTGCATGTTTATTTCTATTCTTTTGTAATGTCTGTTTTACTACAAATGTTATCTGTATTATTACGTTTTAATGATGTATTTTGTACCTTTGTTTTTGTATTCTTATGTTATAAAATTGTAATTGACACCAGTTCATCAAATTAAGTAACTTGTAAGTTACATTTCACTGCACACGTTTCTGTTGGCCATAGTATACAGACAATATGTGAGAAGCAGGGACTGATAGTGTTTGCACGTGTGTTAATGATTCAGCAAGGGACTGGTTAACAGCATTGTTGGTTCTAAGGAAAATTGGTTGATAGATTTGCTATATTCTCCGCAAGACTCTTCGATGGTGATTGTGCACCTGCACAGTCGCAACAGTTGCCTGCTAGCCATCTCTACAAGGACTACAGTGGGTCTACACCGTTGATGACTCACCAATACCATTATCTGTACAAGGACTGCAGTGGGTCTGCACCTCTGGTGGCCCACCAATACCATAATCTCTACTAGGACTATAGTAGGTCTGCTCTGTGATGACCAACCTTCCAATATTCTTCAAAACTTCGACTGACTCTGCTGTGGGTTTGCTCCGTTGTGGCCCATTACCTGTCAGCATGTCTTTCCGTTGGAAGGACACCACTACTTCTTGAAGACTGCATGGAAATACACTACTTGCATGTGCATTTTCTTTTACTGCTCCGACTTTGAGAAAAAAAAAATTCTGCAATTTTACTGTGATGAATGATCAGGACTGTCATTATGGACAGTGAGAAAATTTTAGCTTTTGACCAATATTGTAGTGATAAGTGTGTGCATTTCATTTCTTTGTTATTGTAATTATGAAAATTTTTTTTCAAATCTGTATTGGCCACTGCCCAAAATAATTTGTAAAATTTTTTGTGGTGAGCATGGGGGCTATGTAAGTAGGCTGTTTAGATTTTTTTATTGGTAACGCCACATAGCGCTCTGTATGAAAAATCACTGGCTGTGCTGTGTGCAGTCAGTGGCAGGTTGGCATTGTTGTAATACTCGCCATTGTAGTGTTGGGCGGCTGGATGTTAACAGCGCGTAGCGTTGTGCAGTTGGAGGTGAGCCGCCAGCAGTGGTGGATGTGCGGAGAGAGATGGCGGAGTTTTGAAATTTGTAAGAATTGGTGTCATGAACTGATATATATATATAATGACTCTTAAGGTAAATACATTGTTCGTTCTCAATTAAAATCTTTCATTTGCTAACTATGCCTGCCTATCAGTAGTTAGTGACTTCCGTAGTTTGAATCTTTTATTTAGCTGGCAGTAGTGGTGCTCGCTGTATTGCAGTAGTTCGAGTAACGAAGATTTTTGGTGAGGTAAGTGATTTGTGAAAGGTATAGGTTAATGTTAGTCAGGGCCATTCTTTTGTAGGGATTATTGAAAGTCAGATTGCGTTGCGTTAAAAAATATTGTGTGTCAGTTTAAGCACAGTCTTGTATAATTGTTCCTAGGGGACGTTTCAACTCTAATTACATTTCTCCTCTTACGACATAGGATACTCAGTGACACACAGCCGTCTCCATTTTGGTCATATTCTCCCTGCACCGAATACCACTAATCCATTTTCTATACTCCCGCAACCTCAGGAAATCTCTTGCAGTCGCGTTTCTTTTGACACTCGCGGAGTCACAAACAGGGCGCGCAAAATCTCGGACACCCCTGTATGATGTCAATTGGCGGAAACACCGGCCAGAGCCCCTCGCGGCAGGTAGTCCCTAAGAAAGGGACAACCAGTCTGCCACCCTACTCCAGGCTGCTCAGCGAGCTTTTAGCAGCTCACTGCAACATTCAGTCTTTACCTGCGCATTACGAAGAACTTAGCCTCCTCTTCAACCAACTAAACTACCACGTAATCCTCTTATCCGAAACGTGGTTGAAACCACACGTATCCTCTGCATCTATCCATCTCCCAGGGTACAAATTTCTTAGGGCAGACAGATCAAAAAAGCGAGGTGGCGGGGTCGGCGCAAATATACGAACAGATCTCAAAGCGAAAGTTTTAAGTACGTCAAATCCTGCTGAAGAAAAAGAGGCTGAATTCATGTTCATTGAGATAAATATACAAAATCGGAGATTCTTGACTGGCGTCGTGTACAATGCGCCAAAAGTAAGCTCAATGAGTTCCTTCCAGTCGGAATTACATTCACTTCAGTGTCAATACGAACATGTCATCGTAATGGGTGATTTGAACATAGACCTGCTAAGAGACACTTCCTCCGCAATAAACCTAAGAAGATTGTTTAGTTGCAATAGCATGAACATTCTTCCATTACAACCTACACACCATATGGCGCACAGTCATACTCTTATAGACGTGATCGCAACGAAACAGACAAAGTAAGAGATGTTGGTCAATCAGCAGCCCCTGGCCTCTCAGCACATTATGTAATATTCCTGGCCTACTCTGTGCAGCCCCCAAGGATCAAATCGCGTTACATAACTTGTAGGAACATGAAACGTATTGACCTTGACGCTCTAACAGCCGATTGCTCAGAAATCTCATGGCATCAAATAATCAGAGAACCTACAAGCGACGGCAAAATTAATGAACTTGGTGATAAACTCACTGCCCTCTTTGACAAACATGCACCTGTGCGCACAGTCCGTGTAAGAAAATCTCCTGCTCCATCGCTGACAGCTGAATTACGTCAAAGGATGACTAATAGGGATGCTGCCCACAGGCGTTTCAAGGCAGATCCGAAAACCGAGAGTTTCGAAGAATATAGAAAGCTACGGAACAGAGTGAAACAATGCATTCGCAATGCCAAAATCAGGCACGCTCGCTCCCTTGTATGCAGCGATCTGACACCCACGACTCTATGGAAGAATGTCCGTAGCTTGGGGGTCGGAAAGGCAAAATCGGAAACTACTTTTCATGTGTCAGCTAACGAATTAAATGAATTCTTCTCTGCACCTCTGATTACCAGCACGGCTGATAATTACCGTCCACAAGAATCCCCAAACAGGATAACTAACAACGATACCTTCCATCTAAAACATGTAACAACAAATACGGCAAGAAAAGCAATAATGAGAATCTCTTCTGATGCAATAGGCAACGACATTATCGGTATAACCATGATTAAGAATGTTGCCGATATCTTAGTACCTGTCTTAACTGACATATTTAATTTTTCCCTCGTGAACGGAATATACCCCACTGCATGGAAAAGAAGCATAATTCGACCCATCCCTAAGATCGAAAACCCGCAACTGCCTAGTGATTACCGACCAATTAGCATACAGCCAGCTGTTTCCAAAGCCCTTGAATATATTGTTCATGACCAAATCACTGAACACCTGCATGAATTCAGTCTATATGACAAATTTCAATCTGGTTTCCATAAACATCACAGCACAAACACTGCTCTAATTAAAGTAACTGATGACCTGAAATATGCCATCGACAATCGAAAGGCAACAATATTGACGGTACTGGACTTTAGCAAAGCTTTTGACATTGTTAACTTTGACATATTACTCAGAAAAATGCAACAGCTTAATTTCTCTGATAGTGCAATGAGATGGCTTGAAAGCTACTTAAAAGACAGACAGCAATGTGTTGTCTGCGCAAATGAAAAATCTTCCTTGAAACATATTTCTTCGGGAGTGCCACAAGGATCAGTCTTAGGACCACTGTTGTTTTCTTTATATGTCAACGATATTTCGTCGGTTTTGTCCTCCTGTAAACATATGCCGACGACCTCCAGCTCTACCTAAGCGTCAGACCTGAAGACGTAAACACTGCAATCGCTCTGATGAATGATGATCTGTCTTCAGTAGTGACATGGGCGAAAAACCAGGGGCTTAAATTAAACGCAAAAAAGACGCAAGTAATCTTAATAGCCCATCAGAAATTAATAAGTTCAGATTTCCGCGAACGGCTACCTCCTATTCTGCTCGAAGGTACTCCAATACCATATCAGAAAACAGTGAAGAACTTGGGTGTAACTTTGGACGAGCATCTCAACTGGGCGGAGAATACAGTCGCAGTGTGCCGAAAGACGTCTGCTTGTCTCTATGCTCTCAAAAAGTTTCGGAACATATTCCCACAGAACTTGAAACGCCAGCTCGTGCAAGCACTCGTTCTACCGAACCTCCACTATTGTGATGTGATTCAACAAGGCATGAGTAGTGAAAACAAAAGACGGCTAGAGCTAACCATGAATGCCTGTGTGCGTTACACCTGCAACATTCGCCGATATGATCATGTTAGTGCTTCATACTCCGAGCTAGGGTGGCTGCCGCCGGACAAACTGCGTGACTACCACACTATATGTCTACTTCACTGACTCCTCGTCGCGCAAGCACCCCAGTACCTAGCTTCAGAGATTAAAAACGTGTAATGCCATCATAATCGAAACACGAGTTCGCTCTTATCTGGTATCCTAGCTGTGCCCACTCACAAAACAAAAACTTTTGCAAACTCCTTCTCAGTTGCCGCTGTCCGCCTCTGGAACAAACTGCCCCTTACCTTGAGGAAAATTCAATCTCCTGTTGATTTTAAGAAGAAGTTGAAGCATTTCCTACTATCATCCGCATAAAATTCTCCACAAAATTAATGTGCAAGGCCAATCCTCTCATATGTCAAATAGCAAAGCTAGCGTCTCCTATCTTGCTTCTGAGATGCCTTCTTCTTCATCTATCTCTATTAGCCACGCAGTCTTATTTTCCTTTATATTTTCCTTAATTATGTTTCATCATGTCCCTCTATTCTTCTCCTCCCTTCACCATGATTTCCCCCCACACTCCCTGCTGCCAGCACTCCTATCTGAAATCTTTCTCTTCAATAATGTATTTTTGGAGGTGTACCTTTCTAATTGTTTATCTCACTTTTTGTATTAGATGTAGTTTAACATGCCTACTACAACATATGACTGTAAAATAAGTAGAATGCCTGGTTAGATGTAAGAGAGGGACTGATGGCCCTAATCTTGTCAGGTTAAATAAATAAATAAATTTGCTATCGAATCGACTTAAAGTCAGATAGTCACATTGGCCGCTCTTCGCTCTGAAACGGTTACATTTATCTTGTGCAAAGCTATGTCGCGAACTGCGAAATGCGGAGACACTAAAAGAACCATAGTAGAACAGAGAAGAAGCTTCTAAGTTGAAGTAATAGCCAGTATAAAGCAGTACAATTAAAGTTTAGTTTTCGATTTTTGACTTTTTAGCCGGCTTCGGTGCCTTGGACATGAGCTAGGACCTTACGATTTTGCATGAAGGGAGGACTAGCAGCCACGTTGCACAGCAGAATGTGAAAAGTGTTCATATGTAGGAAAAACCTGAGAAATCTGCCCGTTTTCGTCATTTGCTATCGAATCGACTTAATGTCAGATCGTCAAAATGGCCGCTTTTCTCTCTGAAACAGTTACAATTATCGTGTGCAAATCTTTGTCGCGTGCTTCGGAATGCGGAGACACTAAAAGCACCATAGTAGAACACAGAAGAAGCTTCTAAGTTGATGTAATAGCCAGTAAGAAGCAGTACCATTCAAGTTTACTTACCGATATTTGACTTTTTAGCCGGCTTTGGTGCGTTGGACTTGAGCAAGGGCCTTAAGATTTTGCATGAAGGGAGGACTAGCAGCCACGTTGCACGGGAGAATCTGAAAAGAGTCCAGATGTAGTAAAAACCTAAGAAATCAGCCCGTTATCGTCATTTGCTATCGAGTCGACTTAATGTCAGATCGTCACATTGACCGCTCTTCTCTCTGAAACGGTTACATTTAACGTGTGCAAAGTTATGTCGCGTGCTGCGAAATGCGGAGACACTAAAAGCACCATAGTAGAACACAGAAGAATCTTCTAAGTTAATGTAATAGACAGTAAGAAGCAGTACAATTCAAGTTTAAGTTACAGGTTATAGAATATTTAGCCAGGTTCGGTGCCTTGGACATGAGCTAGGACCTTAAGATATTGCATAAACGGAGGACTAGCGAACCCCGTTGCACGGGAGTATTTGAAAGGTGTGCATATGTAGTAATAACCTAAGAAATCAGCCCGTTTTCGTCATTTGCTATCTATTCGGCTTCATGTTAGATGGTCACATTGGACCCTAATCTCTGAAACGGTCGCGTGCTGCGGAATGCGGAGACACTAAATTCACAAAAGTAGAACACAAATGAAGCTTCTAAGTTGATGTAACAGTCAGTAAGAAGCAGTACAATTCAAGTTTAGTTATCTATTGTTGACTTTTTAGCGTGCTTTGGTGCCTTGGACATGAGCTACGACCTTACGATTTTGCATGAAAGTACGTCTGTACGCCACGTTGCACGGGAGAATGTGAAAAGTGTTCATATGTACTAACAACATGAGAAATCCGCCCGTTTTCGACATTTGCCATTGAATCGACTTATTGCCAGATCGTCATATTGGTTACTTTTCTCTCTGAAACGGTTACATTTATCGTCTGTAAAGTTATGTCGCGTGTTGGGGTGTGCGGAAAAAACTGAAAACATTATATTAGAAGACAGAAAAAGCTTCAAAGAAGATATAATCGAAAGTAGGAAGCAGTAATATACATGCTTTAGTTATCGGTTATTCACTTATTTGCCGCCTTGGTGCATTGGACATGAGCTAGGACCTTAAGATTATGCATGAGAGTACGTCTGTACGCCACGTTGCACGGGAGAATATAAAAAATGTTCATATGTAGTAACAACATGAGAAATCCGCCCGTTTTCGACATTTTCCATCGAATCGACTTAATGTCAGACCGTCATATTGGCCGCTTTTCTCTCTGAAACGGTACATTGGACATGAGCTAAGATCTTAAGATTTTGCATGTAAGTACGTCTGTACGCCACGTTGTACGGGAGAATGAGAAAAGCTTTCATATGTAGTAACACCATGAGAAATCCGCCCGTTTTCGTCATTTGCATAAGAATCGACTTAATGACAGATCGTCACACTGGTGGCTTTTCTCTCTGAAACGGTTACATTCATCGTATACAAAGTTATGTCGCTTGCCGCGGTATGCGCAGTCACTAAAAGCACTATAGTAGTCACAGAAGAAGCTTCTAAGAAGATGTTATCGGCTAGTAACAAGCAGTAGTAGTCAAGTTTTAGTTATCGGTTATTCACTTATTTGCCGGCTTTGGTACATTGGACATGACCGACGACCTAAAGATTCAGCATGAAACGACGTCTGGAAACCACGTTGCACGGGAGAATGTGAAACTGTTCATACGTAGTAAAAACTTCAGAAATCCGCCCGCTTTCGTCATTTGCTATCGAATCGACTTTATTGCCACATCTTCACATTGGCCGCTTTTCTCTCTGAAACGGTTACATTTATCGTCTGCAAAATTATGTCGCGTGTTGCGGTATGCGGAAAAAAATGAAAACATTCTATTAGAACACAGAAATATCTTCTAAGAAGATGTAATAGCCAGTAAGAAGCAGTACTATTCAAGTTTTAGTTATCGGTTATTCCCTTATTTGTCGGCTTTGGTGCATTGGACAAGAGCTAGGACCTTACGATTTTGCATAAAAGTACGTCTGTACGCCAGAATACATCATTTTCAGTTGTCAAACGGCTTCTAAAACCGAACTGTTCATTTGACAGCAAATTGTGTGATATCAAATGATCAATTAACCTTACATGCACAGCCTTTTCGGTAACTTTTGCAAACACTGATGGCATAGAAGTAGGTCTAAAATTAGCTACATTATCCCTTTCTCCCTTTTCATAAAGCGGCTTTACTTATGAGTACTTTAATCGGTCAGGAAACTGACCAGTTCTAAAGGAAAAATTGCAAATATGGCTAAATACAGGGCTAACATGTGCAGCACAGTACTTTAACATGCTGCTAGGCACTCCATCATATCCATGAGAGTCCTTAGTCTTCAGTGATATAGTTATTGACTCAATCTCTCTCTTGTTTGTATCACAGAGGAGTATTTCAGACGTCAATCTCAGAAAGGTATTTGCTAAGAAATTTGTATGATTTCCTGTTGGAACTAAATTTTTATTTAGCTTGATTGTGACTACTTCGAACATTTTGATATAATTCGCCCTATGTTTTACATGAAATCATTATCCCACTAGTCAGCCAACTGTGCTGTCTATTACTGCTAGTACCCCATTCAGAATGTTTTAATGGAAAACAACTCTCAAAGAGCATGAGAAATGTGCCATGGAAAGCATTGTATTTATCATCTGTATTATTGGCACTATAAACATCTTGCCACTCTTGTTCCTTGACAAGTTTTAAAAAACACTCTATTGCTGTTGGATTGACTTTCCTACGTTCTTTGTAACTAAATATGACATTGAGTTGAGTACAAAAACCTTTTAGTGTTAAAATTTGTGCATTATGGTCTGAAAGGCCATTCACACTTTTACTAACAGGATGCCCATCTAGTATTGAGGAACGAATAAAAATATTGTCTATGACCGTGCTACTATTCGCCTGCACCCTAGTTTGAAAAAAAAACACAGTTGGCATCAGATCATATGAATTTAGGTGATCTACCAACATCATTTTTCTTGGGACCGAGCGAGGTGGCGCAGTGGTTAAGGCACTGGACTCACATTCGGGAGGACGACGGTTCAGTCCCGCGTTCAGCCATATTGATTCAGGTTTTCCGTGATTTCCCTAAATCACTCCCGGCAAATTCTGGGTTAGTTCCTCTCAAAGGGCATGGCCGACTTCCTTCCCCATCCTTCCCTAATCCGATGAGACCAATGACATCGCTGTCTGGTCTCCTTCCCCAAACAACCCAACCCCCCTTTTTCTTGCACAATCATATACAAAATTAATATTGAAGTCCCCCACATATAACTACTTGCTGGTACTTCCTACAAAGTGAATCAAGAACCCTCTCTAGCTTAAGCAAAAATGCTCTGAAGTTGGAGTTAGAGGCCCTATAAACACAAGCAATTAGAAGTTGAGTTTCACTAAATTCAACAAATGCTGCACAACTTTCAAATATCTGTTCAGTGCAGTGTCGTGATAAGTCTATGGACTCAAATAACGTACTGTTTTTTATGTACGGTGACACCTCCCCACCCCGCAAGAAACTCCTTGAGAAACAGCCAGCTAATATGTAGCCTGGTAAAGGAAGCCTATAAATTATCAATTTATTGAAGTGGTGCTCTGATATACAAATAATTTCAGCGTTAACATCTGTTAGCAGTTCACTAACTTTATCCCTAATAACTCTTATATTCTGATGAAATATGCCAATTCCTTCTCTACTTGGAAACATTACATCCTCTGGAGGAGAGCCCTTAGAGGCACGCCGGCCGCGGTGGTCTTGCGGTTCTAGGCGCTCAGTTCGGAAGCGCGCGACTGCTACGGTCGCACGTTCGAATCCTGCCTCGGGCATGGATGTGTGTGATGTCCTTAGGTTAGTTAGGTTTAATTAGTTCTAAGTTCTAGGCGACTGATGACCCCATATGTTAATTTGCATAGTGCTCAGAGCCATTAGAACCATTTTTGAAACTTAGAAGCACTTCCTTTAAGCAGGTATACCAATCAGCTGACTTCAGTATTAAAAAGGTGCAGCTCTAACACCAACTACTACAGGAATTTTTCCATGAGTGACACCACTACCGCCACCACCACCCACTACACTGTCACCTATAAGCTTAGGTAGCCTCTCCTTCGCATACCTATTGAGGGGAAGGCCATGCCTAGTGAAACCCCATCTACTGATAGACCCAACTGGCACCACTGAGATGTGATCCATGCCCTCTCCCATCAGTGCACTCCCCAGCCCCACAATTACGCGCCCAACAGCCGCATTAAGGTGTGCCCGATCATTATGCTGAAACAGTTGCACGAAAAGCACATTAGTGCCACCAGTTTGAGTAGCTATCTTAACCAAGTCACCACTGACATCATACCCCCTGTCCCTATTGTGACTGCTCCCAGCACCACCCACTATCACTACCTGATCCTCCTTTGTAAAATTCTTACATAACTCCCCTATGCTTTCAGCCACCTGAGCCAACCCTGCATTAGGCTTCACAATGCTTGTGACCTGGTACTCACTCCACAAAACTTCTTGCAAATGCTGGCCCACACCTCTACCCGGTAACTACCTAGCAGCAGAACCTAGGCCTCCTAATTGCTGAGGACGGCTGCAAGTTACCTCCATATACAGCTACACGAGGCTCCTCTCCGCTCAACTTTGACAGTTTGTCGTATCTATTGCATGTATGCAAAGTAAAACTGTCTGACTACCTCCTTTTCCTATCTATCTTCTTGTCACCTGCCAGTTCCCATTCCCCAGCACCCTTCACCCTCCTCAACTTATCTAGTTCCTCCTTTGCGCATTGTAACTGCACCTGAAGGGCACAGATTTTACGCTCCTGCTCCTCTATTAACTTGTTTCTACTACAGATTCTACATTCCCAGGACAGGATCACCCTCAAATGACCACTGGCTTCCCCACTGCATTCCCCCCAATGAAAATACTTTGAACAAATCCCACAGCGTAATCCACTACTCACAAACCTACGACATAGCCATCACTTCTCACTCACGATAAAATTTTACAGTTACTAAAAAAAACTATACGTCTACGTTACCAAAGTTCAGTTACAAAAGCAGCACTATTTAAGAACTAACAACTATGGTCTCGAAATTCTCTGTCTACTAAGAAAGCAGCTTCTTGTATTAACACTACTACAACACAGCCGATACCAATACCAGCAAAACTTCACAAAATTATTGGCTAAAACAAAAAAATTTAAACTAAACGCCAGTTGAAAACTAAAGCACGAAATTTACTAAACGACTTCAACACACTGAAAACTCTATAAAACACAGCGAGCGAACGATTACAAGAGTTTATTAAGTCATTATTTCGCCAAAAATGGCAAGCAACACCACTGCAATCTATTCAGTTTAATAACTGTATTACAGAGCACAAACAAGTTCGTCAGTACTTAACTTATAACCGCTACAGAGGCAGTGCACGCCGCAAAATGTAAACACACTGATGAGGCGCGAGGCTTAGACGAACCATGAAAGCACACTCACAAATAATAGACCACTCGAGTCAATACCACAGGAAGAAAGACTGAGATAAATGAATATCCACAAATAATTTGCTTTTACGGCAAAAATAATAACACAAAAAAACTTTAAAATACGTAAATGAAGTCTAAAATTTATAAAACATTAACAAGCTATTTCAACAGCAGTGCAGCTCACGTGACGTCACACACATGATGATCTGCCCCCCCCCCCCCTTGGGAAGGTGCCTATCTACCCCACCTTCGAAATATGCCTATCTATCCCCCTCAGAAGATATCTACCGAGCTACCCATCCATGGAAGATCTCTGTCAACCTGCACCTCCCCTCCCCCCTCAGATGATGTCTGTATACCTACCCACACCCTTGGAATATGTCTGTCTACCTAAACCCCCTCCCCTTAGAATATGTATGACTACCTACCCCTCCCCACAGAATATGAATGTCAACCTACCCCACCCCTCGGGAGATGTCTGTGTACCCACCCCTCCCAGAAGATATCTACCTACACCTCCCACATCGGAAGATTTCATACTACCTCTACCCCATCGAAAGCTGTCTGTCTCTCATCGCCCCACCACCTAATATGTAATTCTACCTACTTGCCTCGTTAGAAAATGTCAGTCTACGTAACTCTCCACAGGAGATGTCTATCTACCTACCCCCTCGGCAGATGTCTGCCTACGTCACCCCCCTAAGGAAGATGTTTGTCCACCTACCTCACCCTGTGAAGATGTCTATCTACACCCCCACAAAAACTCTCTCCCCACCTCGTAAGATGTCTATCACCCTGAAAGATGTCTCTCAACCCCCCCCCCCCCCCCCACACTAAGGAGATGTCTATCTACCTACCTGCCCTCTCGGAATTTGTCTGTCGACCTATCCCAACCCCTACTCAGCCCCCCCACTCGGAAGTTGTTTACCCCTGTCTCGGAAGATGTCTAGCGACCCCCAAACTTTGGAAGGTGTCTTCCAGCCCCTCAGGCGATGTCTGTCTACCCCCCCCCCCCTCAGAAGATGTCTGTCAGCATACCAACCACCCTGGAATTAGTCTGTCTACCTACCAACTGCCTCGGAATATATCTGTCTACCTCCCACCTCGGAAAATGTCTTCCAAACACAGTCTCAGAAGAGCCCAGTCTACCAACTGCCAAATTTCAACCCCCGGAAGATTTCTATCCAACCCCCCCCCCCCACTTGGAATATGTCTATCTACCTCCACTCTCGGTAGCTATCTACACCCCCCTCTCAGAGAATCTCTAACCCCACTCTCATAGGATGTCTGTCTACCTACCCTCACCACCATTCGAAGATGTCTACCCCTTGGAGGATGTCTACTCCACCTGGAATATGTCTGTCTACCCACGTTGGATGATGTCTGTCTATCTACTCAGCCCCCCTGGGAAGATATCTGTTAAACTACCACCCCTTGGAATTTGTTTATCTATCATTACCTGCACAAAATATGTCCATCAACCTACAATCTCCTTCTGAAGATGTCTGTCTACCTACAGCTCCCGCTTGGAAGATGTCTGTCTACCTACAACCCCTCAGAAGACGTCTGTCTACCTATCTCCACATCAGAAAATGTCTGTCTCTCATCTCCCCACCCTTGGAATATGTCTGTCTACCTACACTCCCCATCGGAAATGTCTGTCTACCTAAGCTCCCTCAAACCATGTCCGATTAGCTATCCATCCCGGAAGATGTCTGTCTACCTACCCAACCATCAGAAGATGTCTGTCTACCTACCCCTCCCCCTCGGAAAATGTCTGTCTCTCATCCCCCTACCCTGAGTATATGTCTGTCTACTTACCTGCCCCCCTTGGAAAGATGTCTGTATACCTAAACCCAGCCCTCAGAAGATGTATGACTACCTACCCCTCCCATTGGAAGATACATGTTTTCCAACCCTCCCTTCAGAATATTTCTGCCTACCTACCATCTATCACAAAGGTTGTCTGTCAGCCTACAATTCCTTACAGGTGTCTGTCTACATACCCACCCACACTCGGAAAAAGTTTGTCTACCTGCCACTCCTTAGGAAATGTCGGTTACCAAACCCCTTAGAAGATGTCTGTCTACCTATACACCTCTGATGACGACTGTCTACCTAACCCCCCTCTGTAGATGCCTGTCTACCTACCCCCTTGGAATATGTCCGTCCTCCTACAACTCTTCAGAATATGTCTGCCTACCTACCCCCCTCTCGTAAGATATCTGTCTACATATCCCCCCCCCCCCCCGCATGATCTGTCTACCTACCCCCTTCCCCTGTCATAAGATGAATGTCTACCTAAACCCCTCAGAAGATGTATGCCTATCTACCCCCTTCAAATGATTCGATTTTATCCCTCCTGTGGGAGATATCTGTCTCCCTACCCCTACCTCTGAGGATATCTGTCTGCCTACCCCCCCCCCCCTCCCGGAAGTTGTTAAACTACCACTCCTCTGGGAAGATATCTACTCCCACATCAGAGAATGTCCACACCCCTCTTGGAGGATGTCTGTATACCAAAACGCATACTTTGGAAGATGTCTCACCCCCTTTGAAAGATGTCTGTCTACAATGAACACCCCGCAGAAGATGTCTGTGTACTGAACTCACCCTCAGAATATATCTCCTCCTAACCTACCCCCCCCCCCCCTCCCTTGGAATATGTCTGTCTACCTATCCATTTCCCATAAGAAGATGACCTTATTCCCCTCAGAAGGTGTATGTCTACATGCCACGCCTCGGAACATGTCTGCCTACCTAAAACCCTCGGAAGAGGTCCATCTACCTCGCATCTTGGAAGATATTTATTTACACCCCTCTAGGAAGATATCTACCCCTGTCTTGGAGGATGACTACCTCCCTCTCGGATGATGTCTATCCTCTCTCTGAAGATGTCTGTCTACATACCCTCCTCTCGAAAGATATTTCTCCTCCCTCAGATGATGTAAGTCTATCAACCCTCAAATGGAAAATGTCTGTCCTCCTAATCCCCCTCGGAAGATGTCAGTATACCTACCCACCTGTCTGTCTATGTACCCCCACTCCCATGATGTCTGTCTACCTCCCCCTTAGGTATATGTCTGTATACCTACACCCATTCGGAAGATGTCTGTATACCAAACACCCCTCTGAAGATGACTATCTACCTACCCTGCCTCAGAAGGTGTCAGTTTACCTAACCCTTCGTCGGAAGATGCCTGTCTACAAAACTTCACTGGGAAGATGTCTGCCTACCTAACCCTGTCCATGATAATTGTCTGTTTACCAACACCTCTGCTTCGGAAGAGGTCTGTCTACCTACTTACACCCCTTGGAAGATGTCTCTCTACATCCCTCCAGTCATAAAGTATTGTCTACCAACCCATACTTCTGAATATGTCTGTCTACCTACCCCAGAAGATGATTGTCTAATTACCCCCTCATCTGAAGATGTCTGTCTACCTAGACCCCACTTGGAAAATGTATGTCTATGTACACCCCTCGGAAAATGTCTGTCTCCCTACACCCCCTCAGAAGATGTGTGTCTACCTACATGAACTTTTGTATGATATCTATCTATGACGCCCGCACTTGGAAGATGTTTGTCTACCTACCGCACCCATTGGAATATGACTGTCTATGTACCCACCAACCATCGGAAGATGTATGTCCATCTACACATCCCCCTCAGAAGATGTCTGTCTACCTACACTCATCAGAAGATGTTGTCTACTTTCCACCATTTGAAAATGTCTCTCTACCTACCGCTCTTGGCAAATGTCATTCTACACCACCCCTCTGAAGAGGTCAGTTTACCTACAACCCCCCAGAAGAAGTCTGTCTAACTCCCCCCCTCTCAAAAAGTGTCTATAGTCACCCTGCCTCGGACAATGTCTCTCTGCCTACGCCCCATCATGGAAGATGTCAGTCTACCCACCCACCCATCAGAAGAAGGCTGTCTACAACCATCCCCTCACATGATATGTCTGCCTACCAACCTCCTATTGGAAGATGTCTGGCTACCTACCCCACCCTACATCTGAAGATGTCTGTCTACCAACCCTCCACTTGGAAGACGTCTGTCCTCCTACAACCCCTCAGAAGATGTCAGTCTTCATAACCCCTCTCAGACGTTATCTGCCTAAATACCCCTCCTCGGATGGTTTCTGTCTACCTACACCCACAACCCGTCATAATATGAATGTTTACCTAAACCCCTCAGAATCTGTATATTTATCTACCACACCTTGAATGATTTGTCTCTATCTTATCCCTATCTCGGAAGATGTCTGTCTCCCAACCCACCCCCTCTGAGGATGTCTGTATACCTACCCCCCCTTTCTCGAAAGTTGTCTGTCTACATTCACCACACATTTAAACATGTCTATCTATGTACTCCTCTGGGAAGATATGTATCTATTGCCGCCATGGAAGAAAAGTATCTCCCCCCTCTCGGAATATGTCAATCTACCACTCCTCTCAGAAGATATACACTCCCCATCTGAGAATGTCTACATCCTCTCTCGTAGGATGTCTGTCTACCAAACTGCATCCTTTAGAAGGTGCTTCCCACCCCTTGGAAGATGTCTGTCTTCCAACACCCCCCTTCCCCCCCTTGGAAGATGTCTTTCTACCGCACCCAGGCTCAGAAGATGTCTCCATACCTAACACTCCTCGGAAGATGTCTTTCTACCTACCCACCCCCATCAGAAGATGACTGTCGACGTTATCTCCCTCACAGAATGTCTAGGCCCCTCTCGGAGGATACTGTCTACCAAACTGCATCCTTTAGAAGATGTTTCCCACCCCTTGAAAGATATCTGTCTTCCAACACCCCCCCCCCCCCCTTGGAAGATGCCTGTCTACCGAATCCAGCCTCAGAAGATGCCTCCATACCTACCACCACTCGGAAGATGTCTGTCTACCCACCCACCCCGATCAGAAGATGACTGTCGACGTTATCCCCCTCAGAAGATGTCTGTCTACATACCCTCCCTCAGAAGATGTCTGCCTAGCTAAGACCAGTGGAAGATGTACAACTGCCTCCCATCTTGGAAGACATCTACTCCCCCTCTCGGAGGATGACTATCTCCCTCTCGGAGGATGACTACCTCCTCTCTGAAGATGTCCGTCTATGTACCCTCCCCTCAAAAGATGTCTCTCCCCCCTCAGATGATTTATGTCTACCAACCCCCACATGGAAAATGTCTGTCCTTCTAACCCCCTTGGATGATGTCTGTGTACCTACCCAACTGGAAGATGGCTGTCTACCTACCACCACTCGGGACATGTCTGTCTACCTTCCCCCTAGGTATATGTCTGTAAACCTACACCCCTTCGGAAAATGTCTGTCTACCTACCCCATCACTTCAGAAGATGTAATTCTACTTACCACACATCGGAAAGTGTCAGTCTACCTATGCCCCACCCTCAGAAACTATCTGTCTACCTTGCCCCTTTGGAAGATGTCAGTTTACCAACGCCACTCAAAAGATGTCTGCTTACCTACTCTCCCATCCAAAGATGTCTTTCTACCTACCCCCTCTCGGAAGATTTTGTCTACCCCCTCTCTGAGATGTCATTCTACACCCACTTGGAAGATGCCTATCTAAACCCCTGGGATGAAATCCCTCCCTCTAAAAATGCCTACCTAAACCCTTCCACATCGGAAGATGCCAATCTAGCTCCCTTCAGCTGATGCCTACCAACACCCACCTCATAAGATTATCTATCCATACCTTCCTCGGAAGAGGTGTATCTACCCCCACCTCAGAAGATGTCTATCCCCCACGCGGATGTCTATAACTCACCTCATGAAAGATGCCTGTCTATCAACCCCCTCCTCTCAGAATATGTATGTCTACCTACCCCACCCCTGTTAAGATTTCCATCTAGCCCCTCCTCTCAGAGAACATTTATCCTAGACTCAGAAGAGTTCTACAGCCTTCCTTCATTTGGAATGTGTCTACTGCCCATTCTGTATATGTTTGTCTACCTCCAAATTCTAGGAAGATGTCTGTATGTCTGTCTACCTCACAAACTCCGGACAAGTCTATCTATCCCCACTATGGAAGAAATATATCTAAACCCCTCTCTGATTATGTCTATCTACCCTCCTTGCCAAAGATATCTACACCCCATCTTCAAGGAGCTCTATCCCCCCTTCATGAAAGATGCCTGTTTATCTACCCGAACCCATCAGAAGACGTAAGTGTACATACCATCACTCCCCACAGAAGATGTCTGTCTACTTACCGACATTTCTTGGAAGATGTCTGTCTACTGACCCCCCCCCCCCCCAACCTTTGAAGATGTCTGACTACTCACCTTCCCCCATGGAAGAATACTATCTCCCCCCTCCCAGAAGATGTCAATCTACTCTCCCCCTCGAAAATATCTCCCCCCCCCCCCGGAAAATGTCTACCTCCCCTATCTGGCCCCAATCGAAAAATGTCTCCCCCCTTGGAAAATGTCGGTCTACCAAGCCTCCCCCTTGAAGACGTATGACTAAGAAACAACCCCTCAGAAGATGTCTGTCTTACTACCCCTCCTTGGAATTGTTTGTCTACCATTATCACCACAGAAGCTGTCTCTCCCCCCTCTTGGAAGATGTCTGTCTACCTACCACCATTCAGAAGATGTCTGACCATGTACCCTGCTTTGGAATATGTCTGTCTACCTACCCCTCGTGGAAGATGTGTGTCTTCCTACCTCCCCACAGAAGATGTAGGTAAACAGATATCTTTCAAGAGGGAGTAGGTAGACAGACATCTTGCAAGGGTGTGGTATGTAGACAGAAATTACCAAGGGGTGGGGAATAATTAGACAGACTTCTTCCGAGGGGGGGGGGGTAGGTATACATACATTTTCTGAGTGTTCGTAGGTAGACAATCTTCTGAGGGGGTAGGCAGAAAGGCACCTTTCGAGGGGGTTTGTTGACAGACATCTCCCATTGGTGGGTTGGTAGACAGCCATCTTCTGATGGGTGTACTTAGACAGACATCATCTAGAGGGGTAAGTAGACCAACATCTTCCAAGGGGGGTAGGTAGACAGAAATCTTCGGAGGGTGTAGGTAGACAGACATCCTCGGAGGATGGGGGCAGGGGGTAGGTAGATAGACATCATCTGTGGAGGTGTGGATAAACAGACATCTTCTGAGAGGTAGGTAGACAGACATTTACCGAGTAGGTAGACAGATATCTCCCAAAGGGGGGGGGGGGATAGGTAGACAGAGACTTTCCTGGTGGGTGGTTTGAGAATCTCCTGATGGGGGGTTGGTAAACAGACTTCTTCTTAAGGGGGTAGGTACACAGACGTCTACTGTTGGTGCGGGACAAATAGACATAATTCTTCTGAGGCTGGGGATGATAGACATCTTCCGAAGGAGGGCACGTAGACAGACATGTTCCAAGTTGGGCAGACTGACAGACATCTTCCGGGGAGTAGAAAGACATAGATGTTCCAAGGGTGGTAGGTAGACAGACATCTTCTGTGGGGGAGTAGGTTGGCAGACGTCATCTTAGTTTGGGTATGTAGACAGACATCTTCCAAGGGGAGGGAGTATATAGGAAGATACCTTCTGAGGGGGATGATAGACATCTTATGGGAGTAGGTAAACAGACATAGTTGACAGACATATACATTCAGAGGGGGTAGTTAGACAGACATCTTCTGAGTGGTGGAAAATAGACCACTTCCAAGGGGGAGGTAGGCATCTTCCTAAGTGAGCGGGAAGGTTGCCTGACATCTTCCATGGGGTAGGTAGCCAATCATCTTCCAAAGATGGGTTGGGTAGGCAGATATATTCAATGGGGGGTAGGTAGACAGACATCTTCTGAGATGGTGGTAGATAGACATTTCTGAGTTGGGGTAGAAAGGCATCGTCCAAGATGGGTAGATAGGAATCTTCCGTGCGTGGATGGGGTAGGTAGACAGACATTTTCGGAAAGGGGTGTAAGTAGACTGGCATCTTCTGTACGGGGGTAGGTAGACAATCATCTTCTGAGGGGGATGGGTACACAGACCTCTTCCGGGGGTGGGTAGACAGACATCATCTGAGGGGGGGTTGATAGACATGTTCTGCCAGTATTAGAAAGGCATCTTTGTGGGTGGAGCGGGCAGTTAGACAGACATCTTCCAAAGGGAGGCAGGTAGAGGGACATCTAGCACATGGGAGTAGGTAGACAATCATCTTCTGAGGGGGAAGATGGGTACACCAACGTTTTTGAGGGCGGGAGGTAGACAGTCATCTTTGGAGGTTGGGTATGTAGACAGACACCTTAGATAGGGGGTATAGGTAGACAGACTTCTAGTTAGGGGTTAGATAGAAATTCCTCCGAGGGGGGGGGTAGATAGACAGACTTTTCCTTAGGGGGGATGGTTGGTAGTAAGACATCTTCTGAGGGAATTTAGGTAGACAGACATATTCTGAGGGCTGATAGGTAATCTTCCTATAGCAGAAGGGCAGGTAGACAAACATCTTCTGATTGTGGTTGGGAAAAGTGCCATCTTCTGGGGGTATGTTGACAGACATCTTCTGATGGGGTGGTAGATGGACATCTGATGAGGGAGGTTGATAGACTTTTTCCAAGGGGGGGGGGTAAGACTGACATCTTCTGAGGTGGGGACTGGTAGACTGACATCTTCTGATGGGTGTGTTGGTAACAGACTTCTTCTAAGGGAGGCAGTAGATAGACAGAAATCTTCTGGGGGGGGTGGTTATGTAGACAGACATCTTCTGAGGATGGTAGGTAGACATACGTCTTCTGAGGATGAGGGGGGGGGGGGGGGTAGGTAGATAGACATCATCTGAGGAGGTGTAGGTAGACAGAAACCTTCTGAGGGGGTAGGTAGACAGACATTTTCTGAGGGGTTTTGTAGGTAGAGAGGTATCTTCCAAGAGGGGGTAGGGAGACAGAGACCTTCCTAGGGGGTAGTTGGACAGACTTCTCCTGATGTAAAGTTGGTAAACATACTTCTTCTGAGATGGGCTGGAAATACAGACATCTTCCAAGGGTGTGGGACAGATAGACACACATCTACTGAGTTTGGTGATGTTAGACATTTTCCAAAGGGGGGCACATTGACGGACATTTTCCGAGTTGGGCAGGTAGACATATATCTTTGAAGGGGTAGACAGACATACATCTTCCAAGGGTGGTAGATAGACATTTTCTGAAGGGGTGGTACACTGGCCGACATCTTCTGAGGAGGGGGTAGATAAACAATTTCTGAGCTGGGGTAGAAAGGCATCTTCCAAGGTGATTAGATAAGCATCTTCCATGAGTGGATGGGGTAGATAGATAGACATTTCCCGAAGGGGTGGGGTAGGTAGTGAGACATCTTACATACAGGGGTAGGTAGACAATCATTTTCTGAGGGGAAGATGGGTACAGAGATGTTTTACTGGGGGTAGGTAGACAGACATCTTCAAGGGGGTAGGTAGACAGACAACTGAGGGGGGGGGGGGTTGTTAGACAGACATGTTCTGAGGTTTTTTTTAAGTAGACAGATATCTTCTGAGCAGGGGTAGTAGACATACAGCTTCAGAGGATGAGGGATATGTAGACAGACATCTTCTAAGGTAGCGTAGGTAGAGAGACAATTAGTGAGGGGGTAGGTAGACAGACATTATCCGAGGCTGGGTTGTAGGTAGACAGAAATAATCTGAGGGGGTGTAGTTAGACAAGTATTTTCTGCGGCTAGGGGTATGTAGACAGACATTGTCCATGGGGATAGTTAGACACGCCTTCTGAGGTATGGGGAGTAGGAAGACTGACATTTCCTGAGGATGGTAGGTAGGGTGTCACTTTCGAAGGGGGGAGGGGGTGGGGGGTAGTGAGAGAGACTTCATAGGAGGTGGGGGATGCTGGTAGATAGACATGTTCTGAGGGAGGGAGGGAGATAGACATGTTCAGAGGGAGGGGTGGTAGGAAGCAATATTCCGAATGAGTGTAGGTAGACATACATATTCCGAGGGGTGGTTGGTAGGCAGACATCTTCTGAGGTGGGGTAGGTAGGCAGTCGTTTTCTGAATTTGGGTATGTTGACAGACATCTTCCAATAGAAGTGGGTATGAAGGCAGATATCTTCGTAGGGGGAGCTAGGTAGCCAGACGTCTTCCGAGGGTGTTGGGTATGTAGGCATACATCTTCAAGGGCAGTTGGTAGACCGATATTTTCCAATGGGGGTAGGTAAACACACATACTACGAGTGGTGGTAGGTAAACACATCTTCTATGGGGTAGGTAGACAATCATCTTCCGAGGTGGGGTTGGTAGACATTCATTATCTGGGGTGTAGGTAGACTAACATTTTCGAGAGGGGTAGGACAGATATCTTCTGAGGGTGGTGTATTGGACAGACATCTTCCGAGCGGGTGTAGATAGACAACTTATGTAGGTGGTAGACAGACATCTGCTGACTGGGGGGGGGGGGGGGGGTAGGTAGACAGACATGTTTCAAGGGTAGGGTAGATAGATATACTACTTCTGAGGGGGGTGGTAGGTAGAGAGACATCTTCTGAGAGGGGGCTGGTAGACAGATATTTTCCGTGAGGTGTTATAGGTAGACAGAAATCTTCCAAGGGGGGGTAGGTCGACTGACATTTTCTGAGGGGGCAGGTAGACAGACAACTTCTGGGGGGTAGATAGACATACATGTTCAGTTTGGGTGCATAAACAGAGACCTTCTGAGGTGGGTTAGGTTGGCAGCTATCTTATTATTAGTTTTGGCATGTAGAGGAGTATTGGTAGACAGGTATCTTCCGAGGGGGGTATGTAGACTGACATTGTCTAAGGTAGTTAGGTAGACATACACATCCCACAGGCAGATAGATGGACAGACATCTTCTGAGGGGGGTTAGGTAGCCATACATCTTCCGACAGGAGAGTTGGTGGACAGACACCTTCCAAGGATGGGGGGTAGGCAGACAGATATTTTCCAAGCGAGATTTAGGTAGACAGGCATTTTCCAAGGAGGGGTAGGTAGACATACATCTTCCGAGGATGGTTGGGGTAGGAAGACAGACAGTGTGGGGTAGGTAGACAGACATCTTATTAGAGGGTGTATGTAGACAGACAGTTTCCGAGGGCAGGTTGTAGGTAGACAGATATCTTACAGGGGGTGGAGTAAGTAGGCACGTATTTTCCAAGGCTGAGAGTATATAGATAGACATAGTCCCGGTGGGCAATTAGACCGATATCTCCTGAGGGAGGGTAGGTACACAGACATCTTCAGAGTGGGAGGATAGGTAGACAGACACCTTCTAAGAGTGGGATGATAGACATCTTTCCAACTGGGAAAGATAGACATTTTACGAGGGGTAGACACAGATATTACGAGGGGGGGGGGTAGGTAGAAAGATTTCTTATAAGGTGGGGTAGGTTGGTAGACATCTTCTGAGGTTGAGTATGTAGGCACCAAGGGTAGAGGATATGAAGACATATATCTTCCGAGGGGGGGGGGGCAAGGTAGACAGAAAATCTCCAACAGAGGGATGATAAACTTCTTCCGAGGGGGGTAGGTATGCAGACATCATATGAGGGGGTGTAGGAAGACATACATATACCAAGGCAGGGTAGGTAGACAAAAATCGTCTGAGGGGGGTTGGAAGATAGACATCTTCTGAGGGGCGAATGGAATACATACATCTTCCGAGGGGGTAGGAAGACAAAGTCCTCCAAGGGGGGGGGGGGAGATTAACAGACATCCACCAAGGGGGTTAGATGTATGGTCATCTTCTGTTGTAGTGGGAGGGGGCAGGTAGGCTTCCATCTTCTGGGTGGTCAGTAGACAATCATCTTCTGAGTTGTGGTTCAGTAGGCAATCATGTTCAGAGGGGGGTAGGTAGACAGACATCTTCCGAGGTGGGATGATAGACATCTTCCAAAGGGGTGGAAAGTAGACAGGCATTTTACAAAGTGGGGTGCAGGTGGACTGACATCTCCCATGCAGTAGGTGGAAAATCATATTCCGAGGTCGGGTTAGATATACAGACATATTCCGAGGGAGGTGGTAGGTAGACAGCCATCTTCCGAGTGGGGATAGATAGACATACTTTTCCCGAGAGGGGGTTGGGTAGACAGGCATTTACCGAGGGGGTGGAGGGTAGGTAGATAGACATCTTCTGAAGGGGGGTAGGTAGACAGACATCTCCCGAGGAGGGGTGATAGACATACAACTTTCGAGGGGCAGTAGGTAGACAGACATTTTCTGTTGGAGGGGTTGATTGACAGGCATCTTTCAGAAGTGAGGGGGTGCAGGTAGACTGAAATCTTCCGGGGGTAGGTAGACAATCATCTTCTGAGGGGAGTGTTGGGTAGACAGACATCCTCCGGGTTTTGGTAGACATAAATATTCCAAGGTGGGCAGGTAGACAGACATTTTCTGAGGGAGGGCCAGGTTGACAGACATCTTCAAATGGCGGGTTGGTAGACACACAACTTATGAGTGGGGGCATAGGTAGAGAGACATGTCCGGAAGTGGGGTAGGTAGACACACATGTTCCGAGGGGAGTGGTAGCTAGTCATACATATTCCGAGTGTGTGTTTATGTGGGCAGACATCTTCCAAGAGGGGCTAGGTAGACAAACATCTTCCAAGGGGGGGGGGGGTAAGTAGACAGACATCTTCCATGTGGGGTATGTAGACAGACATATTCTGACAGGGTGAGGCAGGCATATACCGCGGTTCGGTAGATAGACAGGCATCTTCGAGGGTGTGCTAGCTAGACATACACCTTCCGAGGGTAGTGGTAGGAAGTCATACATCTTCCAAAGCGGTTTTTTCGGTTGTCAAATGTCTTCCAAGAGGGGGGTCTGCACACATACATACTCCAGGGATGGGAGGAGGGTTTGACAGAGATCTTCGGAGGTGGGGTAGTCAGTTACACATCTTTTGAAGTGGGTGTAGGTAGGCAGACACCATCTAAATGGCGGTACCTAGGCAGATAGGCAAACATCTTCGGGGGGGGGGGGGGGAGGTAGGTAGACAGACAGTTTCTGATTGTGAGAATGGTGGTGGTGGTGGTTAGTGTTTAACGTCCCGTCGACAACGAGGTCATTAGAGACGGAGCGCAAGCTCGGGTTAGGGAAGGATTGGGAAAGAAATTGGCCATGCCCTTTCAAAGGAACCATCCCGGCATTTGCCTGAAACGATTTAGGGTAATCACGGAAAACCTAAATCAGTATGGCCGGAGACGGGATTGAACCGTCGTCCTCCCGAATGCGAGTCCAGTGTGCTAACCACTGTACCACCTCTCTCGATGTGTGAGAATGGTAGACAGACAGATAGGGTGGGAGATCAGAGAGAGTCATATTCTGAGGGTGGGGTATGTAGACAGCCATCTTCTGAGGGGGTAGATAAGAGTCTTCTGAAGGTGATGGAGAGATAGTCATCTTCCAAGTGCAGGTAGATAGGAATCTTCTGAGTTGGGGTAGCTTCCGAGCTAGGCGATAGATAGGCATCTTCACAGGGGGGGATGTTAGATTGGCATCTTATGGGGTGGGGGGGGGGGCGAGTAGACAAACATCACCCGATAGGTGGTATGTATAGAGACATCTTCCATGGAGTAGTAGGTAGGCAAACATCTTCTGAAGGGTGGGTTAGGGAGACAGACATCATCCACGTGCGGAGTAGGTAGTGAGTGATCTTCTGAGGGGGGTGGGGGATGTAGATAGAAAGACATATTTTGAGAGGCTGGTAGGTAGGCAGACATGTTCCAAACGAGGGGGGGGGGGGGGGTTAGGTAGACAGGTATCTTCCGAGGGTGTGTAGGTAGACAGTCATCTTCTGAGGGGGGGGAGGGGGTGGGAAAACTGACGTTTTCCGGTTGGGGGGATAAGTAGAGAGTCATCTTCTGAGGGGGAAGTGGGTAGACACACATTTTCAGAAGGCGTGAGTAGGTAGACAGACATATTACGAGGGGGGGGGGGGGTGGCGGGTGTACGTAGACAGTCATCTTACGAGGGCGGAGGGGGGTAAAAAGACAGACATGTTCCAAGGTCCTCTATCAACTGCAAGACACCAGAACCGGCCTACAGTTGAATTTTCGATACCTAAAACTTGAGTAGTACTACTTCTTACCTGCCGATTGCATCAAATGAGAAGCTCCTATTTTGTTGTTTGTGGTGCGACCGCATACCACAGCACATGACGTAAGTTTCCAGATGTATATGTAAACAGTTCCGTGAGCAAAGCTGCCACTGCGACGATCTGGCATTACGATTAGGCGCGTGAGTGCGTGTGAAATCGCTCTCTAAGTTTTCATACATTTATAGGTTTCAGATACATATTTTAACGGTTTTTGTGATAATATTTACTATATAAGATACTTATTAGTGGTTTCTTCATTCACCTCCGCCTTTCTTGGGTTGTGACCTGATATTTGCGAGTGTTTCGTATCGAGCAACTTAACTTCTTACCTGTGTTTACATTCCGCGCTGACCAGTTGCAGCTGTAGCGGGACATCCAAAGCTAAGTACTAATTAGTTGTTTGTGTATAGTGGTTTATTTTGGAACTTTAGTAGTCTTCAATCGCTGTTCTTGTTGTTTCCTGGTGAAATAATTTCAGAAGAAATTGTCGCGAACTGTTTTCAGTTTCGTTACTGTGCCATTAGACGTTTGATAATCTTTCTGTTTTACCTTTTGTTTTATTTGCTGTTAATAAATACTGTTAATAATAGTAGCTACTTCCCTTGTACAGCAAGATTATGATTATTGTAGTCAGTTTTTTAACAGATTCTTATTGTACTAACGGAACTTAAATAAATGCGAAAGGTTTTCTTAGGTTTTTACTACATATTAACACGTTTCACATTTCCCCGTGCAACGTGGCGTTCAGACCTCGTTTGATGCAAAAGCTTGAGGTCCTCGATCATGTCCAAGGCACCAAAGCCGGCTAATAAGTCAGTAATCGATAACTAAAACTTGAATTGTACTGCTTCTTACTGGCCAAATACATCTTCTTAACACCTTCTTCTGTCTTCTACTGTGGTGCTTTTAGTGTCTCCGCAAACCGCAGCAGGCGACATAAGTTTGCAGACTATAAATTTAACCGTCTCAGAGCGTAAAGCGGCCGATGTGACGATCTGCCAATAAGTCGATTCGACAGCAAATGAAGAAAACGGTCGGATTTCTTAGGTTTTTACTACAAATGGACACTTTTCCCATCATCCCGTGCAACGTGGCGTCCAGACCGCGTTTCATGCAAAATCTTAAGGCCCTAGCTCATGTCCAAGGTACCAAAGCAGGCTAATAAGTCAATAAATGATAACTAAAATTTTAATTGTACTGCTTATTACTTGTTCTTTCTCGCTGATTACACCAACTGAGAAGCTTCATCTGTGTTCTACTGTGATGCTTTGACTGTCTCCGCATAACGCAGCACGCGACATAAGCGTGAAGACGATATATGTAACAGTTTCAGAGAGAAAAGCGGCCAATATGACGATCTGGCAGTAAATCGATTAAATAGAAAATGACGAAAACGGGAGGATTTCTCAGGTTTTTACTACATACGAACACTTTTCACATTCTCAGGCGCAACGTGGCAGACAGACCTCGTTTCATGAACAATCTCAAGGTCATAGCTCATCTCCAAATAACCAAAGCCGGTTAATAAGTCAATAATAGATAAGTAAAATGTGAATTGTAATGCTTCGTACTAGAAGATTGCATCTTCTGAGAGTCTTCTTCTGTGTTCTACTATGGTGCTTTTATTGTCTCCGTATACCGCAGCACGCGACTTAGCTTTGCAGACGATAAATGTAACCGTTTCAGAGTGAAGAGTGGCCAATGTGACGATCTCACTTTAAGACGATTTGATAACAAATGACGAAAACGGACGGATTTCACAGGTTTTTACTACTTTTGAACACTTTTCACATTCTCCCTTGTGCTAGTTCTTCTTTCGTGCAAAATTGTAAGGTCCTAGCTCAAGTCCTAGGCACCAAAGAAGGCTAAAAAGTCAATAATCGATAACTAAAACTTGAATTGTACTGCTTCTTACTGCCTATTACATCAACTTAGAAGCCTCTTATGTGTTCTGCTATGCTGCTTTTAGTGTCTACGCATACCGCAGCACGCGACATAGATTTGCAGTCGATAAATGTAACCGTTTCAGAGAGAAGACCGGCCAATGTGACGATCTAGCTAAAAGCCGATTCGATAACAAATGACGAAAACGGACTGATTTCTCTGGTTTTTACTACGAATGAACACTTTTCACACTCTCTCGTGCAACGCGGCTGCTAGACCTCCCATCATGCAAAATCGTAAGGTCCTAGCTCATGTCAAAGGCACCAAAGTCTAAAAAGACAATAATCGATATCTAAAACTTGTGTTGTATTACTTCTTACTAGCTATTACATCAACTTAGAAGCTTCATCTGAGTTCTACTATGGTGCTTTTAGTATCTCCGCATACGCAGCACGCGCCATAGCTTTGCAGACGATAAATTTAACCGTATCAGAGAGAGGAGCGTCTAATCTGACGATCTGGCATTAAGTCGATTCGATAGCAAATGACAAAAACTGGCGGGTTTCTCAGGTTATCACTACATATGAACACTTTTGCACATTCCCCCGAGCAATGCGGCTACTAGAGCTCCCTTCATGCAAAATCTGAAGGTCCTAGCTCATGCCCAACGCAACAAAGCCGTCTACAAAATCAATAATCGATAGCTAAACTTAAATTGTACTGCTTCGTACTGGCTATCACATCAACTTAGAAGCTTCTTCTGTGTTCTACTATGGTGATTTTAGTGTTTCGGCATACCGCAGCACGCGACATAGCTTTGCAGACGATAAGTGTAACCGTTTCAGAGAGAAGTACGGCCAATATGACGATCTTGCATTAAGTCGATTCGATAGCAAATGACCATAACGGGCGGGTTTATCAGGTTTTCACAACATATGAACACTTTTCACATTCACCTGTGCAACGCGGTTGTTAGACCTCTCTTCATGCAAAATCGTAATGTCCTAGCTCATGTCCAAGGCAATAAAACCGTCTAAAAATTCAATAATCGATATCTAAAATTTGAATTGTACTGCTTCGTACTAGCTATCACATCAACTTAGAAGATTCTTCTGTGTTCTATTATGGTGCTTTTAGTATCTCCGCATACCGCAGCACGCGACATCCCTTTCCTCACGATAAATATAACCTTTTCAGGGAGAATACCGGCCAATATGACGATCTGGCAAAAGTCGATTCGATAGCAAATGACGAAAACGGGCGGATTTCTCAGGTTTTCACTACATAAGAACACTTTTGACATTCCCCCGTGCAACGCTGCTGCCAGATCTCCCTTCATGCAAAACTTTCAGTTCTTAGCTCATGTCTAAGGCACCAAAGCCGGCAAAAAAGTCAATAACAGATAACTGAAACTTGAATTGTACTGCTTCGTACTGGCTATCACATCAACTTAGAAGTTTCTTCTGTGTTCTATTATGGAGCTTTTAGTGTCTCCGCGTACCGCAGCACGCGACATAGCTTTGCACACGATAAATGTAACCATTTCAGAGACAAGAGTGGCCAATATGACGATCTGGCATTAAGTCGATTCGATAGCAAATGACGAAAACGAGCGGATTTCTTAGGTATTCACTACATACGATCACTTTTCACACTCCCCCGTGCAACGCGGCTGCTATTCTCCTTTCATGCAAGGTCGTAAGTCCTAGCGCATTTCCATGGCACCAAAATCGTCTAAAAAGTCAGTAATCGATAACTAAATCTTGAATTGTACTGCTTCGTACTGGCTATAACATCGACCTAGAAGCTTCTTCTGTGTTCTATTATGGTGCTTCTAGTGTCTCCGCATACCACAGCACGCGACATAGCTTTGCACACGATAAATGTATCCTTTTCAGAGAGAAGAGCGGCCAATATGACGATCTCGCATTAAGTCGAATCGATAGCAAATGACGAAAACGGGAGGGTTTCTCAGGTTTTCACTACATATGAACACTTTTCACATTCCCCCGTAAAACACGGCTGCTAGAACTCCCTCATGCAAAATCTTAAGGTCCTAGCTCATGTCCAAGGCACCAAAACCGTCTAAAAAGTCAATAATCGATAACTAAAACTTGAATTGTACTGCTTCTTACTGGTTATCACAACAGCTTAGAAACTTCATCAGTGTTGTATTATGGTGCTTTTAGTGTCTCCGCATACTGCAGCACGAGACCTAGCTTTGCACACGATAAATGTAACCGTTTCAGTTAGAAGAGCGGCCAATATGACGATCTGGCATTAAGTCGATTCGATAGCAAATGACGAAAACGGGCGGATCTCTCAGGTTTTCACTACATATGAACATTTTTCACATTCCCCCGTGCAACGCGGCTGCTAGACCTCCCTTCATGCAAGGTCGTAAGGTCCTACCTCATGTCGAAGGCACCAAAATAGTCTAAAAATTCAATAATCGATAACTAAAACTTGAATTGTACTGCTTCGTACAGGCTATCACATCAACTTAGAAGCTTCATCTGTGTTCTGTTATGGTGCTTTTAGTGTCTCCGCATACCGCAGCACGCGACATAGCTTTGAACACGATAAATGTAACCTTTTCAGAGAGAAGAGCGTCCAATATGACCATCTGGCAAAAGTCGATTCGATAGCAAATGACGAAAACGGACGGATTTCTCAGGTTTTCACTACATATGAACACTTTCCACATTCCCCCGTGCAACGCTGCTGCTAGATCTCCATTCATGGAAAACCTTAAGGTCCTAGCTCATGTACAAGCCACCAAAGCAGTCTAAAAAATCAATAATCGATAACTAAAACCTGAATTGTACTGCATCGTACTGGCTATCACATCAACTTAGAAGCTTCATCTGTGTTCTGTTATGGTGCTTTTAGTGTCTCCGCATACCTTAGCACGCGACATAGCTTTGCACACGATAAATGTAACGGTTTCAGAGTGAATAGCGGCCTATATGACGATCTGGCATTAAGTCGATTAGATAACAAATGACGAAAACGGGTGGATTTCTCAGGTTTTCACTACATATGAACACATTTCACATTCTCCCGTGCAACGCGGCTGCTACTCCTCCTTTCATGCAAAATCATAAATTCGTAGCTCATGTCCAAGGCACCAAAGAAGGGTAAAAAGTCTATAATCGATACCTAAAACTTGAATTGTACTACTTCTTACTGGATATTACATCAGCTTAGAAGCTTCATCTGTGTTCTACTATGGTGCTTTTAGTGTCTCCGCATACCGCAACACGCGACATAGCTTTGCAGACGACAAGTACAACCGTTTCAGAGAGAAGAGCGGCCAATGGGACGATCTGGCTTTAAGTCGATTCGATAACAAATGACGAAAACGGACAGATTTCTCAGTTTTTTACTACTTATGAAAACTTATCACATTCTCCCGTGCAACGCGGCTGCTAATCCTCCTTTCATGCAAAACCTTACGTTCCTAGCTCATGTATAAGGCAACGAAGAAGGGTAGAAAGTCAATAATGGATACCTAAAACTTGAATTGTACTAGTTCTTACTGGCTATTACATCAATTTAGAAGCTTCATCTGTGATCTACTATGGTGCTTTTAGTGTCTCCGCATACCGCAGCACGTGACATAGCTTTGCAGACGAAAAATACAATCATTTCAGTAAGAAGAGCGGCCAATTGGACGATCTGGCTTTAAGTCGATTCGATAACAAATGACGAAAACGGACGGATTTCTCAGGTTTTTACTACATCTGACCACTTTCCACATTCTCCCGTGCAACGCGGCTGCTAGTCCCACTTTCATGCAAAATCTTAAGTTCCTAGCTCATGTCCAAGGCACCAAAGAAGGGTAAAAAGTCTATAATCGCTACCTAAATCTTGAATTGTACTACTTCTTACTGGCTATTACATGAACTTAGAAGCTTCATCTGTGTTCTACTATGGTGCTTTTAGTGTCTCCGCATACCGCAGCACGCGACATAGCTTTGCAGACGACAAGTACAACCGTTTCAGAGAGAAGAGCGGCCAATGCGACGATCTGGCTTTAAGTCGATTCGATAACAAATGACGAAAGCGGACAGATTTCTCAGGTTTTAGCTACTTATGAAAACTCTTCACATTCTCCCGTGCAACGTGGCTGCTAATCCTCCTTTCATGCAAAACCTTACGTTCCTAGCTCATGTATAAGGCAACAAAGAAGGGTAGAAAATCAATAATGGATACCTAAAACTTGAATTGTACTAGTTCTTACTGGCTATTACATCAATTTAGAAGCTTCATCTGTGATCTACTATGGTGCTTTTAGTGTCTCCGCATACCGCAGCACGTGACATAGCTTTGCAGACGAAAAATACAAACATTTCAGTAAGAAGAGCGGCCAATTGGACGATCTGGCTTTAAGTCGATTCGATAACAAATGACGAAAACGGACGGATTTTTCAGGGATTTTACTACATATGAAAACTTTTCATATTCTCCCGTGCAACGCAGCTGCTAGTCCTCCTTTGATGCAAAATCTTAAGTTCCTAGCTCATGTCCAAGGCACCAAAGAAGGGTAAGAAGTCAATAATCGATACCTAAAACTTGAATTGTACTACTTCTTACTGGCTATTACATCAACTTAGAAGCTTCATCTGTGTTCTACTATGGTGCTTTTAGTGTCTCCGCATACCGCAGCACGCGACATAGCTTTGCAGACGACAAGTACAACCGTTTCAGAGAGAAGAGCGGCCAATGTGACGAACTGGCTTTAAGTCGATTCGATAACAAATGACGAAAACGGACGGATTTCTCTGGTTATTACTACATACGAACGCTTTTCACATTCTCCCGTGCAACGGGGCTGCTAGTCCTCCTTTGATGCAAAATCTTAAGTTCGTAGCTCATGTCGAAGGCACCAAAGAAGGGTAAAATGTCAATAATCTATACCTAAAGCTTGAATTTTTTTACTTCTTACTGGCTATTACATCAACTTAGAAGCTTCATCTGTGTTCTATTATGGTGCTTTTAGTGTCTCCGCATACCGCAGCACGCGACATAGCTTTGCAGACGATATGACAACCGTTTCAGAGAGAAGAGCGGCCAATGTGACGATCTGGCTTTAAGTCGATTCGATAACAAATGACGAAAACAGACAGATTTCACAGGTTCTTACTACATATGAAAATTTTTCACATTCTCCTGTGCAACGCGGCTGTTAGTCCTCGTTTGATGCAAAATCTTAAGTTCCTTGCTCATGTCCAAGGCACCAAAGAAGGGTAAAAAGTCAATAATCGATACGTAAAACTTGAATTGTACCACTTTTTACTGGCTATTACATCAACTTAGAAGCTTCATCTATGTTCTACTATGGTGCTTTTAGTGTCTCCGCATACCGCAGCACGCGACATAGCTTTGCAGACGAAAAATACAACCATTTCAGAGAGAAGAGCGGCCAATGTGACGATCTGGCTTTAAGTCGATTCGATAACAAATGACGATAACGGACGGATTTCTCAGGTTTTTACTGCATACGAACGCTTTTCACATTCTCCCGTGTGACGGGGCTGCTAGTCCTCCTTTGATGCAAAATCTTAAGTTCGTAGCTCATGTCGAAGGCACCAAAGAAGTGTAAAAAGTCAATATTCGATACATAAAGCTTGAATTTTTCTACTTCTTACTGGCAATTACATCAACTTAGAAGCTTCATCTGTGTTCTACTATGGTGCTTTTATTGTCTCCGCATACCGCAGCACGCGACATAGCTTTGCAGACGATAAATGTAACCGTTTCAGAGAGAAGAGCGGCCAGTGTGACGATCTGGCATTAAGTCGATTCGATAACACATGACGAAAACGGACGGATTTCTCAGGTTTTTACTACATATGAACGCCTTTCACATTCTCCCGTGCAACGCGGCTGCTAGTCCTCCTTTGATGCAAAATCTTAAGTTCCTAGCTCATGTCCAAGGCACCAAAGAAAGGTAAAAAGTCAATAATCGATACCTAAAACTTGAATTCTAGTACTTCTTACTGGCTATTACATCAACTTAAAAGCTTCATCTGTGTTCCACTATGGTGCTTCTAGTGTCTCCGCATACCGCATCACGCGACATAGCTTTGCATACGATAAATGCAACCGTTTCAGACAGAAGTGCGGTGAGTGTGACGATCTGGCTTTAAGTCGATTCCATAACAAATGACGAAAACGGACGGATTTCTCAGGTTTTTACTACATACGAACGCTTTTCACATTCTCCCGTGCAACGCGACTGCTACTCCTCCTTTCATGAAAAATCATAAGTTCCTAGCTCATGTCCAGTGCACCAAAGAAGGGTAAAAAGTCAATAATCGATACGTAAAACTTGAATTTTTTTACTTCTTACTGGCTATTACATCAACTTAGAAGTTTCATCTGTGTCCTACTATGGTGCTTTTAGTGTCTCCGCATACCGCTGCACGCGACATAGCTCTGCAGGCGATAAGTACAACCGTTTCAGAGAGAAGAGCGGCCAATGTGACGATCTGGCTTTAAGTCAAATCGATAACAAATGACGAAAACGGACTGATTTCTCAGGTTTTTACTACATATGAAAACTTTTCACATTCTCCCGTGCAACCCGGCTGCTAGTCCTCCTTTGCTGCAAAATCTTAAGTTCCTAGCTCATGTCCAAGGCATCAAAGAAGGATAAAAAGTCAATAATCGATACCTAAAACTTGAATTGTACTACTTCATACTGGCTATTACATTAACATAGAAGCTCCATCTGTGTTCTACTATGGTGCTTTCAGTGTCTCCGCATACCGCAGCACGCGACACAGCTTTGCAGACGATAAATGTAACCGTTTCAGACAGAAGTGCGGCCAGTGTGACGATCTGGCTTTAAGTCGATTCGATAACAAATGACGAAAACGGACGGATTTCTCAGGTTTTTACTACATATGAACACTTTTCTCATTCTCCCCTGCAACGCGGCTGCTAGTCCTCCTTTCATGCAAAATCATAAGTTCCTAGCTCATGTACAAGGCACCAAAGAAGGGTAGAAAGTCAATAATCGATACTTAAAACTTGAATTGTACTACTTCTTACTGGCTATTACATCAACTTAGAAGCTTCATCTGTGTTCTATTATGGTGCTTTTAGTGTCTCCGCAAAGCGCAGCACGCGACATAGCTTTTCAGACGATATGTACAACCGTTTCAGAGAGAAGAGCGGAGAATGTGACGATCTGGCTTTAAGTCGATTCGATAACAAATGACGAAAACGGACAGATTTCTCAGGTTTTTCCTACTTATGAAAACTTTTCACATTCTCCCGTGCAACCCGGCTGCTAATCCTCCTCTCATGCAAAACCTTACGTTCCTAGCTCATGTCCAAGGCACCAAAGAAGGGTAGGAAGTCAATAATCGATACCTAAAACTTGAATTGCACTACTTCTTACTGGCTATTACATCAACTTAGAAGCTTCATCTGTGTTCTACTATGGTGCTTTTAGTGTCTCCGCATACCGCAGCACGCGACATAGCTTTGCAGACGATAAATGTAACCGTTTCAGACAGAAGTGCGGCCAGTGTAACGATCTGGCTTTAAGTCGATTCGATAACAAATAACGAAAACGGACGGATTTCTCAGGTTTTTGCTACATATGAACACTTTTCACATTCTCCAGTGCAACGCGGCTGCTACTCCTCCTTTCATGCAAAATCATAAATTCCTAGCTCATGTCCAAGGCACCAAAGAAGGGTAAAAAGTCTAAAATCGATACCTAAAACTTGAATTGTACTACTTCTTACCGGATATTACATCAGCTTAGAAGCTTCATCTGTGTTCTACTATGGTGCTTTTAGTGTCTCCGCATACCGCAACACGCGACATAGCTTTGCAGACGACAAGTACAACCGTTTCAGAGAGAAGAGCGGCCAATGGGACGATCTGGCTTTAAGTCGATTCGATAACAAATGACGAAAACGGACAGATTTCTCAGTTTTTTACTACTTATGAAAACTTTTCACATTCTCCCGTGCAACGCGGCTGCTAATCCTCCTTTCATGCAAAACCTTACGTTCCTAGCTCATGTATGAGGCAACAAAGAAGGGTAGAAAGTCAATAATGGATACCTAAAACTTGAATTGTACTAGTTCTTACTGGCTATTACATCAATTTAGAAGCTTCATCTGTGATCTACTAAGGTGCTTTTAGTGTCTCCGCATACCGCAGCACGTGACATAGCTTAGCAGACGAAAAATACAAACATTTCAGTAAGAAGAGCGGCCAATTGGACGATCTGGCTTTAAGTCTATTCGATAACAAATGACGAAAACGGACGGATTTCTCAGGTTTTTACTACATCTGACCACTTTCCACATTCTCCCGTGCAACGCGGCTGCTAGTCCCACTTTCATGCAAAATCTTAAGTTCCTAGCTCATGTCCAAGGCAGCAAAGAAGGGTAAAAAGTCAATAATCGATACCTAAAATTTGAATTGTACTACTTTTGAATGGCTATTACATCAACTTATATGCTTCATCTGTGTTCTACTATGGTGCTATTAGCGTCTCCGCGTACCGCAGCACGCGACATTGCTTTGCAGACGATAAGTACAACCGTTTCAGGGAGAAGAGCGGCCAATGTGACGATCTGGCTTTAAGTCGATTCGATAACAAATGACGAAAACGGACGGATTTCTCAGGATTTTACTACATACTAACGCTTTTCACATTCTCCCGTGCAACGGGGCTGCTAGTCCTCCTTTGATGCAAAATCTTAAGTTCCTAGCTCGTGTCGAAGGCACCAGAGAAGGGTAAAATGTCAATAATCTATAATTAAAGCTTGAATTTCTTTACTTCTTACTGGCTATTACATCAACTTAGAAGCTTCATCTGTGTTCTACTATGGTGATTTTAGTGTCCCCGCATACTGCAGCAAGCGACTTAGCTTTGCACACGATACGTACAACTTTTTTAGAGAGAAGTGCGGTCAATGTGACGATCTGGCTTTAAGTCGATTCGATAACAAATGACGAAAACGGACTGATTTCACAGGTTCTTACTACATATGAAAATTTTTCACATTCTCCTGTGCAACGCGGCTGCTAGTCCCACTTTCATGCAAAATCTTAAGTTCCTAGCTGATGTCCAAGGTACCAAAGAAGGGTAAAAAGTCAATAATCGATACCTAAAACTTGAATTGTACTACTTCTTACTGGCTATTACATCAACTTAGAAGCTTCATCTGTGTTCTACAATGGTGCTTTTGGTGTCTTCGCATACTGCAGCACGGGACATAGCTTTTCAGACGATAAGTACAACCCTTTCAGAGAGAAGAGCGGCCAATGTGACGATCTGGCTTTAAGTCGATTCGATAACAAACGACGAAAACGGACGCATTTCTCAGGTTTTTACTACATATGAACACTTTTCACATTCTCCCGTGCAACTCGGCTCCTAGTCCTCCTTTCATGCACAATCTTAAGGTCCTAGCTCATGTCCAAGGCAGCAAAGAAGGGTAAAAAGTCAATAATCGATACCTAAAACTTGAATTGTACTACTTTTGAATGGCTATTACATCAACTTAGACGCTTCATCTGTGTTCTACTATGGTGCTATTAGCGTCTCCGCATACCGCAGCACGCGACATTGCTTTGCAGACGATAAGTACAACCGTTTCAGAGAGAAGAGCGGCCAATGTGTAGATCTGGCTTTAAGTCGATTCGATAACAAATGACGAAAACGGACGGATTTTTCAGGGATTTTACTACATATGAAAACTTTTCATATTCTCCCGTGCAACGCAGCTGCTAGTCCTCCTTTCATGCAAAATCTTAAGCTCCTAGCTCATGTCCAAGGCACCAAAGAAGGGTAAGAAGTCAATAATCGATACCTAAAACTTGAATTGTACTACTTCTTACTGGCTATTACATCAACTTAGAAGCTTCATCTGTGTTCTACTATGGTGCTTTTAGTGTCTCCGCATACCGCAGCACGCGACATAGCTTTGCAGTCGACAAGTACAACCGTTTCAGAGAGAAGAGCGGCCAATGTGACGATCTGGCTTTAAGTCGATTCGATAACAAATGACGAAAACGGACGGATTTCTCTGGTTATTACTACATACGAACGCTTTTCACATTCTCCCGTGCAACGGGGCTTCTAGTCCTCCTTTGATGCAAAATCTTAAGTTCGTAGCTCATGTCGAAGGCACCAAAGAAGGGTAAAATGTCAATAATCTATACCTAAAGCTTGAATTTTTTTACTTCTTACTGGCTATTACATCAACTTAGAAGCTTCATCTGTGTTCTATTATGGTGCTTTTAGTGTCTCCGCATACCGCAGCACGCGACATAGCTTTGCAGACGATATGACAACCGTTTCAGAGAGAAGAGCGGCCAATGTGACGATCTGGCTTTAAGTCGATTCGATAACAAATGACGAAAACAGACAGATTTCACAGGTTCTTACTACATATGAAAATTTTTCACATTCTCCTGTGCAACGCGGCTGTTAGTCCTCGTTTGATGCAAAATCTTAAGTTCCTTGCTCATGTCCAAGGCACCAAAGAAGGGTAAAAAGTCAATAATCGATACGTAAAACTTGAATTGTACCAATTTTTACTGGCTATTACATCAACTTAGAAGCTTCATCTGTGTTCTACTATGGTGCTTTTATTGTCTCCGCATACCGCAGCACGCGACATAGCTTTGCAGACGATAAATGTAACCGTTTCAGAGAGAAGAGCGGCCAGTGTGACGATCTGGCATTAAGTCGATTCGATAACATATGACGAAAACGGACGGATTTCTCAGGTTTTTACTACATATGAACGCCTTTCACATTCTCCCGTGCAACGCGGCTGCTAGTCCTCCTTTGATGCAAAATCTTAAGTTCCTAGCTCATGTCCAAGGCACCAAAGAAAGGTAAAAAGTCAATAATCGATACCTAAAACTTGAATTCTACTACTTCTTACTGGCTATTACATCAACTTAAAAGCTTCATCTGTGTTCCACTATGGTGCTTCTAGTGTCTCCGCATACCGCATCACGCGACATAGCTTTGCATACGATAAATGCAACCGTTTCAGACAGAAGAGCGGCCAATTTGACGATCTGGCTTTAAGTCGATTCGATAACAAATGACGAAAGCGGACAGATTTCTCAGGTTTTTACTACATATGAAAACTTTTCACATTCTCCCGTGCAACGGGGCTGCTAGTCCTCCTTTGATGCAAAATCTAAAGTTCCTAGCTCATGTCCAAGGCACCAAAGAAGGGTAAAAAGTCAATAATCGATACCTAAAACTTGAATTTTGCTACTTCTTACTGGCTATTACATCAACTTAGAAGCTTCATCTGTGTTCTACTATGGTGCTTTTATTGTCTCCGCATACCGCAGCACGCGACATAGCTTTGCAGACGATAAATGTAACCGTTTCAGACAGATGTGCTGCCAGTGTGACGATCTGGCTTTAAGTCGATTCGATAACAAATAAGGAAAACGGACGGATTTCTAAGGTTTCTGCTACATATGAACACTTTTCACATTCTCCCGTGCAACGCCGATGCTAGTCCTCCTTTCATGCAAAATCATAAGTTCCTAGCTCATGTCCAAGGCATCAAAGAAGGGTAAAAAGTCAATAATCGATACCTAAAACTTAAATTGTACTACTTCTTACTGGCTATTACATCAACTTAGAAACTTCATCTGTGTTCTACTATGGTGCTTTTAGTGTCTCCGCATACCGCAGCACGCGACATAGCTTTGCAGACGACAAGTACAACCGTTTCAGAGAGAAGAGCGGTCAATGTGACGATCTGGCTTTTAGTCGATTCGATAACAAATGACGAAAACGGACGGATTTCTCAGGTTTTTACTACATATGAACGCTTTTCACATTCTCCCGTGCAACGCGGCTGCTAGTCCTCTTTTCATGCAATATCATAAGTTCCTAGCTCAAGTCCAAGGCACCAAAGAAAGGTAAAAAGTCAATAACCTATACCTAAAACTTGAATTGTACTACTTCTTACTGGCTATTACATCAATTTAGAAGCTTCATCTGTGTTCTACTATGGTGTTTTTAGTGTCTCCGCATACCGCAGCACGCGACATAGCTTTGCAGACGAAAAATACAACCATTTCAGAGAAAAGAGCGGCCAATGTGACGATCTGACTTTAAGTCGATTCGATAACTAATGACGAAAACGGACGGATTTCTCAGGATTTTACTACATACTAACGCTTTTCACATTCTCCCGTGCAACGGGGCTGCTAGTCCTCCTTTGATGCAAAATCTTAAGTTCCTAGCTCATGTCCAAGGCACCAAAGAAGGGTATAAAGTCAATAATCGATACCTAAAACGTGAATTTTGCTACTTCTTACTGGCTATTACATCAACTTAGAAGCTTCATCTGTGTTCTACTATGGTGCTTTTAGTGTCTCCGCATACCGCAGCACGCGACATAGCTTTGCAGACGATAAATGTAACCGTTTCAGACAGAAGTGCGGCCAGTGTGACGATCTGGCCTTAAGTCGATTCGATAACAAATAAGGAAAACGGACGGATATCTCAGGTTTTTGCTACATATGAACACTTTTCACATTCTCCCGTGCAACGCCGATGCTAGTCCTCCTTTCATGCAAAATCATAAGTTCCTAGCTCATGTCCAAGGCATCAAAGAAGGGTAAAAGGTCAATAATCGATACCTAAAACTTGAATTGTACTACTTCTTACTGGCTTCTACATCAATTTAGAAGCTTCATCTGTGTTCTACTATGGTGTTTTTAGAGTCTCCGCATACCGCAGCACGCGACATAGCTTTGCAGACGAAAAATACAACCATTTCAGAGAAAAGAGCGGCCAATGTGACGATCTGGCTTTAAGTCGATTCGATAACAAATGACGAAAACGGACGGATTTCTCAGGATTTTACTACATACGAACGCTTTTCACATTCTCCCGTGCAACGGGGCTGCTAGTCCTCCTTTGATGCAAAATCTTAAGTTCGTAGCTCATGTCGAAGGCACCAAAGAAGGGTAAAAAGTCAATAATCGATACCTAAAGCTTCAATTTTTTTACTTCTTACTGGCTATTACATCAACTTAGAAGCTTCATCTGTGTTTTACTATGGTGCTTTTAGTGTCTCCGCATACCGCATCACGCGACATAGCTTTGCAGACGATAAATGCAACCGTTTCAGACAGAAGTGCGGTGAGTGTGACGATCTGGCTTTAAGTCGATTCGATAACAAATGACGAAAACGGACAGATTTCTCTGGTTTTTACTACATACGAACGCTTTTCACATTCTCCCGTGCAACGCGGCTGCTAGTCCTCTTTTCATGCAATATCATAAGTTCCTAGCTCAAGTCCAAGGCACCAAAGAAGGGTAAAAAGTCAATAACCTATACCTAAAACTTGAATTGTACTACTTCTTACTGGCTATTACATCAATTTAGAAGCTTCATCTGTGTTCTACTATGGTGTGTTTAGTGTCTCCGCATACCGCAGCACGCGACATAGCTTTGCAGACGAAAAATACAACCATTTCAGAGAAAAGAGCGGCCAATGTGACGATCTGGCTTTAAGTCGATTCGATAACAAATGACGAAAACGGACGGATTTCTCAGGATTTTACTACATACGAACGCTTTTCACATTCTCCCGTGCAACGGGGCTGCTAGTCCTCCTTTGATGCAAAATCTTAAGTTCCTAGCTCATGTCCAAGGCACCAAAGAAGGGTAAAAAGTCAATAATCGATACCTAAAACGTGAATTTTGCTACTTCTTACTGGCTATTACATCAACTTAGAAGCTTCATCTGTGTTCTACTATGGTGCTTTTAGTGTCTCCGCATACCGCAGCACGCGACATAGCTTTGCAGACGATAAATGTAACCGTTTCAGACAGAAGTGCGGCCAGTGTGACGATCTGGCCTTAAGTCGATTCGATAACAAATGAGGAAAACGGACGGATTTCTCAGGTTTTTGCTACATATGAACACTTTTCACATTCTCCCGTGCAACGCCGATGCTAGTCCTCCTTTCATGCAAAATCATAAGTTCCTAGCTCATGTCCAAGGCATCAAAGAAGGGTAAAAGGTCAATAATCGATACCTAAAACTTGAATTGTACTACTTCTTACTGGCTTCTACATTAATTTAGAAGCTTCATCTGTGTTCTACTATGGTGTTTTTAGAGTCTCCGCATACCGCAGCACGCGACATAGCTTTGCAGACGAAAAATACAACCATTTCAGAGAAAAGAGCGGCCAATGTGACGGTCTGGCTTTAAGTCGATTCGATAACAAATGACGAAAACGGACGGATTTCTCAGGAATTTACTACATACGAACGCTTTTCACATTCTCCCGTGCAACGGGGCTGCTCGTCCTCCTTTGATGCAAAATCTTAAGTTCGTAGCTCATGTCGAAGGCACCAAAGAAGTTTAAAAAGTCAATAATCGATACCTAAAGCTTCAATTTTTCTACTTCTTACTGGCTATTACATCAACTTAGAAGCTTCATCTGTGTTTTACTATGGTGCTTTTAGTGTCTCCGCATACCGCATCACGCGACATAGCTTTGCAGACGATAAATGCAACCGTTTCAGACAGAAGTGCGGTGAGTGTGACGATCTGGCTTTAAGTCGATTCGATAACAAATGACGAAAACGGACGGATTTCTCAGGTTTTTGCTACATACGAACGCTTTTCACATTCTCCCGTGCAACGCGGCTGCTACTCCTCCTTTCATGCAAAATCATAAGTTCCTAGCTCATGTCGAAGGCACCAAAGAAGGGTAAAAAGTCAATAATCGATACCTAAAGCATGAATTTTTTTACTTCTTACTGGCTATTACATCAACTTAGAAGCTTCATCTGTGTTTTATTATGGTGCTTTTAGTGTCTCCGCATACCGCAGCAAGCGACTTAGCTTTGCACACGATACGTACAACCATTTTAGAGAGAAGAGCGGCCAATGTGACGATCTGGCTTTAAGTCGATTCGATAACAAATGACGAAAACGGACGGATTTCTCAGGTTTTTACTACATATGAACACTTTTCACATTCTCCCGTGCAACTCGGCTGTTAGTCCTCGTTTGATGCAAAATCTTAAGTTCCTAGCTCATGTCCAAGGCACCAAAGAAGGGTAAAAAGTCAATTATCGATACGTAAAACTTGAATTGTACTACTTCTTACTGGGTATTACATCAACTTAGAAGCTTCATCTGTGTTGTACTATGGTGCTTATAGTGTCTCCGCATACCACAGCACGCGACATAGCTTTGCAGACAATAAGTACAACCCTTTCAGAGAAAAGAGCGGCCAATGTGACGATCTGGCTTTAAGTCGATTCGATAACAAATGACGAAAACGGACGGATTTCTCAGGTTTTTACTACATATGAACACTTTTCACATTCTCCCGTGCAACTCGGCTGTTAGTCCTCGTTTGATGCAAAATCTTAAGTTCCTAGCTCATGTCCAAGGTACCAAAGAAGGGTAAAAAGTCAATAATCGATACCTAAAACTTGAATTGTACTACTTCTTACTGGCAGTACATTAACTTAGAACCTTCATCTGTGTTCTACTATGGTGCTTTTGGTGTCTTCGCATACTGCAGCAGGCGACATAGCTTTTCAGACGATAAGTACAACCATTTTAGAGAGAAGAGCGGCGAATGTGACGATCGGGCTTTAAGTCGATTCGATAACAAATGACGAAAACGGACGGATTTCTCAGGTTTTTACTACATATGAACACTTTTCACATTCTCCCGTGCAACTCGGCTGCTAGTCCTCCTTTCATGCAGAATCTTAAGGTCCTAGCTCATGTCCAAGGCAGCAAAGTAGGGTAAAAGGTCAAAAATCGATACCTAAAACTTGAATTGTACTTCTTCTTACTGGCTATACATCAACTTAGAAGCTTCATCTGTGTTCTACTATGGTGCTTTTAGTGTCTCCGCATACCGCAGCAGGCGACATAGCTTTGCAGACAATAAAAGTAACCGTTTCAGACAGAAGAGCGGCCAATTTGACGATCTGGCTTTAAGTCGATTCGATAACAAATGACGAAAGCGGACAGATTTCTCAGGTTTTTACTACATATGAAAACTTTTCACATTCTCCCGTGCAACGGGGCTGCTAGTCCTCCTTTGATGCAAAATCTAAAGTTCCTAGCTCATGTCCAAGGCACCAAAGAAGGGTAAAAAGTCAATAATCGATACCTAAAACTTGAATTTTGCTACTTCTTACTGGCTATTACATCAACTTAGAAGCTTCATCTGTGTTCTACTATGGTGCTTTTAGTGTCTCCGCATACCGCAGTACGCGACATAGCTTTGCAGACGATAAATGTAACCGTTTCAGACAGATGTGCGGCCAGTGTGACGATCTGGCTTTAAGTCGATTCGATAACAAATAAGGAAAACGGACGGATTTCTCAGGTTTCTGCTACATATGAACACTTTTCACATTCTCCCGTGCAACGCCGATGCTAGTCCTCCTTTCATGCAAAATCATAAGTTCCTAGCTCATGTCCAAGGCATCAAAGAAGGGTAAAAAGTCAATAATCGATACCTAAAACTTAAATTGTACTACATCTTACTGGCTATTACATCAACTTAGAAACTTCATCTGTGTTCTACTATGGTGCTTTTAGTGTCTCCGCATACCGCAGCACGCGACATAGCTTTGCAGACGACAAGTACAACCGTTTCAGAGAGAAGAGCGGTCAATGTGACGATCTGGCTTTAAGTCGATTCGATAACAAATGACGAAAACGGACGGATTTCTCAGGTTTTTACTACATATGAACGCTTTTCACATTCTCCCGTGCAACGCGGCTGCTAGTCCTCTTTTCATGCAATATCATAAGTTCCTAGCTTAAGTCCAAGGCACCAAAGAAAGGTAAAAAGTCAATAACCTATACCTAAAACTTGAATTGTACTACTTCTTACTGGCTATTACATCAATTTAGAAGCTTCATCTGTGTTCTACTATGGTGTTTTTAGTGTCTCCGCATACCGCAGCACGCGACATAGCTTTGCAGACGAAAAATACAACCATTTCAGAGAAAAGAGCGGCCAATGTGACGATCTGACTTTAAGTCGATTCGATAACTAATGACGAAAACGGACGGATTTCTCAGGATTTTACTACATACTAACGCTTTTCACATTCTCCCGTGCAACGGGGCTGCTAGTCCTCCTTTGATGCAAAATCTTAAGTTCCTAGCTCATGTCCAAGGCACCAAAGAAGGGTATAAAGTCAATAATCGATACCTAAAACGTGAATTTTGCTACTTCTTACTGGCTATTACATCAACTTAGAAGCTTCATCTGTGTTCTACTATGGTGCTTTTAGTGTCTCCGCATACCGCAGCACGCGACATAGCTTTGCAGACGATAAATGTAACCGTTTCAGACAGAAGTGCGGCCAGTGTGACGATCTGGCCTTAAGTCGATTCGATAACAAATAAGGAAAACGGACAGATATCTCAGGTTTTTGCTACATATGAACACTTTTCACATTCTCCCGTGCAACGCCGATGCTAGTTGTCCTTTCATGCAAAATCATAAGTTCCTAGCTCATGTCCAAGGCATCAAAGAAGGGTAAAAGGTCAATAATCGATACCTAAAACTTGAATTGTACTACTTCTTACTGGCTTCTACATCAATTTAGAAGCTTCATCTGTGTTCTACTATGGTGTTTTTAGAGTCTCCGCATACCGCAGCACGCGACATAGCTTTGCAGACGAAAAATACAACCATTTCAGAGAAAAGAGCGGCCAATGTGACGATCTGGCTTTAAGTCGATTCGATAACAAATGACGAAAACGGACGGATTTCTCAGGATTTTACTACATACGAACGCTTTTCACATTCTCCCGTGCAACGGGGCTGCTAGTCCTCCTTTGATGCAAAATCTTAAGTTCGTAGCTCATGTCGAAGGCACCAAAGAAGGGTAAAAAGTCAATAATCGATACCTAAAGCTTCAATTTTTCTACTTCTTACTGGCTATTACATCAACTTAGAAGCTTCATCTGTGTTTTACTATGGTGCTTTTAGTCTCTCCGCATACCGCATCACGCGACATAGCTTTGCAGACGATAAATGCAACCGTTTCAGACAGAAGTGCGGTGAGTGTGACGATCTGGCTTTAAGTCGATTCGATAACAAATGACGAAAACGGACAGATTTCTCTGGTTTTTACTACATACGAACGCTTTTCACATTCTCCCGTGCAACGCGGCTGCTAGTCCTCTTTTCATGCAATATCATAAGTTCCTAGCTCAAGTCCAAGGCACCAAAGAAGGGTAAAAAGTCAATAACCTATACCTAAAACTTGAATTGTACTACTTCTTACTGGCTATTACATCAATTTAGAAGCTTCATTTGTGTTCTACTATGGTGTGTTTAGTGTCTCCGCATTCCGCAGCACGCGACATAGCTTTGCAGACGAAAAATACAACCATTTCAGAGAAAAGAGCGGCCAATGTGACGATCTGGCTTTAAGTCGATTCGATAACAAATGACGAAAACGGACGGATTTCTCAGGATTTTACTACATACGAACGCTTTTCACATTCTCCCGTGCAACGGGGCTGCTAGTCCTCCTTTGATGAAAAATCTTAAGTTCCTAGCTCATGTCCAAGGCACCAAAGAAGGGTAAAAAGTCAATAATCGATACCTAAAACGTGAATTTTGCTACTTCTTACTGGCTATTACATCAACTTAGAAGCTTCATCTGTGTTCTACTATGGTGCTTTTAGTGTCTCCGCATACCGCAGCACGCGACATAGCTTTGCAGACAATAAATGTAACCGTTTCAGACAGAAGAGCGGCCAATGTGACGACCTGGCTTTAAGTCGATTCGATAACAAATGACGAAAGCGGACAGATTTCTCAGGTTTTTACTACATATGAAAACTTTTCACATTCTCCCGTGCAACGGGGCTGCTAGTCCTCCTTTGATGCAAAATCTTAAGTTCCTAGCTCATGTCCAAGGCACCAAAGAAGGGTAAAAAGTCAATAATCGATACCTAAAACTTGAATTGTACTACTTCTTACTGGATATTACATCAACTTCGAAGCTTCATCTGTGTTCTAATATGGTGCTTTTAGTGTCTCCGCATACCGCAGCACGCGACATAGCTTTGCAGACGATAAATGTAAACGTTTCAGGGAGAAGAGCGGCCAGTGTGACGATCTGGCTTTAAGTCGATTCGATAACAAATAAGGAAAACGGACGGATTTCTCAGGTTTTTGCTACATATGAACACTTTTCACATTCTGCCGTGCAACGCGGCTGCTAGTCCTCCTTTCATGCAAAATCTTAAGTTCCTAGCTTATGTCCAAGGCTGCAAAGAAGGGTAAAAAGTCGATAATCGATACCTAAAACTTGAATTGTACTACTTCTTACTGGCTATTACATCAACTTAGAAACTTCATCTGTGTTCTACTATGGTGCTTTTAGTGTCTCCGCATACCGCAGCACACGACATAGCTTTGCAGACGATAAATGCAACCGTTTCAGACAGAAGTGCGGTCAGTGTGACGATCTGGCTTCAAGTCGATTTGATAACAAATGACCAAAACGGACAGATTTCTCAGGTTTTTAATACTTATGAAAACTTTTCACATTCTCCCGTGCAACGCGGCTGCTAGTCATCCTTTCATGCAAAACCTTAAGGTCCTAGATCATGTCCAAGGCACCAAAGATAGCTAAAAAGTCAATACCGATACCTAAAACTTGAACTGTACTACTTCTTACTGGATATTACATCACCTTAGAAGCTTCATCTGTGTTCCACTATGGTGCTTTTAGTGTCTCCGCATACCGCAGCACGCGACATTGCTTTGCAGACGATAAGTACAACCGTTGTCGAGAGAAGAGCGGCCAATGTGACGATCTGGCTTTAAATTCGATTCGATAACAAATGACGAAAACGGAGGGATTTCTCAGGTTTTTACTACATATGAACACTTTCCACATTCTCCCGTGCAACGCGGCTGCTGGTCCTCCTTTCATGCAAAACCTTAAGTTCCTAGCTCATGTCCAAGCCACCAAAGAAGGGTAAAAAGTCAAGAATGGATACCTAAAACTTGAATTGTACTACTTCTTACTGGCTATTACCTCAACTTAGAAGCTTCATCTGTGTTCTACTATGGTTCTTTTAGTGTCTCCGCATACCGCAGCACGCGACATAGCTTTGCAGACGATAAGTACAAACGTTTCAGTGAGAGGAGCTGCCAATGTGACGATCTGACTTTAAGTAGATTCGATAATAAATGACGAAAACGGACAGATTTCTCAGGTTCTTACTACATATGAAAATTTTTCACATTCTCCCGTGCAACGCGGCTGTTAGTCCTCGTTTGATGCAAAATCTTAAGTTCCTAGCTCATGTCCAAGGCACCAAAGAAGGGTAAAAAGTCAATTATCGATACGTAAAGCTTGAATTGTACTACTTCTTACTGGGTATTACATCAACTTAGAAGCTTCATCTGTGTTGTACTATGGTGCTTATAGTGTCTCCGCATACCACAGCACGCGACATAGCTTTGCAGACAATAAGTACAACCCTTTCAGAGAGAAGAGCGGCCAATGTGACGATCTGGCTTTAAGTCGATTCGATAACAAACGACGAAAACGGACGGATTTCTCAGATTTTTACTACATATGAACACTTCTCACATTCTCCCGTGCAACTCGGCTCCTAGTCCTCTTTTCATGCAGAACCTTAAGGTCCTAGCTCATGTCGAAGGCACCAAAGCCAGCTAAAAAGTCAATAATCGATACCTGAAACTTGAATTGTACTACTTCTTACTGGCAATTACATCAACTTAGAAGCTTCATCTGTGTTCTACTATGGTGCTTTTGGTGTCTTCGCATACTGCAGCACGCGACATAGCTTTTCAGACGATAAGTACAACCATTTAAGAGAGAAGTTCGGCCAATGTGACGATCGGGCTTTAAGTCGATTCGATAACAAATGACGAAAACGGACTGATTTCTCAGGTTTTTACTACATATGAACACTTTTCACATTCTCCCGTGCAACTCGGCTCCTAGTCCTCCTTTCATGCAGAATCTTAAGGTCCTAGCTCATGTCCAAGACAGCAAAGAAGGGTAAAAAGACAATAATCGATACCGAAAACTTGAATTGTACTACTTCTTACTGGCTATACATCAACTTAGAAGCTTCTTCTGTGTTCTACTATGGTGCTTTTAGTGTCTCCGCATACCGCAGCACGCGACATAGCTTTGCAGACAATAAATGTAACCGTTTCAGACAGAAGTGCGGCCAATGTGACGACCTGGCTTTAAGTCGATTCGATAACAAATGACGAAAGCGGACAGATTTCTCAGGTTTTTACTACATATGAAAACTTTTCACATTCTCCCGTGCAACGGGGCTGCTAGTCCTCCTTTGATGCAAAATCTTAAGTTCCTAGCTCATGTCCAAGGCACCAAAGAAGGGTAAAAAGTCAATAATCAATACCTAAAACTTGAATTTTGCTACTTCTTACTGGCTATTACATCAACTTAGAAGCTTCATCTGTGTTCTACTATGGTGCTTTTAGTGTCTCCGCATACCGCAGCACGCGACATAGCTTTGCAGACGATAAATGTAACCGTTTCAGACAGAAGTGCGGCCAGTGTGACGATCTGGCTTTAAGTCGACTCGATAACAAATAAGGAAAACGGACGGATTTCTCAGGTTTTTGCTACATATGAACACTTTTCACATTCTCCCGTGCAACGCCGATGCCAGTCCTCCTTTCATGCAAAATCATAAGTTCCTAGCTCATGTCCAAGGCATCAAAGAAGGGTAAAAAGTCAATAATCGACACCTAAAACTTGAATTGTACTACTTCTTACTGGCTATTACATCAACTTAGAAGCTTCATCTGTGTTCTACTATGGTGCTTTTAGTGTCTCCGCATACCGCAGCACGCGACATAGCTTTGCAGACGACAAGTACAACCGTTTCAGAGAGAAGAGCGGTCAATGTGACGATCTGGCTTTAAGTCGATTCGATAACAAATGACGAAAACGGACAGATTTCTCAGGTTTTTACTACTTATGAAAACTTTTCACATTCTCCCGTGCAACGCGGCTGCTAATCCTCCTTTCATGCAAAACCTTACGTTCCTAGCTCATGTATAAGGCAACAAAGACGGGTAGAAAGTCAATAATGGATACCTAAACCTTGAATTGTACTACTTCTTACTGGCTTCTACATCAATTTAGAAGCTTCATCTGTGTTCTACTATGGTGTTTTTAGTGTCTCCGCATACCGCAGCACGCGACATAGCTTTGCAGACGAAAAATACAACCATTTCAGAGAAAAGAGCGGCCAATGAGACGATCTGGCTTTAATTCGATTCGATAACAAAAGACGAAAACGGACTGATTTCTCAGGATTTTACTACATACGAACGCTTTTCACATTCTCCCGTGCAACGGGGCTGCTAGTACTCCTTTGATGCAAAATCTTAAGTTCGTAGCTCATGTCGAAGGCACCAAAGAAGGGTAAAAAGTCAATAATCGATACCTAAAACTTGAATTGTACTACTTCTTACTGGCTATTACATCAACTTAGAAGCTTCATCTGTGTTCTACTATGGTGCTTTTAGTGTCTCCGCATACCGCAGCACACGACATAGCTTTGCAGACGATAAATGCAACCGTTTCAGACAGACGTGCGGTCAGTGTGACGATCTGGCTTCAAGTCGATTTGATAACAAATGACCAAAACGGACAGATTTCTCAGGTTTTTAATACTTATGAAGACTTTTCACATTCTCCCGTGCAACGCGGCTGCTAGTCATCCTTTCATGCAAAACCTTAAGGTCCTAGATCATGTCCAAGGCACCAAAGATAGCTAAAAAGTCAATAATCGATACCTAAAACTTGAACTGTACTACTTCTTACTGGATATTACATCAACTTAAAAGCTTCATCTGTGTTCTACTATGGTGCTTTTAGTGTCTCCGCATACCGCAGTACGCGACATAGCCTTGCAGACGATAAATGTAACAGTTTCAGACAGAAGTGCGGCCAATGTGACGATCTGGCTTTAAGTCGATTCGATAACAAATAACGAAAACGGACGGATTTCTCAGGTTTTTACTACATATGAACACTTTTCACATTCTCCCGTGCAACTCGGCTGCTAGTCCTCTTTTCAGGCAGAATCTTAAGGTCCAAGCTTATGTACAAGGCACCAAAGGCAGCTAAAAAGTAAATAATCGATACCTAAAACTTGAACAGTATTACTTCTTACTGGCTATTACATCAACTTAGAAGCTTCATCTGTGTTCTACTATGGTACTTTTAGTGTCTCCGCATACCGTAGCACGCGACATAGCTTTTCAGACGATAAGTACAACCATTTTAGAGAGAAGAACGGCCAATGTGACGATCTGGCTTTAAGTCGATTCGATAACAAATGACGAAAACGGACAGATTTCTCATGTTTATACTACTTATGAAAACTTTTCACATTCTCAAGTGCAACGCGGCTGCTAAATCTCCTTTCATGCAAAATCTTAAGTTCCTAGCTCATGTATAAGGCAACAAAGAAGGGTAAAAAGTCAATAATGTATACCTAAAACTTGAATTGTACTACTTCTTACTGGCTATTACATCAAATTAGAAGCTTCATCTGTGTTCTACTATGGTGCTTTTAGTGTCTCCGCATACCGCAGCACACGACATAGCTTTGCAGACGATAAATGTAACCGTTTCAGACAGAAGTGCGGCCAGTGTGACGATCTGGCTTTAAGTCGATTCGATAACAAATAAGGAAAACGGACGGATTTCTCAGGTTTTTGCTACATATGAACACTTTTCACATTCTCCCGTGCAACGCCGATGCTAGTCCTCCTTTCATGCAAAATCATAAGTTCCTAGCTCATGTCCAAGGCATCAAAGAAGGGTAAATAGTCAATAATCGACACCTAAAACTTGAATTGTACTACTTCTTACTGGCTATTACATCAACTTAGAAGCTTCATCTGTGTTCTACTATGGTGCTTTTAGTGTCTTCGCATACTGCAGCACGCGACATAGCTTTTCAGACGATAAGTACAACCATTTTAGAGAGAAGAGCGGCCAGTGTGACGATCGGGCTTTAAGTCGATTCGATAACAAATGACGAAAACGGACGGATTTCTCAGGTTTTTACTACATATGAACACTTTTCACATTCTCCCGTGCAACTCGGCTGCTAGTCCTCCTTTCATGCAGAATCTTAAGGTCCTAGCTCATGTCCAAGACACAAAGAAGGGTAAAAAGTCAATAATCGATACCTAAAACTTGAATTGTACTTCTTCTTACTGGCTATACATCAACTTAGAAGCTTCATCTGTGTTCTACTATGGTGCTTTTAGTGTCTCCGCATACCGCAGCACGCGACATAGCTTTGCAGACAATAAATGTAACCGTTTCAGACAGAAGAGCGGCCAATGTGACGACCTGGCTTTAAGTCGATTCGATAACAAATGACGAAAGCGGACAGATTTCTCAGGTTTTTACTACATATGAAAACTTTTCACATTCTCCCGTGCAACGGGGCTGCTAGTCCTCCTTTGATGCAAAATCTTAAGTTCCTAGCTCATGTCCAAGGCACCAAAGAAGGGTAAAAAGTCAATAATCGATACCTAAAACTTGAATTGTACTACTTCTTACTGGATATTACATCAACTTAGAAGCTTCATCTGTGTTCTAATATGGTGCTTTTAGTGTCTCCGCATACCGCAGCACGCGACATAGCTTTGCAGACGATAAATGTAACCGTTTCAGACAGTAGTGCGGCCAGTGTGACGATCTGGCTTTAAGTCGATTCGATAACAAATAAGGAAAACGGACGGATTTCTCAGGTTTTTGCTACATATGAACACTTTTCACATTCTCCCGTGCAACGCCGATGCTAGTCCTCCTTTCATGCAAAATCATAAGTTCCTAGCTCATGTCCAAGGCATCAAAGAAGGGTAAAAAGTCAATTATCGACACCTAAAACTTGAATTGTACTACTTCTTACTGGCTATTACATCAACTTAGAAGCTTCATCTGTGTTCTACTATGGTGCTTTTAGTGTCTCCGCATACCGCAGCACGCGACATAGCTTTGCAGACGACAAGTACAACCGTTTCAGAGAGAAGAGCGGTCAATGTGACGATCTGGCTTTAAGTCGATTCGATAACAAATGACGAAACGGACAGATTTCTCAGGTTTTTACTACTTATGAAAACTTTTCACTTTCTCCCGTGCAACGCGGCTGCTAATCCTCCTTTCATGCAAAACCTTACGTTCCTAGCTCATGTATAAGGCAACAAAGACGGGTAGAAAGTCAATAATGGATACCTAAACCTTGAATTGTACTACTTCTTACTGGCTTCTACATCAATTTAGAAGCATCATCTGTGTTCTACTATTGTGTTTTTAGTGTCTCCGCATACCGCAGCACGCGACATAGCTTTGCAGACGAAAAATACAACCATTTCAGAGAAAAGAGCGGCCAATGAGACGATTTGGCTTTAAGTCGATTCGATAACAAATGACGAAAACGGACTGATTTCTCAGGATTTTACTACATACGAACGCTTTTCACATTCTCCCGTGCAACGGGGCTGCTAGTCCTCCTTTGATGCAAAATCTTAAGTTCGTAGCTCATGTCGAAGGCACCAAAGAAGGGTAAAAAGTCAATAATCGATACCTAAAACTTGAATTGTACTACTTCTTACTGGCTATTACATCAACTTAGAAGCTTCATCTGTGTTCTACTATGGTGCTTTTAGTGTCTCCGCATACCGCAGCACACGACATAGCTTTACAGACGATAAATGCAACCGTTTCAGACAGAAGTGCGGTCAGTGTGACGATCTGGCTTCAAGTCGATTTGATAACAAATGACCAAAACGGACAGATTTCTCAGGTTTTTAATACTTATGAAAACTTTTCACATTCTCCCGTGCAACGCGGCTGCTAGTCATCCTTTCATGCAAAACCTTAAGGTCCTAGATCATGTCCAATACACCAAAGATAGCTAAAAAGTCAATAATCGATACCTAAAACTTGAATTGTACTACTTTTGAATGGCTATTACATCAACGTAGATGCTTCATCTGTCTTCTACTATGGTGCTTTTAGCGTCTCCGCATACCGCAGCAGGCGACATAGCTTAGCAGACGATAAATGTAACCGTTTCAGACAGAAGAGCGGCCAATGTGACGATCTGGCTTTAAGTCGATTCGATAACTAATGACTTAAGCGGACAGATTTCTCAGGTTTTTACTACATATTAAAACTTTTCACATTCTCCCGTGCAACGGCACTGCTAGTCCTGCTTTGATGCAAAATCTTAAGTTCCTAGCTCATGTCCAAGGCACCAAAGAAGGGTAAAAAGTCAATAATCGATACCAAAAACTTGAATAGTACTACTACTTACTGGCTATTACATCAACTTAGAAGCTTCATCTGTGTTCTACTATGTTGCTTTTAGTGTCTCCGCATACCGCAGCACGCGACATAGCTTTGCAGACGATAAATGTAACCGTTTCAGACAGAAGTGCGGCCAGTGTGACGATCTGGCATTAAGTCGATTCGATAACACATGACGAAAACGGACGGATTTCTCAGGTTTTTACTACATACGAACGCTTTTCTCATTCTCCCGTGCAACGCGGCTGCTAGTCCTCCTTTCATGCAATATCATAAGTTCCTAGCTCAAGTCCAAGGCACCAAAGAAGGGTAAAAAGTCAATAACCTATACCTAAAACTTGAATTGTACTAATTCTTACTGGCTATTACATCAACTTAGAAGCTTCATCTGTGTTCTACTATGGTGCTTTTAGTGTCTCCGCATACCGCAGCACGCGACATAGCTTTGCAGACGATAAGTACAACCGTTTCAGAGAGAAGAGCGGCCAATGTGACGATCTGGCTTTAAGTCGAGTCGATAACAAATGACGAAAACGGACGGATTTCTCAGGGATTTTACTACATATGAACACTTTTCACATTCTCCCGTGCAACGGGTCTGCTAGTCCTCCTTTGATGCAAAATCTTAAGTTCCTAGCTCATGTCCAAGGCACCAAAGTAGGGTAAAAAGTCAATAATCGATACCTAAAACTTCAATTTTACTACTTCTTACTGGCTATTACATCAACTTAGAAGCTTCATCTGTGTTCTACTATGGTGCTTTTAGTGTCTCCGCATACCGCAGCACGCGACATAGCTTTGCAGACGATAAATGTAACCGTTTCAGACAGAAGTGCGGCCAGTGTGACGATCTGGCTTTAAGTCGATTCGATAACAAATAACTAAAACGGACGGATTTCTCAGGTTTTTGCTACATATGAACACTTTTCACATTCTCCCGTGCAACGCGGCTGCTACTCCTCCTTTCATGCAAAATCATAAGTTCCTAGCTCATGTCCAAGGCACCAAAGCCATCTAAAAAGTCAATAATCGATACCTAAAACTTGAACTGTACTACTTCTTACTGGCTATTACATCAACTGAGAAGCTTCATCTGTGTTCTACTATGGTGCTTTTAGTGTTTCCGCATAACGCAGCACGCGACATAGCTTTGCAGACGATAAGTACAACCATTTCAGAGAGAAGAGCGGCCAATGTGACGATCTGGCTTTAAGTCGATTCGATAACAAATGACGAAAACGGACGGATTTCTCAGGTTTTTACTACTTATGAAAACTTTTCACATTCTCCCGTGCAACGCGGCTGCTGGTCCTCCTTTCATGCAAAACCTTAAGTTCCTAGCTCATGTCCAAGGCACCAAAGAAGGGTAAAAAGTCAAGAATGGATACCTAAAACTTGAATTTTACTACTTCTTACTGGCTATTACATCAACGTAGATGCTTCATCTGTCTTCTACTATGGTGCTTTTAGCGTCTCCGCATACCGCAGCATGCGACATTGCTTTGCAGACGATAAGTACAACCGTTTCAGAGAGAAGAGCGGAAAATGTGACGATCTGGCTTTAAGTAGAGTCGATAACAAACGACGAAAACGGACGGATTTCTCAGGGATTTTACTACATATGAAAACTTTTCACATTCTCCCGTGCAACGGGGCTGCTAGTCCTCCTTTGATGCAAAATCTTAAGTTCCTAGCTCATGTCCAAGGCACCAAAGAAGGGTAAAAAGTCAATAATCGATACCTAAAACTTCAATTTTACTACTTCTTACTGGCTATTACATCAACTTAGAAGCTTCATCTGTGTTCTACTATGTTGCTTTTAGTGTCTCCGCATACCGCAGCACGCGATATAGCTTTGCAGACGACAAGTACAACCGTTTCAGAGAGAAGAGCGGCCAATGTGACGATCTGGCTTTAAGTCGATTCGATAACAAATGAAGAAAACGGACAGATTTCTCATGTTTATACTACTTATGAAAACTTTTCACATTCTCAACTGCAACGCGGCTGCTAAATCTCCTTTCATGCAAAATCTTAAGTTCCTAGCTCATGTATAAGGCAACAAAGAAGGGTAAAAAGTCAATAACGGATACCTAAAACTTGAATTGTACTACTTCTTACTGGCTATTACATCAATTTAGAAGCTTCATCTGTGTTCTACTATGGTGCTTTTAGTGTCTCCGCATACCGCAGCACGCGACATAGCTTTGGAGACGAAAAATACAACCATTTCAGAGAGAAGAGCGGCCAATGTGACGATCTGGCTTTAAGTCGATTCGATAACAAATGACGAAAACGGACAGATTTCTCAGGTTTTTACTACATATGAAAACTTTTCACATTCTCCCGTGCAACGCGGCTGCTAGTCCTCCTTTGATGCAAAATCTTAAGTTCCTAGCTCATGTCGAAGGAACCAAAGAAGGGTAAAAAGTCAATAATCGATACCTAAAGCTTGAATTTTTCTACTTCTTACTGGCTATTACATCAACTTAGAAGCTTCATCTGTGTTCTACTATCGTGCTTTTAGTGTCTCCGCATACCGCAGCACGCGACATAGCTTTGCAGACGATAAATGTAACCGTTTCAGACAGAAGTGCGGCCAGTGTGACGATCTGGCATTAAGTCGATTCGATAACACATGACGAAAACGGACGGATTTCTCAGGTTTTTACTACATACGAACGCTTTTCTCATTCTCCCGTGCAACGCGGCTGCTAGTCCTGCTTTCATGCAATATCATAAGTTCCTAGCTCAAGTCCAAGGCACCAAAGAAGGGTAAAAAGTCAATAACCTATACCTAAAACTTGAATTGTACTACTTCTTACTGGCTATTACATCAACTTAGAAGCTTCATCTGTGTTCTACTATGGTGCTTTTAGTGTCTCCGCATACCGCAGCACGCAACATAGCTTTGCAGACGATAAGTACAACCGTTTCAGAGAGAAGAGCGGCCAATGTGAAGATCTGGCTTTAAGTCGTGTCGATAACAAATGACGAAAACGGACGGATTTCTCAGGGATTTTACTACATATGAACACTTTTCACATTCTCCCGTGCAACGGGGCTGCTAGTCCTCCTTTGATGCAAAATCTTAAGTTCCTAGCTCATGTCCAAGGCACCAAAGAAGGGTAAAAAGTCAATAATCGATACCTAAAACATCAATTTTACTACTTCTTACTGGCTATTACATCAACTTAGAAGCTTCATCTGAGTTCTACTATGGTGCTTTTAGTGTCTCCGCATACCGCAGCACGCGACATAGCTTTGCAGACGATAAATGTAACCGTTTCAGACAGAAGTGCGGCCAGTGTGACTTTCTGGCTTTAAGTCGATTCGATAACAAGTAACTAAAACGGACGGATTTCTCAGGTTTTTGCTACATATGAACACTTTTCACATTCTCCCGTGCAACGCGGCTGCTACTCCTCCTTTCATGCAAAATCATAAGTTCCTAGCTCATGTCCAAGGCACCAAAGCCATCTAAAAAGTCAATAATCGATACCTATAACTTGAACTGTACTACTTCTTACTGGCTATTACATCAACTTAGAAGATTCATCTGTGTTCTACTATGGTGCTTTTAGTGTTTCCGCATAACGCAGCACGCGACATAGCTTTGCAGACGATAAGTACAACCATTTCAGAGAGAACGGCCAATGTGACGATCTGGCTTTAAGTCGATTCGATAACAAATGACGAAAACGGACGGATTTCTCAGGGTTTTACTACTTATGAAAACTTTTCACATTCTCCCGTGCAACGCGGCTGCTGGTCCTCCTTTCATGCAAAACCTTAAGTTCCTAGCTCATGTCCAAGGCACCAAAGAAAGGTAAAAAGTCAATAATCGATACCTAAAACTTCAATTTTACTACTTCTTACTGGCTATTACATCAACGTAGATGCTTCATCTGTCTTCTACTATGGTGCTTTTAGCGTCTCCGCATACCGCAGCATGCGACATTGCTTTGCAGACGATAAGTACAACCGTTTCAGAGAGAAGAGCGGAAAATGTGACGATCTGGCTTTAAGTCGAGTCGATAACAAACGACGAAAACGGACGGATTTCTCAGGGATTTTACTACATATGAACACTTTTCGCATTCTCCCGTGCAACGGGGCTGCTAGTCCTCCTTTGATGCAAAATCTTAAGTTCCTAGCTCATGTCCAAGGCACCAAAGAAGGGTAAAAAGTCAATAATCGATACCTAAAACTTCAATTTTACTACTTCTTACTGGCTATTACATCAACTTAGAAGCTTCATCTGTGTTCTACTATGGTGCTTTTAGTGTCTCCGCATACCGCAGCACGCGACATAGCTTTGCAGACGATAAATGTAACCGTTTCAGACAGAAGTGCGGCCAGTGTGACTATCTGGCTTTAAGTCGATTCGATAACAAATAACTAAAACGGACGGATTTCTCAGGTTTTTGCTACATATGAACACTTTTCACATTCTCCCGTGCAACGCGGCTGCTACTCCTCCTTTCATGCAAAATCATAAGTTCCTAGCTCATGTCCAAGGCACCAAAGAAGGGGAAAAAGTCAATAATCGATACCTAAAACTTGAATAGTACTACTACTTACTGGCTATTACATCAACTTAGAAGCTTCATCTTTGTTCTACTATGGTGCTTTTAGTGTCTCCGCATACCGCAGCACTCGATATAGCTTTGCAGACGACAAGTACAACGGTTTCAGAGAGAAGAGCGGCCAATGTGATGATCTGGCTTTAAGTCGATTCGATAACAAATGACGAAAACGGACAGATTTCTCATGTTTTTACTACTTATGAAAACTTTTCACATTCTACCTTGCAACACGGCTGCTGGTCCTCCTTTCATGCCAAACCTTAAGTTCCTAGCTCATGTACAAGGCACCAAAGAAGGGTAAAAAGTCAAGAATGGATACCTAAAACTTGGATTGTACTACTTCTTACTGGCTATTACATCAACGTAGATGCTTCATCTGTCTTCTACTATAGTGCTTTTAGCGTCTCCGCATACCGCAGCACGCGACATTGCTTTGCAGACGTTAAGTACAACCGTTTCAGAGAGAATAGCGGCCAATGTGACGACCTTTCTTTAAGTCGATTCGATAACAAATGACGAAAACGGACGGATTTCTCAGGTTTTTACTACATATGAACACTTTTCACATTCTCCCGTTAACTCGGCTTCTAGTCCTCCTTTCTTGCAGAATCGTAAGGTCCTAGCTCATGTCCAAGGCACCAAAGAAGGGTAAAAAGTCAAGAATGGATACCTAAAACTTGAATTGTACTACTTCTTACTGGCTATTACATCAACGTAGATGCTTCATCTGTCTTCTACTATAGTGCTTTTAGCGTCTCCGCATACCGCAGCACGCGACATTGCTTTGCAGACGTTAAGTACAACCGTTTCAGAGAGAATAGCGGCCAATGTGACGACCTTTCTTTAAGTCGATTCGATAACAAATGACGAAAACGGACGGATTTCTCAGGGATTTTACTACATATGAACACTTTTCATATTCTCCCGTGCAACGCGGCTGCTAGTCCTCCTTTCATTGAAAATCTTAAGTTCCTAGCTCATGTCCAAGGCACCAAAGAAGGGTAAGAAGTCAATAATCGATACCTAAAACTTGAATTGTACTACTTCTTACTGGCTATTACATCAACTTAGAAGCTTCATCTGTGTTCTACTATGGTCTTTTAGTGTCTCCGCATACCGCAGCACGCGACATAGCTTTGCAGACGATAAATGTAACAGTTTCAGACAGAAGAGCGGCCAATGTGACGATCTGGCTTTAAGTCGATTCGATAACAAATGACGAAAGCGGACAGATTTCTCAGGTTTTTACTACATACGAACGCTTTTCACATTCTCCCGTGCGACGGGGCTGCTAGTCCTCCTTTGGTGCAAAATCTTAAGTTCGTAGCTCATGTCGAAGGCACCAAAGAAGTGTAAAAAGTCAATATTCGATACCTAAAGCTTGAATCTTTCTACTTCTTACTGGCAATTACATCAACTTAGAAGCTTCATCTGTGTTCTACTATGGTGCTTTTAGTGTCTCCGCATACCGCAGCACGCGACATAGCTTTGCAGACGATAAATGTAACCGTTTCAGAGAGAAGAGCGGCCAGTGTGACGATCTGGCATTAAGTCGATTCGATAACACATGACGAAAACGGACGGATTTCTCAGGTTTTTACTACATATGAACGCTTTTCACATTCTCCCGTGCAACGCGGCTGCTAGTCCTCCTTTCATGCAATATCATAAGTTCCTAGCTCAAGTCCAAGGCACCAAAGAAGGGTAAAAATTCAATAACCTATACCTAAAACTTGAATTGTACTACTACTTACTGGCTATTACATTAACTTAGAAACTTCATCTGTGTTCTACTATGGTGCTTTTAGTGTCTCCACATACCGCAGCACGCGACATGGCTTTGCAGACGATAAATGTAACCGTTTCAGACAGATGTACGGCCAATGAGACGATATGGCTTTAAGTCGAATCGATAACAAATGACGAAAACGGACGGATTTCTCAAGGTTTTTGCTACATGTGAACACTTTCCACATTCTCCCGTGCAACGCGGCTGTTAGTCCTCGTTTGATGCAAAATCTTAAGTTCCTAGCTCATGTCCAAGGCACCAAAGAAGGGTAAAAAGTCAATAATCGATACGTAAAACTTGAATTGTACTACTTCTTACTGGGTATTACATCAACTTAGAAGCTTCATCTGTGTTCTACTATGGTGCTTATAGTGTCTCCGCATACCACTGCACGCGACATAGCTTTGCAGACAATAAGTACAACTCTTTCAGAGAGAAGAGCGGCCAATGTGACGATCTGGCTTTAAGTCGATTCGATAACAAACGACGAAAACGGACGGATTTCTCAGGTTTTTACTACATATGAACACTTTTCACATTCTCCCGTGCAACTCGGCTCCTAGTCCTCCTTTCATGCAGAACCTTTAGGTCCTAGCTCATGTCGAAGGCACCAAAGCCAGCTAAAAAGTCAATAATCGATACCTGAAACTTGAATTGTACTACTTCTTACTGGCTATTACATCAACTTAGAAGCTTCATCTGTGTTCTACTATGGTGCTTTTGGTGTCTTCGCATACTGCAGCACGGGACATAGCTTTTCAGACGATAAGTACAACCATTTTAGAGAGAAGAGCGGCCAATGTGACGATCGGGCTTTAAGTCGATTCGATAACAAATGACGAAAACGGACGGATTTCTCAGGTTTTTACTACATATGAATACTTTTCACATTCTCCCGTTAACTCGGCTTCTAGTCCTCCTTTCTTGCAGAATCGTAAGGTCCTAGCTCATGTCCAAGGCACCAAAGAAGGGTAAAAAGTCAAGAATGGATACCTAAAACTTGAATTGTACTACTTCTTACTGGCTATTACATCAACGTAGATGCTTCATCTGTCTTCTACTATAGTGCTTTTAGCGTCTCCGCATACCGCAGCACGCGACATTGCTTTGCAGACGTTAAGTACAACCGTTTCAGAGAGAATAGCGGCCAATGTGACGACCTTTCTTTAAGTCGATTCGATAACAAATGACGAAAACGGACGGATTTCTCAGGGATTTTACTACATATGAACACTTTTCATATTCTCCCGTGCAACGCGGCTGCTAGTCCTCCTTTCATTGAAAATCTTAAGTTCCTAGCTCATGTCCAAGGCACCAAAGAAGGGTAAGAAGTCAATAATCGATACCTAAAACTTGAATTGTACTACTTCTTACTGGCTATTACATCAACTTAGAAGCTTCATCTGTGTTCTACTATGGTCTTTTAGTGTCTCCGCATACCGCAGCACGCGACATAGCTTTGCAGACGATAAATGTAACAGTTTCAGACAGAAGAGCGGCCAATGTGACGATCTGGCTTTAAGTCGATTCGATAACAAATGACGAAAGCGGACAGATTTCTCAGGTTTTTACTACATACGAACGCTTTTCACATTCTCCCGTGCGACGGGGCTGCTAGTCCTCCTTTGGTGCAAAATCTTATGTTCGTAGCTCATGTCGAAGGCACCAAAGAAGTGTAAAAAGTCAATATTCGATACCTAAAGCTTGAATTTTTCTACTTCTTACTGGCAATTACATCAACTTAGAAGCTTCATCTGTGTTCTACTATGGTGCTTTTAGTGTCTCCGCATACCGCAGCACGCGACATAGCTTTGCAGACGATAAATGTAACCGTTTCAGAGAGAAGAGCGGCCAGTGTGACGATCTGGCATTAAGTCGATTCGATAACACATGACGAAAACGGACGGATTTCTCAGGTTTTTACTACATATGAACGCTTTTCACATTCTCCCGTGCAACGCGGCTGCTAGTCCTCCTTTCATGCAATATCATAAGTTCCTAGCTCAAGTCCAAGGCACCAAAGAAGGGTAAAAATTCAATAACCTATACCTAAAACTTGAATTGTACTACTACTTACTGGCTATTACATTAACTTAGAAACTTCATCTGTGTTCTACTATGGTGCTTTTAGTGTCTCCACATACCGCAGCACGCGACATGGCTTTGCAGACGATAAATGTAACCGTTTCAGACAGATGTACGGCCAATGAGACGATATGGCTTTAAGTCGAATCGATAACAAATGACGAAAACGGACGGATTTCTCAAGGTTTTTGCTACATATGAACACTTTCCACATTCTCCCGTGCAACGCGGCTGTTAGTCCTCGTTTGATGCAAAATCTTAAGTTCCTAGCTCATGTCCAAGGCACCAAAGAAGGGTAAAAAGTCAATAATCGATACGTAAAACTTGAATTGTACTACTTCTTACTGGGTATTACATCAACTTAGAAGCTTCATCTGTGTTCTACTATGGTGCTTATAGTGTCTCCGCATACCACAGCACGCGACATAGCTTTGCAGACAATAAGTACAACCCTTTCAGAGAGAAGAGCGGCCAATGTGACGATCTGGCTTTAAGTCGATTCGATAACAAACGACGAAAACGGACGGATTTCTCAGGTTTTTACTACATATGAACACTTTTCACATTCTCCTGTGCAACTCGGCTCCTAGTCCTCCTTTCATGCAGAACCTTAAGGTCCTAGCTCATGTCGAAGGCACCAAAGCCAGCTAAAAAGTCAATAATCGATACCTGAAACTTGAATTGTACTACTTCTTACTGGCTATTACATCAACGTAGAAGCTTCATCTGTGTTCTATTATGGTGCTTTTAGTGACTCCGCATACCGCAGCGCGCGACATAGCTTTGCAGACGATAATTACAACCGTTTCAGAGAGAAGAGCGGCCAATGTGACGATCTGGCTTTAAGTCGATTCGATAACACATGACGAAAACGGACGAATTTCTCAGGTTTTTACTACATATGACCACTTTGCACATTCTCCCGTGCAACGCGGCTGCTAGTCCCACTTTCTTGCAAAATCTTAAGTTCCTAGCTCATGTCCAAGGTACCAAAGAAGGGTAAAAAGTCAATAATCGATACCTAAAACTTGAATTTTGCTACTTCTTACTGGCTATTACATCAACTTAGAAGCTTCATCTGTGTTCTACTATGGTGCTTTTAGTGTCTCCGCATACCGCAGCACGCGACATAGCTTTGCAGACGATAAATGTAACCGTTTCAGACGGAAGTGCGGCCAGTGTGACGAACTGGCTTTAAGTCGATTCGATAACAAATAAGGAAAAAGGACGGATTTCTCAGGTTTTTGCTACATATGAACACTTTTCACATTCTCCCGTGCAACGCCGATGCTAGTCCTCCTTTCATGCAAAATCATAAGTTCCTAGCTCATGTCCAAGGCATCAAAGAAGGGTAAAAAGTCAATAATCGATACCTAAAACTTGAATTGTACTACTTCTTACTGGCTATTACATCAACTTAGAAGCTTCATCTGTGTTCTACTATGGTGCTTTTAGTGTCTCCGCATACCGCAGCACGCGACATAGCTTTGCAGACGACAAGTACAACCGTTTCAGAGACAAGAGCGGTCAATGTGACGATCTGGCTTTAAGTCGATTCGATAACACATGACGAAAACGGACGAATTTCTCAGGTTTTTACTACATATGACCACTTTGCACATTCTCCCGTGCAACGCGGCTGCTAGTCCCACTTTCTTGCAAAATCTTAAGTTCCTAGCTCATGTCCAAGGTACCAAAGAAGGGTAAAAAGTCAATAATCGATACCTAAAACTTGAATTTTGCTACTTCTTACTGGCTATTACATCAACTTAGAAGTTTCATCTGTGTTCTACTATGGTGCTTTTAGTGTCTCCGCGCACCGCATCACGCGACATAGCTTTGCAGACGATAAATGCAACCGTTTCAGACAGAAGTGCGGTGAGTGTGACGATATGGCTTTAAGTCGATTCGATAACAAATGACGAAAACGGACGGATTTCTCAGGTTTTTACTACATACGAACGCTTTTCACATTCTACCGTGCAACGCGGCTGCTACTCCTCCTTTCATGCAAGATCATAAGTTCCTAGCTCATGTCCAAAACACCAAAGAAGGGTAAAAAGTCAATAATCGATACCTAAAGCTTGAATTTTTTTACTTCTTACTGGCTATTACATCAACATAGATGCTTCATCTGTGTTTTACTATGGTGCTTTTAGTGTCTCCGCATACCGCAGCAAGCGACTTAGCTTTGCACACGATACATACAACAATTTTAGAGAGAAGAGCGGCCAATGTGACGATCTGGCTTTAAGTCGATTCGATAACAAATGACGAAAACGGACAGATTTCTCAGGTTCTTACTACATATGAAAATTTTTCACATTCTCCTGTGCAACGCGGCCGTTAGTCCTCGTTTGATGCAAAATCTTAAGTTCCTAGCTCATGTCCAAGGCACCAAAGAAGGGTAAAAAGAAAATAATCGATACGTAAAACTTGAATTTTACTACTTCTTACTGGGTATTACATCAACTTAGAAGCTTCATCTGTGTTGTACTATGGTGCTTATAGTGTCTCCGCATACCAAAGCACGCGACATAGCTTTGCAGACAATAAGTACAACCCTTTCAGAGAGAAGAGCGGCCAATTTGACGATCTGGCTTTAAGACGAATCTATAACAAACGACGAAAACGGACGGATTTCTCAGGTTTTTACTACATATGAACACTTTTCACATTCTCCCGTGCAACTCGGCTCCTAGTCCTCCTTTCATGCAGAACCTTAAGGTCCTAGCTCATGTCGAAGGCACCAAAGCCAGCTAAAAAGTCAATAATCGATACCTGAAACTTGAATTGTACTACTTCTTACTGGCAATTACATCAACTTAGAAGCTTCATCTGTGTTCTACCATGGTGCTTTTGGTGTCTTCGCATACTGCAGCACGCGACGTAGCTTTTCAGACGATAAGTACAACCATTTTAGAGAGAAGAGCGGCCAATGTGACGATCGGGCTTTAAGTCGATTCGATTACAAATGACGAAAACGGACGGAATTCTCAGGTTTTTACTACATATGAACACTTTTCACATTCTCCCGTGCAATTCGGCTGCTAGTCCTCCTTTCATGCAGAATCTTAAGGTCCTAGCTCATGTCCAAGACAGCAAAGAAGGGTAAAAAGTCAATAATCGATACCTAAAACTTGAATTGTACTACTTCTTACTGGCTATACATCAACTTAGAAGCTTCATCTGTGTTCTACTATGGTGCTTTTAGTGTCTCCGCATACCGCAGCACGCGACATAGCTTTGCAGACAATAAATGTAACCGTTTCAGACAGAAGAGCGGCCAATGTGATGATCTGGCTTTAAGTCGATTCGATAACAAATGACGAAAGCGGACAGATTTCTCAGGTTTTTACTACATATGAAAACTTTTCACATTCTCCCTTGCAACGGGGCTGCTAGTCCTCCTTTACTGCAAAATCGTAAGTTCCTAGCTCATGGCCATGGCACCAAAGAAGGGTAAAAAGTCAATAATCGATACCTAAAACTTGAATTTTGCTACTTCTTACTGGCTATTACATCAACTTAGAAGCTTCATCTGTGTTCTACTATGGTGCTTTTAGTGTCTCCGCATACCGCAGCACGCGACATAGCTTTGCAGACGACAAGTACAACCGTTTCAGAGAGAAGAGCGGTCAATGTGACGATCTGGCTTTAAGTCGATTCGATAACAAATGACGAAAACGGATAGATTTCTCAGGTTTTTACTACTTATGAAAACTTTTCACATTCTCCCGTGCAACGCGGCTCCTAATCCTCCTTTCATGCAAAACCTTACGTTCCTAGCTCATGTATAATTCAACAAAGACGGGTTGAAAGTCAATAATGGATACCTAAAACTTGAATTGTACTACGTCTTACTGGCTTCTTCATCAATTTAGAAGCTTCATCTGTGTTCTACTATGGTGTTTTTAGTGTCTCCGCATACCGCAGCACGCGACATAGCTTTGCAGACGAAAAATACAACCATTTCAGAGAAAAGAGCGGCCAATGTGACGATCTGGCTTTAAGTCGATTCGATAACAAATGACGAAAACGGACGGATTTCTCAGGATTTTACTACATACGAACGCTTTTCACAAATTCCCGTGCAACGGGGCTGCTACTCCTCCTTTGATGCAAAATCTTAAGTTCGTAGCTCATGTCGAAGGCACCAATGAAGGGTAAAAAGTCAATAATCGATACCTAAAGCTTGAATTTTTCTACTTCTTACTGGCTATTACATCAACTTGGAAACTTCATCTGTGTTCTACTATGGTGCTTCTAGTGTCTCCGCATACCGCATCACGCGACATAGCTTTGCAGACGATAAATGCAACCGTTTCAGACAGAAGTGCGGTAAGTGTGACGATGTGGCTTTAAGTCGATTCGATAACAAATGACGAAAACGGACGGATTTCTCAGGTTTTTACTACTTACGAACGCTTTTCACATTCTCCCGTGCAACGCGGCTGCTACTCCTCCTTTCATGCAAAATCATAAGTTCCTAGCTCATGTCCAAGGCACCAAAGAAGGGTAAAAAGTCAATAATCGATACCTAAAGCTTGAATTTTTTTACTTCTTACTGGCTATTACATCAACTTAGAAGCATCATCTGTGTTTTACTATGGTGCTTTTAGTGTCTCCGCATACCCCAGCAAGCGACTTTGCTTTGCACACGATACGTACAACCATTTTAGAGAGAAGAGCGGCCAATGTGACGATCTGGCTTTAAGTCGATTCGATAACAAATGACGAAAACGGACCGATTTCTCAGGTTCTTACTACATATGAAAATTTTTCACATTCTCCCGTGCAAGCGGCTGTTAGTCCTCGTTTGATGCAGAATTGTAAGGTCCTAGCTCATGTCCAAGACAGCAAAGAAAGGTAAAAAGTCAATAATCGATACCAAAAACTTGAATTGTACTACTTCTTACTGGCTATACATCAACTTAGAAGCTTCATCTGTGTTCTACTATGGTGCTTTTAGTGTCTCCGCATACCGCAGCACGCGACATAGCTTTGCAGACAATAAATGTAACCGTTTCAGGCAGAAGAGCGGCCAATGTGACGATCTGGCTTTAAGTCGATTCGATAACAAATAAGGAAAACGGACAGATTTGTCAGGTTTTTACTACATATGAACGCTTTTCACATTCTCCCGTGCAACGCGGCTGCTAGTCCTCCTTTCATGCAATATCATAAGTTCCTAGCTCAAGTCCAAGGCACCAAAGAAGGGTAAAAAGTCAATAACCTATACCTAAAACTTGAATTGTACTACTTCTTACTGGCTATTACATTAACTTAGAAACTTCATCTGTGTTCTACTATGGTGCTCTTAGTGTCTCCACATACCGCAGCACGCGACATGGCTTGGCAGACGATAAATGTAACCGTTTCAGACAGAAGTACGGCCAATGTGACGATCTGGCTTTAAGTCGATTCGATAACAAATAAGGAAAACGGACGGACTTCTCAGGTTTTTACTACATACGAACGCTTTTCACATTCTCCCGTGCAACGCGGCTGCTAGTCCTCCTTTCATGCAAAATCATAAGGTCCTAGCTCATGTCCAAGGCACCAAAGCCATCTAAAAAGTCAATAATCGATACCTAAAACTTGAACTGTACTACTTCTTACTGGCTATTACATCAACTTAGAAGCTTCATCTGTGTTCTACTATGGTGCTTTTAGTGTTTCCGCATAACGCAGCACGCGACATAGCCTTGCAGACGATAAGCACAACCGTTTCAGACAGAAGTACGGCCAATGTGACGATCTGGCTTTAAGTCGATTCGATAACAAATAAGGAAAACGGACGGATTTCTCAGGTTTTTACTACATACGAACGCTTTTCACATTCTCCCGTGCAACGCGGCTGCTAGTCCTCCTTTCATGCAAAATCATAAGGTCCTAGCTCATGTCCAAGGCACCAAAGCCATCTAAAAAGTCAATAATCGATACCTAAAACTTGAACTGTACTACTTCTTACTGGCTATTACATCAACTTAGAAGCTTCATCTGTGTTCTACTATGGTGCTTTTAGTGTTTCCGCATAACGCAGCACGCGACATAGCCTTGCAGACGATAAGCACAACCGTTTCAGACAGAAGTACGGCCAATGTGACGATCTGGCTTTAAGTCGATTCGATAACAAATAAGGAAAACGGACGGATTTCTCAGGTTTTTACTACATACGAACGCTTTTCACATTCTCCCGTGCAACGCGGCTGCTAGTCCTCCTTTCATGCAAAATCATAAGGTCCTAGCTCATGTCCAAGGCACCAAAGCCATCTAAAAAGTCAATAATCGATACCTAAAACTTGAACTGTACTTCTTCTTACTGGCTATTACATCAACTTAGAAGCTTCATCTGTGTTCTACTATGGTGCTTTTAGTGTTTCCGCATAACGCAGCACGCGACATAGCCTTGCAGACGATAAATGTAACCGTTTCAGAGAGAAGAGCGGCCAATGTGACGATCTGGCTTTAAGTCGATTCGATAACAAATGACGAAAACGGACAGATTTCTCAGGTTCTTACTACATATGAAAATTTTTCACATTCTCCCGTGCAACGCGGCTGTTAGGCCTCGTTTGATGCAAAATCTTAAGTTCCTAGCTCATGTCCAAGGCACCAAAGAAGGGTAAAAAGTCAATAATCGATATGTAAAACTTGAATTGTACTACTTCTTACTGGGTATTACATCAACTTAGAAGCTTAATCTGTGTTGTACTATGGTGCTTATAGTGTCTCCGCATACCACAGCACGCGACATAGCTTTGCAGACAATAAGTACAACCCTTTCAGAGAGAAGAGCGGCCAATGTGACGATCTGGCCTCAAGTCGATTCGGTAACAAACGACGAAAACGGACGGATTTCTCAGGTTTTTACTACATATGAACACTTTTCACATTCTCCCGTGCAACTCGGCTCCTAGTCCTCCTTTCATGCAGAACCTTAAGGTCCTAGCTCATGTCGAAGGCACCAAAGCCAGCTAAAAAGTCAATAATCGATACCTGAAACTTGAATTGTACTACTTCTTACTGGCAATTACATCAACTTAGAAGCTTAATCTGTGTTCTACTATGGTGCTTTAGGTGTCTTCGCGTACTGCAGCGCGCGACATAGCTTTTCAGACGATAAGTACAACCATTTTAGAGACAAGAGCGGCCAATGTGACGATCGGGCTTTAAGTCGATTCGATAACAAATGACAAAAATAGACGGATTTCTCAGGTTTTTACTACATATGAACACTTTTCACATTCTCCCGTGCAACTCGGCTGCTAGTCATCCTTTCATGCAGAATCTTAAATTCCTAGCTCATGTCCAAGACAGCAAAGAAGGGTAAAAAGTCAATAATCGATACCTAAAACTTGAATTGTACTACTTCTTACTGGCTATACATCAACTTAGAAGCTTCATCTGTGTTCTACTATGGTGCTTTTAGTGTCTCCGCATACCGCAGCACGCGACATAGCTTTGCAGACAATAAATGTAACCGTTTCAGACAGAAGAGCGGCCAATGTGACGATCTGGCTTTAAGTCGATTCGATAACAAATGACGAAAGCGGACAGACTTCTCAGGTTTTTACTACATATGAAAACTTTTCACATTCTCCCTTGCGACGGGGCTGCTAGTCCTCCTTTACTGCAAAATCGTAAGTTCCTAGCTCATGGCCATGGCACCAAAGAAGGGTAAAAAGTCAATAATCGATACCTAAAACTTGAATTTTGCTACTTCTTACTGGCTATTACATCAACTTAGAAGCTTCATCTGTGTTCTACTATGGTGCTTTTAGTGTCTCCGCATACCGCAGCACGCGACATAGCTTTGCAGACGATAAATGCAACCGTTTCAGACAGAAGTGCGGTGAGTGTGACGATCTGGCTTTAAGTCGATTCGATAACAAATGATGAAAACGGACGGATTTCTGAGGTTTTTACTACATACGAACGCTTTTCACATTCTCCCGTGCAACGCGGCTGCTACTCCTCCTTTCATGCAAAATCATAAGTTCCTAGCTCATGTCCAAGGCACCAAAGAAGGGTAAAAAGTCAATAATCGATACCTAAAGCTTGAATTTTTTTACTTCTTACTGGCTATTACATCAACTTAGAATCTTTTTCTGTGTTCTACTATGGTGCTTTTAGTGTCTCCGCATACCGCAGCACGCGACATAGCTTTGCAGACGATAAATGTAACCGTTTCAGACAGAAGTGCGGCCAGTGTGACGATCTGGCTTTAAGTCGATTCGATAACAAATGACGAAAACGGACGGATTTCTCAGGTTTTTGCTACATATGAACACTTTTCACATTCTCCCGTGCAACGCCGATGCTAGTCCTCCTTTCATGCAAAATCATAAGTTCCTAGCTCATGTCCAAGGCTTCAAAGAAGGGTAAAAAGTCAATAATCGATACCTAAAACTTGAATTGTACTACTTCTTACTGGCTTCTTCATCAATTTAGAAGCTTCATCTGTGTTCTACTATGGTGTTTTTAGTGTCTCCGCATACCGCAGCACGCGACATAGCTTTGCAGACGAAAAATACAACCATTTCAGAGAAAAGAGCGGCCAATGTGACGATCTGGCTTTAAGTCGATTCGATAACAAATGACGAAATCTGACGGATTTCTCAGGATTTTACTACATACGAACGCTTTTCACATTTTCCCGTGCAACGGGGCTGCTACTCCTCCTTTGATGCAAAATCTTAAGTTCGTAGCTCATGTCGAAGGCACCAATGAAGGGTAAAAAGTCAATAATCGATACCTAAAGCTTGAATTTTTCTACTTCTTACTGGCTATTACATCAACTTGGAAACTTCATCTGTGTTCTACTATGGTGCTTCTAGTGTCTCCGCATACCGCATCACGCGACATAGCTTTGCAGACGATAAATGCAACCGTTTCAGACAGAAGTGCGGTGAGTGTGACGATCTGGCTTTAAGTCGATTCGATAACAAATGACGAAAACGGACGGATTTCTCAGGTTTTTACTACTTACGAACGCTTTTCACATTCTCCCGTGCAACGCGGCTGCTACTCCTCCTTTCATGCAAAATCATAAGTTCCTAGCTCATGTCCAAGGCACCAAAGAAGGGTAAAAAGTCAATAATCGATACCTAAAGCTTGAATTTTTTTACTTCTTACTGGCTATTACATCAACTTAGAAGCATCATCTGTGTATTACTATGGTGCTTTTAGTGTCTCCGCATACCGCAGCAAGCGACTTAGCTTTGCACACGATACGTACAACCATTTTAGAGAGAAGAGCGGCCAATGTGACGATCTGGCTTTAAGTCGATTCGATAACAAATGGCGAAAACGGACCGATTTCTCAGGTTCTTGCTACATATGAAAATTTTTCACATTCTCCCGTGCAAGCGGCTGTTAGTCCTCGTTTGATACAAATTCTTAAGTTCCTAGCTCATGTCCAAGGCACCAAAGAAGGGTAAAAAGTCAATAATCGACACGTAAAACTTGAATTGTACTACTTCTTACTGGGTATTACATCAACTTAGAAGCTTCATCTGTGTTCTACTATGGTGCTTATAGTGTCTCCGCATACCACAGCACGCGACATAGCTTTTCAGACAATAAGTACAACCCTTTCAGAGAGAAGAGCGGCCAATGTGACGATCTGGCTCTAAGTCGATTCGATAACAAACGACGAAAACGGACGGATTTCTCAGGTTTTTACTACATATGACCACTTTGCACATTCTCCCGTGCAACGCGGCTGCTAGTCCCAGTTTCATGTAAAATCTTAAGTTCCTAGCTCATGTCCAAGGTACCAAAGAAGGGTAAAAGTCAACAATCGATACCTAAAACTTGAATTGTACTACTTCTTACTGGCTATACATCAACTTAGAATCTTCATCTGTGTTCTACTATGGTGCTTTTGGTGTCTTCGCATACTGCAGCACGCGACATAGCTTTTCAGACGACAAGTACAACCATTTTAGAGAGAAGAGCGGCCAATGTGACGATCGGGCTTTAAGTCGATTCGATAACAAATGACGAAAGCGGACAGATTTGTCAGGTTTTTACTACATATGAAAACTTATCACACTCTCCCGTGCAACGGGGCTGCTAGTCCTCCTTTGATGCAAAATCTTAAGTTCCTAGCTCATGTCCAAGGCACCAAAGAAGGGTAAAAAGTCAATAATCGATACCTAAAACTTGAATTTTGTTAGTTCTTACTGGCTATTACATCAACTTAGAAGCTTCATCTGTGTTCTACTATGGTGCTTTTAGTGTCTCCGCATACCGCAGCACGCGACATAGCTTTGCAGACGATAAATTTAACCGTTTCTGACAGAAGTGCGGCCAGTGTGACGATCTGGCTTTAAGTCGATTCGATAACAAATAAGGAAAACGGACAGATTTGTCAGGTTTTTACTACATATGAACGCTTTTCACATTCTCCCGTGCAACGCGGCTGCTAGTCCTCCTTCCATGCAATATCATAAGTTCCTAGCTCAAGTCCAAGGCACCAAAGAAGGGTAAAAAGTCAATAACCTATACCTAAAACTTGAATTGTACTACTTCTTACTGGCTATACATCAACTCAGAAGCTTCATCTGTGTTCTACTATGGTGCTTTTAGTGTCTCCGCATACCGCAGCACGCGACATAGCTTTGCAGACAATAAATGTAACCGTTTCAGGCAGAAGAGCGGCCAATGTGACGATCTGGCTTTAAGTCGATTCGATAACAAATGACGAAAGCGGACAGATTTGTCAGGTTTTTACTACATATGAAAACTTATCACACTCTCCCGTGCAACGGGGCTGCTAGTCCTCCTTTGATGCAAAATCTTAAGTTCCTAGCTCATGTCCAAGGCACCAAAGAAGGGTAAAAAGTCAATAATCGATACCTAAAACTTGAATTTTGTTACTTCTTACTGGCTATTACATCAACTTAGAAGCTTCATCTGTGTTCTACTATGGTGCTTTTAGTGTCTCCGCATACCGCAGCACGCGACATAGCTTTGCAGACGATAAATTTAACCGTTTAAGACAGAAGTGCGGCCAGTGTGACGATCTGGCTTTAAGTCGATTCGATAACAAATAAGGAAAACGGACAGATTTGTCAGGTTTTTACTACATATGAACGCTTTTCACATTCTCCCGTGCAACGCGGCTGCTAGTCCTCCTTTCATGCAAAATCATAAGGTCCTAGCTCATGTCCAAGGCACCAAAGCCATCTAAAAAGTCAATAATCGATACCTAAAACTTGAACTGTACTACTTCTTACTGGCTATTACATCAACTTAGAAGCTTCATCTGTGTTCTACTATGGTGCTTTTAGTGTCTCCGCATACCGCAGCACGCGACATAGCTTTGCAGACAATAAATGTAACCGTTTCGGCAGAAGAGCGGCCAATGTGACGATCTGGCTTTAAGTCGATTCGATAACAAATGACGAAAGCGGACAGATTTGTCAGGTTTTTACTACATATGAAAACTTATCACACTCTCCCGTGCAACGGGGCTGCTAGTCCTCCTTTGATGCAAAATCTTAAGTTCCTAGCTCATGTCCAAGGCACCAAAGAAGGGTAAAAAGTCAATAATCGATACCTAAAACTTGAATTTTGTTAGTTCTTACTGGCTATTACATCAACTTAGAAGCTTCATCTGTGTTCTACTATGGTGCTTTTAGTGTCTCCGCATACCGCAGCACGCGACATAGCTTTGCAGACGATAAATTTAACCGTTTCTGACAGAAGTGCGGCCAGTGTGACGATCTGGCTTTAAGTCGATTCGATAACAAATAAGGAAAACGGACAGATTTGTCAGGTTTTTACTACATATGAACGCTTTTCACATTCTCCCGTGCAACGCGGCTGCTAGTCCTCCTTCCATGCAATATCATAAGTTCCTAGCTCAAGTCCAAGGCACCAAAGAAGGGTAAAAAGTCAATAACCTATACCTAAAACTTGAATTGTACTACTTCTTACTGGCTATACATCAACTCAGAAGCTTCATCTGTGTTCTACTATGGTGCTTTTAGTGTCTCCGCATACCGCAGCACGCGACATAGCTTTGCAGACAATAAATGTAACCGTTTCAGGCAGAAGAGCGGCCAATGTGACGATCTGGCTTTAAGTCGATTCGATAACAAATGACGAAAGCGGACAGATTTGTCAGGTTTTTACTACATATGAAAACTTATCACACTCTCCCGTGCAACGGGGCTGCTAGTCCTCCTTTGATGCAAAATCTTAAGTTCCTAGCTCATGTCCAAGGCACCAAAGAAGGGTAAAAAGTCAATAATCGATACCTAAAACTTGAATTTTGTTACTTCTTACTGGCTATTACATCAACTTAGAAGCTTCATCTGTGTTCTACTATGGTGCTTTTAGTGTCTCCGCATACCGCAGCACGCGACATAGCTTTGCAGACGATAAATTTAACCGTTTAAGACAGAAGTGCGGCCAGTGTGACGATCTGGCTTTAAGTCGATTCGATAACAAATAAGGAAAACGGACAGATTTGTCAGGTTTTTACTACATATGAACGCTTTTCACATTCTCCCGTGCAACGCGGCTGCTAGTCCTCCTTTCATGCAAAATCATAAGGTCCTAGCTCATGTCCAAGGCACCAAAGCCATCTAAAAAGTCAATAATCGATACCTAAAACTTGAACTGTACTACTTCTTACTGGCTATTACATCAACTTAGAAGCTTCATCTGTGTTCTACTATGGTGCTTTTAGTGTCTCCGCATACCGCAGCACGCGACATAGCTTTGCAGACAATAAATGTAACCGTTTCAGACAGAAGAGCGGCCAATGTGACGATCTGGCTTTAAGTCGATTCGATAACAAATGACGAAAGCGGACAGATTTCTCAGGTTTTTACTACATATGAAAACTTTTCACATTCTCCCGTGCAACGGGGCTGCTAGTCCTCCTTTGATGCAAATTCTTAAGTTACTAGCTCATGTCCAAGGCACCAAAGAAGGGTAAAAAGTCAATAATCGAATCCCAAAGCTTGAATTTTTCTACTTCTTACTGGCTATTACATCAACTTAGAAACTTCATCTGTGTTCTACTATGGTGCATCTAGTGTCTCCGCATACCGCATCACGCGACATAGCTTTGCAGACGATAATGCAACCGTTTCAGACAGAAGTGCGGTGAGTGTGACGATCTGGCTTTAAGTCGATTCGATAACAAATGATGAAAACGGACGGATTTCTGAGGTTTTTTACTACATACGAACGCTTTTCACATTCTCCCGTGCAACGCGGCTGCTACTCCTCCTTTCATGCAAAATCATAAGTTCCTAGCTCATGTCCAAGGCACCAAAGAAGGGTAAAAAGTCAATAATCGATACCAAAAGCTTGAATTTTTTTACTTCTTACTGGCTATTACATCAACTTAGAAGCTTCATCTGTGATTTACTATGGTGCTTTTAGTGTCTCCGCATACCGCAGGAAGCGACTTAGCTTTGCACACGATACGTACACCCATTTTAGAGAGAAGAGCGGCCAATGTGACGATCTGGCTTTAAGTCGATTCGATAACAAATGACGAAAACTGACCGATTTCTCAGGTTCTTACTACATATGAATATTTTTCACATTCTCCCGTGCAACACGGCTGTTAGCCCACGATTGATGCAAAATCTTAAGTTCCTAGCTCATGTCCAAGGCACCAAAGAAGGGTAAAAAGTCAATAATCGACACGTAAAACTTGAATTGTACTACTTCTTACTGGGTATTACATCAGCTTAGAAGCTTCATCTGTGTTCAACTATGGTGCTTATAGTGTCTCCGCATACCACAGCACGCGACATAGCTTTGCAGACAATAAGTACACCCCTTTCAGAGAGAAGAGCGGCCAATGTGACGATCTGGCTTCAAGTCGATTCGATAACAAACGACGAAAACGGGCTGATTTCAAGGGTTTTTACTACATATGAACACTTTTCACATTCTCCCGTGCAACTCGGCTCCTAGTCCTCCTTTCATGCAGAACCTTAAGGTCCTAGCTCATGTCGAAGGCACCAAAGCCAGCTAAAAAGTCAATAATCGATACCTGAAACTTGAATTGTACTACTTCTTACTGGCGATTACATCAACTTAGAAGCTTCATCTGTGTTCTATTATGGTGCTTTTAGTGACTCCGCATACCGCAGCACGCGACATAGCTTTGCAGACGATAATTACACCCGTTTCAGAGAGAAGAGCGGCCAATGTGACGATCTGGCTTTATGTCGATTCGATAACAAATGACGATAACGGACGGATTTCTCAGGTTTTTACTACATATGACCACTTTGCACATTCTCCCGTGCAACGCGGCTGCTAGTCCCACTTTCATGCAAAATCTTAAGTTCCTAGCTCATGTCCAAGGTACCAAAGAAGGGTAAAAAGTCAATAATCGATACCTAAAACTTGAATTGTACTACTTCTTACTGGCTATACATCAACTTAGAATCTTCATCTGTGTTCTACTATGGTGCTTTTGGTGTCTCCGCATACTGCAGCACGCGACATACCTTTTCAGACGATAAGTACAACCATTTTAGAGAGAAGAGCGGCCAATGTGACGATCGGGCTTTAAGTCGTTTCGATAACAAATGACGAAAACGGACGGATTTCTCAGGTTTTTACTACATATGAACACTTTTCACATTCTCCCGTGCAACTCGGCTGCTAGTCCTCCTTTCATGCAGAATCGTAAGGTCCTAGCTCATGTCCAAGACAGCAAAGAAGGGTAAAAAGTCAATAATCGATACCTAAAACTTGAATTGTACTACTTCTTACTGGCTATACATCAACTTAGAAGCTTCATCTGTGTTCTACTATGGTGCTTTTAGTGTCTCCGCATACCGCAGCACGCGACATATCTCTGCAGACGATAAACGTAACCGTTTCAGACAGAAGTGCGGCCAGTGTGACGATCTGGCTATAAGTCGATTCGATAACAAATAAGGAAAACGGACGGATTTGACACGTTTTTACTACATATGAACGCTTTTCACATTCTCCCGTGCAACGCGGCTGCTAGTCCTCCTTTCATGCAATATCATAAGTTCCTAGCTCAAGTCCAAGGCACCAAAGAATGTTAAAAAGTCAATAACCTATACCTAAAACTTGAATTGTACTACTTCTTACTGGCTATTACATTAACTTAGAAACTTCATCTGTGTTCTACTATGGTGCTTTTAGTGTCTCCGCATACCGCATCACGCGACATAGCTTTGCAGACGATAAATGCAACCGTTTCAGACAGAAGTGCGGTGAGTGTGACGATCTGGCTTTAAGTCGATTCGATAACAAATGACGAAAACGGACGGATTTCTCAGGTTTTTACTACATACGAACGCTTTTCACATTCTCCCGTGCAACGGGGCTGCTAGTCCTCCTTTGATGCAAAATCTTAAGTTCCTAGCTCATGTCGAAGGCACCAAAGAAGGGTAAAAAGTCAATAATCGATACCTAAAGCTTGAATTTTTCTACTTCTTACTGGCTATTACATCAACTTAGAAACTTCATCAGTGTTCTACTATGGTGCTTTTAGTGTCTCCGCATACCGCAGCACGCGACATAGCTTTGCAGACGATAAATGTAACCGTTTCAGAGAGAAGGCGGCCAGTGTGACGATCTGGCATTAAGTCGATTCGATAACAAATGACGAAAACGGACGGATTTCTCAGGTTTTTGCTACATATGAACACTTTCCACATTCTGCCGTGCAACGCGGCTGCTAGTCCTCCTTTCATGCAAAATCATAAGGTCCTAGCTCAAGTCCAAGGCACCAAAGCCATCTAAAAAGTCAATAATCGATACCTAAAACTTGAACTGTACTACTTCTTACTGGCTATTACATCAACTTAGAAGCTTCATCTGTGTTCTACTATGGTGCTTTTAGTGTTTCCGCATAACGCAGCACGCGACATAGCCTTGCAGACGATAAGTACAACCGTTTCAGAGAGAAGAGCGGCCAATGTGACGATCTGGCTTTAAGTCGATTCGATAACAAATGACGAAAACGGACAGATTTCTCAGGTTCTTACTACATATGAAAATTTTTCACATTCTCCCGTGCAACGCGGCAGTGAGTCCTCGTTTGATGCAAAATCTTAAGTTCGTAGCTCATGTCCAAGGCACCAAAGAAGGTAAAAAGGCAATAATCGATACGTAAAACTTGAATTGTACTACTTCTTACTGGGTATTACATCAACTTAGAAGCTTCATCTGTGTTCTACTATGGTGCTTATAGTGTCTCCGCATACCACAGCACGCGACATAGCTTTTCAGACAATAAGTACAACCGTTTCAGAGAGAAGAGCGGCCAATGTGACGATCGGTCTTTAAGTCCATTCCATAACAAACGACGAAAACAGACGGATTTCTCAGGTTTTTTCTACATATGAACACTTTTCACATTCTCCCGTGCAACTCGGCTCCTAGTCCTCCTTTCATGCAGAACCTTAAGGTCCTAGCTCATGTCGAAGGCACCAAAGCCAGCTAAAAAGTCAATAATCGATACCTGAAACTTGAATTGAACTACTTCTTACTGGCAATTACATCAACTTAGAAGCTTCATCTGTGTTCTACTATGGTGCTTTTGGTGTCTTCGCATACTGCAGCAGGCGACATAGCTTTTCAGACGATAAGTACAACCATTTTAGAGAGAAGAGCGGCCAATGTGACGATCGGGCTTTAAGTCGATTCGATAACAAATGACGAAATCGGACGGATTTCTCAGGTTTTTACTACATATGAACACTTTTCACATTCTCCCGTGCAACTCGGCTGCTAGTCCTCCTTTCATGCAGAATCTTAAGGTCCTAGCTCATGTCCAAGACAGCAAAGAAGGGTAAAAAGTCAATAATCGATACCTCAAACTTGAATTGTACTACTTATTACTGGCTATAAATCAACTTAGAAGCTTCATCTGTGTTCTACTATGGTGCTTTTAGTGTCTCCGCATACCGCAGCACGCGACATAGCTTTGCAGACAATAAATGCAACCGTTTCAGGCAGAAGAGCGGCCAATGTGACGATCTGGCTTTAAGTCGATTCGATAATAAATGACGAAAGCGGACAGATTTCTCAGGTTTTTACTACATATGAAAACTTTTCACATTCTCCCGTGCAACGGGGCTGCTAGTCCTCTTTTGATGCAAAATCTTAAGTTCCTAGCTCATGTCCAAGGGACCAAAGAAGGGTAAAAAGTCAATAATCGATACCTAAAACTTGAATTTTGCTACTTCTTACTGGATATTACATCAACTTAGAGGCTTCATCTGTGTTCTACTATAGTGCTTTTAGTGTCTCCGCATACCGCAGCACGCGACATAGCTTTGCAGACGACAAGTACAACCGTTTCAGAGAGAAGAGCGGTCAATGTGACGATCTGGCTTTAAGTCGATTCGATAACAAATGACGAAAACGGACAGATTTCTCAGGTTTTAACTACTTATGAAAACTTTTCACATTCTCCCGTGCAACGCGGCTGCTAATCCTCCTTTCATGCAAAACCTTACGTTCCTAGCTCATGTATAAGGCAACAAAGACGGGTAGAAAGTCAATAATGGATACCTAAAACTTGAATTGTACTACTTCTTACTGGCTTCTACATCAATTTAGAAGCTTCGTCTGTGTTCTACTATGGTGTTTTTAGTGTCTCCGCATACCGCAGCACGCGACATAGCTTTGCAGACGATAAATGCAACCGTTTCCGACAGAAGTGCGGTCAGTGTGACGATCTGGCTTCAAGTCGATTTGATAACAAATGACCAAAACGGACAGATTTCTCAGGTTTTTAATACTTATGAAAACTTTTCACATTCTCCCGTGCACCGCGGCTGCTAGTCATCCTTTCATGCAAATCCTTAAGGTCCTAGATCATGTCCAAGGCACCAAAGATAGCTAAAAAGTCAATAATCGATACCTAAAACTTGAATTGTACTACTTCTTACTGGCTATTACATCAACTTAGAAGCTTCATCTGTGTTCTACTATGGTGCTTTTAGTGTCTCCGCATACCGCAGCTCGCCACATAGCTTTGCAGACGATATGTACTACCGTTGTAGAGAGAAGAGCGGCCAATGTGACGATCTGGCTTTAAGTCGATTCGATAACAAATGACGAAAACGGACGGATTTCTCAGGTTTTTACTACATATGAACACTTTCCACATTCTCCCGTGCAACGCGGCTGCTAATCCTCCTTTCATGCAAAATCTTAAGTTCCTAGCTCATGTCCAAGGCACCAAAGAAGGGTACAAAGTCAACAATCGATAACTAAAACTTGAATTGTACTACTTCTTACTGGCTATTACATCAACTTAGAAGCTTCATCTGTGTTCTACTATGGTACTTTTAGTGTCTCCGCATACCGTAGCACGCGACATAGCTTTTCAGACGATAAGTACAACCATTTTAGAGAGAAGAGCGCCCAATGTGACGATCGGTCTTTAAGTCCATTCCATAACAAATGACGAAAACGGACGGATTTCTCAGGTTTTTACTACATATGAACACTTTTCACATTCTCCCGTGCAACTCGGCTGCTAATCCTCCTTTCATGCAGAATCTTAAGGTCCTAGCTCATGTCCAAGGCAGCAAAGAATGGTACAAGTCAATGATCGATACCTAAAACTTGAATTGTACTACTTTTGAATGGCTATTACATCAACGTAGATGCTTCATCTGTCTTCTACTATGGTGCTTTTAGCGTCTCCGCATACCGCAGCATGCAACATTGCTTTGCAGACGATAAGTACAACCGTTTCAGAGAGAAGAGCGGCCAAAGTGACGATCTGGCTTTAAGTCGAGACGATAACAAATGACGAAAACGGACGGATTTCTCAGGGATTTTACTACATATGAACACTTTTCATATTCTCCCTTGCAACGCGGCTGCTAGTCCTCCTTTCATGCAAAATCTTAAGTTCTTAGCTCATGTCCAAGGCACCAAAGAAGGGTAAGAAGTCAATAATCGATACCTAAAACTTGAATTTTACTACTTCTTACTGGCTATTACATCAACTTCAAGCTTCATCTGTGGTCTACTATGGTGCTTTTAGTGTCTCCTCATACCGCAGCACGCGACATAGCTTTGCAGACGACAACTACAACCGTTTCAGAGAGAAGAGCGGCCAATGTGACGATCTGGCTTTAAGTCGATTCGATAACAAATGCCGAAACGGACAGATTTCTCATGTTTTTACTACTTATGAAAACTTTTCACATTCTCAAATGCAACGCGGCTGCTAATCCTCCTTTCATGCAAAATCATAAGTTCCTAGCTCATGTCCAAGGCACCAAAGCCATCTAAAAAGTCAATAATCGATACCTAAAACTTGAACTGTACTACTTCTTACTCGCTATTACATCAACTTAGAAGCTTCATCTGTGTTCTACTATGGTGCTTTTAGTGTTTCCGCATAACGCAGCACGCGACATAGCTTTGCAGGCCATAAGTACAACCGTTTCAGAGAGAAGAGCGGCCAATGTGACGATCTGGCTTTAAGTCGATTCGATAACAAATGACGAAAACGGACAGATTTCTCATGTTTTCACTACTTATGAAAACTTTTCACATTCTCCCGTGCAACGCGGCTGCTGGTCCCCCTTTCATGCAAAACCTTAAGTTCCTAGCTCATGTCCCAGGCACCAATGAAGGGTAAAAAGTCAAGAATGGATACCTAAAACTTGAATTGTACTACTTCTTACTGGCTATTACATCAAAGTAGATGCTTCATCTGTCTTCTACTATGGTGCTTTTAGCGTCTCCGCATACCGCAGCATGCGACATTGCTTTGCAGACGATAAGTACAACCGTTTCAGAGAGAAGAGCGGCCAATGTGACGATCTGGCTTTAAGTCGAGTCGATAACAAATGACGAAAACGGACGGATTTCTCAGGGATTTTACTACATAAGAACACTTTTCACATTCTCCCGTGCAACGGGGCTGCTAGTGCTCCTTTGATGCAAAATCTTAAGTTCCTAGCTCATGTCCAAGGCACCAAAGAAGGGTAAAAAGTCAATAATCGATACCTAAAATTTCAATTTTACTACTTCTTACTGGCAATTACATCAACTTAGAAGCTTCATCTGTGTTCTACTATGGTGCTTTTAGTGTCTCCGCATACTGCAGCACGCGACATAGCTTTGCTGACGATAAATGTAACCGTTTCAGACAGAAGTGCGGCCAGTGTGACGATCTGGCTTTTAGTCGATTCGATAACAAATAACTAAAACGGACGGATTTCTCAGGTTTTTGCTACATATGAACACTTTTCACATTCTCCCGTGCAACGCGGCTGCTACTCCTCCTTTCATGCAAAATCATAAGTTCCTAGCTCATGTCCAAGGCACCAAAGAAGGGAAAAAGTCAATAATCGATACCTAAAACTTGAATAGTACTACTACTTACTGGCTATTACATCAACTTAGAAGCTTCATCTGTGTTCTACTATGGTGCTTTTAGTGTCTCCTCATACCGCAGCACGCGATATAGCTTTGCAGACGACAAGTACAACCGTGTCAGAGAGAAGAGCGGCCAATGTGCCGATCTGGCTTTAAGTCGATTCGATAACAAATGACGAAAACGGACAGATTTCTCATGTTTTTACTACTTATGAAAACTTTTCACATTCTCAAGTGTAACGCGGCTGCTAATCCTCCTTTCATGCAAAATCATAAGTTCCTAGCTCATGTCCAAGGCACCAAAGCCATCTAAAAAGTCAATAATCGATACCTAAAACTTGAACTGTACTACTTCTTACTGGCTATTACATCAACTTAGAAGCTTCATCTGTGTTGTACTATGGTGCTTTTAGTGTTTCCGCATAACGCAGCACGCGACATAGCTTTGCAGACGATAAGTACAACCGTTTCTGAGAGAAGAGCGGCCAATGTGACGATCTGGCTTTAAGTCGATTCGATAACAAATGACGAAAACGGACAGATTTCTCAGGTTTTTACTACATATGAAAACTTTTCACATTCTCCCGTGCAACGCGGCTGCTATTCCTCCTTTGATGCAAAATCTTAAGTTCCTAGCTCATGTATAAGGCAACAAAGAAGGGTAAAAAGTCAATAATGGATACCTAAAACTTGAATTGTATTACTTCTTACTGGCTATTACATCAATTTTGAAGCTTCATCTGTGTTCTACTATGGTGCTTTTAGTGTCTCCGCATACCGCAGCACGCGACATAGCTTTGCAGACGAAAAATACAACCATTTCAGAGAGAAGAGCGGCCAATGTGACGATCTGGCTTTAAGTCGATTCGATAACAAATGACGAAAACGGACAGATTTCTCAGGTTTTTACTACATATGAAAACTTTTCACATTCTCCCGTGCAACGCGGCTGCTAGTCCTCCTTTGATGCAAAATCTTAAGTTCTTAGCTCATGTCGAAGGCACCAAAGAAGGGTAAAAAGTCAATAATCGATACCTAAATCTTGAATTTTTCTACTTCTTACTGGCTATTACATCAACTTAGAAGCTTCATCTGTGTTCTACTATGGTGCTTTTAGAGTCTCCGCATACCGCAGCACGCGACATAGCTTTGCAGACGATAAATGTAACCGTTTCAGACAGAAGTACGGCCAGTGTGACGATCTGGCTTTAAGTCGATTCGATAACAAATGACGAAAACGGACGGATTTCTCAGGTTTTTGCTACATATGAACACTTTTCACATTCTCCCGTGCAACGCGGCTGCTAGTCCTCCTTTCATGCAAAATCATAAGTTCGTAGCTCATGTCCAAGGCACCAAAGCCATCTAAAAAGTCAATAATCGATACCTAAAACTTGAACTGTACTACTTCTTACTGGCTATTACATCAACTTCGAAGCTTCATCTGTGTTCTACTATGGTGCTTTTAGTGTTTCCGCATAACGCAGCACGCGACATAGCTTTGCAGACGATAAGTACAACCGTTTCAGAAAGAAGAGCGGCCAATGTGACGATCTGGCTTTAAGTCGATTCGATAACAAATGACGAAAACGGACGGGTTTCTCAGGTTTTTACTACTTATGAAAACATTTCACATTCTCCCGTGCAACGCGGCTGCTGGTCCTCCTTTCATGCAAAACCTTAAGTTCCTAGCTCATGTCCAAGGCACCAAAGAAGGGTAAAAAGTCAATAATCGATACCTAAAACTTGAATTGTACTACTTCTTACTGGCTATTACATCAACTTAGAAGCTTCATCTGTGTTCTACTATGGTGCTTTTAGTGTCTCCGCATACCGCAGCACGCGACATAGCTTTGCAGACGATAAATGTAACCGGTTCAGACAGAAGTGCGGCCAGTGTGACGATCTGGCTTTAAGTCGATTCGATAACAAATAACTAAAACGGACGGATTTCTCAGGTTTTTGCTACATATGAACACTTTTCACATTCTCCCGTGCAACGCGGTTGCTACTCCTCCTTTCATGCAAAATCATAAGTTCCTAGCTCATGTCCAAGGCACCAAAGCCATCTAAAAAGTCAATAATCGATACCTAAAACTTTAATAGTACTACTACTTACTGGCTATTACATCAACTTAGAAGCTTCATCTGTGTTCTACTATGGTGCTTTTAGTGTCTCCGCATACCGCAGCACGCGATATAGCTTTGCAGACGACAAGTACAACGGTTTCAGAGAGAAGAGCGGCCAATGTGACGATCTGGCTTTAAGTCGATTCGATAACAAATTACGAAAACGGACAGATTTCTCATGTTTTTACTACTTATGAAAACTTTTCACATTCTCCCGTGCAACGCGGCTGCTAATCCTTCTTTCATGCAAAACCTTAAGTTCCTAGCTCATGTATAAGGCAACAAAGAAGGGTAAAAAGTCAATAATGGATACCTAAAACTTAAATAGTACTACTTCTTACTGGCTATTACATCAATTTAGAAGCTTCATCTGTGTTCTACTATGGTGCTTTAAGTGTCTCCGCATACCGCAGCACGCGACATAGGTTTGCAGACGAAAATACAACCATTTCAGAAAGAAGAGCGGCCAATGTGACGATCTGGCTTTAAGTCAATTCGATAACAAATGACGAAAACGGACAGATTTTTCAGGCTTTTACTACATCTGAAAACTTTTCACATTCTCCCGTGCAACGCGGCTGCTACTCCTCCCTTGATGCAATATCATAAGTTCCTAGCTCAAGTCCAAGGCACCAAAGAAGGGTAAAAAGTCAATAACCTATACCTAAAACTTGAATTGTACTACTTCTTACTGGCTATTAGGTCAACTTAGAAGCTTCATCTGTGTTCTACTATGGTCCTTTTAGTGTCTCCGCATACCGCAGCACGCGACATAGCTTTGCAGACGATAAATGTAACCGTTTCAGACAGAAGTGCGGCCAGTGTGACGATCTGGCATTAAGTCGATTCGATAACACATGTCGAAAACGGACGGATTTCTCAGGTTTTTACTACATACGAACGCTTTTCACATTCTCCCGTGCAACGCGGCTGCTAGTCCTCCTTTCATGCAATATCATAAGTTCCTAGCTCAAGTCCAAGGCACTAAAGAATGTTAAAAAGTCAATAACCTATACCTAAAACTTGAACTGTACTACTTCTTACTCGCTATTACATCAACTTAGAAGCTTCATCTGTGTTCTACTATGGTGCGTTTAGTGTTTCCGCATAACGCAGCACGCGACATAGCCTTGCAGACGATAAGTACAACCGTTTCAGTGACAAGAGCGGCCAATGTGACGATCTGGCTTTAAGTCGATTCGATAACAAATGACGAAAACGGACGGGTTTCTCAGGTTTTTACTACTTATGAAAACTTTTCACATTCTCCCGTGCAACGCGGCTGCTGGTCCTCCTTTCATGCAAAACCTTAAGTTCCTAGCTCATGTCCAAGGCACCAAAGAAGGGTAAAAAGTCAAGAATGGATACCTAAAACTTGAATTGTACTACTTCTTACTGGCTATTACATCAACGTAGATGCTTCATCTGTCTTCTACTATGGTGCTTTTAGCGTCTCCGCATACCGCAGCATGCGACATTGCTTTGCAGACAATAAGTACAACCGTTTCAGAGAGAAGAGCGGCCAATGTGACGATCTGGCTTTAAGTCGAGTCGATAACAAATAACAAAACGGACGGATTTCTCAGGGATTTTACTACATATGAACACTTTTCACATTCTCCCGTGCAACGGGGCTGCTAGTCCTCCTTTGATGCAAAATCTTAAGATCCTAGCTCATGTCCAAGGCACCAAAGAAGGGTAAAAAGTCAATAATCGATACCTAAAACATCAATTTTACTACATCTTACTGGCTATTACATCAACTTAGAAGCTTCATCTGTGTTCTACTATGGTGCTTTTAGTGTCTCCGCATACCGCAGCACGCGACATAGCTTTGCAGACGATAAATGTAACCGTTTCAGACAGAGGTGCGGCCAGTGTGACGATCTGGCTTTAAGTCGATTCGATAACAAATAAAGAAAACGGACGGATTTCTCAGGTTTTTGCTACATATGAACACTTTTCACATTCTCCCGTGCAACGCGGCTGCTACTCCTCCTTTCATACAAAATCATAAGTTCCTAGCTCATGTCCATGGCACCAAAGAAGGGTAAAAAGTCAATAAACGATACCTAAAACTTGAATAGTACAACTACTTACTGGCTATTACATCAACTTAGAAGCTTCATCTGTGTTCTACTATGGTGCTTTTAGTGTCTCCGCATACCGCAGCACGCGATATAGCTTTGCAGACGGCAAGTGCAACCGTTTCAGAGAGAAGAGCGGCCAATGTGACGATCTGGCTTTAAGTCGATTCGATAACAAATGACGAAAACGGACAGATTTCTCATGTTTTTACTACTTATGAAAACTTTTCACATTCTCCCGTGCAACGCGGCTGCTAATCCTCCTTTCATGCAAAACCTTAAGTTCCCAGCTCATGTATAAGGCAACAAAGAAGGGTAAAAAGTCAATAATGGATACCTAAAACTTGAATTGTACTACTCCTTACTGGCTATTACATCAATTTGGAAGCTTCATCTGTGTTCTACTATGGTGCTTTTAGTGTCTCCGCATACCGCAGCACGCGACATAGCTTTGCAGACGAAAAATACAACCATTTCAGAAAGACGAGCGGCCAATGTGACGATCTGGCTTGAAGTCGATTCGATAACAAATGACGAAAACGGACAGATTTCTCAGGTTTTTACTACATATGAAGACTTTTCACATTCTCCCGTGCAACGCGGCTGCTAGTCCTCCTTTCATGCAATATCATAAGTTCCTAGCTCAAGTCCAAGGCACCAAAGAAGGGTAAAAAGTCAATAACCTATACCTAAAACTTGAATTGTACTAATTCTTACTGGCTATTACATCAACTTAGAAGCTTCATCTGTGTTCTAACATGGTGCTTTTAGTGTCTCCGCATACCGCAGCACGCGACATAGCTTTGCAGACGATAAATGTAACCCTTTCAGACAGAAGTACGGCCAGTGTGACGATCTGGCTTTAAGTCGATTCGGTAACAAATGACGAAAACGGACGGATTTCTCAGGTTTTTGCTACATATGAACACTTTTCACATTCTCCCGTGCAACGCGGCTGCTAGTCCTCCTTTCATGCAAAATCATAAGTTCCTAGCTCAAGTCCAAGGCACCAAAGAAGGGTAAAAAGTCAATAACCTATACCTAAAACTTGAATTGTACTACTTCTTACTGGCTATTACATCAACTTAGAGGCTTCATCTGTGTTCTACTATGGTGCTTTTAGTGTCTCCGCATACCGCAGCACGCGACATAGCTTTGCAGACGATAAATGTGACCGTTTCAGACAGAAGTACGGCCAGTGTGACGATCTGGCTTTAAGTCGATTCGATAACAAATGACGAAAACGGACGGATTTCTCAGGTTTTTGCTACATATGAACAGTTTTCACATTCTCCCGTGCAACGCGGCTGCTAGTCCTCCTTTCATGCAAAATCATACGTTCCTAGCTCATGTCCAAGGCACCAAAGCCACCTAAAAAGTCAATAATCGATACCTAAAACTTGAACTGTACTACTTCTTACTGGCTATTACATCAACTTAGAAGCTTCATCTGTGTTCTACTATGGTGCTTTTAGTGTCTCCGCATAACGCAGCACGCGACATAGCTTTGCAGACGATAAGTACAACCGTTTCAGAGAGAAGGGCGGCCAATGTGACGATCTGGCTTTAAGTCCATTCGATAACAAATGACGAAAACGGACGGATTTCTCAGGTTTTTACTACTTATGAAAACTTTTCACATTCTCTCGTGCAACGCGGCTGCTGGTCCTCCTTTCATGCAAAACCTTAAGTTCCTAGCTCATGTCCAAGGCACCAAAGAAGGGTAAATAGTCAAGAATGGATACCTAAAACTTGAATTGTACTACTTCTTACTGGCTATTACCTCAACTTAGAAGCTTCATCTGTGTTCTACTATGGTTTTTTGAGTGTCTCCGCATACCGCAGCACGCGACATAGATTTGCAGACGATAAATGTAACAGTTTCAGACAGAAGTGCGGCCAATGTGACGATCTGGCTTTAAGTCGATTCGATAACAAATAACGAAAACGGATGGATTTCTCAGTTTTTTACTACATACGATCACTTTTCACATTCTCCAGTTCAACGCGGATGCTAGTCCTCCTTTCATGAAAAATCATAAGTTCCTAGCTCATGTCCAAGGCACCAAAGAAGGGAAAAAGTCAATAATCGATACCTAAAACTTGAATTGTACTGCTTCTTACTGGCTATTACATCGACTTAGAAGCTTCATCTGTGTTCTACTATGGTGCTTTTAGTGTCTCCGCATACCGCAGCACGCGAGATAGCTTTGCAGACGATAAGTACAACCGTTGTAGAGAGAAGAGCGGCCAATGTGACGATCTGGCTTTAAGTCGATTCGATAACAAATGACGAAACCGGACGGGTTTCTCAGGTTTTTACTACATATGAACACTTTCCACATTCTCCCGTGCAACGCGGCTGCTAATCCTCCTTTCATGCATAATCTTAAGTTCCTAGCTCATGTCCAAGGCACCAAAGAATGGTAAAAAGTCAATAATCGATACCTAAAACTTGAATTGTACTACTTCTTACTGGATATTACGTCAACTTAGAAGCTTCATCTGTGTTCTACTATGGTGCTTTTAGTGTCTCCGCATAACGCAGCACGCGACATAGCTTTGCAGACGATAAGTACAACCGTTTCAGAGAGAAGAGCGGCCAATGTGACGATCTGGCTTTAAGTCGATTCGATAACAAATGACGAAAACGGACGGATTTCTCAGGTTTTTACTACTTATGAAAACTTTTCACATTCTCCCGTGCAACGCGGCTGCTGGTCCTCCTTTCATGCAAAACCTTAAGTTCCTAGCTCATGTAAAAGGCACCAAAGAAGTGTAAAAAGTCAATAATCGATACCTAAAACTTGAATTGTTCTGCTTCTTACTGGCTATTACATCGACTTAGAAGCTTCATCTGTGTTCTACTATGGTGCTTTTAGTGTCTCCGCATACCGCAGCACGCGACATAGCTTTGCAGACGATAAATGTAACCGTCTCAGAGAGAAAAGCGGCCAATGTGACGATCTGGCTTTAAGTCGATTCGATAACAAATGTCGAAAACGGACGGATTTCTCAGGCTTTTTGTACATATGAACACTTTTCACATTCTCCCGTGCAACTCGGCTACTAGTCCTCCTTTCATGCAGAATCTTAAGGTCCTAGCTCATGTCCAAGCCACCAAAGCCAGGTTAAAAGTCAATAATCGATACCTAAAACTTGAATTGTGCTACTTTTTACTGGGTATTACATCAACGTAGAAGCTTCATCTGTGTTCTACTATGGTGCTTTTAGTGTCTGCGCATACCGCAGCATTCGACATAGCTTTGCAGACGATAAATGTAACCGTTTCAGTCAGAAGTGCGGTCAGTGTGACGATCTGGCTTTAAGTCGATTCGATAACAAATGACGAAAACGGACGGATTTCTCAGGTTTTTAGTACATATGAACACTTTTCACATTCTCCCGTGCAGCGCGGTTGCTAGTCCTGCTTTCATGCAAAGTCTTAAGTACTTAGCTCATGTCCAAGGCACCAAAGATTGGTAAACAGTCAATAATCGATCAATAAAACTTGAATTGTACTACTTCTTACTGGCTATTACATCAACTTAGAAGCTTCATCCGTGTTCTACTATGGTGCTTTTAGTGTCTCCGCATACCGCAGCACGCGACATAGCTTTGCAGACGATAATTACAACCTTTGTAGAGAGAAGAGCGGCCAATGTGACGATCTGGCTTTAAGTCGATTCGATAACAAATGACGAAAACGGCCGGATTTCTCAGGCTTTTTGTACATATGAACACTTTTCACATTCTTCCGTGCAACAGGGCTACTAGTCCTCATTTCATGCAAAATCTTAAGTTCCTAGCTCATGTCCAAGACCCTAAAGAAGGGTAAACAGTCAATAATCGATAAATAAAACTTGAATTGCACTACCTCTTACTGGCTATAACATCAACTTAGAAGTTTCATCTGTGTTCTACTATGGTGCTTTTAGTGTCTCCGCATGCCGCAGCACGCGACATAGCATTGCAGACGATAATTACAACCGTTTCAGAGAGAAGAGCGGCCAATGTGACGATCTGGCTTTAAGTCGATTCGATAACAAATGACGAAAACGGACGGATTTCTCAGGTTTTTACCACATATGAACACTTTCCAAATTCTCCCGAGTAACGCGGCTGCTAGTCCTCCTTACATGCAAAATCTTAAGTTCCTAGCTCATGTCCAAGGCACCAAAGAAGGGTAAAAAGTCAATAGCCGATTCCTAAAACTTGAATTGTACTTCTTCTTACTGGTTATTACATCAACTTAGATGCTTCATCTGTGTTCTACTATGGTGCTTTTAGTGTCTCCGCATGCCGCAGCACGCGACATAGCATTGCAGACGATAATTACAACCGTTTCAGAGAGAAGAGCGGCCAATGTGACGATCTGGCTTTAAGTCGATTCGATAACAAATGACGAAAACGGACGGATTTCTCAGGTTTTTACCACATATGAACACTTTCCAAATTCTCCCGAGTAACGCGGCTGCTAGTCCTCCTTACATGCAAAATCTTAAGTTCCTAGCTCATGTCCAAGGCACCAAAGAAGGGTAAAAAGTCAATAGCCGATTCCTAAAACTTGAATTGTACTTCTTCTTACTGGTTATTACATCAACTTAGATGCTTCATCTGTGTTCTACTATGGTGCTTTTAGTGTCTCCGCATATAGCAGCACGCGACATACCATTGCACACGATAAATGTAACCGTTTCAGAGCGAAGAGCGGCCAATGTGACGATCTGGCTTTAAGTCGATTCGATAACAAATGACAAAAACTGACGGATTTCTCAGGTTTCTAGTACATATGAACACTTTTTACGTTCTCCCGTGCAACTCGGTTGCTAGTCCTCCTTTCATGCAGAATCTTAAGGTCCTAGCTCATGTCCAAGGCACCAAAGCCAGCTTAAAGGTCAATAATCCATGCCTAAAACTTGAATTGTACTACTTCTTACTGGCTATTACATCAACTTAGAAGCTTCATCTGTGTTCTACTATGGTGCTTTTAGTGTTTCCGCATACCGCAGCACGCGACATAGCTTTGCAGACGACAAATGTAACTGTTTCAGACGGAAGAGCGGCCAATGTGACGATCTGGCTTTAAGTAGATTTGATAACAAATGACGAAAACGGACGGATTTCTCAGGTTTTTACTACATATGAACACTTTTCACATTCTCCCGTGCAAAAGGGCTACTAGTCCACATTTCATGCAAAATCGTAAGTTCCTAGCTCATGTCCAAGGCACCAAAGATTGGTAAACAGTCAATAATCGATCAATAAAACTTGAATTGTACTACTTCTTACTGGCTATTACATCAACTTAGAAGCTTCATCCGTGTTCTACTATGGTGCTTTTAGTGGCTCCGCATACCGCAGCACGCGACATAGCTTTGCAGACGATAATTACAACCTTTGTAGAGAGAAGAGCGGCCAATGTGACGGTCTGGCTTTACGTCGATTCGATAACAAATGACGAAAACGGCCGGATTTCTCAGGCTTTTTGTACATATGAACACTTTTCACATTCTTCCGTGCAACAGGGCTACTAGTCCTCATTTCATGCAAAATCATAAGTTCCTAGCTCATGTCCAAGGCCCTAAAGAAGGGTAAACAGTCAATAATCGATAAATAAAACTTGAATTGCACTACTTCTTACTGGCTATAACATCAACTTAGAAGTTTCATCTGTGTTCTACTATGGTGCTTTTAGTGTCTCCGCATGCCGCAGCACGCGACATAGCATTGCAGACGATAATTACAACCGTTTCAGAGAGAAGAGCGGCCAATGAGACGATCTGGCTTTAAGTCGATTCGATAACAAATGACGAAAACGGACGGATTTCTCAGGTTTTTACCACATATGAACACTTTCCAAATTCTCCCGAGTAACGCGGCTGCTAGTCCTCCTTACATGCAAAATCTTAAGTTCCTAGCTCATGTCCAAGGCACCAAAGAAGGGTAAAAAGTCAATAGCCGATTCCTAAAACTTGAATTGTACTTCTTCTTACTGGTTATTACATCAACTTAGATGCTTCATCTGTGTTCTACTATGGTGCTTTTAGTGTCTCCGCATGCCGCAGCACGCGACATAGCATTGCAGACGATAATTACAACCGTTTCAGAGAGAAGAGCGGCCAATGTGACGATCTGGCTTTAAGTCGATTCGATAACAAATGACGAAAACGGACGGATTTCTCAGGTTTTTACCACATATGAACACTTTCCAAATTCTCCCGAGTAACGCGGCTGCTAGTCCTCCTTACATGCAAAATCTTAAGTTCCTAGCTCATGTCCAAGGCACCAAAGAAGGGTAAAAAGTCAATAGCCGATTCCTAAAACTTGAATTGTACTTCTTCTTACTGGTTATTACATCAACTTAGATGCTTCATCTGTGTTCTACTATGGTGCTTTTAGTGTCTCCGCATATAGCAGCACGCGACATACCATTGCACACGATAAATGTAACCGTTTCAGAGCGAAGAGCGGCCAATGTGACGATCTGGCTTTAAGTCGATTCGATAACAAATGACAAAAACTGACGGATTTCTCAGGTTTTTAGTACATATGAACACTTTTTACGTTCTCCCGTGCAACTCGGTTGCTAGTCCTCCTTTCATGCAGAATCTTAAGGTCCTAGCTCATGTCCAAGGCACCAAAGCCAGCTTAAAGGTCAATAATCCATGCCTAAAACTTGAATTGTACTACTTCTTACTGGCTATTACATCAACTTAGAAGCTTCATCTGTGTTCTACTATGGTGCTTTTAGTGTTTCCGCATACCGCAGCACGCGACATAGCTTTGCAGACGACAAATGTAACTGTTTCAGACGGAAGAGCGGCAAATGTGACGATCTGGCTTTAAGTAGATTTGATAACAAATGACGAAAACGGACGGATTTCTCAGGTTTTTACTACATATGAACACTTTTCACATTCTCCCGTGCAACAGGGCTACTAGTCCACATTTCATGCAAAATCGTAAGTTCCTAGCTCATGTCCAAGGCACCAAAGATTGGTAAACAGTCAATAATCGATCAATAAAACTTGAATTGTACTACTTCTTACTGGCTATTACATCAACTTAGAAGCTTCATCCGTGTTCTACTATGGTGCTTTTAGTGGCTCCGCATACCGCAGCACGCGACATAGCTTTGCAGACGATAATTACAACCTTTGTAGAGAGAAGAGCGGCCAATGTGACGGTCTGGCTTTACGTCGATTCGATAACAAATGACGAAAACGGCCGGATTTCTCAGGCTTTTTGTACATATGAACACTTTTCACATTCTTCCGTGCAACAGGGCTACTAGTCCTCATTTCATGCAAAATCTTAAGTTCCTAGCTCATGTCCAAGGCCCTAAAGAAGGGTAAACAGTCAATAATCGATAAATAAAATTTGAATTGCACTACTTCTTACTGGCTATAACATCAACTTAGAAGTTTCATCTGTGTTCTACTATGGTGCTTTTAGTGTCTCCGCATGCCGCAGCACGCGACATAGCATTGCAGACGATAATTACAACCGTTTCAGAGAGAAGAGCGGCCAATGTGACGATCTGGCTTTAAGTCGATTCGATAACAAATGACGAAAACGGACGGATTTTTCAGGTTTTTTCTACATATGAACCCTTTTCACATTCTCCCGTGCAGCTCGGCTGCTAGTCTTCCTTTCATGCTGAATCTTAAGGTCCTAGCTCATGTCCAAGGCACCAAAGCCAGCTTGTTGTTGTTGTTGTTGTTGTGGTCTTCAGTCCTGAGACTGGTTTGATGCAGCTCTCCATGCTACTCTATCCTGTGCAAGCTTCTTCATCTCCCAGTACCTACTGCAACCTACATCCTTCTGAATCTGCTTAGTGTACTCATCTCTCGGTCTCCCTCTACGATTTTTACCCTCCACACTGCCCTCCAATGCTAAATTTGTGATCCCTTGATGCCTCAAAACATGTCCTACCAACCGATCCCTTCTTCTAGTCAAGTTGTGCCACAAACTTCTCTTCTCCCCAATCCTATTCAATACCTCCTCATTAGTTACGTGATCTATCCACCTTATCTGCAGTATTCTTCTGTAGCACCACATTTCGAAAGCTTCTATTCTCTTCTTGTCCAAACTAGTTATCGTCCATGTTTCACTTCCATACATGGCTACACTCCAAACAAATATTTTCAAAAATGACTTCCTGACACTTAAATCTATATTCGATGTTAACAAATTTCTCTTCTTCAGAAACGTTTTCCTTGCCATTGCCAGTCTACATTTTATATCCTCTCTACTTCGACCATCATCAGTTATTTTACTTCCTAAATCGCAAAACTCCTTTACTACTTTAAGTGTCTCATTTCCTAATCTAATTCCCTCAGCATCACCCGATTTAATTGGACTACATTCCATTATCCTCGTTTTGCTTTTGTTGATGTTCATCTTATATCCTCCTTTTAAGACACTGTCCATTCCGTTCAACTGCTCTTCCAAGTCCTTTGCCGTCTCTGACAGAATTACAATGTCATCGGCGAACCTCAAAGTTTTTACTTCGTCTCCATGAATTTTAATACCTACTCCAAATTTTTCTTTTGTTTCCTTTACTGCTTGCTCAATATACAGATTGAATAACATCGGGGAGAGGCTACAACCCTGTCTCACTCCTTTCCCAACCACTGCTTCCCTTTCATGCCCCTCGACTCTTATGACTGCCATCTGGTTTCTGTACAAATTGTAAATAGCCTTTCGCTCCCTGTATTTTACACCTGCCACCTTTAGAATTTGAAAAAGAATATTCCAGTCAACATTGTCAAAAGCTTTCTCTAAGTCTACAAATGCTAGAAACGTAGGTTTGCCTTTTCTTAATCTTTCTTCTAAGATAAGTCGTAAGGTCAGTATTGCCTCACGTGTTCCAACATTTCGACGGAATCCAAACTGATCCTCCCCGAGGTCCGCATCTACCAGTTTTTCCATTCGTCTGTAAAGAATTCGCGTTAGTATTTTGCAGCTGTGACTTATTAAACTGATAGTTCGGTAATTTTCACATCTGTCAGCACCTGCTTTCTTTGGGATTGGAATTATTATATTCTTCTTGAAGTCTGAGGGTATTTCGCCTGTCTCATACATCTTGCTCACCAGCTGGTAGAGTTTAGTCATGACTGGCTCTCCCAAAGCCGTCAGTAGTTCTAATGGAATGTTGTCTACTCCGGGGGCCTTGTTTCGACTCAGGTCTTTCAGTGCTCTGTCAAACTCTTCACGCAGTATCGTATCACCCATTTCGTCTTCATCTACATCCTCTTCCATTTCCATAATATTGTCCTCAAGTACATCACCCTTGTATAAACCTTCTATATACTCCTTCCACCTTTCTGCCTTCCCTTCTTTGCTTAGAACTAGGTTGCCATCTGAGCTCTTGATATTCATACACGTGGTTCTCTTCTCTCCAAAGGTCTCTTTAATTTTCCTGTAGGCAGTATCTATCTTACCCCTAGTGAGATAAGCTTCTACATCCTTACATTTGTCCTCTAGCCATCCCTGTTTAGCCATTTTGCACTTCCTGTCGATCTCATTTTTGAGACGTTTGTATTCCTTTTTGCCTGCTTCATTTACTGCATTTTTATATTTTCTCCTTTCATCAATTAAATTCAATATTTCTTCTGTTACCCAAGGATTTCTAGCAGCCCTCGTCTTTTTACCTACTTTATCCTCTGCTGCCTTCACTACTTCATCCCTCAGAGCTACCCATTCTTCTTCTACTGTATTTCTTTCCCCTATTCCTGTCAATTGTTCCCTAATGCTCTCCCTGAAACTCTGTACAACCTCTGGTTCTTTCAGTTTATCCAGGTCCCATCTCCTTAATTTCCCACATTTTTGCAGTTTCTTCAGTTTTAATCTACAGGTCATAACCAATAGATTGTGGTCAGAGTCCACATCTGCCCCTGGAAATGTCTTACAACTTAAAACCTGGTTCCTAAATCTCTGTCTTACCATTATATAATCTATCTGATACCTTTTAGTATCTCCAGGATTCTTCCACGTATACAACCTTCTTTCATGATTCTTAAACCAAGTGTTACCTATGACTAAGTTGTGCTCTGTACAAAATTCTACTAGGCGGCTTCCTCTTTCATTTCTTAGCCCCAATCCATATTCACCTACTATGTTTCCTTCTCTCCCTTTTCCTAGACTCGAATTCCAGTCACCCATTACTATTAAATTTTCGTCTCCCTTCACTATCTGAATAATTTCTTTTATTTCATCGTACATTTCTTCAATTTCTTCGTCATCTGCAGAGCTAGTTGGCATATAAACTTGTACTATTGTAGTAGGTGTGGGCTTCGTATCTATCTTGGCCACAATAATGCGTTCACTATGCTGTTTGTAGTAGCTTACCCGCATTCCTATTTTCCTATTCATTATTAAACCTACTCCTGCATTACCCCTATTTGATTTTGTGTTTATAACCCTGTCATCACCTGACCAGAAGTCTTGTTCCTCCTGCCACCGAACTTCACTAATTCCCACTATATCTAACTTTAACCTATCCATTTCAATTTTTAAATTTTCTAACCTACCTGCCCGATTAAGGGATCTGACATTCCACGCTCCGATCCGTAGAACGCCAGTTTTCCTTCTCCTGATAACGACATCCTCCTGAGTAGTCCCCGCCCGGAGATCCGAATGGGGGACTATTTTACCTCCGGAATATTTTACCCAAGAGGATGCCATCATCATTTAATCATACAGTAAAGCTGCATGTCCTCGGGAAAAATTACGGCTGTAGTTTCCCCTTGCTTTCAGCCGTTCGCAGTACCAGCACAGCAACGCCGTTTTGGTTAATGTTGCAAGGCCAGATCAGTCAATCATCCAGACTGTTGCCACCACAACTACTGAAAAGGCTGCTGCCCCTCTTCAGGAACCACACGTTTGTCTGGCCTCTCAACAGATACCCCTCCGTTGTGGTTGCACCTACGGTAAGGCCATCTGTATCGCTGAGGCACGCAAGCCTCCCCACCAACGGCAAGGTCCATGGTTCATGGGGGGAAAGCCAGCTTAAAAGACAATAATCCATACCTAAAACTTGAATTGTACTACTTCTTACTCACTATTACATCAACTTAGAAGCTTCATCTGTGTTCTACTATTGTGCTTTTAGTGTCTCCGCATACCGCAGCACGCGACATAGCTTTGCAGACGATAAGTACAACCGTTTCAGAGAGAAGAGCGGCCAATGTGACGATCTGGTTTTAAGTCGATTCGATAACAAATGACGAAAACGGACGGATTTCTCAGGTTTTTAATACATATGAACACTTTTCACATTCTCCCGTGCTACAGGGCTGCTAGTCCTCATTTCATGCAAAATCTTAACATCCTAGTTCATGTCCAAGGCACCAAAGAAGGGTAAACAGTCAATAATCGATAAATAAAACTTGAATTGTACTACTTCTTACTGGCTATTACATCAACTTAGAAGCTTCATCTGTGTTCTACTATGGTGCTTTTAGTGTCTCCGCATATCACAGCACGCGACTTAGCTTTTGCACGCGATAAATGTTACCGTTTCAGAGGGAAGAGCTGCCAATGTTACGATCTGGCTTTAAGTCGATTTGATAACAAGTGACGAAAACGGACGGACTTTTCAGGTTTTTGCTACATATGGACAAGTTTCACATTCTCCCGTGCAACGGGGCTGCTAGTCCTCCTTTGATGCAAAATCTTAAGTTCCTAGCTCATGTCCAAGGCACCGAAGAAGGGTAAACAGTCAATAATCGATAAATAAAACTTGAATTGTACTACTTCTTACTGGCTATTACATCAACTTAGAAGCTTCATATGTATTCTACTATGGTGCCTTTAGTGTCTCCGCACACCGCTGCACGCGACATAGCTTTGCAGACGATGCGTACAACCGTATCAGAGAGAAGAGCGGCCAATGTGAGGATGTGGCTTTAAGTCGATTCGATAACAAATGAAAAAAAGGGACGGATTTCACAGGTTTTTACTACATATGAACACTTTTCACGTTCTCCCGTGCAACTCGGCTGCTAGACCTCTCTTTCATGTCGAATCTTAAGGTCCTAGCTCATGTCCAAGCCACCAAAGAAGGGTAATAAGTCAATAATCGATAACTAAAACTTGAATTGTACTACTTATTACTGGCTATTACATCAACTTAGAAGTTGCAACTGTGTTCTACTATAGTGCTTTTAGTGTTTCCGCATACCGCAGCACGCGACATAGCTTTGCAGACGATAAGTACAACCGTTTCAGAGAGAAGAGCGGCCAATGTGACGATCTGGCGTTAAGTCGATTCGATAACAAATGACGAAAACGGACCGATTTCTCAGGGTTTTACTACATATGAACACTTTCCACATTCTCCCTTGCAACGCGGCTGCTAGTCCTCCTTTCATGCAACATCTTTAGTTCCTAGCTCATGTCTAAGGCACCAAAGAAGGGTAAAAAGTCAATAATCGATACCTAAAACTTGAATTTTACAACTTCTTACTGGCCATTACATCAACTTAGAAGCTTCATCTGTGTTCTACTATGGTGCTTTTAGTGTCTCCGCATACCGCAGCACGCGACATAGCTTTGCAGACGGTAAGTACACCCGTTTCAGAGTGAAGAGCGGCCAATGTGACGATCTGGCTTTAAGTCGATTCGTTAACAAATGACGAAAACGGACGGATGTCTCAGTTTTTTACTACATATGAACACTTTCCAAATTGTCCCGAGCGACGCGGTTGCTAGTCCTCCTTTCATGCAAAATCTTAAGTTCCTAGCTCATGTCCAAGGCACCAAAGCCAGCTTAAATGGACAATAATCCATGCCTAAAACTTGAATTGCACTACTTCTTACTGACTATTACATCAACTTAGAAGCTTCATCTGTGTTCTACTATTGTGCATTTAGTGTCTCCGCATACCGCAGCACACGACATAGCTTTGCAGACGATAAATGTAACTGTTTCAGACACAAGTGCGGCCAATGTGACGATCGGGCTTTAAGTAGATTCGATAACAAATGAAAAAAAGTTACAGATTTCACAGGTTTTTACTACATATGAACACTTTTCAAATTCTCCCGTGCAACAGGGCTACTAGTCCTCATATCATGCAAAATCTTAAGTTCCTAGCTCATGTCCAAGGCACCAAAGAAGGGTAAACAGTCAATTATCGATAAATAAAACTTGAATTGTACTACTTCTTACTGGCTATTACATCTACTTAGAAACTTCAACTGTGTTCTACTATGGTGCTTTCATTGTCTCCGCATACCGCAGCACGCGACATAGCTTTGCAGACGATAAGTACAACCGTTTCAGAGAGAAGAGCGGCCAATGAGACGATCTGGCTTTAAGTCGATTCGATAACAATTGACGAAAACGGACGAATTTCTCAGGGTTTTCTACATATGAACATTTTTCACATTCTCCCGTGCAACGCGGCTGCTAGTCCTCCTTTGATGCAGAATCTCAAGGTCCTAGCTCATGTCCAAGGCACCAAAGCCAGCTTAAAAGTCAATAATCCATGCCTAAAACTTGAATTGTACTACTTCTTACTGGCTATTACATCAACTTAGAAGCTTCATCTGTGTTCTACTATGGTGCTTTTAGTGTGTCCGCATACCGCAGCACGCGACATAGCTTTGCAGACGGTAAGTACACCCGTTTCAGAGTGAAGAGCGGCCAATGTGACGATCTGTCTTTTAGTCGATTCGATAACAAATGTCGAAAACGGACGGATTTCTCAGGGTTTTACTACATATGAACACTTTCCACATTCTCCCGTGCAACGCGGTTGCTAGTCCTCCTTTCATGCATAATCTTAAGTTCCTAGCTCATGTCCAAGGCACCAAAGAAGGATAAAAAGTCAATAATCGATTACTAAAACCTGAATTGTACTACTTCTTACTGGCTATTACATCTACTTAGAAGCTTCAACTGTGTTCTACTATGGTGCTTTCATTGTCTCCGCATACCGCAGCACGCGACATAGCTTAGCAGTCGATAATTACAACCGTTTCAGAGGGAAGAGCGGCCAATGTGACGATCTGGCTTTAAGTCGATTGGTTAACAATTGACGAAAACGGACGGATTTCTCAGGTTTTTACTACATATGGACACTTTTCTCATTCTCCCGTGCAACAGGGCTACTACTCCTCATTTCAGGCAAAGTCCTAAGTTCCTAACTCATGCCCAAGTCACCAAAGAAGGGTAAACAGTCAATAATCGATAAATAAAACTTGAATTGTACTACTTCTTACTGGCTATTACATCAACTTAGAAGCTTCATCTGTGTTCTACTATATTGCTTTTAGTGTCTCCGCATACCGCAGCACGCGACATAGCTTTGCAGACGGTAAGTACACAAGTTTCAGAGTGAAGAGCGGCCAATGTGACGATCTGTCTTTAAGTCGATTCGATAACAAATGACGAAAACGGACGGATTTCTCAGGGTTTTACTACATATGAACACTTTCCACAATCTCCCATGCAACGCGGCTGCTAGTCCCCTTTTGATGCAGAATCTCAAGGTCCTAGCTCATGTCCAAGGCACCAAAGCCAGCTTAAATGTCAATAATCCATGCCTAAAACTTGAATTGTACTACTTCTTACTGGCTATCATCAACTTAGAAGCTTCATCTGTGTTCTACTATGGTGCTTTTAGTGTCTCCACATATCACAGCACGCGACATAGCTTTGCACACGATAAATGAAACCGTTTCTCGAAGGAAGAGCGGCCAATGTGACGATCTGGCTTTAAGTCGATTTGATAACAGATGACGAAAACGGACGGACTTCTAAGGTTCTTACTACATATGAACTCTTTTCACATTCTCCCGTGCAACAGGGCTACTAGTCCTCATTTCATGCAAAATCTTAGGTTCGTAGCTCATGTCCAAGGCACCAAAGAAGGTTAACAGTCAATAATCGATAAATAAAACTTGAAGTTTACTACTTCTTACTGGCTATTACATCAACTTAGAAGCTTCATCTGTGTTCTACTATGGTGCCTTTAGTGTCTCCGCATACCGCAGCACGCGGCATAGCTTTGCAGACGATAAATATAACCGTTTCAGACAGAAGTGTGCCCAATGTGACGATCTGGGTTTAAGTCGATTCCATAACAAATGACGAAAACGGACGGATTTCTCAAGTTTTTACCACATATGAACACTTTTCACATTCTCCCGTGCAACGCGGCTGCTAGTCCACCTTTCATGCAAAATCTTAAGTTCCTAGCTCAAGTCCAAGGCACCATAGAAGGGTAAAAAGTCAATAATCGATACCTAAAACTTGAATTGTACTACATCTTACTGCCTATTACATCAACTTAGAAGCTTCATCTGTGTTCTACTATGGTGCTTTTAGTGTCTCCGCATACCGCAGCACGCGACATAGCTTTGCAGACGATAAATGTACCCGTTTCAGACATAGGTGTGGCCGATGTGACGATCTGGCTTTAAGTCGATTCGATAAGAAATGACGAAAACGGACGGATTTGTCAATTTTTTAAAACATATGAACACTTTTCACATTTTCCCGTGCAACGCGGCTGCTAGTCCTCCTTTAATGCAAAATCTTAAGTTCCTAGCTCATGTCCAAGGCACCAAAGAAGAGTAAAAAGTCAATAATCGATACCTAAAACTTGAATTGTAGTACTTCTTACTGGTTATTACATCAACTTAGAAGCTTCATCTGTGTTCTACTATGGTGCTTTTAGTGTCTCCTCATACCGCAGCACGTGACATAGCTTTGCAGACGATAAATGTAACCGTTTCAGACAGAAGAGCGGCCAATGTGACGATTTGGCTTTAAGTCGATTCGATAACAAATGACGAAAACGGACGGATTTCTCAGGTTTTTACTACATATGAACACTTTTCACATTCGCCCGTGCTACACGGCTGCTAGTCCACCTTTCATGCAAAATATTAGGTTCCTAGCTCATGTCCAAGGCACCAAAGAAGGGTAAAAAGTCAATAATCAATACCTGAAACTTGAATTGTACTACTTCTTACTGGCTATTACATAAATTTAGGGGCTTCATCTGTGTTCTACTATGGTGCTTTTAGTGTCTCCGCATACCGCAGCACGCGACATAGCTTTGCAGACGATAAATTTAACCGTTTCAGACAGAAGTGCGGCTAATGTGACGATCTGGCTTTAAGTCGATTCGATAACAAATGACGAAAACGGACGGATTTCTCAGGTTTTTACTACATATGAACACTTTTTACATTCTCCCGTGCAACTCGGGTGCTAATCCTCCTTTCATGCAAAATCTTAAGTTCATAGCTCATGTCCAAGGCAACAAAGAAGGGTAAAAAGTCAATAATCGATACCTAAAACTTGAATTTTACTACATCTTACTGGCTATTACATCAACTAAGAAGCTTCATCTGTGTTCTACTATGGTGCTTTTATTGTCTCCGCATACCGCAGCACGCGACATAGCTTTGCAGACGATAAATGTAACCGTTTCAGACAGAAGAGCGGCCAAAGAGACGATCTGGCTTTAAGTCGATTCGATAACAAATGACGAGAACGGACGGATTTCTCAGGTTCTTACCACATATGAACACTTTTCACATTCTCCTGAGCAACGCGACTGCTAGTCGTCCTTTCATGCAAAATCTTAAGTTCCTAGCTCATGTCCGAGTCGTCAAAGAAGGGTAAAAAGTCAATAAACGATACCTAAAACTTGAATAGTACTACTTCTTACTGGCTATTACATCAACTTAGAAGCTTCATCTGTGTTCTACTATGGTGCTTTTAGTGTCTCCGCATACCGCAGCACGTGACATAGATTTGCAGACGATAAGTACAACCGTTTCAGAGAGAAGAGCGGCCAATGTGACGATCAGGCTTTAAGTCGATTCGATAACAAATCTACATCTACATCTACATCCGTACTCCGCAAGCCACCTGACGGTGTGTGGCGGAGGGTACCCTGAGTACCTCTATCGGTTCTCCCTTCTATTCCAGTCTCGTATTGTACGTGGAAAGAAGGATTGTCGGTATGCTTCTGTGTGGGCTCTAATCTCTCTGATTTTATCCTCATGGTCTCTTCGCGAGATATACGTAGGAGGGAGCAATATACTGCTTGACTCTTCGGTGAATGTATGTTCTCGAAACTTCAACAAAAGCCCGTACCGAGCTACTGAGCGTCTCTCCTGCAGAGTCTTCCACTGGAGTTTATCTATCATCTCCGTAACGCTTTCGCAATTACTAAATGATCCTGTAACGAAGCGCGCTGCTCTCCGTTGGATCTTCTCTATCTCTTCTATCAACCCTACCTGGTGCGGATCCCACACTGCTGAGCAGTATTCAAGCATTGGGCGAACAAGCGTACTGTAACCTACTTCCTTTGTTGTCAGATTGCATTTCCTTAGGATTCTTCCAATGAATCTCAGTCTGGCATCTGCTTTACCGACGATCAACTTTATATGATCATTCCATTTTAAATCACTCCTAATGCGTACTCCCAGATAATTTATGGAATTAACTGCTTCCAGTTGCTGACCTGCTATTTTGTAGCTAAATGATAAGGGACCTATCTTTCTATGTATTCGCATCACATTACACTTCGCTACATTGAGATTCAATTGCCATTCTGTGCACCATGCGTCAATTCGCTGCAGATCCTCCTGCATTTCAGTACAATTTTCCATTGTTGCAACCTCTCGATACACCACAGCATCATCTGCAAAAAGCCTCAGTGAACTTCCGATGTCATCCACCAGGTCATTTATGTATATTGTGAATAGCAACGGTCCTATGACACTCCCCTGCGGCACACCTGAAATCACTCTTACTTCGGAAGACTTCTCTCCATTGAGAATGACGTGCTGCGTTCTGTTATCTAGGAACTCCTCAATCCAATCACACAATTGATCTGATAGTCCGTATGCTCTTACTTTGTTCATTAAACGACTATGGGGAACTGTGTCAAACGCCTTGCGGAAGTCAAGAAACACGGCATCTACCTGTGAACCCGTGTCTAAGGCCCTCTGAGTCTCGTGGACGAATAGCGCGAGCTGGGTTTCACACGATCGTCTTTTTCGAAACCCATGCTGATTCCTACAGAGTAGATTTCTAGTCTCCAGAAAAGACATTATACTCGAACATAATACGTGTTCCAAAATTCTACAACTGATCGACGTTAGAGATATAGGTCTATAGTTCTGCACATCTGTTCGACGTCCCTTCTTGAGAACGGGGATGACCTGTGCCCTTTTCCAATCCTTTGGAACGCTTCGCTCTTCTAGAGACCTACGGTACACCGCTGCAAGAAGGGGGGCAAGTTCCTTCGCGTACTCTGTGTAAAATCGAACTGGTATCCCATCAGGACCAGCGGCCTTTCCTCTTTTGAGCGATTTTAATTGTTTCTCTATCCCTCTGTCGTCTACTTCGATATCTACCATTTTGTCAACTGTGCGACAATCTAGAGAAGGAAGCACAGTGCAGTCTTCCTCTGTGAAACAGCTTTGGAAGAAGACATTTAGTAATTCGGCCTTTAGTCTGTCATCCTCTGTTTCAGTACCATTTTGGTCACAGAGTGTCTGGACATTTTGTTTTGATCCACCTACCGCTTTGACATAGGACCAAAATTTCTTAGGATTTTCTGCCAAGTCAGTACATAGAACGTTACTTTCGAATTCATTGAAAGCCTCTCGCATAGCCCTCCTCACACTACATTTCGCTTCGCGTAATTTTTGTTTGTCTGCAAGGCTTTGGCTATGTTTATGTTTGCTGTGAAGTTCCCTTTGCTTCCGCAGCAGTTTTCTAACTCGGTTGTTGTACCACGGTGGCTCTTTTCCATCTCTTACGATCTTGCTTGGCACATACTCATCTAACGCATATTGTACCATGGTTTTGAACTTTGTCCACTGATCCTCAACACTATCTGCACTTGAGACAAAACTTTTGTGTTGAGCCGTCAGGTACTCTGTAATCTGCTTTTTGTCACTTTTGCTAAACAGAAAAATCTGCCTACCTTTTTTAATATTTCTATTTACGGCTGAAATCATCGACGCAGTAACCGCTTTATGATCGCTGATTCCCTGTTCTGCATTAACTGATTCAAATAGTTCGGGTCTGTTTGTCACCAGAAGGTCTAATATATTATCGCCACGAGTCGGTTTTCTGTTTAACTGCTCAAGGTAGTTTTCAGATAAAGCACTTAAAAATATTTCACTGGATTCTTTGTCCCTGCCACCCGTTATGAACGTTTGAGTCTCCCAGTCTATATCCGGCAAATTAAAATCTCCACCCAGAACTATAACATGGTGGGGAAATCTACTCGAAATATTTTCCAAATTATTCTTCAGGTGCTGAGCCACAACAGCTGCTGAGCCCGGGGGCCTATAGAGACATCCAATTACCATGTCTGAGCCTGCTTTAACCGTGACCTTCACCCAAATCATTTCACAATTCGAATCTCCGTCAATTTCCTTCGATACTATTGCACTTCTTATCGCTATAAACACGCCTCCCCCTTCACTGTCCAGCCTATCTCTGCGGTATACATTCCAATCAGAGTTTAGGATTTCATTACTGTTTACGTCTGGTTTCAGCCAACTTTCTGTTCCTAGTACTATATGGGCGTTGTGACCGTTTATTAATGAGAGCAGTTCTGGGACCTTTCTATAGACGCTTCTGCAGTTTACTATTAGCACATTAATATTGTTATTCCTTGTTGCATTTTGCCTACTCCTGCCTTGCCGCGTCTCAGGAGGCGTCTTGTCGGGCCTAGGGAGGGAATTCTCTAACCTAAAAAAACCCCATGTGCACTCCACACGTACTCCGCTACCCTCGTAGCCGCTTCCGGCGTGTAGTGCACGCCTGACCTATTCAGGGGGACCCTACATTTCTCCACCCGATAGCGGAGGTCGAGAAATTTGCACCCCAGCTCTCCGCAGAATCGTCTGAGCCTCTGGTTTAAGCCTTCCACTCGGCTCCAAACCAGAGGACCGCGATCGGTTCTCGGAACGATACTACAAATAGTTAGCTCTGATTCCACGCCGCGAGCGAGGCTTTCCACCTTCACCAACTCCGCCAACCGCCTGTACGAACTGAGGATGACCTCTGAACCCAGACGGCAAGAGTCATTGGTGCCGACATGAGCAACAATTTGCAGTCGGGTGCACCCAGTGCTCTCTATCGCCGCCGGTAGGGCCTCCTCCACATCTCGGATGAGACCCCCCGGCAAGCAGACAGAGTGAACACTGGCCTTCTTCCCCGACCTTTCCGCTATTTCCCTAAGGGGCTCCATCACCCGCCTAACGTTGGAGCTCCCAATAACTAATAAACCCCTCCCCCCGTGTGCCTGCTCGGACCTTGCTGAAGGAGCAGCCACATGTCCACTCACAGGCAGAGCGGGCGATGCCACACGGCCAGCCTCCACATTGACCCTCCGCCTCGTGCGCCGCGAACGCCGCTGAACCCGCCACTCCCCTTGGGGAGAGGGTGGCCCAACCGCGCCCGGTACCCGCGAAGATGTCTCGACAGCAGGGACAGTGGGTGAAGCATCTAACACCTGGGGTGCACCATGCGACGCACCAGACTCCCCACTGCCGCTACACTCCGAGGCAGCAGCCTGAAGACGGCTGACCGCGGCCATCAACACGCTCAGCTGTTCGCGAAGAGTGGCCAGCTCCTCCTGCGTCCGTACACAGCAGCCACACATCCTAACCATCCTAAGAAATCAATTTACTATAGAGTGTTAATCAGCTTTTAACTAGACTGCTAATTCACTAAAGGCGGTTGATTATTGACTAAACTGTGATTGCTAACCACTTCTTGTAGAAACAAGGAAAATAGCACTACCTGTCTCTGGACGGTATTGAAAACAAACACTAGCACTACGAGCACTATGGCTGACTAAAGGGACTCTCTGACTGTATTCGAAACACACACGAGATCTATGGAACACTTAATAGCACTCTACTATTAAAGCTTCCTAAAAGCAAAAACACGCAGAAGAAGTGACAAGTAAGAAAAATACAAATAATACTTAAATTAAGGTAGCTCGCTGCACAGCAGACGTGAAGCAGACGGGGGTTAGGGCGAAAACGGACGGGTTTCTCAGGTTTTTACTACATATGAACATTTTTCACATTCGCCCGTGCTACGCGGCTGCTAGTCCTCCTTTAATGCAAAATCTTAAGTTCCTAGGTTTTGTCCAAGGCACCAAAGAAGGGTAAAAAGTCAATAATCAATACCTGAAAATTGAAGTGTACTACTTCTTACTGGCTATTACATCAACTTAGAAGCTTCATCTGTGTTCTACTATGGTGCTTTTAGTGTCTCCGCATACCGCAGCACACGAAATAGCTATGCAGACGATAAATGTAACCGTTTCAGACAGAAGTGTGCCCAATGTGACGATCTGGGATTAAGTCGATTCGATAACAAATGACGAAAACGGACGGAATTCTCAAGTTTTTACCACATATGAACACTTTTCACATTCTCCCGTGCAACGCGGCTGCCAGTCCACCTTTCATTCAAAATCTTAAGTTCCTTGCTCATGTCAAAGGCACCAAAGAAGGGTGAAAAGTCAATAATCAATACCTAAAACTTGAATTGTACTACTTCTTAATGGTTATTACATCAACTTAGAAGCTTCATCTGTGTTCTACTATGGTGCTTTTAGTGTCTCCGCATACCGCAGCACGTGACATAACTTTGCAGACGGTAAATGTAACCGTTTCAGACACAAGTGCGGCCAATGTGACGATCTGGCTTTTAAGTCGATTCGGTAACAAATGAAGAAAACTTACGGATTTCTCAGGTTTTTACTAGATATGAACACTTTTCACATTCTCTCGTGCAAATCGGCTGCTAATCCTCCTTTCATGCAAAATCATAAGTTCCTAGCTCAAGTCCAAGGCACCATAGAAGGGTAAAAAGTCAACAATCGAAACCTAAAACATGAATTGTACTACATCTTACTGCCTATTACATCAACTTAGAAGCTTCATCTGTGTTCTACTATGGTGCCTTTAGTGTCTCCGCATACCGCAGCACGCGACATAGCTTTGCAGACGATAAATTTAACCGTTTCAGACAGAAGTGCGGCTAATGTGACGATCTGGCTTTAAGTCGATTCGATAACAAATGACGAAAACGGACGGATTTCTCAGGTTTTTACTACATATGAACACTTTTCACATTCTCCCGTGCAACTCGGGTGCTAATCCTCCTTTCATGCAAAATCTTAAGTTCATAGCTCATGTCCAAGGCAACAAAGAAGGGTAAAAAGTCAATAATCGATACCTAAAACTTGAATTTTACTACATCTTACTGGCTATTACATCAACTAAGAAGCTTCATCTGTGTTCTACTATGGTGCTTTTATTGTCTCTGCATACCGCAGCACGCGACATAGCTTTGCAGACGATAAATGTAACCGTTTCAGACAGAAGAGCGGCCAAAGAGACGATCTGGCTTTAAGTCGATTCGATAACAAATGACGAGAACGGACGGATTTCTCAGGTTCTTACCACATATGAACACTTTTCACATTCTCCTGAGCAACGCGGCTGCTAGTCCTCCTTACATGCAAAATCTTAAGTTCCTAGCTCATGTCCGAGTCGCCAAAGAAGGGTAAAAAGTCAATAAACGATACCTAAAACTTGAATAGTACTACTTCTTACTGGCTATTACATCAACTTAGAAGCTTCATCTGTGTTCTACTATGGTGCTTTTAGTGTCTCCGCATACCGCAGCACGTGACATAGATTTGCAGACGATAAGTACAACCGTTTCAGAGAGAAGAGCGGCCAATGTGACGATCAGGCTTTAAGTCGATTCGATAACAAATGACGAAAACGGACGGGTTTCTCAGGTTTTTACTACATATGAACATTTTTCACATTCGCCCGTGCTACGCGGCTGCTAGTCCTCCTTTAATGCAAAATCTTAAGTTCCTAGGTTTTGTCCAAGGCACCAAAGAAGGGTAAAAAGTCAATAATCAATACCTGAAAATTGAAGTGTACTACTTCTTACTGGCTATTACATCAACTTAGAAGCTTCATCTGTGTTCTACTATGGTGCTTTTAGTGTCTCCGCATACCGCAGCACACGAAATAGCTATGCAGACGATAAATGTAACCGTTTCAGACAGACGTGTGCCCAATGTGACGATCTGGGATTAAGTCGATTCGATAACAAATGACGAAAACGGACGGATTTCTCAAGTTTTTACCACATATGAACACTTTTCACATTCTCCCGTGCAACGCGGCTGCTAGTCCACCTTTCATGCAAAATCTTAAGTTCCTTGCTCATGTCAAAGGCACCAAAGAAGGGTGAAAAGTCAATAATCAATACCTAAAACTTGAATTGTACTACTTCTTAATGGTTATTACATCAACTTAGAAGCTTCATCTGTGTTCTACTATGGTGCTTTTAGTGTCTCCGCATACCGCAGCACGTGACATAACTTTGCAGACGGTAAATGTAACCGTTTCAGACACAAGTGCGGCCAATGTGACGATCTGGCTTTTAAGTCGATTCGGTAACAAATGAAGAAAACTTACGGATTTCTCAGGTTTTTACTAGATATGAACACTTTTCACATTCCCCATTGCAAATCGGCTGCTAATCCTCCTTTCATGCACAATCTTAAGTTCCTAGCTCAAGTCCAAGGCAGCATAGAAGGGTAAAAAGTCAATAATCGAAACCTAAAACATGAATTGTACTACATCTTACTGCCTATTACATCAACTTAGAAGCTTCATCTGTGTTCTACTATGGTGCCTTTAGTGTCTCCGCATACCGCAGCACGCGAAATAGCTTTGCAGACGATAAATGTACCCGTTTCAGACATAGGTGTGGCCGATGTGACGATCTGGCTTTAAGTCGATTCGATAACAAATGACGAAAACGGACGGATTTCTCGGGTTTTTAAAACATATGAACACTTTTCACATTCTCCCGTGCAACGCAGCTGCTAGTCCTCCTTTAATGCAAAATCTTAAGTTTCTAGCTCATGTCCAAGGCACCAAAGAAGAGTAAAAAGTCAATAATCGATACCTAAAACTTGAATTGTAGTACTTCTTACTGGTTATTACATCAACTTAGAAGCTTCATCTGTGTTCTACTATGGTGCTTTTAGTGTCTCCGCATACCGCAGCACACGACATAACTTTGCAGACGATAAATGTAACCGTTTCAGAGAGAAGAGAGGCCAATGTGACGATCTGGCCTTAAGTCGATTTGATAACAAATGACGAAAACGGCCGAATACCTTAGGTTTTTACTACAAATGAACACTTTTCACACTCTCCCGTGTATCGCAGCTACTAGTCCTCCATTCATGCAAAATCTTAAGGTCCTAGCTCACGTCCAAGGCACCAAAGCCGGCTAAAAAGTCAATAATCGATAACTAAAACGTGAATTGTACTACTTTTTACTTGCTATTACATAAACTTAGAAGCTTTTTCAGTGTTCTACTATGGTGCTTTTTGTGTCTCCGCATACCGCAGCACTCGACATAGCTTTGCAGACGATAAATGTAACCGTTTCAGAGAGAAGAGCAGACAATGTAACGTCCTGGCTTTAAGTCAATTCGATATCAAATGAAGAAAACCGACAGATTTCTCAGTTTTTTACTACATATGAACGCTTTAACACATTTTCCCGTGCAACGCGGCTGCTAGTCCTCCTTTCATGCAAAATCTTATGGTCCTAGCTCATGTCCAAGTGACTAAAGCCGGTTAAAAACTCAATAATCGAAAACTAAAACTTCAATTGTACTACCTATTACATCAACTTAGAAGCTTCTACTGTGTTCTACTATAAGGCTTTTAGTGTCTCCGCATACCGCAGCACGCGACATAGCTTTGCAGACAATAAATGTAACCGTTTCAGAAAGAAGAGCGACCAATGTGACGATCTGGCTTTAAGTCGATTTGATAAGAAATGACGATAACGGTCGGATTTCTCAGGTTTTTACTACATATGAACACTTTTCACATTCTCCCGTGCAACGCAGCTGCTAGTCCTCCTTTGATGCAAAGTCTTAAGGTCCTAGCTCATGTCCAAGACCACAAAGCCAGCTAAAAAGTCAATAATCGATATCTAAAACGTTATTGCACTACTTCTTACTGGCTATTACATCAACTTAGAAGTTTCATCACTGATCTACTGTGGTGCTGTTAGTGTCTCTGCATACCGCAGCACGCGACATTGCTTTGCAGACGATAAATGTAACCGTTTCAGAGAGAAGGGCGACCAATGTGACGATCTGGCTTTAAGTCGATTTGATAAGAAATGACGAAAATGGACGGATTTCTCAGGTTTTTACTACATATGAACATTTTTCACATTCTCCCGTGCAACGCAGCTGCTAGTTCTCCTTTGATGCAAAATCTTAAGGTCCTAGCACATGTCCAAGGCCCCAAAGCCAGCTAAAAAGTCAATAATCGGTATCTAAAACGTTATTGTACTATTTCTTACTATCTATTACATCAACTTAGAAGTTTCATCTGTGTTCTACTATGGTCCTGTTAGTGTCTCCGCATACCGCAGCACGCGACATAGCTTTGCAGACGATAAATGTAACCGTTTCAGAGAGAAGAGCGATCAATGTGACGATCTGGCTTTAAGTCGATTTGATACGAAATGACGAAAACGGATGGATTTCTCAGGTTTTCACTACATATGAACACTTTTGACATTCTTACGTGATACGGAGCTGCTAGTCCTCCTTTGATGCAAAGTCTTAAGGTCCTAGCTCATGTCCAAGACCCCAAAGCCAGATAAAAAATCAATAATCGATATCTAAAACGTTATTGCAATACTTCTTACTGGCTATTACAACAAGTTAGAAGTTTCATCAGTGTTTTACTATGGTGCTGTTAGTGTCTCTGCATACCGCAGCACGCGACATAGCTTTGCAGACGATAAATGTAACCGTTTCAGACAGAAGAGCGACCAATGTGACGATATGGCTTTAAGTCGATTTGATAAGAGATGACGAAAATGGACGGATTTCCCAGTTTTTACTACATATGAACACTTTTCACATTCTCCCGTGCAATGCAGCTGCTAGTCCTCCCTTGATGCAAAATCTTAAGGTCCTAGCTCATGTCCAAGTCCCCAAAGCCAGCTAAAAAGTCAATAATCGATATCTAAAACGTTATTGCACTACTTCTTACTGGCTATTACATCAACTTAGAAGTTTCATTAGTGTTCTACTATGGTGCTGTTAGTGTCTCCGCATACCGCAGCACGCGACTTTGCTTTGCAGACGATAAATGTAACCGTTTCAGAGAGAAGAGCGACTAATGTGACGATCTGGCTTTAAGTCGATTTGATAAGAAATGACGAAAACGGACGGATTTCTCAGGTTTTTACTACATATGAACACTTTCCACATTCTCCCATGCAACTCGGCTGCTAGTCCTCCTTTCAAGCAGAATCTTACGTTCCTAGCTCATGTCCAAGGCACCTAAGCCAGCTAAAAAGTCAATAATCGATACCTAATACTTGAATAGTACTATTTCTTACTGGCTATTGCAATCAACTAAGCAGATTCATCTGCGTTCTACTATGGTGCTTTTAGTGTCCCCGCATACCGCAGCACGCGACATAGCTTTGCAGACGATAAGTACAACCGTTTCAGAGAGAAGAGCGGCCAATGTGACGATCTATCTTTAAGTCGATTCGATAACAAATGACGAACACGGACGGATTTCTCAGGTTTTTACTACATATGAACACTATTCACATTCGCCTGTGCAACGCAGCCGCTAGTCCTCCTTTCATGCAAAATGTTAAGTTCCTAGCTCATGTCCAAGGCACCAAACAAGGGTAAAAAGTCAATAATCCATATTTAAAACTTGAATTGTACTACCTCTCACTGGCTATTACATCGACTCAGGAGCTTCATCTGTGTTCTACTATGGTTCTTTTAGTGTCTCCGCATACCGCAGCACGCGACATAGCTTTGCAGACGATAAATGTAACCGTTTCAGACAGAAGAGCGGCCAATGTGACAATCTGGCTTTAAGTCATTTCAATAACAAATGACGAAACGGACGGATTTCTTAGGTTTTTACTACATATGAACACTTTTCACATTCTGCCGTGCAACGCGGCGGCTAGTCCTCATTTCATGCAAAATCCTAAGTTCCTAGCTCATGTCCAAGGCACCAAAGAAGGGTACAAATCCAATAATCGATACTTAAACTTGAATTGTACTACTTCTTACTGGCTATTATATCAACTTAGAAGCTTCATCTGTCTTCTACTATGGTGCTTTTAGTGTCTCCGCATGCCGCAGCACGCGACGTAGCTTTGCAGACGATAATTACAACCTTTATAGAGAGAAGAGCGGCCAATGTGTCGATCTGGCTTTAAGTCGATTCCATAACAAATGACGAAAACGGACGTATTTCTCAGGTTTTTACTACATATGAACTCTTTTCACATTCTCCCGTGCCACGCGGCTGCTAGTCCTCCTTTCATGCAAAATCTTAAGATCCTAGCTCTTGTCCAAGGCACCAAAGAAGGGTAAAAGGTCAGTAATCGATACCTAAAACTTGAATTGTACCACTTCTTACTAGCTATTACATCAACTTAGAAGCGTCATCTGTGTTCTACTACGGTGCTTTTAGTGTCTCCGCATACCGCAGCACGCGACTTAGCTTTGCAGACGATAAATGTAATCGTTTCAGACAGAAGAGCGGCCAATGTGACGATCTGGCTTTAAGTCGATTCGATAACAAATGACGAAAACTGACGGATTTCTCAAGTTTTTACTACATATGAACACTTTTCACATTCTCCCATGCAACTCGGCTGCTAATCCTCCTTTCATGCAGAATCTTAAGGTCCTAGCTCATGTCCAAGGCACCAAAGCCAGCTAACAAGTCAATAATCGATACCTAAAACTTGAATTCTACTACATCTTACTGGCTATTACAACAACCCAGAAGCGTCATCTGTGGTCTACTATGGTGCTTCTAGTGTCTCCGCATACCGCAGCACGCGACATAGCTTTGCAGACGATAAATGTAACCGTTTCAGACAGAATAGCGGCCAATGTGATGATCTGTCGATTCGATAACAAATGACGAAAACTGACGGATTTCTCAGGTTTTTACTACATATGAACACTTTTCACATTCTCTCGTGCAACTCGGCTGCTAGTCCTCCTTTCATGCAGAATCTTAAAGTCCTAGGTAATGTCCAAGTCACCAAAGCCGGATAAAAAGTCAATAATCGGTAACAAAAACTTGAATTGTACTACTTCTTACTGGCTATTACATCAACTTAGAAGCTTCATCTGTGTTCTACTATGGTGCTTTTAGTGTCTCCGCATACCGCAGCACGCGACATAGCTTTGCAGACGATAAATGGAACCGTTTCGGACAGAAGAGCGGCTAATGTGACCATCTGGCATTAAGTCGATTCTATAACAAATGACGAAAACGGACGGATTTCTCAGGTTTTTACTACATATGAACACTTTTCACATTCTCTCGTGCAACTCGGCTGCTAGTCCTCCTTTCATGCAGAATCTTAAAGTCCTAGGTAATGTCCAAGGCACCAAAGCCAGCTAAAAAGTCAATAATCGATACCTAATACTTGAATAGTACTATTTCTTACTGGCTATTGCAATCATCTAAGCAGATTCATCTGCGTTCTACTATGGTGCTTTTAGTGTCCCCGCATACCGCAGCACGCGACATAGCTTTGCAGACGATAAGTACAACCGTTTCAGAGAGAAGAGCGGCCAATGTGACGATCTGGCTTTAAGTCGATTCGATAACAAATGACGAACACGGACGGATTTCTCAGGTTTTTACTACATATGAACACTATTCACATTCGCCTGTGCAACGCAGCCGCTAGTCCTCCTTTCATGCAAAATGTTAAGTTCCTAGCTCATGTCCAAGGCACCAAACAAGGGTAAAAAGTCAATAATCCATATTTAAAACTTGAATTGTACTACCTCTCACTGGCTATTACATCGACTCAGGAGCTTCATCTGTGTTCTACTATGGTTCTTTTAGTGTCTCCGCATACCGCAGCACGCGACATAGCTTTGCAGACGATAAATGTAACCGTTTCAGACAGAAGAGCGGCCAATGTGACAATCTGGCTTTAAGTCATTTCGATAACAAATGACGAAACGGACGGATTTCTTAGGTTTTTACTACATATGAACACTTTTCACATTCTCCCGTGCAACGCGGCGGCTAGTCCTCATTTCATGCAAAATCTTAAGTTCCTAGCTCATGTCCAAGACACCAAAGAAGGGTACAAATCCAATAATCGATACTTAAAACTTGAATTGTACTACTTCTTACTGGCTATTATATCAACTTAGAAGCTTCATCTGTCTTCTACTATGGTGCTTTTAGTGTCTCGGCATACCGCAGCACGCGACATAGCTTTGCTGACGATAAATGTAATCGTTTCAGAGAGACGAGCGGCCAATCTAACGATCTGGCTTTAAGGCGATTCGATAACAAATGACTAAACGGACGAATTTCTTAGGTTTTTACTACATATGAACACTTTTCACATTCTCCCGTGCCACGCGGCTGCTAGTCCTCCTTTCATGCAAAATCTTAAGATCCTAGCTCTTGTCCAAGGCACCAAAGAAGGGTAAAAGGTCAGTAATCGATACCTAAAACTTGAATTGTACCACTTCTTACTAGCTATTACATCAACTTAGAAGCGTCATCTGTGTTCTACTACGGTGCTTTTAGTGTCTCCGCATACCGCAGCACGCGACTTAGCTTTGCAGACGATAAATGTAATCGTTTCAGACAGAAGAGCGGCCAATGTGACGATCTGGCTTTAAGTCGATTCAATAACAAATGACGAAAACTGACGGATTTCTCAAGTTTTTACTACATATGAACACTTTTCACATTCTCCCATGCAACTCGGCTGCTAATCCTCCTTTCATGCAGAATCTTAAGGTCCTAGCTCATGTCCAAGGCACCAAAGCCAGCTAACAAGTCAATAATCGATACCTAAAACTTGAATTCTACTACATCTTACTGGCTATTACAACAACCCAGAAGCGTCATCTGTGGTCTACTATGGTGCTTCTAGTGTCTCCGCATACCGCAGCACGCGACATAGCTTTGCAGACGATAAATGTAACCGTTTCAGACAGAATAGCGGCCAATGTGATGATCTGGCTTTAAGTCGATTCGATAACAAATGACGAAAACTGACGGATTTCTCAAGTTTTTACTACATATGAACACTTTTCACATTCTCCCATGCAACTCGGCTGCTAATCCTCCTTTCATGCAGAATCTTAAGGTCCTAGCTCATGTCCAAGGCACCAAAGCCATCTAACGAGTCAATAATCGATACCTAAAACTTGAATTCTACTACACCTTACTGGCTATTACATCAACTTGGAAGCTTCATCTGTGGTCTACTATGGTGCTTTTAGTGTCTCCGCATACCGCAGCACGCGACATAGCTTTGCAGATGATAAATGTAACCGTTTTAGACAGAAGAGCGGCTAATGTGGCGATCTGTCTTTAAGTCGATTCGATAACAAATGACGAAATCGGACAGATTTCTCAGATTTTTACTACATATGAACACTTTTCAGATTCCCCCATGCAACTCGGCTGCTAGTCCTCCTTTCAAGCAGAATCTTTCGGTCCTTGCTCATGTCCAAGGCAAAAAAGCCAGCTAAAAAGTCAATAATCGATACCTAAAACTAGAATTGTGCTACTTCTTACTGGCTATTACATCAACTTAGAAGCTTCATCTGTGTTCTACTTTGGTGCTTTTAGTGTCTTCGCATACCGCAGCGCGCGACATAGCTTTGCAGACGATAAGTACAACTGTGTCAGGGAGAAGAGCGGTCATTGTGACGATCTGGCTTAAGTCGTTTCGATAACAAATGACGAAAACGGACGGATTTCTCAGGTTTTTACTACATATGAACACTTTTCACATTCTCTCGTGCAACTCGGCTGCTAGTCCTCCTTTCATGCAGAATCTTAAAGTCCTAGGTAATGTTCAAGTCACCAAAGCCGGCTAAAAAGTCAATAATCGATAACTAAAACTTGAATTGTACTACTTCTTACTGGCTATTACATCAACTTAGAAGCTTCATCTGTGTTCTACTATGGTGCTTTTAGTGTCTCCGCATACCGCAGCACGCGACATAGCTTTGCAGACGATAAATGGAACCGTTTCAGACAGAAGAGCGGCTAATGTGACCATCTGGCTTTAAGTCGATTCTATAACAAATGACGAAAACGGACGGATTTCTCAGGTTTTTACTACATATGAACACTTTTCACATTCTCTCGAGCAACTCGGCTGCTAGTCCTCCTTTCATGCAGAATCTTAAAGTCCTAGGTAATGTCCAAGGCACCAAAGCCAGCTAAAAAGTCAATAATCGATACCTAATACTTGAATAGTACTATTTCTTACTTTCTATTGCAATCAACTAAGCAGATTCATCTGTGTTCTACTATGGTGCTTTTAGTGTCCCCGCATACCGCAGCACGCGACATAGCTTTGCAGACGATAAATGTAACCGTTTCAGACAGAAGAGCGGCCAATGTGAGAATCTGGCTTTAAGTCATTTCGATAACAAATGACGAAACGGACAGATTTCTTAGGTTTTTACTACATATGAACACTTTTCACATTCTCCCGTGCAACGCGGCTGCTAGTCCTCCTTTCATGCAAAATCTTAAGTTCCTAGCTCATGTCCAAGGCACCAAAGGAGGGTAAAAAGCCAATAATCGATACTTAAAACTTGAATTCTACTACTTCTTACTGGCTATTACATCAATTTAGAAGGTTCATCTGTGTTCTACTATGGTGCTTTTACTGCCTCCGCATACCGCAGCACGCGACATAGCTTTGCAGACGATAAATGTATCCGCTTCAGACAGAAGAGCGGCCAATGTGACGATCGGGCTTTAAGTCGATTCGATAACAAATGACGAAAAAGGACGGATTTCTCAGGTTTTTACTAAATATGAACACTTTTCACATTCTCCCGTGCAACTCGGCTGCTAGTCCTCCTTTCATGCAATATCTTAAGTTCCTAGCTCATGTCCAAGGCACCAAAGAAGGGTAAAAAGTCAATAATCGATACATAAACTTCAATTGTACTACTCCTTACTGGGTATTACATCATCTTAGAAGCTTCATCTGTGTTCTTCTATGGTACTTTTAGTGTCTACGCAAACCACAGCACGCGACTTAGCTTTGCAGACGATAAATGTATCCGTTTGAGACAGAAGAGCGGCCAATGTGACGATCTGGCTTTAAGTCGATTCGATAACAAATGCCGAAAACGGACGGATTTTTCAGGTTTTTACTACATATGAACGCTTTTCACATTCTCCCGTGCAACGCGGCTGCTAGTGCTCCTTTCATGCATTATCTTAAGTTGGAAGCTCATGTCCAAGGGATCAAAGAAGGGTAAAAAGTCAATAATCGATAACTAAAACTTGAATTGTAGTACTTCTTACTGGCTATTACATCAACTTAGAAGCTTAATCTGTGTTCTACTAAAGTTCTTTTAGTGTCTCCGCATACCGCAGCACGCGACATAGCTTTGCAGTGGATAAACGTAACCGTTTCAGACAGAAGAGCGGCCAATGTGACGATCTGGCTTTAAGTCGATTCGATAACAAATGACGAATACGGACGGATTTCTCAGGTTTTTACTACATATGAACACTTTTCACATTCTCCCGTGCAACTCGGCTGCAAGTCCTCCTTTCATGCAATATCTTAAGTTCCTAGCTCAAGTCCAAGGCACCAAAGCAGGGTAAAAAGTCAATAATCGCTACCTAAAACTTGAATTCTACTACTTCTTACTGGCTATTACATCAACTTAGAAGCTTCATCTGTGTACTACTATCGTGCTTTTATTGTCTCCGCATACCGCAGCGCGTGACATAGCTTTGCAGACGATAAGTACAACTGTTTCAGAGAGGAGATGGCCAATGTGACGATCTGGCTTTAAGTCGATTCGATAACAAATGACGAAAACGGACGGATTTAGCACGTTTTTACTACATAAGAACACTTTTCACATTCTCCCGTGCAACTCGGCTGCTAGTACTCCTTTCATGCAGAATCTTAAGGTCCTAGCTCATGTCCAAGGCAGCAAAGCCAGCAAAAAAGTCAATAATCGATACCTAAAACCTGAGTTGTACTACTTATTACTGGCTATTACATCAACTTTGAAGCTTCATCTGTGTTCTACTATGGTGCTTTTAGTGTCTCCACATACCGCAGCACGCGACATAGCTTTGCAGATAATAAACGTAACCGTTTCAGACAGAAGAGCGGGCAATGTGACGATCTGGCTTTCAGTCGATTCGATAACAAATGACGAAAACTGACGGATTTCTCAGGTTTTTACTACATATGAACACTTTTCACATTCTCACGTGCAACGTGGCTGCTAGTCCTCCTTTCATGCAAAATCTTAAGTTCTTAGCTCATGTCCAAGGCACCAAAGAAGGGTAAAAAGTCAATAATCGATACCTAGAACTTAAATTGTACTACTTCTTATTGGCTATTACATCAACTTAGAAGTTTCATCTGTGTTTTACTATGGTGCATGTAGAGTCTCCGCATACCGCTGCGCGCGACATAGGTTTGCAGACGATAAGTACAACCGTTTCAGAGAGAAGAGCGGCCAATGTGACGATCTGGCTTTAAGTCGATTCGATAACAAATGACGAAAACTGACGGTTTTCTCAGGTTTTTACTACATATGAACACTTTTCACATTCTCCCGTGCAACGCGGCTGCTAGTCCTCCTTCCATGCATAATCTGATGTTCCTAGCTCATGTCCAATGCACCAAAGAAGGGTACAAAGTCAATAATCGATACTTAAAACTTGAATTGTACTACTTCTTAATGGCTATTACATCAACTTAGATGCTTCATCTGTGTACTACTATGGTGCTTTTATTGTCTCCGCCTACCGCAGCTCGTGACATAGCTTTGCAGAAGATAAGTACAACTGTTTCAGAGAGGAGATGGCCAATGTGACGATCTGGCTTTAAGTCGATTCGATAACAAATGACAAAATGGACGGATTTCTCAGGTTTTTACTACATATGAACACTTTTCACATTCTCCCATGCAACGCGGCTGCTAGTGCTCGTTTCATGCAAAATCTTAAGTTCGTAGCTCATGTCCAAGGGATCAAAGAAGGGTAAAAAGTCAATAATCGATAACTAAAACTTGAATTCTAGTACTTCTTACTGGCTATTACATCAACTTAGAAGCTTAATCTGTGTTCTACTAAAGTGCTTTTAGTGTCTCCGCATACCGCAGCACGCGACATAGCTTTGCAGACGATAAATGTATCCGTTTCAGACAGAAGAGCGGCCAATGTGACGATCTGGCTTTAAGTCGATTCGATAACAAATGACGAAAAAGGACGGATTTCTCAGGTTTTTACTAAATATGAACACTTTTCACATTCTCCCGTGCAACTCGGCTGCTAGTCCTCAATTCATGCAATATCTTAAGTTCCTAGCTCATGTCCAAGGCACCAAAGAAGGGTAAAAAGTCAATAATCGATACCTGAAACTTCAATTGTACTACACCTTACTGGCTATTACATCATCTTAGAAACTTCATCTGTGTTCTTCTATGGTACTTTTAGTGTCTACGCAAACCACAACACGCGACATAGCTTTGCAGACAATAAATGTATCCGTTTGAGACAGAAGAGCGGCCAATGTGACGATCTGGCTTTAAGTCGATTCGATAACAAATGCCGAAAACGGACGGATTTCTCAGGTTTTTACTACATATGAACACTTTTCACATTCTCCCGTGCAACGCGGCTGCTAGTGCTCCTTTCATGCAAAATCGTAAGTTCGTAGCTCATATCCAAGGGATCAAAGAAGGGTAAAATGTCAATAATCGATAACTAAAACTTGAATTGTAGTACTTCTTACTGGCTATTACATCAACTTAGGAGCTTAATCTGTGTTCTACTAAAGTGCTTTTAGTGTCTCCGCATACCGCAGCACGCGACATATCTTTGCAGACGATAAATGTATCCGTTTCAAACAGAAGAGCGGCAAATTTGACGATCTGGCTTTAAGTCCATTCGATAACAAATGACGAAAAAGGACGGATTTCTCAGGTTTTTACTAAATATGAGCACTTTTCACATTCTCCCGTGCAACTCGGCTGCTAGTCCTCCTTTCATGCAATATCTTAAGTTCCTAGCTCATGTCCAATGCACCAAAGAAGGGTAAAAAGTCAATAATCGATACCTAAAACTTCAATAGTACTACTCCTTACTGGCTATTACATCATCTTAGAAGCTTCATCTGTGTTCTTCTATGGTACTTTTAGTGTCTCCGCATTCTGCAGCACGCGACATAGCTTTGCAGACGATAAACGTAACCGTTTCAGACAGAAGAGCGGCCAATGTGACGATCTGGATTTAAGTCGATTCGATAACAATTGACGTAAACGGACGGATTTCTCAGGTTTTTACTACATATAAACACTTTTCACATTCTCACATGCAACGCGGCTGCTAGTGCTCCTTTCATGCAAAATCTTAAGTTCGTAGCTCATGTCCAAGGGATCAAAGAAGGGTAAAAAGTCAATAATCGATAACTAAAACTTGAATTGTAGTACTTCTTAATGGCTATTACATCAACTTAGAAGCTTCATCTGTGTACTACTATGGTGCTTTTGTTGTCTCCGCATACCGCAGCTCCTGACATAGCTTTGCAGACGATAAGTACGACTGTTTCAGAGAGGAGATGGCCAATGTGATGATCTGCCTTTAAGTCGATTCGATAACAAATTACGAAAACGGACGGATTTATCACGTTTTTACTACATAAGAACACTTTTCACATTCTCCCGTGCAACTCGGCTGCTAGTCCTCCTTTCATAAAGAATCTTAAGGTCCTAGGTCATGTCCAAGGCACCAAAGCCAGCAAAAAAGTCAATAATCGATACCTAAAACCTGAGTTGTACTACTTCTTACTGGCTATTACATCAACTTAGAAGCCTCATCTGTGTTCTACTATGGTGCTTTTGGTGTCTCCGCATACCGCAGCTCGTGAAATAGCTTTGCAGACGATAAGCACTACTGTTTCAGAGAGGAGATGGCCAATGTGACGATCCGGCTTTAAGTCGATTCGATAACAAATGACGAAAAAGGACGGATTTCTCAGGTTTTTATTAAATATGAACACTTTTCACATTCTACCGTGCAACTCGGCTGCTAGTCCTCCTTTCATGCAATATCTTCAGTTGCTAGCTCATGTCCAAGGCACCAAAGAAGGGTAAAAAGTCAATAATCGATACCTAAAATTTCAATTGTACTACTCCTTATTGGCTACTAAATCATCTTAGAAGCTTCATCTGAGTTCTTCTATGGTACTTTTAGTGTCTACGCAAACCACAGCACGCGACATAGCTTTGCAGACGATAGATGTATCCGTTTCAGACAGAAGACCGGCCAATGTGGCGATCTGGCTTTAAGTCGATTCGATAACAAATGCCGAAAACGGACGGATTTCTCAGGTTTTTACTACATATGAAAACTTTTCACATTCTCCCGGGCAACGCGGCTGCTAGAGCTCCGTTCATGCAAAATCTTAAGTTCGTAGCTCATGTCCAAGGGATCAAAGAAGGGTAAAAAGTCAATAATCGATAACTAAAACTTGAATTGTAGTACTTCTAACTGGCTATTACATCAACTTAGAAGCTTAATCTGTGTTCTACTAAAGTGCTTTTAGTGTCTCCGCATACCGCAGCACACGACATAGCTTTGCAGTCGATAAACGTAACCGTTTCAGACAGAAGAGCGGCCAATTTGACGATCTGGCTTTAAGTCGATTCGATAACAAATGTCGAAAACGGACGGATTTCTCAGGTTTTTACTACATATGAACACTTTTCACATTCTCCCGCGCAACTCGGCTGCTAGTCCTCCTTTCATGCAATATCTTAAGTTCCTAGCTCAAGTCTAAGGCACCAAAGAAGGGTAAAAATTCAATAATCGGTACCTAAAACTTGAATTCTACTACTTCTTACTGGCTATTACATCAACTTAGAAGCTTCATATGTGTTCACCTATGGTGCTTTTAGTGTCTACGCATACCGCAGCACGCGACATAGCTTTGCAGACGATAAATGTATCCGTTTCAGACAGAAGAGCGGCCAATGTGATGATCTGGCTTTAAGTCGATTCGATAACAAATGACGAAAACGGACGGATTTTTCAGGTTTTTACTACATATGAACAATTTTCACATACTCCCAAGCAACTCGGCTGCTGGGTCTTCGTTTCATGCAATATCTTAAGTTCCTAGCTCAAGTCAAAGGCACCTAAGAAGGGTAAAAAGTCAACAATCGATACCTAAAACTTGAATTGTACTACTCCTTTATTGGCTATTACAACAACTTAGAAGTTTCATCTGTGTACTACTATGGTGCTTTTATTGTCTCCGCATACCGCAGCTCGTGACATAGCTTTGCAGACGATAAGTACAACTGTTTCAGAGAGGAGATGGCCAATGTGACGATCTGGCTTTAAGTCGATTCGATAACTAATTACGAAAACGCACGGATTTATCACGTTTTTACTACATAAGAACACTTTTCACATTCTCCCATGCAACTCGGCTGCTAGTCCTCCTTTCATGCAGAATCTTAAGGTCCTAGCTTATGTCCAAGGCACCAACGCCAGCAAAAAAGTCAATAATCGATACCTAAAACCTGAGTTGTACTACTTCTTACTGGCTATTACATCAACTTAGAAGCTTCATCTGTGTTCGACTATGGTGCTTTTAGTGTCTCCGCATACCACAGCATGTGACATAGGTTTGCAGACGATAAATGTATCCATTTCAGTCAGAAGAGCGGCCAATGTGACGCTCTGGCTTTAAGTCGATTCGATAACAAATGCCGAAAACGGACGGATTTCTCAGGTTTTTACTACATATGAACACTTTTTACATTCTCCCGTGCAACGCGGCTGCTAGTCCTAATTTCATGCAAAATCATAAGTCCCTAGCTCATGTCCAAGGCACTAAAGAAGGGTAAAAAGTCAATAATTGATACTAAAACTTGAATTGTAGTACTTCTTACTGGCTATTACATCAACCTAGAAGCTTAATCTGTGTTCTACTAATGTGCTTTTAGTGTCTCCGCATACCGCAGCACGCGACATAGCTTTGCAGACGATAAATGTATCCGTTTCAGACAGAAGAGCGGCCAATGTGACGATCTGGCTTTAAGTCGATTCGATAACAAATGCCGAAAAAGGACGGATTTCTCAGGTTTTTACTACATATGAACACTTTTCACATTCTCCCGTGCAACGCGGCTGCTAGTGCTCTTTACATGCAAAATCTTAAGTTCGTAGCTCATGTCCAAGGGATCAAAGAAGGGTAAAAAGTCAATAATCGATAACTAAAACTTGAATTGTAGTACTTCTTACTGGCTATTACATCAACTTAGAAGCTTAATCTGTGTTCTACTAAAGTGCTTTTAGTGTCTCCCCATACCGCAGCACGCGACATAGCTTTGCAGACGATAAATGTATCCGTTTCAGACAGAAGAGCGGCCAATGTGACGATCTGGCTTTAAGTCGATTCGATAACAAATGACGAAAAAGGATGGATTTCTCAGGTTTTTACTAAATATGAACACTTTTCACATTCTCCCGTGCAACTCGGCTGCTAGTCCTCCTTTCATGCAATATCTTAAGTTCCTAGCTCATGTCCAAGGCACCAAAGAAGGGTAAAGAGTCAATAATCGATACCTAAAACTTCAATTGTACTACTCCTTACTGTCTATTACATCATCTTAGAAGCTTCATCTGTGTTCTTCTATGGTACTTTTAGTGTCTCCGCATTCCGCAGCACGCGACATAGCTTTGCAGTCTATAAACGTAACCGTTTCAGACAGAATAGCGGCCAATGTGACGATCTGGATTTAAGTCGATTCGATAACAAATGACGAAAACGGACGGATTTCTCAGGTTTTTACTACATATGAACACTTTTCACATTCTCCCATGCAACGCGGCTGCTAGTGCTCTTTCATGCAAAGTCTTAAGGTCGTAGCTCATGTCCAAGGGATCAAAGAAGGGTAAAAAGTCAATAATCGATAACTAAAACTTGAATTGTAGTACTTCTTACTGGCTATTACATCAACTTAGAAGCTTAATCTGTGTTCTACTAAAATGCTTTTAGTGTCTCCGCATTCCGCAGCACGCGACATAGCTTTGCAGTCGATAAACGTAACCGTTTCAGAAAGAAGAGCGGCCAATGTGACGATCTGGCTTTAAGTCGATTCGATAACAAATGACGAAAACGGACGGATTTCTCAGGTTTTAACTACATATGAACACTTTCCACATTCTCTCGTGCAACGCGGCTGCTAGCCCTCCTTCCATGCAAAATCTGAAGTTCCTAGCTCATATCCAATGCACCAAAGAAGGGTAAAAAGTCAACAATCGATAATTAAAACTTGAAATGTACTACTTCTTAATGGCTATTACATCAACTTAGAAGCTTCATCTGTGTACTACTATGGTGCTTTTATTGTCTCCGCATACCGCAGCTCGTGACATAGCTTTGCAGACGATAAACGTAACCGTTTCAGACAGAAGAGCGGCCAATGTGACGATCTGGATTTAAGTCGATTCGATAACAATTGACGTAAACGGACGGATTTCTCAGGTTTTTACTACTTATAAACACTTTTCACATTCTCACATGCAACGCGGCTGCTAGTGCTCCTTTCATGCAAAATCTTAAGTTCGTAGCTCATGTCCAAGGGATCAAAGAAGGGTAAAAAGTCAATAATCGATAACTAAAACTTGAATTGTAGTACTTCTTAATGGCTATTACATCAACTTAGAAGCTTCATCTGTGTACTACTATGGTGCTTTTATTGTCTCCGCATACCGCAGCTCCTGACATAGCTTTGCAGACGATAAGTACGACTGTTTCAGAGAGGAGATGGCCAATGTGATGATCTGCCTTTAAGTCGATTCGATAACAAATTACGAAAACGGACGGATTTATCACGTTTTTACTACATAAGAACACTTTTCACATTCTCCCGTGCAACTCGGCTGCTAGTCCTCCTTTCATAAAGAATCTTAAGGTCCTAGGTCATATCCAAGGCACCAAAGCCAGCAAAAAAGTCAATAATCGATACCTAAAACCTGAGTTGTACTACTTCTTACTGGCTATTACATCAACTTAGAAGCCTCATCTGTGTTCTACTATGGTGCTTTTGGTGTCTCCGCATACCGCAGCTCGTGAAATAGCTTTGCAGACGATAAGCACTACTGTTTCAGAGAGGAGATGGCCAATGTGACGATCCGGCTTTAAGTCGATTCGATAACAAATGACGAAAAAGGACGGATTTCTCAGGTTTTTATTAAATATGAACACTTTTCACATTCTACCGTGCAACTCGGCTGCTAGTCCTCCTTTCATGCAATATCTTCAGTTGCTAGCTCATGTCCAAGGCACCAAAGACGGGTAAAAAGTCAATAATCGATACCTAAAATTTCAATTGTACTACTCCTTATTGGCTACTAAATCATCTTAGAAGCTTCATCTGAGTTCTTCTATGGTACTTTTAGTGTCTACGCAAACCACAGCACGCGACATAGCTTTGCAGACGATAGATGTATCCGTTTCAGACAGAAGAGCGGCCAATGTGGCGATCTGGCTTTAAGTCGATTCGATAACAAATGCCGAAAACGGACGGATTTCTCAGGTTTTTACTACATATGAAAACTTTTCACATTCTCCCGGGCAACGCGGCTGCTAGAGCTCCGTTCATGCAAAATCTTAAGTTCGTAGCTCATGTCCAAGGGATCAAAGAAGGGTAAAAAGTCAATAATCGATAACTAAAACTTGAATTGTAGTACTTCTAACTGGCTATTACATCAACTTAGAAGCTTAATCTGTGTTCTACTAAAGTGCTTTTAGTGTCTCCGCATACCGCAGCACACGACATAGCTTTGCAGTCGATAAACGTAACCGTTTCAGACAGAAGAGCGGCCAATTTGACGATCTGGCTTTAAGTCGATTCGATAACAAATGTCGAAAACGGACGGATTTCTCAGGTTTTTACTACATATGAACACTTTTCACATTCTCCCGCGCAACTCGGCTGCTAGTCCTCCTTTCATGCAATATCTTAAGTTCCTAGCTCAAGTCCAAGGCACCAAAGAAGGGTAAAAATTCAATAATCGGTACCTAAAACTTGAATTCTACTACTTCTTACTGGCTATTACATCAACTTAGAAGCTTCATCTGTGTTCACCTATGGTGCTTTTAGTGTCTACGCATACCGCAGCACGCGACATAGCTTTGCAGACGATAAATGTATCCGTTTCAGACAGAAGAGCGGCCAATGTGATGATCTGGCTTTAAGTCGATTCGATAACAAATGACGAAAACGGACGGATTTTTCAGGTTTTTACTACATATGAACAATTTTCACATACTCCCAAGCAACTCGGCTGCTGGGTCTTCGTTTCATGCAATATCTTAAGTTCCTAGCTCAAGTCAAAGGCACCAAAGAAGGGTAAAAAGTCAACAATCGATACCTAAAACTTGAATTGTACTACTCCTTTATTGGCTATTACAACAACTTAGAAGTTTCATCTGTGTACTACTATGGTGCTTTTATTGTCTCCGCATACCGCAGCTCGTGACATAGCTTTGCAGACGATAAGTACAACTGTTTCAGAGAGGAGATGGCCAATGTGACGATCTGGCTTTAAGTCGATTCGATAACTAATTACGAAAACGCACGGATTTATCACGTTTTTACTACATAAGAACACTTTTCACATTCTCCCATGCAACTCGGCTGCTAGTCCTCCTTTCATGCAGAATCTTAAAGTCCTAGCTTATGTCCAAGGCACCAACGCCAGCAAAAAAGTCAATAATCGATACCTAAAACCTGAGTTGTACTACTTCTTACTGGCTATTACATCAACTTAGAAGCTTCATCTGTGTTCGACTATGGTGCTTTTAGTGTCTCCGCATACCACAGCATGTGACATAGGTTTGCAGACGATAAATGTATCCATTTCAGTCAGAAGAGCGGCCAATGTGACGCTCTGGCTTTAAGTCGATTCGATAACAAATGCCGAAAACGGACGGATTTCTCAGGTTTTTACTACATATGAACACTTTTTACATTCTCCCGTGCAACGCGGCTGCTAGTCCTAATTTCATGCAAAATCATAAGTCCCTAGCTCATGTCCAAGGCACTAAAGAAGGGTAAAAAGTCAATAATTGATACTAAAACTTGAATTGTAGTACTTCTTACTGGCTATTACATCAACCTAGAAGCTTAATCTGTGTTCTACTAATGTGCTTTTAGTGTCTCCGCATACCGCAGCACGCGACATAGCTTTGCAGACGATAAATGTATCCGTTTCAGACAGAAGAGCGGCCAATGTGACGATCTGGCTTTAAGTCGATTCGATAACAAATGCCGAAAAAGGACGGATTTCTCAGGTTTTTACTACATATGAACACTTTTCACATTCTCCCGTGCAACGCGGCTGCTAGTGCTCTTTTCATGCAAAATCTTAAGTTCGTAGCTCATGTCCAAGGGATCAAAGAAGGGTAAAAAGTCAATAATCGATAACTAAAACTTGAATTGTAGTACTTCTTACTGGCTATTACATCAACTTAGAAGCTTAATCTGTGTTCTACTAAAGTGCTTTTAGTGTCTCCGCATACCGCAGCACGCGACATAGCTTTGCAGACGATAAATGTATCCGTTTCAGACAGAAGAGCGGCCAATGTGACGATCTGGCTTTAAGTCGATTCGATAACAAATGACGAAAAAGGATGGATTTCTCAGGTTTTTACTAAATATGAACACTTTTCACATTCTCCCGTGCAACTCGGCTGCTAGTCCTCCTTTCATGCAATATCTTAAGTTCCTAGCTCATGTCCAAGGCACCAAAGAAGGGTAAAAAGTCAATAATCGATACCTAAAACTTCAATTGTACTACTCCTTACTGTCTATTACATCATCTTAGAAGCTTCATCTGTGTTCTTCTATGGTACTTTTAGTGTCTCCGCATTCCGCAGCACGCGACATAGCTTTGCAGTCTATAAACGTAACCGTTTCAGACAGAATAGCGGCCAATGTGACGATCTGGATTTAAGTCGATTCGATAACAAATGACGAAAACGGACGGATTTCTCAGGTTTTTACTACATATGAACACTTTTCACATTCTCCCATGCAACGCGGCTGCTAGTGCTCTTTCATGCAAAGTCTTAAGGTCGTAGCTCATGTCCAAGGGATCAAAGAAGGGTAAAAAGTCAATAATCGATAACTAAAACTTGAATTGTAGTACTTCTTACTGGCTATTACATCAACTTAGAAGCTTAATCTGTGTTCTACTAAAATGCTTTTAGTGTCTCCGCATTCCGCAGCACGCGACATAGCTTTGCAGTCGATAAACGTAACCGTTTCAGACAGAAGAGCGGCCAATGTGACGATCTGGCTTTAAGTCGATTCGATAACAAATGACGAAAACGGACGGATTTCTCAGGTTTTAACTACATATGAACACTTTCCACATTCTCTCGTGCAACGCGGCTGCTAGCCCTCCTTCCATGCAAAATCTGAAGTTCCTAGCTCATATCCAATGCACCAAAGAAGGGTAAAAAGTCAACAATCGATAATTAAAACTTGAAATGTACTACTTCTTAATGGCTATTACATCAACTTAGAAGCTTCATCTGTGTACTACTATGGTGCTTTTATTGTCTCCGCATACCGCAGCTCGTGACATAGCTTTGCAGACGATAAGTACATCTGTTTCAGAGAGGAGATGGCCAATGTGACGATCTGGCTTTAAGTCGATTCGATAACAAATTACGAAAACGGACGGATTTATCACGTGTTTACTACATAAGAACACTTTTCACATTCTCCCGTGCAACTCTGCTGCTAGTCCTCCTTTCATAAAGAATCTTAAGGTCCTAGGTCATGTCCAAGGCACCAAAGCCAGCAAAAAAGTCAATAATCGATACCTAAAACCTGAGTTGTACTACTTCTTACTGGCTATTACATCAACTTAGAAGCTTCATCTGTGTTCTACTATGGTGCTTTTAGTGTCTCCGCATACCGCAGCTCGTGAAATAGCTTTGCAGACGATAAGTACTACTGTTTCAGAGAGGAGATGGCCAATGTGACGATCTGGCTTTAAGTCGATTCGATAACAAATGACGAAAAAGGACGGATTTCTCAGGTTTTTATTAAATATGAACACTTTTCACATTCTCCCGTGCAACTCGGCTGCTAGTCCTCCTTTCATGCAATATCTTAAGTTCCTAGCTCATATCCAAGGCACCAAAGAAGGGTAAAAATTCAATAATCGATACCTAAAACTTCAATTGTACTACTCCTTACTGGCTACTACATCATCTTAGAAGCTTCATCTGAGTTCTTCTATGGTACTTTTAGTGTCTACGCAAACCACAGCACGCTACATAGCTTTGCAGACGATAGATGTATCCGTTTGAGACAGAAGAGCGGAAAATGTGACGATCTGGCTTTATGTCGATTCGATAACAAAGGACGAAAAAGGACGGATTTCGCAGGTTTTTTGTGCATATGAACACTTTTCACATTCTCCCGTTCAACGCGGCTGCTAGTGCTCCTTTCATGCAAAATCATAAGTTCATAGCTCATGTCCAAGGCACCAAAGAAGGGTAAAAAGTCAATAATCGATACCTAAAACTTGAATTCTACTACTTCTTACTGGCTATTACATCAACTTAGAAGCGTCATCTGTGTTCTACTATGGTGCTTTTAGTGTCTCCGCATACCGCAGCACGCGACATAGCTTTGCAGACGATAAATTTAACCGTTTCAGACAGAAGAGCGGCCAATGTGACGATCTGGCTTTAAGTCGATTCGATAACAAATGACGAAAACGGACGGATTACTCAGGTTTTTACTACACATGAACACTTTTCACATACTCCCGTGCAAAGCGGCTGCTAGTCCTCCTTCCATGCAAAAACTGAAGTTCCTAGCTCATGTCCAATGCACCAAAGAAGGGTAAAAAGTGAATAATCGATACTTAAAACTTGAATTGTACTACTTCTTACTAGCTATTACATCCACTTAGAAGCTTCATCTGTGTTCTACTATGGTGCTTTTAGTGCCTCCGCATACCGCAGCACGCGACATAGCTTTGCAGGCAATAAACGTAACCGTTTCAGACAGAAGAGCGGCAAATGTGACGATCTGGCCTTAAGTCGATTCGATAACAAATGACGAAAACGTACGGATTTCTCAGGTTTTTACTACACATGAACACCTTTTACATTCTCCCGTGCAACTCGGCTGCTAGTCCACGTTTCATGCAATTTCTTACGTTCCTAGCTCATGTCCAAGGCACCAAAGAAGGGTAAAAAGTTAATAATCGACACCTAAAACTTGAATTGTACTACATCGTACTGGCTATTACATCAACTTAGAAGCTTCATCTGTGCTGTTCTATGGTACTTTTAGTGTCTCCGCATACCGCAGCAAGCGACATAGCTTTTCAGACGATAAATGTATCCCTTTTCAGACAGAAGAGCGGCCAATGTGACGTTCTGGCTTTAAGTCGATTGGATAACAAATGACGAAAACGGACGGATTTCTCAGGTTTTTACTACATATGAATACTTTTCACATTCTCGCGTGCAACACGGCTGCTAGTGCTCCTTTCATTCAAAATCTTAAGGTCCTAGCTCATGTCCAAGGCACCAAAGCCAGCTAAAAAGTCAATAATCGATACGTAAAACTTGAATTGTAGTACTTCTTACTGCCTATTACATCCACTTAGAAGCTTCATCTGTGTTCTACTATGGTGTTTTTAGTGTCTCGGCATACCGCAGCACGCGACATAGCTTTGCAGACAATAAACGTAACCGTTTCAGACAGAAGAGCGGCCAATGTGACGATCTGGCTTTAAGTCGATTCGATAACAAATGACGAAAAAGGACGGATTTCTCAGGTTTTTACTACATATGAGACCTTTTCACATTCTCACGTGCAACGTGGCTGCTAGTCATCCTTTCATGCAAAATCTTAAGGTCCTAGCTCATGTCCAAGGCACCAAAGCCAGCAAAAAAGTCAATAATCGATACCTGAAACCTGAGTTTTACTACTTCTTACTGGCTATTACATCAACTTAGAAGCTTCATCTGTGTTCTACTATGGTGCTTTTAGGGTCTCCGCATACCGCAGCACGCGACATAGCTTTGCAGACGATAAATGTAACCGTTTCAGACAGAAGAGCGGCCAAGGTGACGATCTGGCTTTAAGTCGGCTCGATAACAAATGACGAAAACGGACGGATTTCTCAGGTTTTTCCTACATACGAACACTTTTCACATTCTCCCATGCAACGCGGCTGCTAGTCCTCCTTTCATGCAAAATCATAAGTCCCTAGCTCATGTCCAAGGCACTAAAGAAGGGTAAAAAGTCATTAATCGATACCTAAAACTTGAATTGTTCTACTTCTTACTAGCTATAACATCAACTTAGGAACTTCATCTGTGTTCTACTATGGTGCATTTTTGTGTCTCCGCATAACGCAGCACGCGACATAGCTTTGCAGACGATAAGTACAACCGTTTCAGAGACAAGAGCGGCCAATGTGACGATCTGGCTTTAAGTCGATTGGATAACCTATGACGAAAACGGACGGATTTATCAGGTTTATACTACATATGAACACTTTTCACATTCCCCCGTGCAACTCGGCTGCTAGTCCTCCCTTCATGCTGAATCTTAAGGTCCTAGCTCATGTCCAAGGCACCAAAGCCAGCAAAAAAGTCAATAATCGATACCTAAAACCTGAGTTGTACTACTTCTTACTGGCTATTACATCAACTTAGAAGCTTCATCTGTGCTCTACTATGGTGCTTTTAGTGTCTCCACATACCGCAGCACGCGACATAGCTTTGCAGACAATAAACGTAACCGTTTCAGACAGAAGAGCGGCCAATGTGACGATCTGGCTTTAAGTCGATTCGATAACAAATGACGAAAACGGACGGATTTCTCAGGTTTTTCCTACATATGAACACTTTTCACTTTCTCCCATGCAACGCGGCTGCTAGTCCTCCTTTCATGCAAAATCATAGGTCCCTAGCTCATGTCCAAGGCACCAAAGAAATGTAAAAAGTCAATAATCGATACCTAGAACTTGAATTGTACTACTTCTTACTACCTATTACATCAACTTAGGAGCTTCATCTGTTTTCTACTATGGTGCTTTTTGTGTCTCCGCATACCGCAGCACGCGACATAGCTTTGCAGACGATAAATGTAACCGTTCCAGACAGAAGGGCGGCCAATGTGACGATCTAGCTTTAAGTCAACTAGATAACAAATGACGAAAAATGACGGATTTCTCAGGTTTCTCCTACATAGGAACACTTTTCACATTCTCCCGTGCAACTCGGCTGCTAGTCCACGTTTCATGCAATATCTTAAGTTCCTAGCTCATGTCCAAGGCACCAAAGAAGGGTAAAAAGTCAATAATCGGTACCTAAAACTTGAATTGTACTACATCTTACTGGCTATTACATCAACTTAGAAGCTTCATCTTGTTCTTCTATGGTACTTTTAATGTCTCCGCATACCGCAGCACGCGACATAGCTTTGCAGACGATAAATGTATCCGTTTCAGACAGAAGATCGGCCAATGTGACGATATGGCTTTAAGTCGATTCGATAACCTATGACGAAAACGGACGGATTTCTAAGGTTTTTACTACATATGAACACTTTTCACATTCTCCCGTGCAACGTGGCTAATAGTCCTAATTTCATGAAAAATCTTAAGTTCTTAGCTCATGTCCAAAGCACCAAAGAAGGGTAAAAAGTCAATAATCGATACCTAAAACTTGAATTGTACTGCTTCTTCCTGGCTATTACACAACTTAGAACCTTCATCTGTGTTCTACTATGGTGCTTTTAGTGTCTCCGCATGCCGCAGCACGCGACATAGCTTTGCAGACGATAAGTACAACCGTTTCAGAGCGATGAGCGGCTAATGTGACGATCTGGCTTTAAGTCGATTGGATAACAAATGACGAAAACGGACGGATTTCTCAGGTTTTTGCTACATATGACCACCTTTCACATTCTTGCTTGCAACGCGGCTGCTAGTGCTCCTTTCATGCAAAATCTTAAGGTACTAGCTCATGTCCAAGGCACCAAAGCCAGCTAAAAGTCAATAATCGGTACGTAAAACTTGAATTGTAGTACTTCTTACTGGCTATTACATCAACTTAGATGCTTCATCTGTGTTCTACTATGGCGTTTTTAGTGTCTCCGCCTACCGCAGCACGCGACATAGCTTTGCAGACGATAAGTACAACCGTTTCAGAGACAAGAGCGGCCAATGTGACGATCTGGCTTTAAGTCGATTCGATAACAAATGACAAAAACGGACGGATTTCTCAGGTGTTTCCTACATATGAACACTTTTCACATTCTCCCATGCAACGCGGCTGCTAGTCCTCCTTTCATGCAAAATCACAAGTCCCTTGCTCATGTCCAAGGCACTAAAGAAGGGTAAAAAGTCAATAATCGATACCTAAAACTTGAATAGTACTACTTCTTACCAGCTATAACATCAACTTAGGAGCTTCATCTGTGTTCTACTATGGTGCATTTTTGTGTCTCCGCATACCGCAGCACGCGACATAGCTTTGCAGACGATAAATGTAACCGTTTCAGACAGAAGAGCGGCCAATGTGACGATCTGGCTTTAAGTCGATTCGATAACCTATGACGAAAACGGACGGATTTCTAGGGTTTTTACTACATATGAACACTTTTCACATTCTCCCGTGCAACTCGGCTGCTAGTCCACGTTTCATGCAATATCTTAAGTTCCTAGCTCATGTCCAAGGCACCAAAGAAGGGTAAAAAGTCAATAATCGGTACCTAAAACTTGAATTGTACTACATCTTACTGGCTATTACATCAACTTAGAAGCTTCATCTTGTTCTTCCATGGTACTTTTAATGTCTCCGCATACCGCAGCACGCGACATAGCTTTGCAGACGATAAATGTATCCGTTTCAGACAGAAGATCGGCCAATGTGACGATATGGCTTTAAGTCGATTCGATAACCTATGACGAAAACGGACGGATTTCTAATGTTTTTACTACATATGAACACTTTTCACATTCTCCCGTGCAACGTGGCTAATAGTCCTAATTTCGTGAAAAATCTTAAGTTCTTAGCTCATGTCCAACGCACCAAAGAAGGGTAAAAAGTCAATAATCGATACCTAAAACTTGAATTGTACTACTTCTTCCTGGCTATTACATCAACTTAGAACCTTCATCTGTGTTCTACTATGGTGCTTTTAGTGTCTCCGCATGCCGCAGCACGCGACATAGCTTTGCAGACGATAAGTACAACCGTTTCAGAGCGAAGAGCGGCTAATGTGACGATCTGGCTTTAAGTCGATTGGATAACAAATGACGAAAACGGACGGATTTCTCAGGTTTTTGCTACATATGACCACCTTTCACATTCTTGCTTGCAACGCGGCTGCTAATGCTCCTTTCATGCAAAATCTTAAGGTACTAGCTCATGTCCAAGGCACCAAAGCCAGCTAAAAGTCAATAATCGGTACGTAAAACTTGAATTGTAGTACTTCTTACTGGCTATTACATCAACTTAGATGCTTCATCTGTGTTCTACTATGGCGTTTTTAGTGTCTCCGCATACCGCAGCACGCGACATAGCTTTGCAGACGATAAGTACAACCGTTTCAGAGACAAGAGCGGCCAATGTGACGATCTGGCTTTAAGTCGATTCGATAACAAATGACGAAAACGGACGGATTTCTCAGGTTTTTACTACACATGAGACCTTTTCACATTCTCACGTGCAACGTGGCTGCTAGTCATCCTTTCATGCAAAATCTTAAGGTCCTAGCTCATGTCCAAGGCACCAAAGCCAGCAAAAAAGTCAATAATTGATACCTAAAACCTGAGTTGTACTACTTCTTACTGGCTATTACATCAACTTAGAAGCTTCGTCTGTGTTCTGCTACGGTGCTTTTAGTGTCTCCGCATACCGCAGCACGCGACATAGCTTTGCAGACAATAAACGTAACCGTTTCAGACACAAGAGCAGCCAATGTGACGATCTGGCTTTAAGTCGATTCGATAACAAATGACGAAAACTGACGGATTTCTCAGGTGTTTCCTACATATGAACACTTTTCACATTCCCCCATGCAACGCGTCTGCTAGTCCTCCTTTCATGCAAAATCATAAGTCGCTAGCTCATGTCCAAGGCACCAAAGAAGTGTAAAAAGTCAATAATCGATACCTAAAACTTGAATTGTACTACTTCTTACTAGCTATTACATCAACTTAGGAGATTCATCTGTGTTCTACAATGGTGCTTTTTGTGTCTCCGCATACTGCAGCACGCGACATAGCTTTGCAGACGATAAATGTAACCGTTTCAGACAGAAGAGCGGCCAATGTGACGGTCTGGCTTTAAGTCGATTCGATAACCTATGACGAAAACGGACGGATTTCTAGGGTTTTTACTACATATGAACACTTTTCACATTCTCTCGTGCAACTCGGCTGCTAGTCCACGTTTCATGCAATATCTTAAGTTCCTAGCTCATGTCCAAGGCACCAAAGAAGGGTAAAAAGTCAATAATCGGTACCTAAAACTTGAATTGTACTACATCTTACTGGCTATTACATCAACTTAGAAGCTTCATCTGTGTTCTTATATGCTACTTTTAATGTCTCCGCATACCGCAGCACGCGACATAGCTTTGCAGACGATAAATGTATCCGTTTCAGACAGAAGAGCGGCCAATGTGACGATCTGGCTTTAAGTCGATTGGATAACACATGACGAAAACGGACGGATTTCTCAGGTTTTTACTACATATGAACGCTTTTCACATTCTCGCGTGCAACGCGGCTGCTAGTGCTCCTTTCATGCAAAATCTTAAGGTCCTAGCTCATGTCCAAGGCACCAAAGCCAGCTAAAAGTCAATAATCGATACCTAAAACTTGAATTGTACTACTTGTTCCTGGCTATTACATCAACTTAGAACCTTCATCTGTGTTCTACTATGGTACTTTTAGTGTCTCCGCATGCCGCAGCACGCGACATAGCTTTGCAGACGATAAGTACAACCGTTTCAGAGCGAAGAGCGGCTAATGTGACGATCTGGCTTTAAGTCGATTCGATAACAAATGAAGAAAATGGACGGATTTCTCAGATTTTTATTACATATGAACACTTCTCACATTCTCCCGTGCAACTCGGCTGCTAGTCCACGTTTCATGCAATATCTTTAGTTCCTAGCTCATGTCCAAGGCACCAAAGAAGGGTAAAAAGTCAATAATCGGTACCTAAAACTTGAATTGTACTACATCTTACTGGCTGTTACATCAACTTAGAAGTTTCATCTGTGTTCTTCTATGGTACTTTTATTGTCTCCGCATACCGCAGCACGCGACATAGCTTTGCAGACGATAAATGTATCCGTTTCAGACAGAAGAGCGGCCAATGTGACGATCTGGCTTTAAGTCGATTGGATAACAAATGACGAAAACGGACGGATTTCTCAGGTTTTTGCTACATATGACCACTATTCACATTCTTGCTTGCAACGCGGCTGCTAGTGCTCCTTTCATGCAAAATCTTAAGGTACTAGCTCATGTCCAAGGCACCAAAGCCAGCTAAAAGTCAATAATCGGTACGTAAAACTTGAATTGTAGTACTTCTTACTTGCTATTACGTCAACTTAGATGCTTCATCTGTGTTCTACTATGGTGTTTTTAGTGTCTCCGCATACCGCAGCACGCGACATAGCTTTGCAGACGATAAGTACAACCGTTTCAGAGACAAGAGCAGCCAATGTGACGATCTGGCTTTAAGTCGATTTGATAACAAATGACGAAAACGGACTGATTTCTCAGGTTTTTACTACATATGAGACCTTTTCACATTCTCACGTGCAACGTGGCGGCTAGTCATCCTTTCATGCAAAATCTTAAGGTCCTAGCTCATGTCCAAGGCACTAAAGCCAGCAAAAAAGTCAATAATCGATACCTAAAACCTGAGTTGTACTACTTCTTACTGGCTATTACATCAACTTAGAAGCTTCGTCTGTGTTCTACTATGGTGCATTTTTGTGTCTCCGCATACCGCAGCACGCGACATAGCTTTGCAGACAATAAACGTAACCGTATCAGACAGAAGAGCGGCCAATGTGACGATCTGGCTTTAAGTCGATTCGATAACAAATGACGAAAACTGACGGATTTCTCAGGTTTTTCCTACATATGAACACTTTTCACATTCTCCCATGCAACACGTCTGCTAGTCCTCCTTTCATGCAAAATCATAAGTCCCTAGCTCATGTCCAAGGCACCAAAGAAGTGTAAAAAGTCAATAATCGATACCTAAAACTTGAATTGTACTACTTCTTACTAGCTATTACATCAACTTAGGAGATTCATCTGTGTTCTACAATGGTGCTTTTTGTGTCTCCGCATACTGCAGCACGCGACATAGCTTTGCAGACGATAAATGTAACCGTTTCAGACAGAAGAGCGGCCAATGTGACGGTCTGGCTTTAAGTCGATTCGATAACCTATGACGAAAACGGACGGAATTCTAGGGTTTTTACTACATATGAACACTTTTCACATTCTCCCGTGCAACGTGGCTAATAGTCCTAATTTCATGCTAAATCTTAAGTTCTTAGCTCATGTCCAACGCACCAAAGAAAGGTATAAAGTCAATAATCGATACCTAAAACTTGAATTGTACTACTTCTTCCTGGCTATTACATCAACTTAGAACCTTCATCTGTGTTCTACTATGGTGCTTTTAGTGTCTCCGCATGCCGCAGCACGCGACATAGCTTTGCAGACGATAAGTACAGCCGTATCAGAGCGAAGGGCGGCTAATGTGACGATCTGGCTTTAAGTCGATTCGATAACAAATGAAGAAAATGGACGGATTTCTCAGATTTTTACTACATATGAACACTTTTCACATTCTCCCGTGTAACGCGGCTGCTAGTCCTCCTTCCATGCAATATCTTAAGGTCCTAGCTCATGTCCAAGGCACCAAAGCCAGCAAAAAAGTCAATAATCGATACCTAAAACCTGAGTTGTACTACTTCTTATTGGCTATTACATCAACTTAGAAGCTTCATATGTGCTCTACTATGGAGCTTTTAGTGTCTCCGCATACCGCAGCATGCGACATAGCTTTGCAGACAATAAACGTAACCGTTTCAAACAGAAGAGCGGCCAATGTGACGATCTGACTTTAAGTCGATTCGATAACAAATGAAGAAAACTGACGGATTTCTCAGGTTTTTACTACATAAGAACACTTTTTACATTCTCCCGTGCAACTCGGCTGCTAGTCCTCCTTTCATGCAGAATCTTAAGGTCCTAGCTCATGTCCAAGGCACCAAAGCCAGCAAAAAAGTCAATAATCGATACCTAAAACCTGAGTTGTACTACTTCTTACTGGCTATTACATCAACTTAGAAACTTCATCTGTGTTCTACTATGGTGCTTTTAGTGTGTCCGCATACCGCAGCACGCGACATAGCTATGCAGACAATAAACGTAACCGTTTCAGACCAAAGAACGGCCAATGTGACGATCTGGCTTGAAGTCGATTCGATAACAAATGAAGAATACGGACGGATTTCTCAGGTTTTTACTACATTTGAAAACTTTTCACATTCTCCCGTGCAACGCGGCTGCTAGTCCTCCGTTCATGAAAAATCTTAAGTTCTTAGCTGATGTCCAAGGCCCCAAAGAAGGGTAAAAAGTCAATGATCAATACCTAAAACTTGAATTGTACTACTTCTTACTGGCTATTACATCAACTTAGAAGCTTCATCTGTGCTCTACTACGGTGCTTTTATTGACTCCGCATACCGCAGCACGCAACATAGCTTTGCAGATGATAAGTACAACCGTTTCAGAGAGGAGAACGGCCAATGTGACGATCTGGCTCTAAGTCGACTCGACAACAAATGAGGAAAACGGACGGATTTTTTCAGGTTTTTCCTACATATGAACAATTTCACATTCTCCCATGCAACGCGGCTGCTAGTTCTCCTTTCATGCAAAATCATAAGTCCCTAGCTCATGTCCAAGGCACCAAAGAATGGTAAAAAGTCAATAATCGACACCTACAACTTGAATTGTACTACTTCTTACTAGCTATTACATCAACTTAGGAGTTTCATCTGTGTTCTACTATGGTGCATTTTGTGTTTCCGCATAACGCAGCACGCGACATAGCTTTGCAGACGATAAACGTAATCGTTTGAGACAGAAGAGCGGCCAATGTGACGATCTTTCTTTAAGTCGATTCGATAACATATGACGAAAACGGAAGGATTTCTCAGGGTTTTACTACATATGAACACTTTTCACATTCTCCCGTGCTACGTGGCTGCTATTCTTCCTTTCATGCATAATCCTAAATTCTTAGCTCATGTCCAAGGCACCGAAGAAGGGTAAAAAGTCAATAATCGATACCTAAAACTTGAATTGTACTACTTCTTCCTGGCTATTACATCAACTTAGAAGCTTCATCTGTGTTCTGCTATGGTGCTTTTAGTATCTCCGCATACCGCAGAACGCGACATAGCTTTGCAGACGATAAACGTAACGGTTTCAGACAGAAGAGCGGCCAATGTGACGATCTGACTTTAAGTCGATTCGATAACACATGACGAAAACGGACGGATTTCTCAGGTTTTTACTACATATGAACGCTTTTCACATTCTCGCGTGCAACGCGGCTGCTAGTGCTCCTTTCATGCAAAATCTTAAGGTCCTAGCTCATGTTCAAGGCGCCAAAGCCAGCTAAAAGTCAATAATCGGTACGTAAAACTTGAATTGTAGTACTTCTTACTGGCTATTACATCAACTTAGATGCTTCATCTGTGTTCTACTATGGTGTTTTTAGTGTCTCCGCATACCGCAGCACGCGACATAGCTTTGCAGGCGATAAGTACAACCGTTTCAGAGACAAGAGCGGCCAATGTGACGATCTGGCTTTAAGTCGATTCGATAACAAATGACGAAAACGGACGGATTTCTCAGGTTTTTACTACATATGAACACTTTTCACATTCTCCCGTGCAACTCGGCCGCTAGTCATCCTTTCATGCAAAATCTTAAGTTCTTAGCTCATGTCCAAGGCACCAAAGAAGGATAAAAAGTCAATAATCGATACCTAAAACTTAAATTGTACTACCTTTTAATAGCTATTACTTCAACTTAAGAGCTTCATCTGTGTTCTACTATGGTGCTTTTTGTGTCTCAGCTTACCGCAGCACGCGACATAGTTTTGCAGATGATAAATGTAACCGTTTCAGACAGAAGATCGGCCAATGTGACGATATGGCTTTAAGTCGATTCGATAACCTATGACGAAAATGGACGGATTTCTAAGGTTTTTACTACATATGAACACTTTTCACATTCTCCCGTGCAACGTTGGCTAATAGTCCTAATTTCATGCTAAATCTTAAGTTCTTAGCTCATGTCCAACGCACCAAAGAAGGGTAAAAAGTCAATAATCGATACCTAAAACTTGAATTGTACTACTTCTTCCTGGCTATTACATCAACTTAGAACTTTCATCTGTGTTCTACTATGGTGCTTTTAGTGTCTCCGCATGCCGCAGCACGCGACATAGCTTTGCAGACGATAAGTACAACCGTATCAGAGCGAAGAGCGGCTAATGTGACGATCTGGCTTTAAGTCGATTCGATAACAAATGAAGAAAATGGACGGATTTCTCAGATTTTTACTACATATGAACACTTTTCACATTCTCCCGTGTAACGCGGCTGCTAGTCCTCCTGCCATCCAATATCTTAAGTTCCTAGCTCATGACCAATGCACCAAAGAAGGGTAAAAAGCCAATAATCGATACCTAAAACTTGAATTGTACTACTTCTTACTGGCAATTACATCAGCTTACAAGCTTCATCAGTGTTCTACTATGGTGCTTTTATTGTCTCCGCATACCACAGCACCTGACATAGCTTTGCAGACGATAAATGTAAATGTTTCAGGCAGAAGAGCGGCCAATGTGACGATCTGGCTTTAAGTCGATTCGATAACAAATGACGAAAACGGACGGATTTCTCAGGTTTTTAATACATATGAACACTTTTCACATTCTCCCGTGTAACGCGGCTGATAGACCTCCCTTCATGCAGAATCTTAAGGTCCTAGCTCATGTCCAAGGCACCAAAGCCAGCAAAAAAGTCAATAATCGATACCTAAAACCTGAGTTGTACTACTTCTTATTGGCTATTACATCAACTTAGAAGCTTCATATGTGCTCTACTATGGTGCTTTTAGTGTCTCCGCATACCGCAGCACGCGACATAGCTTTGCAGACAATAAACGTAACCGTTTCAGGCAGAAGAGCGGCCAATGTGACGATCTGGCTTTAAGTCGATTCGATAACAAATGACGAAAACTGACGGATTTCTCAGGTTTTTACTACATATGAACACTTTTCACCTTCTCCTGTGCAACGCGGCTGCTAGTCCTCCTTCCATGCAAAATCTTAAGTTCCTAGCTCATGTCCAAGGCATCAAAGAAGGGTAAAAAGTCAATAATCGATAACTAAAACTTGAATTGTACTACTTCTTACTGGCTATTACATTAACTTTGAACCTTCATCTGTGTTCTACTATGGTGCTTTTAGTGTCTCCGCATGCCGCAGCACGCGACATAGCTTTGCAGACGATAAGTACAACCGTTTCAGAGCGACGAGCGGCTAATGTGACGATCTGGCTTTAAGTCGATTCGATTACAAATGAAGAAAATGGACGGATTTCTCAGATTTTTTCTATATATGAACACTTTTCACATTCTCCCGTGTAACGCGGCTGCTAGTCCTCCCTTTATGCAGAATCTTAAGGTCCTAGCTCATGTCCAAGGCACCAAAGCCAGCAAAACAGTCAATAATCGATACCTAAAACCTGAGTTGTACTACTTCTTATTGGCTATTACATCAACTTAGAAGCTTCATCTGTGCTCTACTATGGTGCTTTTAGTGTCTCCGCATACCGCAGCACGCGACATAGCTTTGCAGACGATAAGTACAACTGTTTCAGAGTGGAGGGCGGCCAATGTGACGATCTGGCTTTAAGTCGATTCGACAACAAATTACGGAAACGGACGGATTTATCAGGTTTTTACTACATATGAACACTTTTCACATTCTCCCGTGCAACTCGGCTGCTAGTCCTCCTTTCATGCAATATCTTAAGTTCCTAGCTCAAGTCCAAATCAGCAAAGAAGGGTAAAAATTCAATAATCGATACCTAAAACTTGAATTCTACTACTTCTTACTGGCTATTACATCAACTTAGAAGCTTCATCTGTGTTCTACTATGGTGCTTTTAGTGTCTCCGCATACCGCAGCACGCGACATAGCTTTGCAGACAATAAACGTAACCGTTTCAGACAGAAGAACGGCCAATGTCACTATCTGGCTTGAAGTCGATTCGATAACAAATGACGAAAACTGACGGATTTCTCAGGTTTTTACTACATATGAAACTTTTCACATTCTCCCATGCAACGCGTCTGCTAGTCCTTCTTTCATGCAAAATCATAACTCCCTAGCTCATGTCCAAGGCACCAAAGAAGGGTAAAAAGTCAATAATCGATATCAAAAACGTGAATTTTACTACTTCTTACTGGCTATTAATTCAACTTAGAAGCTTCATCTGTGTTCTACTATGGTGCGTTTAGTGTCTCCACATACCGCAGCACGCGACATAGCTTTGCAGACGATGAGTACAACTGTTTCAAAGCGAAGAGCGGCTAATGTGACGATCTGGCTTTAAGTCGATTCGATAACAAATGAAGAATACGGACGGATTTCTCAGGTTTTTACTACATTTGAAAACTTTTCACATTCTCCCGTGCAACGCGGCTGCTAGTCCTCCGTTCATGAAAAATCTTAAGTTCTTAGCTCATGTCCAAGCCACCAAAGAAGGGTAAAACGTCAATAATCGATACCTAAAACTTGAATTGTACTACTTCTTAGTGGCTATTACATCAACTTAGAAGCTTCATCTGTGCTCTACTATGGTGCTTTTATTGACTCCGCATACCGCAGCACGCGACATAGCTTTGCAGATGATAAGTACAACCGTTTCAGAGAGGAGAACGGCCAATGTGACGATCTGGCTCTAAGTCGACTCGACAACAAATGACGAAAACTGACGGATTTTTTTTAGGTTTTTCCTACATATTAACAATTTCACATTCTCCCTTGCAACGCGGCTGCTAGTCCTCCTTTCATGCAAAATCATAAGTCCCTAGCTCATGTCCAAGGCACCAAAGAAGGGTAAAAAGTCAATAATCGATACCTACAACTTGAATTGTACTACTTCTTACTAGCTATTACATCAACTTAGTAGTTTCATCTGTGTTCTACTATGGTGCATTTTGTGTCTCCGCATAACGCAGCACGCGACATAGCTTTGCAGACGATAAACGTAACCGTTTCAGACAGAAGAGCGGCCAATGTGACGATCTTTCTTTAAGTCGATTTGATAACATATGACGAAAACGGAAGGATTTCTCAGGTTTTTACTACATATGAACACTTTTCACATTCTCACGCTCAACGCGGCTGCTAATCCTCCTTTCATGCAAATTCATAAGTCCGTAGCTCATGTCCAAGGCACCAAAGAAATGTAAAAAGTCAATAATCGCTACCTAAAACTTGAATTGTACTACTTCTTACTACCTATTACATCAACTTAGGAGCTTCATCTGTTTTCTACTGTTGTTGTTGTTTGTTGTTGTTGTCTTCAGTCCTGAGACTGGTTTGATGCAGCTCTCCATGCTACTCTATCCTGCGCAAGCTGCTTCATCTCCCAGTACCTACTGCAACCTACATCCTTCTGAATCTGCTTAGTGTACTCATCTCTCGGTCTCCCTCTACGATTTTTACCCTCCACACTGCCCTCCAATGCTAAATTTGTGATCCCTTGATGCCTCAAAACATGTCCTACCCACCGATCCCTTCTTCTAGTCAAGTTGTGCCACAAACTTCTCTTCTCCCCAATCCTATTCAATACCTCCTCATTAGATACGTGATCTATCCACCTTATCTTCAGTATTCTTCTGTAGCACCACATTTCGAAAGCTTCTATTCTCTTCTTGTCCAAACTAGTTATCGTCCATGTTTCACTTCCATACATGGCTACACTCCAAACAAATACTTTCAGAAACGACTTCCTGATACATAAATCTATATTCGATGTTAACAGATTTCTCTTCTTCAGAAACGCTTTCCTTGCCATTGCCAGTCTACATTTTATATCCTCTCTACTTCGACCATCATCAGTTATTTTACTTCCTAAATAGAAAAACTCCTTTACTACTTTAAGTGTCTCATTTCCTAATCTAATTCCCTCAGCATCACCCGATTTAATTTGACTACATTCCATTATCCTCGTTTTGCTTTTGTTAATGTTCATCTTATATCCTCCTTTCAAGACACTGTCCATTCCGTTCAACTGCTCTTCCAAGTCCTTTGCCGTCTCTGACAGAATTACAATGTCATCGGCGAACCTCAAAGTTTTTACTTCGTCTCCATGAATTTTAATACCTACTCCAAATTTTTCTTTTGTTTCCTTTACTGCTTGCTCAATATACAGATTGAATAACATCGGGGAGAGGCTACAACCCTGTCTCACTCCTTTCCCAACCACTGCTTCCCTTTCATGCCCCTCGACTCTTATTACTGCCATCTGGTTTCTGTACAAATTATAAATAGCCTTTCGCTCCCTGTATTTTACCCCTGCCACCTTTAGAATTTGAAAAAGAGTATTCCAGTCAACATTGTCAAAAGCTTTCTCTAAGTCTACAAATGCTAGAAACGTAGGTTTGCCTTTTCTTAATCTTTCTTCTAAGATAAGTCGTAAGGTCAGTATTGCCTCACGTGTTCCAACATTTCGACGGAATCCAAACTGATCCTCCCCGAGGTCTGCATCTACCAGTTTTTCCATTCGTCTGTAAAGAATTCGCGTTAGTATTTTGCAGCCGTGGCTTATTAAACTGATAGTTCGGTAATTTTCACATCTGTCAACACCTGATTTCTTTGGGATTGGAATTATTATATTCTTCTTGAAGTCTGAGGGTATTTCGCCTGTCTCATACATCTTGCTCACCAGCTGGTAGAGTTTTGTCATGACTGGCTCTCCCAAGGCCGTCAGTAGTTCTAATGGAATGTTGTCTACTCCGGGGGCCTTGTTTTGACTCAGGTCTTTCAGTGCTCTGTCAAACTCTTCACGCAGTATCGTATCTCCCATTTCGTCTTCATCTACATCCTCTTCCATTTCCATAATATTGTCCTCAAGTACATCGCCCTTGTATAAACCTTCTATATACTCCTTCCACCTTTCTGCCTTCCCTTCTTTGCTTAGAACTGGGCTGCCATCTGAGCTCTTGATATTCATACACGTGGTTCTCTTCTCTCCAAAGGTCTCTTTAATTTTCCTGTAGACAGTATCTATCTTACCCCTAGTGAGATAAGCTTCTACATCCTTACATTTGTCCTCTAGCCATCCCTGTTTAGCCATTTTGCACTTCCTGTCGATCTCATTTTTCAGACGTTTGTATTCCTTTTTGCCTGCTTAATTTACTGCATTTTTATATTTTCTCCTTTCATCAATTAAATTCAATATTTCTTCTGTTACCCAAGGATTTCTAGCAGCCCTCGTCTTTGTACCTACTTTATCCTCTGCTGCCTTCACTACTACATCCCTCAGAGCTACCCATTCTTCTTCTACTGTACTTCTTTCCCCTATTCCTGTCAATTGTTCCCTTATGCTCTCTCTGAAACTCTGTACAACCTCTGGTTCTTTCAGTTTATCCAGGTCCCATCTCCTTAATTTCCCACCTTTTTGCAGTTTCTTCAGTTTTAATCTACAGGTCATAACCAATAGATTGTGGTCAGAGTCCACATCTGCCCCTGGAAATGTCTTACAACTTAAAACCTGGTTCCTAAATCTCTGTCTTACCATTATATAATCTATCTGATACCTTTTAGTATCTCCAGGGTTCTTCCACGTATACAACCTTCTTTCATGATTCTTAAACCAAGTGTTAGCTATGATTAAGTTGTGCTCTGTGCAAAATTCTATTAGGCGGCTTCCTCTTTCATTTCTTAGCCCCAATCCATATTCACCTATTATGTTTCCTTCTCTCCCTTTTCCTACACTCGAATTCCAGTCACCCATTACTATTAAATTTTCGTCTCCCTTCACTATCTGAATAATTTCTTTTATTTCATCGTACATTTCTTCAATTTCTTCGTCATCTGCAGAGCTAGTTGGCATATAAACTTGTACTACTGTAGTAGGTGTGGGCTTCGTATCTATCTTGGCCACAATAATGCGTTCACTATGCTGTTTGTAGTAGCTTACCCGCATTCCTATTTTCCTATTCATTATTAAACCTACTCCTGCATTACCCCTATTTGATTTTGTGTTTATAACCCTGTAGTCACCTGACCAGAAGTCTTGTTCCTCCTGCCACCGAACTTCACTAATTCCCACTATATCTAACTTTAACCTATCCATTTCCCTTTTTAAATTTTCTAACCTACCTGCCCGATTAAGGGATCTGACATTCCACGCTCCGATCCGTAGAACGCCAGTTTTCTTTCTCCTGATAACGACATCCTCCTGAGTAGTCCCCGCCCGGAGATCCGAATGGGGGACTATTTTACCTCCGGAATATTTTACCCAAGAGGATGCCATCATCATTTAATCATACAGTAAAGCTGCATGCCCTCGGGAAAATTACGGCTGTAGTTTCCCCTTGCTTTCAGCCGTTCGCAGTACCAGCACAGCAAGGCCGTTTTGGTTAATGTTGCAAGGCCAGATCAGTCAATCATCCAGACTGTTGCCCCTGCAACTACTGAAAAGGCTGCTGCCCCTCTTCAGGAACCACACGTTTGTCTGGCCTCTCAACAGATACCCCTCCGTTGTGGTTGCACCTACGGTACGGCCATCTGTATCGCTGAGGCACGCAAGCCTCCCCACCAACGGCAAGGTCCATGGTTCATGGGGGGAGGGTTTTCTACTATGGTGCTTTTTTTGTCTCCGCATACCGCAGCACGCGACATAGCTTTGCAGATGATAAATGTAACCGTTTCAGACAGAAGAGCGGCCAATGTGACGATCTGGCTTTAAGTCGACTCGATAACAAATGACGAAAACGGACGGATTTCTCAGGTTTTTTCTACATATGAACACTTTTCATATTCTCCCGTGCAACGCGGCTGTTAGTCCTCGTTCCATGCAAAATCTGAAGTTCCTACCTCATGTCCAATGCACCAAAGAAGCGTAAAAAGTCAATAATCGATACTTAAAACTTGAATTGTACTACTTCTTACTGGCTATTACATCAACTTAGAAGCTTCATCTGTGTTCTACTATGGTGCTTTTATTGTCTCCGCATACCGCAGCACGTGAAATAGCTTTGCAGACGATAAGTACTACTGTTTCAGAGAGGAGATGGCCAATGTGACGATCTGGCTTTAAGTCGATTCGATAACAAATTACGAAAACGGACGGATTTATTACGTTTTTACTACATAAGAACACTTTTCACATTCTCCCGTGCAACTCGGCTGCTAGTCCTCCTTTCATGCAGAATCTTAAGGTCCTAGCTCATGTCAAAGGCACCAAAGCCAGCAAAAAAGTCAATAATCGATACCTAAAACCTGAGTTGTACTACTTCTTACTGGCTATTACATCAACTTAGAAACTTCATCTGTGTTCTACTATGGTGCTTTTAGTGTCTACGCATACCGCAGCACGCGACATAGCTTTGCAGACAATAAACGTAACCGTTACAGACAGAAGAGCGGCCAATGTGGCGATCTGGCTTGAAGTCGATTCGATAACAAATGACGAAAACTGACGGATTTCTCAGGTTTTAACTACATATGAAACTTTTCACATTCTCCCATGCAACGCGTCTGCTAGTCCTCCTTTCATGCAAAATCATAAGTCCCTAGCTCATGTCCACGGCACCAAAGACGGGTAAAAAGTCAATAATCGATACCTAACACTTGAATTTTCCTACTTCTTCCTAGCTATTACATCAACTTAGGAGCTTCATCTGTGTTCTACTATGGTGCTTTTTGCGTCTCCGCATACCGCAGCAGTTGACATTGCTTTGCAGACGATAAATGTACCCGTTTCAGACAGCAGAGCGGCCAAGGTGACGATCTGGCTTTAAGTCGACTCGATAACAAATTACGAAAACGGACAGATTTCTCATTTTTTTCCTACATATGAACACTTTTCACGTTCTCCCATGCAACGCGGCTGCTAGTCCTCCTTTCATGCGATATCAAAAGTCCATAGCTCATGTCCAAGGCACCAAAGAAGGGTAAAAAGTCAATAATCGATACCTAAAACTTGAATTGTACTACTTCTTACTAGCTATTACATGAACTTAGGAGCTTCATCTGTGTTCTACGATGGTGCATTTTCGTGTCTCCGCATACCGCAGCACGCGACATAGCTTTGGAGATGATAAATGTAACCGTTTCAGACAGAAGAGCGGCCAATGTGACGATCTGGCTTTAAGTCGACTCGATAACAAATGACGAAAACGGACGGATTTCTCAGGTTTTTCCTACATATGAACACTTTTCACGTTCTCCCGTGCAACTCGGCTGCTAGTCCACGTTTCATGCAATATCTAAAGTTCCTAGCTCATGTCCAAGGCACCAAAGAAGGGTAAAAAGTCAATAATCGATACCTAAAACTTGAATTCTACTACTTCTTACTGGCTATTACATCAATTTAGAAGCTTCATCTGAGTTCTACTATGAGCTTTTAGTGTCTCCCCATACAGCAGCACGCGACATAGCTTTGCAGACAATAAACGTAACCGTTTCAGACAGAAGAGCGGCCAATGTGACGATCTGGCTTTAAGTCGATTCGATAACAAATGACGAAAACTGACGGATTTCTCAGGTTTTTACTACATATGAAAACTTTTCATATTCTCCCGTGCAACTCGGCTGCTAGTCCTCCTTTCATGCAAAATGTGAAGTTCCTAGCTCATGTCCAATGCACCGAAGAAGTGTAAAAAGTCAATAATCGATACTTAAAACTTGAATTGTACTACTTCTTACTGGATATTACATCAACTTAGAAGCTTCATCTGTGTTATACTATGGTGCTTTTATTGTCTCCGCATACCGCAGCACGTGAAATAGCTTTGCAGACGATAAGTACTACTGTTTCAGAGAGGAGATGGCCAATGTGACGATCTGGCTTTAAGTCGATTCGATAACAAATTACGAAAACGGACGGATTTATCACGTTTATACTACATAAGAACACTTTTAACATTCTCCCGTGCAACTCGGCTGCTAGTCCTCCTTTCATGCAGAATCTTAAGGTCCTAGCTCGTGTCCAAGGCACCAAAGAAGGGTAAAAAGTCAATAATCGATACCTAAAACCTGAGTTGTACTACTTCTTACTGGCTATTACATCAACTTAGAAACTTCATCTGTGTTCTACTATGGTGCTTTTATTCTCTCCGCATACCGCAGCACGCGACATAGCTTTGCAGATGATAAGTACAACCGTTTCAGACAGGAGAGCGGCCAGTGTGACGATCTGGCTCTAAGTCGCTCGACAACAAATGACGAAAACGGACGGATTTCTCAGGTTTTTCCTACATATGAACACTTTTCATATTCTCCCATGCAACGCGGCTGCTAGTCCTCCTTTCATGCAAAATCATAATCCCTAGCTCATGTCCAAGGCATTAAAGAAGGGTAAAAAGTCAATAATCGATATCTAAAACTAGAATTGTACTACTTCTTACTGGCTATTACATCAACTTAGAAGCTTCATCTGTGTTCTACTATGGTTCTTTTAGTATCTCCGCATACCGCAGCACGTGACATTGCTTTGCAGACGATAAGTAAACTGTTTCAGAGAGGAGATGGCCAATGTGACGATCTGGCTTTAAGTCGATTCGATAACAAATTACGAAAACGGACGGATTTCTCACGTTTTTACTACATAAGAACACTTTTCACATTCTCCCGTGCAACTCGGCTGCTAGTCCTCCTTTCATGCAGAATCTTAAGGTCCTAGATCATGTCCAAGGCACCAAAGCGAGCAAAAAAGTCAATAATCGATACCTAAAACCTGAGTTGTACTACTTCTTACTGGCTATTACATCAACTTAGAAACTTCATCTGTGTTCTACTATGGTGCTTTTAGTGTCTACGCATACCGCAGCACGCGACATAGCTTTGCAGACAATAAACGTAACCGTTTCAGACAGAAGAGCGGCCAATGTGGCGATCTGGCTTGAAGTCGATTCGATAACAAATGACGAAAACTGACGGATTTCTCAGGTTTTTACTACATATGAAACTTTTCACATTCTCCCATGCAACGCGTCTGCTAGTCCTCCTTTCATGCAAAATCATAAGTCCCTAGCTCATGTCCACGGCACCAAAGAAGGGTAAAAAGTCAATAATCGATACCTAAAACTTGAATTTTTCTACTTCTTCCTAGCTATTACATCAACTTAGGAGCTTCATCTGTGTTCTACGATGGTGCATTTTCGTGTCTCCGCATACCGCAGCACGCGACATAGCTTTGCAGATGATAAATGTAACCGTTTCAGACAGAAGAGCGGCCAATGTGTCGATCTGGCTTTAAGTCGACTCGATAACAAATAACGAAAACGGACGGATTTCTCAGGTTTTTCCTACATATGAACACTTTTCACATTCTCCCGTGCAACTCGGCTGCTAGTCCAAGTTTCATGCAATATCTTAAGTTCCTAGCTCATGTCCAAGGCACCAAAGAAGGGTAAAAAGTCAATAATCGATACCTAAAACTTGAATTCTACTACTTCATACTGGCTATTACATCAACTTAGACGCTTCATCTGTGTTCTACTTTGAGCTTTTAGTGTCTCCCCATACCGCAGCACGCGACATAGCTTTGCAGACAATAAACGTAACCGTTTCAGACAGAAGAGCGGCCAATGTGAAGATCTGGCTTTAAGTCGATTCGATAACAAATGACGAAAACTGACGGATTTCTCAGGTTTTTACTACATATGAAAACTTTTCATATTCTCCCGTGCAACTCGGCTGCTAGTCCTCCTTTCATGCAAAATGTGAAGTTCCTAGCTCATGTCCAATGCACCGAAGAAGTGTAAACAGTCAATAATCGATACTTAAAATTTGAATTGTACTACTTCTTACTGGCTATTACATCAACTTAGAAGCTTCATCTGTGTTATACTATGGTGGTTTTATTGTCTCCGCATACCGCAGCACGCGACATAGCTTTGCAGATGATAAGTACAACCGTTTCAGAGAGGAGAGCGGCCAGTGTGACGATCTGGCTCTAAGTCGACTCGACAACAAATGACGAAAACGGACGGATTTCTCAGGTTTTTCCTACATATGAACACTTTTCATAATCTCCCATGCAACGCGGCTGCTAGTCCTCCGTTCATGCAAAATCAAAATCCCTAGTTCATGTCCAAGGCATTAAAGAAGGGTAAAAAGTCAATAATCGATATCTAAAACTAGAATTGTACTACTTCTTACTGGCTATTACATCAACTTAGAAGCTTCATCTGTGTTCTACTAAGGTTCTTTTAGTATCTCCGCATACCGCAGCACGTGACATTGTTTGCAGACGATAAGTAAACTGTTTCAGAGAGGAGAGCGGCCAGTGTGACGATCTGGCTCTAAGTCGACTCGACAACAAATGACGAAAATGGACGGATTTCTCAGGTTTTTCCTACATATGAACACTTTTCACCTTCTCCCATGCAACGCGGCTGCTACAACTCCTTTCATGCAAAATCATAATCCCTAGCTCATGTCCAAGGCATTAAAGAAGGGTAAAAAGTCAATAAACGATATCTAAAACTTGAATTGTACTACTTCTTACTAGCTATTGCATCAACTTAGGAGTTTCATCTGTGTTCTACTATGGTGCATTTAGTGTCTCCGCATAACGCAGCACGCGACATAGCTTTGCAGACGATAAACGTAACCGTTTCAGATAGAAGAGCGGCCAATGTGACGATCTGGCTTTAAGTCGATTCGATAACAAATGACGAAAACTGACGGATTTCTCAGGTTTTTACTACATATGAACACTTTTCACATTCTCCCGTGCTACGCGGCTGCTATTCCTCCTTCCATGCAAAATCGGAAGTTTCTAGCTTATGTCCAATGCACCAAAGAATGGTAAAAAGTCAATAAACGATACTTAAAACTTGAATTGTACTACTCCTTACTGGCTATTACATCAACTTAGAAGCTTCATCAGTGTTCTACTATGGTGCTTTTAGTGTCTCCGCATACCGCACCACGCGACATAGCTTATCAGACAATAAACTTAACCGTTTCAGAAAGAAGAGCGGCCAATTTGACGATCTGGCTTTAAGTCGATTCGATAACAAATGACGAACACGGATGGATTTCTCAGGCTTTTGCTACATATGAAAGCTTTTCACATTCTCCCGTGCAACGCGGCTGGTAGTCCTCCTTTCATGAAAAATCTTAAGCTCTTAGCTCATGTCCAAGGCACCAAAGAAATGTAAAAAGTCAATAATCGATACCTAAAACTTGAATTGTACTACTTCTTACTACCTATTACACCAACTTAGGAGCTTCATCTGTTTTCTACTATGGTGCTTTTTGTGCCTCCGCATACCGCAGCACGCGACATAGCTTTGCAGATGATAAATGTAACCGTTTCAGACAGAAGAGCGGCCAATGTAACGATCTGGCTTTAAGTCGACTCGATAACAAATGACGAAAACGGACGGATTTCTCAGGTTTTTACTACATATGAACACTTTTCATATTCTCCCGTGCAACGCGGCTGTTAGTCCTCCTTCCATGCAAAATCTGAAGTTCCTAGCTCATGTCCAATGCACCAAAGAAGGGTAAAAAGTCAATAATCGATACTTAAAACTTGAATTGTACTACTTCTTACTGGCTATTACATCAACTTAGAAGCTTCATCTGAGTTATACTATGGTGCTTTTATTGTCTCCGCATACCGCAGCACGTGAAATAGCTTTGCAGACGATAAGTACTCCTGTTTCAGAGAGGAGATGGCCAATGTGACGATCTGGCTTTAAGTCGATTCGATAACAAATTACGAAAACGGACGGATTTCTCACGTTTTTACTACATAAGAACACTTTTCACATTCTCCCGTGCAACTCGGCTGCTAGTCCTCCTTTCATGCAGAATCTTAAGGTCCTAGCTCATGTCCAAGGCACCAAAGCCAGCAAAAAAGTCAATAATCGATACCTAAAACCTGAGTTGTACTACTTCTTACTGGCTATTACATCAACTTAGAAACTTCATCTGTGTTCTACTATGGTGCTTTTATTGTCTCCGCATACCGCAGCACGCGACATAGCTTTGCAGATGATAAGTACAACCGTTTCAGAGAGGAGAGCGGCCAGTGTGACGATCTGGCTCTACGTCGACTCGACAACAAATGACGAAAACGGACGGATTTCTCAGGTTTTTCCTACATATGAACACATTTCACATTCTCCCATGCAACGCGGCTGCTAGTACTCCTTTCATGCAAAATCATAATCCCTAGCTCATGTCCAAGGCATTAAAGAAGGGTAAAAAGTCAATAATTGATACCTAAAACTTGAATTGTACTACTTCTTACTAGCTATTACATCAACTTAGGAGTTTCATCTGTGTTCTACTATGGTGCATTTAGTGTCTCCGCATAACGCAGCACGCGACATAGCTTTGCAGACAATAAACGTAACCGTTTCAGACAGAAGAGCGGCCAATGTGTTGATCTGGCTTTAAGTCGATTCGATAACAAATGACAAAAGCTGACAGATTTCTCAGGTTTTTCCTACATATGAAACTCTTCACATTCTCCCATGCAACGCGTCTGCTAGTCCTCCTTTCATGCAAAATCATAAGTCCCTAGCTCATGTCCAAGGCACCAAAGAAATGTAAAAAGTCAATAATCGATACCTAAAACTTGAATTTTTCTACTTCTTCCTAGCTATTACATAAACTTAGGAGCTTCATCTGTGTTCTACTATGGTGCTTTTTGTGTCTCCGCATACCGCAGCACGCGACATAGCTTTGCAGACAATAATCGTAATCGTTTCAGAAAGAAGAGCGGCCAATTTGACGATCTGGCTTTATGTCGAATCGATAACAAATGACGAACACGGACGGATATCTCAGGCTTTTACTACATATGAAAACTTTTCACATTCTCTCGTGCAACGCGGCTGATAGTCCTCCTTTCATGAAAAATGTTAACTTCTTAGCTCATGTCCAAGGCACCAAAGAAGAGTAAAAAGTCAATTATCGATACCTAAAACTTGAATTGTACTACTTTTTACTGGCTATTACATCAACTTACAAGCTTCATCTGTGTTCTACTAGTGTGCTTGTATTGTCTCCGCATACCGCAGCACGCGACATAGCTTTGCAGACAATAAACGTAACCGTTTCAGACATAAGAGCGGCCAATGTGACGATCTGGCTTTAAGTCGATTCGATAACAAATGACGAAAACTGACGGATTTCTCTGGTTTTTACTACATATAAACACTTTTCACATTCTCCCATGCAACGGGGCTGCTAGTCCTCCTTTCATGCAAAATCTTAAGGTCCTAGCTTATGTCCAAGGCACCAAAGCCGTCTAAAATGTCAATAATCGGTAACTAAAAATTGCATTGCACTACTTCTTATTGGCTATTACATCAACGTAGAAGCTTCATATGTGTTCTACTATGGTGCGTTTAGTGTCTCCGCATAATGCAGCACGCGACATAGCTTTGCAGACGATAAATGTAATCGTTTCAGATAGAAGAGCGGCCAATGTGACGATCTGGTTTAAAGTCGATCCGTTAACAAATGACGAAAACGGTCGGATTTCTCAGGTTTTAACTACATATGAACACTTTTCACATTCTCCCATGCAACGGGGCTGGTAGTCTTCCTTTCATGCAGAATCTTAAGGTTCTAGCTCATGTCCAAGGCACCAAAGCCAGCAAAAATGTCATTAATCGATACCTAAAACCTGAGTTGTACTACTTCTTACTGGCTATTACATCAAGATAGAAGCTTCATCTGTGTTCTACTATTTTGCTTTTAGTGTCTCCGCATACCGCAGCTCGCGACATAGCTTTGCAGACAAGAAACGTAACCGTTACAGACAGAAGAGCGGCCAATGTGACGATCTGGCTTTAAGTCTATTCGATAACAAATGACGAAAACTGACGGATTTCTCAGGTTTTTACTACATAAGAACACTTTTTACATTCTCCCGTGCAACTCGGCTGCTAGTCCTCCTTTCATGCAGAATCTTAAGGTGCTAGCTCATGTCCAAGGCACCAAAGCCAGCAAAAAAGTCAATAATCGATACCTAAAACCTGAGTTGCACTACTTCTTACTGGCTATTACATCAACATAGAAACTTCATATGTGTTCTACTATGGTGCTTTTATTGTTTCCGCATACCGCAGCACATGACATAGCTTTGCGGACGATAAGTACAACTGTTTCAGAGAGGAGATTGCCAATGTGACGATCTGGCTTTAAGTCGATTCGATAACAAATGACGAAAACTGACTGATTTCTCAGGTTTTTGCTACATATGAAACTTTTCACATTCACCCATGCAACGCGTCTGCTAGTCCTCCTTTCATGCAAAATCATAAGTCCCTAGCTCATGTCCAAGGCACCAAAGAAGGGTAAAAAGTCAATAACCGATACCTAAAACTTGAATTTTACTACTTCTTCCTAGCTATTACATCAACTTAGGAGCTACATCTGTGTTCTACTATGGTGCTTTTTGTGTCTCCGCATACCACAGCACGCGACATTGCTTTGCAGACGATAAGTGTAACCGTTTCAGACAGCAGAGCGGCCAAGGTGACGATCTGGCTTTAAGTCAACTCGATAACAAATGACGAAAACGGACGGATTTCTCAGGCTTTTACTACATATGAACACTTTTCACATTCTCCCGTGCAACTCGGCTGCTAGTCCACGTTTCATGCAATATCTTAAGTTTCTAGCTCATGTCGAAGGCACCAAAGAAGGGTAAAAAGTCAATAATCGACACCTAAAACTTGAATTGTACTACATCTTATTGGCTATTACATCAACTTAGAAGCTTCATCTGTGTTCTTCTATGGTACTTTTAGTGTCTCCGCATACCACAGCACGCGGCATAGCTTTGCAGACGATAAATGTAACCGTTTCAGACAGAAGAGCGGCCAATGTGACGATACGGCTTTAAGTCGATTCGATAACATATGACGAAAACGGACGGATTTCTAAGGTTTTTCCTACATATGAACACTTTTCACATTCTCCCGTGAAACGTGGCTGCTAGTCCTAATTTCATGCAAAATCTTAAGTTCTTAGCTCATGTCCAAGGCACCAAAGAAGGGTTGAAAGTCAATGATCGATACGTAAAACTTGAATTGTACAACCTCTTCCTTGCTATTACATCAACTTAGAAGCTTGATCTGTGTTCAATTATGGTGCTTTTAGTGTCTCCGCATACCGCAGCACGCGACATAGCTTTGCAGACGATAAGTACAACCGTTTCAGAGCGAATAGCGGGGTAATGTGACGATCTGGCTTTAAGTCGATTCGATAACAAATGACGAAAACTGACGGATTTCTCAGGTTTTTCCTACATATGAACACTTTTCACATTCTCCCGTGCAACTCGGCTGCTATTCCTCCTTTCATGAAATATCTTAAGTTCCTAGCTCATGGCCAAGGCACCAAAGAAGGGTAAAAAGTCAATAATCTATACCTAAAACTTGAATTCTACTACTTCTTACTGGCCATTACATCAACTTAGAAGCTTCATCTGTGTTCTTCTATGGTACTTTTAGTGTCTCCGCATACCGCAGCACGCGACATAGCTTTGCAGACGATAAATGTATCCGTTTCAGACAGAAGAGCGGCCAATGTGACGATCTGGCTTTAAGGCGATTCGATAACAAATGACGAAAACGGACGGATATCTCAGGTTTTTACTACATTTGAACACTTTTCACATTTTCCCGTGCAACTAGGCTGCTATTCCTCCTTTCATGAAATATCTTAAGTTCCTAGCTCATGTCCAAGGCACCAAAGAAGGGTAAAAAGTCAATAATCTATACCTAAAACTTGAATTCTACTACTTCTTACTGGCCATTACATCAACTTAGAAGCTTCATCTGTGTTCTTCTATGGTACTTTTAGTGTCTCCGCATACCGCAGCACGCGACATAGCTTTGCAGACGATAAACGTAACCGTTTCAGACAGAAGAGCGGCCAATGTGACGATCTGGCTTTAAGTCGATTCGATAACGAATGACGAAAACTGACGGATTTCTCAGGTTCTTCCTACATATGAACACTTTTCACATTCTCCCATGGAACGCCTCCGCTAGTCCTCCTTTCATGCAAAATCATAAGTCCCTAGCTCATGTCCAAGGCACCAAAGAAATGTAAAAAGTCAATAATCGATACCTAAAACTTGAATTTTTCTACTTCTTACTACCTATTACATCAACTTAGGAGCTTCATCTGTTTTCTACTATGGTGCTTTTTGTGTCTCCGCATACCGCAGCACGCGACATAGCTTTGCAGATGATAAATGTAACCGTTTCAGACAGAAAAGCGGCCAATGTGACGATCTGGCTTTAAGTCGACTCGATAACAAATGACGAAAACGGACGGATTTCTCAGGTTTTTCCTACATATGAACACTTTTCACATTCTCCCGTGCAACGCGGCTGCTAGTCCTCCTTTCATGCAAAATCATAATCCCTAGCTCATGTCCAAGGCATTAAAGAAGGGTAAAAAGTCAATATTCGATACCTAAATCTTGAATTGTACTACTTCTTACTGGCTATTACATCAACTTAGAAGTTTCATCTGTGTTCTACTATGAGCTTTTAGTGTCTCGGTATACCGCAGCACGCGACATAGCATTGCAGACAGTAAACGTAACCGTTTCAGACAGAAGAGCGGCCAATGCGTCGATCTGGCTTTAAAACGATTCGATAACAAACGATGAAAACTGACGGATTTCTCAGATTTTTACTACATATGAACACTTTTCACATTCTCCCGTGCAACGCGGCTGCTAGCCCTCCTTTCATGCAAAATCTTAAGTTGCTAGCTCATGTCCAAGGCACCAAAGAAGGGTAAGAAGTCAATAATCGATACTTAAAACTTGAATTGTACTACTTCTTACTTGCTATTACATCAACTTAGAAGCTTCATCTGTGTTCTACTATGGTGCTTTTAGTGTCTCCGCATACCGCAGCACGCGACATAGCTTTGCAGACAATAAACGTAATCGTTTCAGAAAGAAGAGCGGCCAATTTGACGATCTGGCTTTATGTCGAATCGATAACAAATGACGAACACGGACGGATTTCTCAGGCTTTTACTACATATGAAAACTTTTCACATTCTCTCGTACAACGCGGCTGCTAGTCCTCCTTTCATGAAAAATCTTAACTTCTTAGCTCATGTCCAAGGCACCAAAGAAATGTAAAAAGTCAATAATCGATACCTAAAACTTGAATTGTACTACTTCTTACTACCTATTACATCAACTTAGGAGCTTCATCTGTTTTCTACTATGGTGCTTTTTGTGTCTCCGCATACTGCAGCACGCGACATAGCTTTGCAGATGATAAATGTAACCGTTTCAGACAGAAGAGCGGCCAGTGTGACGATCTGGCTTTAAGTCGACACGATAACAAATGACGAAAACGGACGGATTTCTCAGGATTTTCCTACATATGAACACTTAGCACATTCTCCCGTGCAACTCGGCTGCTAGTCCACGTTTCATGCAATATCTTAAGTTCCTAGCTATGTCCAAGGCAAGAAAGAAGTGTAAAAATCAATAATCGATACCTAAAACTTCAATTCTACTACTTCTTACTGGCTATTACATCAACTTAGAAGCTTCATCTGTGTTCTACTATTGTGCTTTTATTGTCTCCGCATACCGCAGCACGCGACATAGCTTTGCAGACGATGAGTACCACTGTTTTAGAGCGAAGAGCGGCTAATGTGACGATCTGGCTTTAAGTCGATTCGATAACAAATGAAGAATACGGACGGATTTATCACGCTTTTACTACATAAGAACACTTTTCACATTCTCCCGTGCAACTCGGCTGCTAGTCCTCCTTTCATGCAGTGTCTTAAGGTCCTAGCTCGTGTCCAAGGCACCAAAGCCAGCAAAAAACTCAATAATCGATACCTAAAACCTGAGTTGTACTTCTTCTTACTGGCTATTACATTAACTTAGAAGCTTCATCTGTGTTCTACTATGGTGCTTTTAGTGTCTCCGCATACCGCAGCACGCGACATAGCTTTGCAGACGATAAGTACAGCCGTTTCAGAGCGAAGAGCGGCTAATATGACGATCTGGCTTTAAGTCGATTCGATAACAAATTAAGAAAATATACGGATTTCTCAGATTTTTACTACATATGAACACTTTTCACATTCTCCCTTGTAACGCGGCTGCTAGTCCTCCTTCCATGCAAAATCTTAAGTTCTTAGCTCATGTCCAAGGCACCAAAGAAGGGTAAAAAGTCAATAATCGATACCTAATACTTGAATTTTACTACTACTTACTGGCTATTACATCAACTTAGAAGCTTCATCTGTGTTCTACTATGGTGCTTTTAGTGTCTCCACATACCGCAGCACGCGACATAGCTTTGCAGACGATGAGTACAACTGTTTCAGAGCGAAGAGCGGCTAATGTGACGATCTGGCTTTAAGACGATTCGGTAACAAATGAAGAATACGGACGGATTTCTCAGGTTTTTACTACATATGAAAACTTTTCACATTCTCCCGTGCAACGCGGCTGCTAGTCATCCTTTCATGAAAAATCTTAAGTTCTTAGCTCATGTCCAAGGCACCAAAGAAGGGTAAAAAGTCAATAATCGATACCTAATACTTGAATTTTACTACTACTTACTGGCTATTACATCAACTTAGAAGCTTCATCTGTGCTCTACTATGGTGCTTTTAATTTCTCCGCATACCGCAGCACGCGACATAGCTTTGCAGATGATAAGTACAACCGTTTCACAGAGGAGAACGGCCAATGTGACGATCTGGCTCTAAGTCGACTCGACAACAAATGACGAAAACGGACGGATTTCTCAGGTATTTCCTACATATGAACATTTTCACATTTTCCCAGGCAACGCGGCTGCTAGTCCTCCTTTCATGCAAAATCATAAATCCCTAGCTCATGTCCAAGGCACCAAAGAAGGGTAAAAAGTCAATAATCGATACCTACAACTTAAATTGTACTACTTCTTACTAGCTATTACATCAACTTAGGAGTTTCATCTGTGTTCTACTATGGTGCATTTTGTGTCTCCGCGTAACGCAGCACGCGACATAGCTTTGAGGACGATAAACGTAACCGTTTCAGACAGAAGAGCGGCCAATGTGACGATCTGGCTTTAAGTCGATTCGATAACATATGACGAAAACGGACGGATTTCTCAGGCTTTTACAACATATGAACACTTTTCACATTCTCCCGTGCAAATCGGCTGCTAGTCTTCCTTTCAAGCAGAATCTTAAGGTCCTAGCTCATGTCCAAGGCTCCAAAGCCAGCTAAAAATTCAATAATCGATAAATAAAACATGAATTGTACTACTCCTTACTGGCTATTACATCAACTTAGAAGCTTCATCTGTGTTCTACTATGGTGCTTTTATTGTCTCCGCATACCGCAGGATGCGACATAGCTTTGTATATGATAAGTACAACCGTTTCAGAGAGGAGAGCGGCCAATGTGACGATCTGGCTTTAAGTCGACTCTATAACAAATGACGAAAACGGACGGAATTCTCAGGTTTTTCTTACATATGAAAACATTTCACATTCTCCCATGCAACGCGGCTGCTTGTCCTCCTTTCATGCAAAATCATAAGTCCCTAGGTCATGTCCAAGGCACCAAAGAAATGTAAAAAGTCAATAATCGATACCTAAAAGTTGAATTCTACTACTTCTTACTACCTATTACATCAACTTATGAGCTTCTTCTGTTTTCTACTATGGTGCTTTTTGTGTCTCCGCATACCGCAGCACGCGACATAGCTTTGCAGATGATAAATGTAACCGTTTCAGACAGAAGAGCGGCCAATGTGACGATCTGGCTTTAAGTCGACTCGATAACAAATGACGTAAACGGACGGATTTCTCAGGTTTTTCCTACATATGAACACTTTTCACATTCTCCCGTGCAACTCGGCTGCTAGTCCACGTTTCATGCAATATCATATGTTCCCAGCTCATGTCCAAGGCACCAAAGAAGGGTAAAAAGTCAATAATCGATACCTAAAACTTGAATTCTACTATTTCTTACTGGCTATTACATCAACTTAGAAGCTTCATCTGTGTTCTACTATGAGCTTTTTGTGTCTACGCATACCGCAGCACGCGACGTAGCTTTGCAGACAATAAACGTAACCGTTTCAAACAGAAGAGCGGCCAATGTGACGTCTGGCTTTAAGTTGATTCGATAACAAATTACGAAAACTGACGGATTTATCACGTTTTTACTACATTAGAACACTTTTCACATTCTCCCGTGCAACTCGGCTGCTAGTCCTCCTTTCATGCAGAATCTTAAGGTCCTAGCTCATGTCCAAGGCACCAAAGCCAGCAAAAAAGTCAATAATCAATACCTAAAACCTGAGTTGTACTACTTCTTACCGGCTATTACATCAACTTAGAAGCTTCATCTGTGTTCTACTATGGTGCTTTTAGTGTCTCCGCATACCGCAGCACGCGACATAGCTTTGCAGACAATAAACGTAACCGTTTCAGACAAAAGAGCGGCCAATGTGACGATCTGGCTTTAAGTCGATTCGATAACGAATGAAGAAAACGGACGGATTTATCAGGTCTTTACTACATATGAACACTTTTCACATTCTCCCATGCAACTCGGCTGCTAGTCCTCCATTCATGCACAATCTTAAGGTACTAGCTCATGTCCAAGGCACCAAAGCCAGCTAAAAAGTCAATTATCGATACCTAAAACTTGAATTGTACTACTTCTTACTGTCTATTACATCAACTTAGAAGCTTCATCTGTGTTCTACTATGGTTCTTTTAGTGTCTCCACATACCGCAGCACGCGACATAGCTTTGCAGACGATAAGTACAATTGTTTCAGAGCGAAGAGCGGCTAATGTGACGATCTGGCTTTAAGTCGATTCGATAACAAATGAAGAAAACGGATGGATTCCTCAGATTTTTACTACATATAAATACTTTTCACATTCTCCCGTGTAACGCGGGAATCGACTTAAAGCCAGATCGTCACATTGGCCGCTCTTCTGTCTGAAACGGTTACGTTTATCGTCCTCAAAGCTATGTCGGGTGCTGCGTTACGCGGAGACACAAAATGCACCATAGTAGAACACAGATGAAACTCCTAAGTTGATGTAATAGCTAGTAAGAAGTAGTACAATTTAAGTTGTAGGTATCGATTATTGACTTTTTACCCTTCTTTGGTGCCTTGGACATGAGCTAGGGATTTATGATTTTGCATGAAAGGAGGACTAGCAGCCGCGTTGCCTGGGAAAATGTGAAAATGTTCATATGTAGGAAATACCTGAGAAATCCGTCCGTTTTCGTCATTTGTTGTCGAGTCGACTTAGAGCCAGATCGTCACATTGGCCGTTCTCCTCTGTGAAACGGTTGTACTTATCATCTGCAAAGCTATGTCGCGTGCTGCGGTATGCGGAGAAATTAAAAGCACCATAGTAGAGCACAGATGAAGCTTCTAAGTTGATGTAATAGCCAGTAAGTAGTAGTAAAATTCAAGTATTAGGTATCGATTATTGACTTTTTACCCTTCTTTGGTGCCTTGGACATGAGCTAAGAACTTAAGATTTTTCATGAAAGGATGACTAGCAGCCGCGTTGCACGGGAGAATGTGAAAAGTTTTCATATGTAGTAAAAACCTGAGAAATCCGTCCGTATTCTTCATTTGTTATCGAATCGACTTAAAGCCAGATCGTCACATTAGCCGCTCTTCGCTCTGAAACAGTTGTACTCATCGTCTGCAAAGCTATGTCGCGTGCTGCGGTATGTGGAGACACTAAAAGCACCATAGTAGAACACAGATGAAGCTTCTAAGTTGATGTAATAGCCAGTAAGTAGTAGTAAAATTCAAGTATTAGGTATCGATTATTGACTTTTTACCCTTCTTTGGTGCCTTGGACATGAGCTAAGAACTTAAGATTTTGCATGGAAGGAGGACTAGCAGCCGCGTTACAAGGGAGAATGTGAAAAGTGTTCATATGTAGTAAAAATCTGAGAAATCCGTATATTTTCTTAATTTGTTATCGAATCGACTTAAAGCCAGATCGTCATATTAGCCGCTCTTCGCTCTGAAACGGCTGTACTTATCGTCTGCAAAGCTATGTCGCGTGCTGCGGTATGCGGAGACACTAAAAGCACCATAGTAGAACACAGATGAAGCTTCTAAGTTAATGTAATAGCCAGTTAGAAGAAGTACAACTCAGGTTTTAGGTATCGATTATTGAGTTTTTTGCTGGCTTTGGTGCCTTGGACACGAGCTAGGACCTTAAGACACTGCATGAAAGGAGGACTAGCAGCCGAGTTGCACGGGAGAATGTGAAAAGTGTTCTTATGTAGTAAAAGCGTGATAAATCCGTCCGTATTCTTCATTTGTTATCGAATCGACTTAAAGCCAGATCGTCACATTAGCCGCTCTTCGCTCTAAAACAGTTGTACTCATCGTCTGCAAAGCTATGTCGCGTGCTGCGGTATGCGGAGACAATAAAAGCACAATAGTAGAACACAGATGAAGCTTCTAAGTTGATGTAATAGCCAGTAAGAAGTAGTAGAATTGAAGTTTTAGGTATCGATTATTGATTTTTACACTTCTTTCTTGCCTTGGACATGAGCTAGGAACTTAAGATATTGCATGAAACGTGGACTAGCAGCCGAGTTGTACGGGAGAATGTGCTAAGTGTTCATATGTAGGAAAAACCTGAAAATCCGTCCGTTTTCGTCATTTGTTATCGTGTCGACTTAAAGCCAGATCGTCACACTGGCCGCTCTTCTGTCTGAAACGGTTACATTTATCATCTGCAAAGCTATGTCGCGTGCTGCAGTATGCGGAGACACAAAAAGCACCATAGTAGAAAACAGATGAAGCTCCTAAGTTGATGTAATAGGTAGTAAGAAGTAGTACAATTCAAGTTTTAGGTATCGATTATTGACTTTTTACATTTCTTTGGTGCCTTGGACATGAGCTAGGAACTTAAGATATTGCATGAAACGTGGACTAGCAGCCGAGTTGCACGGGAGAATGTGAAAAGTTTTCATATGTAGTAAAAGCCTGAGAAATCCGTCCGTGTTCGTCATTTGTTATCGAATCGACTTAAAGCCAGATCGTCAAATTGGCCGCTCTTCTTTCTGAAACGGTTAAATTTATTGTCTGCAAAGCTATGTCGCGTGCTGCGGTATGCGGAGACACTAAAAGCACCATAGTAGAACAAAGATGAAGCTTCTAAGTTGATGTAATAGCCAGTAACAAGTAGTAGAATTCAAGTTTTAGGTATCGATTATTGACTTTTTACCCTTCTTTGAAGCCTTGGACATGAGCTAGGAACTTAAGATTTAAGTCGATTCGATAACATATGACGAAAACGGACGGATTTCTCAGGCTTTTACAACATATGAACACTTTTCACATTCTCCCGTGCAAATCGGCTGCTAGTCTTCCTTTCAAGCAGAATCTTAAGGTCCTAGCTCATGTCCAAGGCTCCAAAGCCAGCTAAAAATTCAATAATCGATAAATAAAACATGAATTGTACTACTCCTTACTGGCTATTACATCACATTAGAAGCTTCATCTGTGTTCTACTATGGTGCTTTTATTGTCTCCGCATACCGCAGGATGCGACATAGCTTTGTATATGATAAGTACAACCGTTTCAGACAGGAGAGCGGCCAATGTGACGATCTGGCTTTAAGTCGACTCTATAACAAATGACGAAAACGGACGGATTTCTCAGGTTTTTCTTACATATGAAAACATTTCACATTCTCCCATGCAACGCGGCTGCTTGTCCTCCTTTCATGCAAAATCATAAGTCCCTAGGTCATGTCCAAGGCACCAAAGAAATGTAAAAAGTCAATAATCGATACCTAAAAGTTGAATTCTACTACTTCTTACTACCTATTACATCAACTTATGAGCTTCTTCTGTTTTCTACTATGGTGCTTTTTGTGTCTCCGCATACCGCAGCACGCGACATAGCTTTGCAGATGATAAATGTAACCGTTTCAGACAGAAGAGCGGCCAATGTGACGATCTGGCTTTAAGTCGACTCGATAACAAATGACGTAAACGGACGGATTTCTCAGGTTTTTCCTACATATGAACACTTTTCACATTCTCCCGTGCAACTCGGCTGCTAGTCCACGTTTCATGCAATATCATATGTTCCTAGCTCATGTCCAAGGCACCAAAGAAGGGTAAAAAGTCAATAATCGATACCTAAAACTTGAATTCTACTATTTCTTACTGGCTATTACATCAACTTAGAAGCTTCATCTGTGTTCTACTATGAGCTTTTTGTGTCTACGCATACCGCAGCACGCGACGTAGCTTTGCAGACAATAAACGTAACCGTTTCAAACAGAAGAGCGGCCAATGTGACGTCTGGCTTTAAGTTGATTCGATAACAAATTACGAAGACTGACGGATTTATCACGTTTTTACTACATTAGAACACTTTTCACATTCTCCCGTGCAACTCGGCTGCTAGTCCTCCTTTCATGCAGAATCTTAAGGTCCTAGCTCATGTCCAAGGCACCAAAGCCAGCAAAAAAGTCAATAATCAATACCTAAAACCTGAGTTGTACTACTTCTTACCGGCTATTACATCAACTTAGAAGCTTCATCTGTGTTCTACTATGGTGCTTTTAGTGTCTCCGCATACCGCAGCACGCGACATAGCTTTGCAGACAATAAACGTAACCGTTTCAGACAAAAGAGCGGCCAATGTGACGATCTGGCTTTAAGTCGATTCGATAACAAAAGACGCAAACTGACGGATTTCTCTGGTTTTTACTACATATGATCACTTTTCACATTCTCGCGTGCAACGCGGCTGCTAGTGCTACTTTCATGCAAAATCTTAAGGTCCTAGCTCATGTCCAAGGCACCAAAGCCAGCTAAAAGTCAATAATCGGTACGTAAAACTTGAATTGTAGTACTTCTTACTGGCTATTACATCAACTTAGATGCTTCATCTGTGTTCTACCATGGTGTTTTTAGTGTCTCCGCATACCGCAGCACGCGACATAGCTTTGCAGACGATAAATGTAACCGTTTCAGACAGAAGAGCGGCCAATGTGACGATCTGGCTTTAAGTCGATTCGATAACGAATGAAGAAAACGGACGGATTTATCAGGTCTTTACTACATATGAACACTTTTCACATTCTCCCATGCAACTCGGCTGCTAGTCCTCCATTCATGCACAATCTTAAGGTACTAGCTCATGTCCAAGGCACCAAAGCCAGCTAAAAAGTCAATTATCGATACCTAAAACTTGAATTGTACTACTTCTTACTGTCTATTACATCAACTTAGAAGCTTCATCTGTGTTCTACTATGGTTCTTTTAGTGTCTCCACATACCGCAGCACGCGACATAGCTTTGCAGACGATAAGTACAATTGTTTCAGAGCGAAGAGCGGCTAATGTGACGATCTGGCTTTAAGTCGATTCGATAACAAATGAAGAAAACGGATGGATTCCTCAGATTTTTACTACATATAAATACTTTTCACATTCTCCCGTGTAACGCGGCTGCTAGCCCTCCTTTCATGCAAAATCTTAAGTTCCTAGCTCATGTACAAGGCATCAAAGAAGGGTAAGAAGTCAATAATCGATACCTAAAACTTGAATTCTACTACTTCTTACTGGCTATTACATCAACTTAGAAGCTTCATCTGTGTTCTACTATGGTGCTTTTAGTGTCTCCGCATACCGCAGCACGCGACATAGCTTTGCAGACAATAAATTTAACCGTTTCAGAAAGAAGAGCGGCCAATTTGACGATCTGGCTTTAAGTCGATTCGATAACAAATGACGAACACGGACAATTTTCTCAGGCTTTTACTACATATGAAAACTTTTCACATTCTCCCGTGCAACGCGGCTGCTAATCCTCCTTTCATGAAAAATCTTAAGGTCTTAGCTCATGTCCAAGGAACCAAAGAAGGGTAAAAGTCAATTATCGATACCTAAAACTTGAATTGTACTACTTCTTACTGGCTATTACATCAACTTAGAAGCTTCATCTGTGTTCTACTATGGTGCTTTTAAATTCTCCGCATACCGCAGCACGTGACATAGCTTTGCATACGATAAGTACAACTGTTTCATAGAGGAGGTCAGCCAATGTAACGATCTGGCTTTAAGTCGATTCGATAACAAATTACGAAAACGGACAGATTTATCAGGTTTATACTACATATGAACACTTTTCACATTCTCCCGTGCAACACGGCTGCTAGTCCTCCCTTCATGCAGAATATTAAGGTTCTAGCTCATGTCCAAGGCTCCAAAGCCAGCAAAAAAGTCAATAATCGATACCTAAAACTTGAATTGTACTACTTCTTACTACCTATTACATCAACTTAGGAGCTGCATCTGTTTTCTACTATGGTGCTTTTTGTGTCTCCGCATACCGCAGCACGCGACATAGCTTAGCAGATGATAAATGTAACCGTTTCAGACAGAAGAGCGGCCAATGTGACGATCTGGCTTTAAGTCGACTCGATAACAAATGACGAAAACGGACGGATTTCTCAGGTTTTTACTACATATGAGCACTTTTCACATTCTCCCATGCAACGCGGCTTCTAGTCCTCCTTTCATGCAGAATCTTAAGGTCCTAGGTCATGTCCAAGGCACCAAAGCCAGCTAAAAAGTCATTAATCGATAGTTAAAACTTGAATTGTACTACTTCTTACTGGATATTACATCAACTTAGAAGCTTCATCTGTGTTCTACTATGGTGCTTTTAGTGTCTCCGCATACCGCAGCACGCGACATATCTTTGCAACGATAAATTTAATCGTTTTAGACAGAAGAGCGGCCAATGTGACGATCTGGCTTTAAGTCGATTCGATAACAAATGACCAAAACTGACGGATTTCTCAGGTTTTTACTACATATGAACACTTTTCACATTCTCCCGTGCAACGCGGCTGCTAGTCCTCCTTCCATGCAAAATCTGAAGTTCCTAGCACATGTCTAATGCACCAAAGAAGGGTAAAAAGTCAATAATCGATACTTAAAACTTGAATTGTACTACTTCTTACTGGCTATTACATCAACTTAGAAGCTTCATCTGTGTTCTACTATGGTGCTTATATTGTCTCCGCATACCGCAGCACGTGACGTAGCTTTGCAGACGATAAGTACAACTGTTTCAGAGCGGAGATGGCCAATGTGACGATCTGGCTTTAAGTCGATTCGATAACAAATGAAGAAAACGGATGGATTCCTCAGATTTTTACTACATATAAATACTTTTCACATTCTCCCGTGTAACGCGGCTGCTAGCCCTCCTTTCATGCAAAATCTTAAGTTCCTAGCTCATGTACAAGGCATCAAAGAAGGGTAAGAAGTCAATAATCGATACCTAAAACTTGAATTCTACTACTTCTTACTGGCTATTACATCAACTTAGAAGCTTCATCTGTGTTCTACTATGGTGCTTTTAGTGTCTCCGCATACCGCAGCACGCGACATAGCTTTGCAGACAATAAATTTAACCGTTTCAGAAAGAAGAGCGGCCAATTTGACGATCTGGCTTTAAGTCGATTCGATAACAAATGACGAACACGGACAATTTTCTCAGGCTTTTACTACATATGAAAACTTTTCACATTCTCCCGTGCAACGCGGCTGCTAATCCTCCTTTCATGAAAAATCTTAAGGTCTTAGCTCATGTCCAAGGAACCAAAGAAGGGTAAAAGTCAATTATCGATACCTAAAACTTGAATTGTACTACTTCTTACTGGCTATTACATCAACTTAGAAGCTTCATCTGTGTTCTACTATGGTGCTTTTAAATTCTCCGCATACCGCAGCACGTGACATAGCTTTGCATACGATAAGTACAACTGTTTCATAGAGGAGGTCAGCCAATGTAACGATCTGGCTTTAAGTCGATTCGATAACAAATTACGAAAACGGACAGATTTATCAGGTTTATACTACATATGAACACTTTTCACATTCTCCCGTGCAACACGGCTGCTAGTCCTCCCTTCATGCAGAATATTAAGGTTCTAGCTCATGTCCAAGGCTCCAAAGCCAGCAAAAAAGTCAATAATCGATACCTAAAACTTGAATTGTACTACTTCTTACTACCTATTACATCAACTTAGGAGCTGCATCTGTTTTCTACTATGGTGCTTTTTGTGTCTCCGCATACCGCAGCACGCGACATAGCTTAGCAGATGATAAATGTAACCGTTTCAGACAGAAGAGCGGCCAATGTGACGATCTGGCTTTAAGTCGACTCGATAACAAATGACGAAAACGGACGGATTTCTCAGGTTTTTACTACATATGAGCACTTTTCACATTCTCCCATGCAACGCGGCTTCTAGTCCTCCTTTCATGCAGAATCTTAAGGTCCTAGGTCATGTCCAAGGCACCAAAGCCAGCTAAAAAGTCATTAATCGATAGTTAAAACTTGAATTGTACTACTTCTTACTGGATATTACATCAACTTAGAAGCTTCATCTGTGTTCTACTATGGTGCTTTTAGTGTCTCCGCATACCGCAGCACGCGACATATCTTTGCAACGATAAATGTAATCGTTTTAGACAGAAGAGCGGCCAATGTGACGATCTGGCTTTAAGTCGATTCGATAACAAATGACCAAAACTGACGGATTTCTCAGGTTTTTACTACATATGAACACTTTTCACATTCTCCCGTGCAACGCGGCTGCTAGTCCTCCTTCCATGCAAAATCTGAAGTTCCTAGCACATGTCTAATGCACCAAAGAAGGGTAAAAAGTCAATAATCGATACTTAAAACTTGAATTGTACTACTTCTTACTGGCTATTACATCAACTTAGAAGCTTCATCTGTGTTCTACTATGGTGCTTATATTGTCTCCGCATACCGCAGCACGTGACGTAGCTTTGCAGACGATAAGTACAACTGTTTCAGAGCGGAGATGGCCAATGTGACGATCTGGCTTTAAGTCGATTCGATAACAAATTACGAAAACGGACGGATTTATCACGTTTTTACTACATATGAACACTTTTCACATTCTCCCGTGCAACTCGGCTGCTAGTCCTCATTTCATGCAATATCTTAAGTTCCTAGCTCAAGTCCAAGGCACCAAAGAGGGGTAAAAAGTCAATAATCGATACCTAAAAATTTAATTCTACTACTTCTTACCGGCTATTACATCAACTTAGAAGCTTCATCTGTGTTCTACTATGGTGCTTTTAGTGTCTCCGCATACAGCAGCACGTGACATAAATATCAGACGATAAATGTATCCGTTTCAGACAGACGAGCGGCAAATGTGACGATCTGGCTTTAAGTCGATTCGATAACAAATGACGAAAACTGACGGATTTCTCAGGTTTTTACTACATATGAACACTTTTCACATTCTCACGTGCAACGCGGCTGCTAGTCCTCCTTCCATGCAAAATATTAAGTCCCTAGCTCATGTCCAAGGCACCAAAGAAGGGTAAAAAGGCAACAATCGATACCTAAAACTTGAATTGTACTACTTCTTACTGGCTATTACATCAACTTAGAAACTTCATCTGTGTCCTACTTGGTGCTTTTACTGTCTCCTCATACCGCAGCACGCAACATAGCTTTGCAGACGATAAGTTCAACCGTTTCAGAGAGAAGAGCGGCCAATGTGACGATCTGGCTTTAAGTCGATTCGATAACAAATGACGAAAACGGACGGATTTCTCAGGCTTTTACAACATATGAACACTTTTCACATTCTCCGGTGCAACTCGGCTGCTAGTCTTCCTTTCAAACTGAATCTTAAGGTCCTAGCTCATGTCCAAGGCACCAAAGCCAGCTAAAAAGTCAATAATCGATAACTGAAACTTGAATTGTACTACTTGTTACTGGCTATTACATCAACTTAGAAGCTTCATCTGTGTTCTACTATGGTGCTTTTAGTGTCTCCGCATACCGCAGCACGCGACATAGCTTTGGAGATGATAAGTACAACCGTTTCAGAGAGGAGAGCGGCCAATGTGACGATCTGGCTTTAAGTCGACTCGATAACAAATGACGAAAACGGACGGATTTCTTAGGTTTTTCCTACATATGAACACTTTTCACATTCTCCCGTGCAAATCGGCTGCTATTCCTCATTTCATGCAATACCTTAAGTTCCTAGCTCATGTCCAAGGCACCAAAGAAGGGTAAAAAGTCAATAATCTATACCAAAAACTTGAATTCTACTACTTCTTACTGGCCATTACTTCAACTTAGAAGCTTCATCTGTGTTCTTCTATGGTACTTTTAGTGTCTCCGCATACCGCAGCACGCGACATAGCTTTGCAGACGATAAATGTATCCGTTTCAGACAGAAGAGCGGCCAATGTGACGATCTGGCTCTAAGGCGATTCGATAACAAATGACGAAAACGGACGGATATCTCAAGTTTTTCCTACATATGAACACTTTTCACATTCTCCCGTGCAACTCGGGAGCTAGTTCTCCGTTCATGCAATATCTCAAGTTAATAGCTCAAGTCCAAGGCACCAAAGAAGGGTAAAATGTCATTAATCGATACCTAAAACTTGAATTCCACTACGTCTTACTGGCTATTACATCAACTTAGAAGCTTCATCTGTGTCCTACTATGGTGCTTTTAGTGTCTCCGCATACCACAGCACGTGACATAGCTTTGCAGACGATAAATGTATCCGTTTCAGACAGAAGAGCGGCCAATGTGACGATCTGGCTTTAAGTCGATTCGATAACAAATGACGAAAACGGACGGATTTCTCAGGTCTTTACTACATATGAACACTTTTCACATTCTCCCATGCAACTCGGCTGCTAGTCCTCCATTCATGCAGAATCTTAAGGTACTAGCTCATGTCCAAGGCACCAAAGCCTGCTAAAAATTCAATAATCGATACCTAAAACTTGAGTTGTACTACTTCTTACTGTCTATTACATCAACTTAGAAGCTTCATCTATGTTCTACTATGGTTCTTTTAGTGTCTCCACATACCGCAGCACGCGACATAGCTTTGCAGACTATAAGTACAACAGTTTCAGAGCGAAAAGCAGCTAATGTGACGATCTGGCTTTAAGTCGATTCGATAACAAATGAAGAAAACGGACGGATTACTCAGATTTTTACAACATATGAATACTTTTCACATTCTCCCGTGTAACGCGGCTGCTAGTCCTCCTTTCATGCAAAATCTTAAGTTCTTAGCTCATGTCAAAGGCACCAAACTAGGGTAAAAAGTCAATTATCGATACCTTAAACTTGAAATGTACTACTTCGTACTGGCTATTACATCAACTTAGAATCCTCATCTGTGTTCTACTATGGCGCTTTTTGTGTCTCCGCATACCGCAGCACGCGACGGTGCTTTGCAGATGATAAGTACAACCGTTTCAGAGAGGAGAGCGGCCAGTGTGACGATCTGGCTCTAAGTCGACTCGACAACTAATGACGAAAACGGACGGATTGCTCAGGTTTTTCCTACATATGAACACTTTTCACATTCTCCCATGCAACGCGGCTGCTATTCCTCCTTTCATGCAATATCATAATCCCTAGCTCATGTCCAAGGCATTAAAGAAGGCTAAAAAGTCAATAATCGATACCTAAAACTTGAATTGTACTACTTCTTACTGTCTATTACATCAACTTAGACGCTTCATCTGTTTTCTACTATGGTTCCTTTAGTGTTTCCACATACCGCAGCACGCGACATAGCTTTGCAGACGATAAGTACAACTGTTTCAGAGCGAAGAGCGGCTAATGTGACGATCTGGCTTTAAGTCGATTCGATAACAAATGAAGAAAACGGCGGATTACTCAGATTTTTACTACATATTAACACTTTTCACATTCTCCCATGCAACGCGGCTGCTAGTCCTCCTTTCATGCAAAATCATAAGTCCCTAGCTCATGTAAAAAGGCACCAAAGAAATGTAAAAAGTCAATAACCGATACCTAAAACTTGAATTGTACTACTTCTTACTACCTATTACATCAACTTAGGAGCTTCATCTGTTTTCTGCTATGGTGCTTTTTGTGTCTCCGCATTCCGCAGCACGCGACATACCTTTGCAGACAATAAACGTAACCGTTTCAGACAGAAGAGCGGCCAATGTGACGATCTGGCTTTAAGTCGATTCGATAACAAATGACGAAAACTGACGGATTTCTCAGGTTTTTACTACATATGAACACTTTTGACATTCTCCCGTGCAACTCGGCTGCTAGTCCTCCTTTCATGCAAAATCATAAGTCCCTAGCTCATGTCCAAGGCACCAAAGAAATGTAAAAAGTCAATAATCGATACCTAAAACTTGAATAGTACTACTTCATTCTACCTATTACATCAACATAGGAGCGTCATCTGTTTTCTACCATGGTGCTTTTTGTGTCTGCGCATACCGCAGCTCGCGACATACCTTTGCAGATGATAAATGTAACCGTTTCAGACAGAAGAGCGGCCAATGTGACGATCTGGCTTTAAGTCGACTCGATAACAAATGGCGAAAACGGACGGATTTCTCAGGTTTTTCCTACATATGAACACTTTTCACATTCTCCCGTGCAACTCGGCTGCTAGTCCACGTTTCATTCAATATCTTAAGTTCCTAGCTCATGTCCAAGGCACCAAAGAAGGGTAAAAAGTCAATAATCGATACCTAAAACTTGAATTCTACTACTTCTTACTGGCTATTACATCAACTTAGAAGCTTCATCTGCGTTCTACTATGAGCTTTTAGTGTCTCCGCATACCGCAGCACTTGACATAGCTTTGCAGACGGTAAGTACAACTGTTTCAGAGAGGAGGGCGGCCAATGTGATGATCTGGCTTTAAGTCGATTCGATAGCAAATTACGGAAACTGACGGATTTATCAGGTTTTTACTACATATGAACACTTTTCACATTCTCCCGTGCAACTCGGCTGCTAGTCCACGTTTCATGCAATATCTTAAGTTCCTAGCTCATGTCCAAGGCACCAAAGAAGGGTAAAAAGTCAATAATCGAAACCTAAAACTTGAATTGTACTACTTCTTACTGGCCATTACATCAACTTAGAAGCTTCATCTGTGTTCTTCTATGCTACTTTTAGTGTGTCCGCATACCGCAGCACGCGACATAGCTTTGCTGATGATAAATGTATCCGTTTCAGACAGAAGAGCGGCCAATGTGACGATCTGGCTTTAAGGCGATTCGATAACAAATGAAGAAAACGGACGGATTACTCAGATTTTTACTATATATGAATACTTTTCACATTCTCCCGTGTAACGCTGCTGCTAGCCCTCCTTTCATGCAAAATCATATGTCCCTAGCTCATATCCAAGGCACCAAAGAAGGGTAAAAACTCAATAACCGATACCTAAAGCTTGAATTGTACTACTTCTTACTAGCTATTACATCAAGTTAGGAGCTTCATCAGTGGTCTATTATGGTGCTTTTTGTGTCTCCGCATACCGCAGCACGCGACATTGCTTTGCAGACGATAAATGTAACCGTTTCAGAGTGAAGAGCGGCCAAGGTAACGATCTGGCTTTAAGTCGAAAAACCTGAGAAATCCGTCAGTTTTCGTCATTTGTTATCGAATCGACTTAAAGCCAGATCGTCACATTGGCCGCTCTTCTGTCTGAAACGGTTACGTTTATTGTCTGCAAAGCTATGTCGCGTGCTGCGGTATGCGGAGACACTAAAAGCACCATAGTAGAACACAGACGAAGCTTCTAAGTTGATGTAATAGCCAGTAAGAAGTAGTACAACTCAGGTTTTAGGTATCGATTATTGACTTTTTTGCTGGCTTTGGTGCCTTGGACATGAGCTGGGACCTTAAGATTTTGCATGAAAGGATGACTAGCAGCCACGTTGCACGTGAGAATGTGAAAAGGTCTCATATGTAGTAAAAACCTGAGAAATCCGTCCGTTTTCGTCATTTGTTATCGAATCGACTTAAAGCCAGATCGTCACATTCTCCGCTCTTGTCTCTGAAACGGTTGTACATATCGTATGCAAAGCTATGTCGCGTGCTGCGGTATGCGGAGACACTAAAAACACCATAGTAGAACACAGATGAAGCATCTAAGTTGATGTAATAGCCAGTAAGAAGTACTACAATTCAAGTTTTACGTACCGATTATTGACTTTTAGCTGGCTTTGGTGCCTTGGACATGAGCTAGGACCTTAAGATTTTGCATGAAAGGAGCACTAGCAGCCGCGTTGCAGGCAAGAATGTGAAAAGTGGTCATATGTAGCAAAAACCTTAGAAATCCGTCCGTTTTCGTCATTTGTTATCCAATCGACTTAAAGCCAGATTGTCACATTGGCCTCTCTTCTCTCTGATACGGATACATTTATCGTCTGCAAAGCTATGTCGCGTGCTGCGGTATGCGGAGACAATAAAAGTACCATAGAAGAACACAGATGAAACTTCTAAGTTGATGTAATAGCCAGTAAGATGTAGTACAATTCAAGTTTTAGGTACCGATTATTGACTTTTTACCCTTCTTTGGTGCCTTGGACATGAGCTAGGAACTAACGATATTGCATGAAACGTGGACTAGCAGCCGAGTTGCACGGGAGAATGTGAGAAGTGTTCATATGTAGTAAAAACCTTAGAAATCCGTCCGTTTTCGTCATAGGTTATCGAATCGACTTAAAGCCATATCGTCACATTGGCCGATCTTCTGTCTGAAACGGTTACATTTATCATCTGCAAAGCTATGTCGCGTGCTGCGGTAAGCTGAGACACAAAAAGCACCATAGTAGAACACAGATGAAGCTCTTAAGTTGAAGTAATAGCTATTAAAAAGTAGTAGAATTTAAGTTTTAGGTATCGATTATTGACTTTTTATCCTTCTTTGGTGCCTTGGACATGAGCTAAGAACTTAAGATTTTGCATGAAAGGATGACTAGCAGCCGAGTTGCACGGGAGAATGTGAAAAGTGTTCATATGTAGTAAAAACCTGAGAAATCCGTCCGTTTTCGTCATTTGTTATCGAATCGACTTAAAGACAGATCGTCACATTGGCCGCTCTTGTCTCTGAAAGTGTTGTACTTATCGCCTGCAAAGCTATGTCGCGTGCTGCGGTATGCGGAGACACTAAAGACACCATAGTAGAACACAGATGAAGCATCTAAGTTGATGTAATAGCCAGTAAGATGTAGTACAATTCAAGTTTTAGGTACCGATTATTGACTTTTTACCCTTCTTTGGTGCCTTGGACATGAGCTATGAACTTAAGATATTGCATGAAACGTGGACTAGCAGCCGAGTTGCACGGGAGAATGTGAAAAGTGTTCATATGTAGTAAAAATCCTAGAAATCCGTCCGTTTTCGTCATTTGTTATCCAATCGACTTAAAGCCAGATCGTCACATTGGCCGCTCTTCTGTCTGAAACGGATACATTTATCGTCTGCAAAGCTATGTCGTTTGCTGCGGTATGCGGAGACACTAAAAGCTCATAGTAGAACACAGACGAAGCTTCTAAGTTGATGTAATAGCCAGTAAGAAGTAGTAGAATTCAAGTTTTAGGTATCGATTATTGACTTTTTACCCTTCTTTGGTGCCTTGGACATCAGCTAGGAACTTAAGATATTGCATGAAACGTGGACTAGCAGCCGAGTTGCACGGGAGAATGCGAAAAGTGTTCATATGTAGGAAAAACCTGAGAAATCCGTCCGTTTTCGTCATTTGTTATCGAGTCGACTTATATCCAGATCGTCACATTGGTTGCTCTTCTGTCTGGAACGGTTACATTTATCATCTGCAAAGCTATGTCGCGTGCTGCGGTATGCGGAGACACAAAAAGCACCATAGTAGAAAACAGATGAAGCTCCTAAGTTGATGTAATAGGTAGTAAGAAGTAGTACAATTCAAGTTTTAGGTATCGATAATTGACTTTTTACATTTCTTTGGTGCCTTGGACATGAGCTAGGGACTTATGATTTTGCATGAAAGGAGGACTAGCAGCCGCGTTGCATGGGAGAATGTGAAAAGTGTTCATATGTAGGAAAAACCTGAGAAATCCGTCCGTTTTCGTCATTTGTTATCGAATCGACTTAAAGCCAGATCGTCACATTGGCCTCTCTTCTGTCTGAAACGGTTACGTTTATTGTCTGCAAAGCTATGTCGCGTGCTGCGGTATGTGGAGACACTAAAAGCACCATAGTAGAACACAGATGAAGCTTCTAAGTTGATGTAATTGCCAGTAAGAACTAGTACAATTCAAGTTTTAGGTATCAATTATTGGCTTTTTACCCTTCTTTGGTGCCTTGGTCATGAGCTAGGATCTTAAGATTTAGCATGGAAGGAGGACTAGCAGCCGCGTTGCACGGGAGAATGTGAAAAGTGTTCATATGTAGTAAAAACCTGAGAAATCCGTCCGTTTTCGTCATTTGTTATCCAATCGACTTAAAGCCAGATCGTCACATTAGCCGCTCTTCGCTCTGAAACGGTTGTACTTATCGTCTGTAAAGCTATGTCGCGTGCTGCGGTATGCGTAGACACTAAAAGCACCATCTTAGAACTTAGATGAAGCATCTAAGTTGATGTAATAGCCAGTAAGATGTAGTACAATACAAGTTTTAGGTACCGATTATTGACTTTTTACCCTTCTTTGGTGCCTTGGACATGAGCTAGGAACTAACGATATTGCATGTAACGTGGACTAGCAGCCGAGTTGCACGGGAGAATGTGAGAAGTGTTCATATGTAGTAAAAACCTGAGAAATCCGTCCGTTTTCGTCATTTGTTATCGAATCGCCTTAAGCCAGATCGTCACATTGGCCGCTCTTCTGTCTGAAACTGTTACATTTATCGTCTGCAAAGCTATGTCAGGTGCTGTGGTATGCGGAGACAATAAAAGCACCATAGTAGAACACAGATGAAGCTTCTAAGTTAATGTAATTGCCAGTAAGAAGTAGTACAATTCAAGTTTTAGGTATCGATTATTGGCTTTTTACTCTTCTTTGGTGCATTGGTCATGAGCTAGGAACTTAAGATATTGCATGGAAGGAGGACTAGCAGCCGCGTTACACGGGAGAATGTGAAAAGTGTTCATATGTAGTAAAAATCTGAGAAATCCGTCCATTTTCTTCATTTGTTATCGAATCGACTTAAAGCCAGATCGTCACATTAGCCGCTCTTCGCTCTGAAACGGTTGTACTTATCGTCTGCAAAGCTATGTCGCGTGCTGCGGCATGCGGAGACACTAAAAGCACCATAGTAGAACACAGATGAAGGTTCTAAGTTGATGTAATAGCCAGGAAGAAGTAGTACAATTCAAGTTTTAGGTATCGATTATTGACTTTTTACCCTTCTTTGGTGCCTTGGACATGAGCTAAGAACTTAAGATTTTGCATGAAATTAGGACTATTAGCCACGTTGCACGGGAGAATGTGAAAAGTGTTCATATGTAGTAAAAACCTTAGAAATCCGTCCGTTTTCGTCATAGGTTATCGAATCGACTTAAAGCCATATCGTCACATTGGCCGATCTTCTGTCTGAAACGGTTACATTTATCATCTGCAAAGCTATGTCGCGTGCTGCGGTAAGCTGAGACACAAAAAGCACCATAGTAGAACACAGATGAAGCTCTTAAGTTGAAGTAATAGCTATTAAAAAGTAGTAGACTTTAAGTTTTAGGTATCGATTATTGACTTTTTATCCTTCTTTGGTGCCTTGGACATGAGCTAAGAACTTAAGATTTTGCATGAAAGGATGACTATCAGCCGAGTTGCACGGGAGAATGTGAAAAGTGTTCATATGTAGTAAAAACCTGAGAAATCCGTCCGTTTTCGTCATTTGTTATCGAATCGACTTAAAGACAGATCGTCACATTGGCCGCTCTTGTCTCTGAAAGTGTTGTACTTATCGCCTGCAAAGCTATGTCGCGTGCTGCGGTATGCGGAGACACTAAAGACACCATAGTAGAACACAGATGAAGCATCTAAGTTGATGTAATAGCCAGTAAGATGTAGTACAATTCAAGTTTTAGGTACCGATTATTGACTTTTTACCCTTCTTTGGTGCCTTGGACATCAGCTAGGAACTTAAGATATTGCATGAAACGTGGACTAGCAGCCGAGTTGCACGGGAGAATGCGAAAAGTGTTCATATGTAGGAAAAACCTGAGAAATCCGTCCGTTTTCGTCATTTGTTATCGAGTCGACTTATATCCAGATCGTCACATTGGTTGCTCTTCTGTCTGGAACGGTTACATTTATCATCTGCAAAGCTATGTCGCGTGCTGCGGTATGCGGAGACACAAAAAGCACCATAGCAGAAAACAGATGAAGCTCCTAAGTTGATGTAATAGGTAGTAAGAAGTAGTACAATTCAAGTTTTAGGTATCGATTATTGGCTTTTTACTCTTCTTTGGTGCATTGGTCATGAGCTAGGAACTTAAGATATTGCATGGAAGGAGGACTAGCAGCCGCGTTACACGGGAGAATGTGAAAAGTGTTCATATGTAGTAAAAATCTGAGAAATCCGTCCGTTTTCTTCATTTGTTATCGAATCGACTTAAAGCCAGATCGTCACATTAGCCGCTCTTCGCTCTGAAACGGTTGTACTTATCGTCTGCAAAGCTATGTCGCGTGCTGCGGCATGCGGAGACACTAAAAGCACCATAGTAGAACACAGATGAAGGTTCTAAGTTGATGTAATAGCCAGTAAGAAGTACTACAATTCCAGTTTTACGTACCGATTATTGACTTTTAGCTGGCTTTGGTGCCTTGGACATGAGCTAAGAACTTAAGATTTTGCATGAAATTAGGACTATTAGCCACGTTGCACGGGAGAATGTGAAAAGTGTTCATATGTAGTAAAAACCTTAGAAATCCGTCCGTTTTCGTCATAGGTTATCGAATCGACTTAAAGCCATATCGTCACATTGGCCGATCTTCTGTCTGAAACGGTCACATTTATCATCTGCAAAGCTATGTCGCGTGCTGCGGTAAGCTGAGACACAAAAAGCACCATAGTAGAACACAGATGAAGCTCTTAAGTTGAAGTAATAGCTATTAAAAAGTAGTACAATTTAAGTTTTAGGTATCGATTATTGACTTTTTATCCTTCTTTGGTGCCTTGGACATGAGCTAAGAACTTAAGATTTTGCATGAAAGGATGACTAGCAGCCGAGTTGCACGGGAGAATGTGAAAAGTGTTCATATGTAGAAAAACCTGAGAAATCCGTCAGTTTTCGTCATTTGTTATCGAATCGACTTAAAGCCAGATCGTCACATTTGCCGCTCTTCTGTCGGAAACGGATACATTTATCGTCTGCAAAGCTAGGTCGTTTGCTGCGGTATGCGGAGACACTAAAAGCTCATAGTAGAACACAGACGAAGCTTCTAACTTGATGTAATAGCCAGTAAGAAGTAGTAGAATTCAAGTTTTAGGTATCGATTATTGACTTTTTACCCTTCTTTGGTGCCTTGGACATCAGCTAGGAACTTAAGATATTGCATGAAACGTGGACTAGCAGCCGAGTTGCACGGGAGAATGCGAAAAGTGTTCATATGTAGGAAAAACCTGAGAAATCCGTCGGTTTTCGTCATTTGTTATCGAGTCGACTTATATCCAGATCGTCACATTGGTTGCTCTTCTGTCTGGAACGGTTACATTTATCATCTGCAAAGCTATGTCGCGTGCTGCGGTATGCGGAGACACAAAAAGCACCATAGTAGAAAACAGATGAAGCTCCTAAGTTGATGTAATAGGTAGTAAGAAGTAGTACAATTCAAGTTTTAGGTATCGATAATTGACTTTTTACATTTCTTTGGTGCCTTGGACATGAGCTAGGGACTTATGATTTTGCATGAAAGGAGGACTAGCAGCCGCGTTGCATGGGAGAATGTGAAAAGTGTTCATATGTAGGAAAAACCTGAGAAATCCGTCCGTTTTCGTCATTTGTTATCGAATCGACTTAAAGCCAGATCGTCACAATGGCCGCACTTCTGTCTGGAACGGTTACGTTTATTGTCTGCAAAGCTATGTCGCGTGCTGCGGTATGTGGAGACACTAAAAGCACCATAGTAGAGCACAGATGAAGCTTCTAAGTTGATGTAATTGCCAGTAAGAACTAGTACAATTCAAGTTTTAGGTATCGATTATTGGCTTTTTACCCTTCTTTGGTGCCTTGGTCATGAGCTAGGATCTTAAGATTTAGCATGGAAGGAGGACTAGCAGCTGCGTTGCACGGGAGAATGTGAAAAGTGTTCATATGTAGTAAAAACCTGAGAAATCCGTCCGTTTTCGTCATTTGTTATCCAATCGACTTAAAGCCAGATCGTCACATTAGCCGCTCTTCGCTCTGAAACGGTTGTACTTATCGTCTGCAAAGCTATGTCGCGTGCTGCGGTATGCGTAGACACTAAAAGCACCATCTTAGAACTTAGATGAAGCATCTAAGTTGATGTAATAGCCAGTAAGATGTAGTACAATACAAGTTTTAGGTACCGATTATTGACTTTTTACCCTTCTTTGGTGCCTTGGACATGAGCTAGGAACTAACGATATTGCATGTAACGTGGACTAGCAGCCGAGTTGCACGGGAGAATGTGAGAAGTGTTCATATGTAGTAAAAACCTGAGAAATCCGTCCGTTTTCGTCATTTCTTATCGAATCGACTTAAAGCCAGATCGTCACATTGGCCGCTCTTCTGTCTGAAACAGTTACATTTATCGTCTGCAAAGCTATGTCAGGTGCTGTGGTATGCGGAGACAATAAAAGCACCATAGTAGAACACAGATGAAGCTTCTAAGTTGATGTAATTGCCAGTAAGAAGTAGTACAATTCAAGTTTTAGGTATCGATTATTGGCTTTTTACTCTTCTTTGGTGCATTGGTCATGAGCTAGGAACTTAAGATATTGCATGGAAGGAGGACTAGCAGGCGCGTTACACGGGAGAATGTGAAAAGTGTTCATATGTAGTAAAAATCTGAGAAATCCGTCCATTTTCTTCATTTGTTATCGAATCGACTTAAAGCCAGATCGTCACATTAGCCGCTCTTCGCTCTGAAACGGTTGTACTTATCGTCTGCAAAGCTATGTCGCGTGCTGCGGCATGCGGAGACACTAAAAGCACCATAGTAGAACACAGATGAAGGTTCTAAGTTGATGTAATAGCCAGTAAGAAGTACTACAATTCCAGTTTTACGTACCGATTATTGACTTTTAGCTGGCTTTGGTGCCTTGGACATGAGCTAAGAACTTAAGATTTTGCATGAAATTAGGACTATTAGCCACGTTGCACGGGAGAATGTGAAAAGTGTTCATATGTAGTAAAAACCTTAGAAATCCGTCCGTTTTCGTCATAGGTTATCGAATCGACTTAAAGCCATATCGTCACATTGGCCGATCTTCTGTCTGAAACGGTTACATTTATCATCTGCAAAGCTATGTCGCGTGCTGCGGTAAGCTGAGACACTAAAAGCACCATAGTAGAACACAGATGAAGCTCTTAAGTTGAAGTAATAGCTATTAAAAAGTTTTAGGACATCAGCTAGGAACTTAAGATATTGCATGAAACGTGGACTAGCAGCCGAGTTGCACGGGAGAATGCGAAAAGTGTTCATATGTAGGAAAAACCTGAGAAATCCGTCCGTTTTCGTCATTTGTTATCGAGTCGACTTAAAGCCAGATCGTCACATTGGTCGCTCTTCTGTCTGGAACGGTTACATTTATCATCTGCAAAGCTATGTCGCGTGCTGCGGTATGCGGAGACACAAAAAGCACCATAGTAGAAAACAGATGAAGCTCCTAAGTTGATGTAATAGGTAGTAAGAAGTAGTACAATTCAAGTTTTAGGTGTCGATAATTGACTTTTTACATTTCTTTGGTGCCTTGGACATGAGCTAGGGACTTATGATTTTGCATGAAAGGAGGACTAGCAAGAGAGTTGCATGGGAGAATGTGAAAAGTGTTCATATGTAGGAAAAACCTGAGAAATCCGTCCGTTTTCGTCATTTGTTATCGAATCGACTTAAAGCCAGATCGTCACAATGGCCGCACTTCTGTCTGGAACGGTTACGTTTATTGTCTGCAAAGCTATGTCGCGTGCTGCGGTATGTGGAGACACTAAAAGCACCATAGTAGAGCACAGATGAAGCTTCTAAGTTGATGTAATAGGCAGTAAGAAGTAGTACAACTCAGGTTTTAGGTATCGATTATTGACTTTTTTGCTGGCTTTCGTGCCTTGGACATGAGCTAGGACCTTAAGATTCAGCATGAAGGGAGGACTAGCAGCCGAGTTGCACGGGGGAATGTGAAAAGTGTTCATATGTAGTATAAACCTGATAAATCCGTCCGTTTTCGTCATTTGTTATGGAATCGACTTAAAGCCAGATCGTTAATTTGGCCGACCTCCTCTCCGAAACAGTTGTACTTATCGTCTGAAAAGCTATGTCACGTGCTGCGGTATGCGGAGACAATAAAAGAACCATAGTAGAACACAGATGAAGCTTCTAAGTTGATGTAATTGCCAGTAAGAACTAGTACAATTCAAGTTTTAGGTATCGATTATTGGCTTTTTACCCTTCTTTGGTGCCTTGGTCATGAGCTAGGATCTTAAGATTTAGCATGGAAGGAAAACTAGCAGCCGCGTTGCACGGGAGAATGTGAAAAGTGTTCATATGTAGTAAAAACCTGAGAAATCCGTCCGTTTTCGTCATTTGTTATCCAATCGACTTAAAGCCAGATCGTCACATTGGCAGCTCTTGTCTCTGAAACGGTTGTACTTATCGTCTGCAAAGCTATGTCGCGTGCTGCGGTATGCGGAAAAAATAAAAACACCATAGTAGAACACAGATGAAGCATCTAAGTTGATGTAATAGCCAGTAAGAAGCATTATAATTCAAGTTTTTTGTACCGATTATTGACTTTTAGCTGGCTTTGGTGTCTTGGACATGAGCTAGTCCTCCTTTCATGCAAAATCATAAGTCCCTAGCTCATGTCCAAGGCACCAAAGAAATGTAAAAAGTCAATTATCGATACCTAAAACTTGAATTGTACTACTTCTTACTGGCTATTACTTCAACTTAGAAGCTTCTTCTGTGTTCTACTATGGTGCTTATAGTGTCTTTGCATACCGCAGCTCGCGACGTAGCTTTGCAGACGATAAGTACAACCGTTTCAGAGAGAAGAGCGGCCAATATGACGATCTGGCTTTAAGTCGATTCGATAACAAACGACGAAAACGGACGGATTTCTCAGGTTTTTACTACATATGAAAACTTATCACATTCTCCCCTGCAACTCGGCTGCTAGTCCTCCTTTCATGCAGAATCTCAAGGTCCTAGCTCATGTCCAAGGCACCAAAGAAGGGTAAAAAGTCAATAATCGATACCTAAAACTTGTATTGTACTACATCTTACTGGCTATTACATCAACTTAGATGCTTCATCTAAGTTCTAAGATGGTGCTTTTAGTGTCTCCGCATACCGCAGCACGCGACATAGCTTTGCACACGATAAACGTAACCGTTTCAGACAGAAGTGCGGCCAATGTGACGATCTGGTTTTAAGTCGATTCGATAACAAATGACGAAAACGGACGGATTTCTCAGGTTTTTTCTACATACGAACACTTTTACATCCTCTCGTGCAACGCGTCTGCTAGTCCTCCTTTCATGCAAAATCTTAAGTTCCTAGCTCATGTCCAAGGCACGAAAGGAGGGTAAAAAGTCAATAATCGATACCTAAAACTTGCATTGTACTACATCTTACTGGCTCTTACATCAACTTAGAAGCTTCATCTGTGTTCCACTATGATGCTTTTAGTGTCTCCGCATACCGCAGCACACGACATAGCTTTGCAGACGATAAGTACAACCGTTTCAGAGAGAAGAGCGGCCAATGTGACGATCTGGCTTTAAGTCGATTCGATAACAAATGACGAAATCGGACGGATTTCTCATTTTTTTACTACATATGGACACTTTTCACATTCTCCCGTCCAACTGGGCTGCTAGTCCTCCTTTCATGCAGAATCTTAAGGTCCTAGCTCATGTACAAGACACCAAAGCCAGCTAAAAAGTCTATAACCGATATATAAAACTTGAATTGTACAACTTCTTACTGGATATTATATTAACTTAGGAGCTTCATCTGTGTTCTGCTATGGTGCTTTTAGTGTCTCCACATGCCGCAGCACGCGACATAGCTTTGCAGACGATTAATACAACCGTTTCTGAGAGAAGGGCGGCCAATGTGACTATCTGGCTTTAAGTCGATTCGATAACAAATGACGAAAACGGACCGATTTCTCAGGTTTTTACTACATATGAACACTTTTCACATTCTCCCGTGCAACGCGGCTGCTAGTCCTCCTTTCATGCAGAATCTTAAGGTCCTAGCTCATGTCCAAGGATCCAAAGCCAGCTAAAAACTCTATAATCGATATATAAAACTTGAATTGTACTACTTCTTAGTGGATATTACATCAACTTAGGAGCTTCATCTGTGTTCTACTATGGTGCTTTTAGTGTCTCCGCATACCGCAGCACGCTACATAGCTTTGCAGACGATAAATGTAACCGTTTCAGACAGAAGAGCGGCCAATATGACGATCTGGCTTAAGTCGATTCGATAACAAATGTCGAAATCGGACGGATATCTCAGTTTTTTACTACATATGGCCACTTTTCACATTCTCCCGTGCACCTCGAGTGGTAGTCCTCCTTTCATGCAAAATCTTAAGTTCCTAGCTCATGTCCATGTGACGAAAGGAGGGTAAGAAGTCAATAATCGATACCTAAAACTTGAATTGTACTACATCTTACTAGCTATTACATCAACTTAGATGCTTCATCTAAAATCTAATATGGTGCTTTTAGTGTCTCCGCATACCGCAGCACGCGACATAGCTTTGCAGACGATAAATGTAACCGTTTCAGAAAGAAGTGCGGCCAATGTGACGATCTGGCTTTAAGTCGATTCGATAACAAATGACGAAAACGGACGGATTTCTCAGGTTTTTACTACATATGAAAACTTATCACATTCTCCCGTGCAACGCGGCTGCTAGTCCTCCTTTCATGCAATATCTTAATTTCCTAGCTCATGTCCAAGGCACCAAAGAAGGGTAAAAAGTCAATAATCGATTAGTAAAACTTGAACTGTACTATTTCATACTGGCTATTACATCAACTTGGATGCTTCATCAGTGTTCCACTATGGTGCTTTTAGTGTCTCCGCATACCGCAGCTCATGACATAGCTTTGCAGACGATAAGTACAACCGTTTCAGAGAGAAGAGCGGCCAATATGTCGATCTGGCTTTAGGTCGATTCGATAACAAACGACGAAAACGGACGGATTTCTCAGGTTTTTACTACATATGAAAACTTATCACATTCTCCCGTGCAACGCGGCTGCTAGTCCTCCTTTCATGCAATATCTTAATTTCCTAGCTCATGTCCAAGGCACCAAAGAAGGGTAAAAAGTCAATAATCGATACCTAAAACTTGTATTGTACTACATCTTACTGGCTATTACATCAACTTAGATGCTTCATCTAAGTTCTAAGATGGTGCTTTTAATGTCTCCGCATACCGCAGCACGCGACATAGCTTTGCACACGATAAATGTATCCGTTTCAGACAGAAGTGCGGCCAATGTGACGATCTGGCTTTAAGTCGATTCAATAACAAATGACGAAAACGGACGGATTTCTCAGGTTTTTACTACATATGAACACTTTTCACATTCTCACGTGCAACGCGGCTGCTAGTCCTCCTTTCATGCAAAATTTTCAGTTCCTAGCTCATGTCCAAGGCATCAAAGAAGGGTAAAAAGTCAATAATCGATACCTAAAACTTGTATTGTACTACATCTTACTGACTATTACATCAACTTAGAAGCTTCATCTGTGTTCCACTATGATGCTTTTAGTGTCTCCACATACCGCAGCACACGACATAGCTTTGCAGACGACAAGTACAACCGTTTCAGAGAGAAGGGCGGCCAATGTGACGATCTGGCTTTAAGTGGATTCGATAACAAATGACGAAATCGGACGGATTTCTCAGTTTTTTAATAAATATGGACACTTTTCACATTCTCCCGTGCAACGCGGCTGCTAGTCCTCCTTTCATGCAAAATCTCAAGGTCTTAGCTGATGTCCAAGGCACCAAAGCCAGCTGAAAAGTCTATCATCGATATATAAAACTTGAATTGTACTACTTCTTAGAGGATATTACAGCAACATAGAAGCTTCATCTGTGTTGCACTATGATGCTTTTAGTGCCTCCGCATACCGCAGCACGCGACATAGCTTTGCAGACGATTAGTACAACCGTTTCAGAGAGAAGGGCGGCCAATGTGACGATCTGGTTTTAAGTCGATTCGATAACAAATGACGAAAACGGACGGATTTCTAAGTTTTTACTACATATGAACACTTTTGACATTCTCCCGTGCAACGCGTTTGCTAGTCATCCTTTCATGCAGAATCTTAAGGTCCTAGCTCAAGTCCAAGGCACCAAAGCCATCTAAAAAGTCAATAATTGACACCTAAAACTTGAATTGTACTACTTCTTACTGACTATTACATCAACTTAGACGCTTCATCAGTGTTCTACTGTGGTGCTTTTAGTGTCTCCGCATACCGTAGCACGCCACATAGCTTTGCAGACGATAAATGTAACCGTTTCAGACAGAAGAGCGGCCAATGTGACGATCTGGCTTAAGTCGATTCGATAACAAATGACGAACTTGGACCGATTTCTCAGTTTTTTACTACATATGGACACTTTTCACATTCTCCTGTGCAACTCGGCTGCTAGTCCTCCTTTCATGCAAAATCTTAAGTTCCTAGCTCATGTCCAAGACACGAAAGGAGGGTAAGAAGTCAATAATCGATACCTAAAACTTGAATTGTACTACATCTTCCTGGCTATTACATCAACTTAGAATCTTCATCTGTGTTCTACTATGATGCTTTTAGTGTCTCCGCATACCGCAGCACACGACATAGCTTTGCAGACGATAAGTACAACTGTTTCAGAGAGAAGGCCGGCCAATGTGACAATGTGGCTTTAAGTCGATTCGATAACAAATGACGAAAACGGACGGATTTGTCAGGTTTTTACTACTTATGAAGACTTTTCACATTCTCCCATGCAACTGGGCAGCTAGTCCTCCTTTCATGCAGAACCTTAAGGTCCTAGCTCATGTCCAAGACACCAAAGCCAGCTAAAAAGTCTATAACCGATATATATAACTTGAATTGTACTACGTCTTACTGGACATTATATCAACTTAGGAGCTTCATCTGTGTTCTACTATGGTGCTTTTAGTGTCTCCGCATACCGCAGCTCGCGACATAGCAATGCAGACGATAAATACATCCGTTTCATAGGGAAGAGCGGCTAATGGGACGTTTCTGCTTTATGTCGATTCGATAACAAATGCCGAAAATAGACGGATTTCTTAGGATTTTTTTTTTACATATGAACACTTTTCACATTCTCCCGTGCCACTCGGCTGCTAGTCCTCCTTTCATGCAAAATCTTAAGTTCCTAGCTCATATCCAAGGCAACAAAGAAGGGTAAAAAGTCAATAATCGATACCAAAACTTGAATTGTACTACTTCATACTGGCTATTACATCAACTTAGAAGCTTGATCTGTGTTCTACTATGGTGCTTTTAGTGTCTCCGCATACCGCAGCACGCGACATAGCTTTGCACACGATAAGTACAACTTTTTCAGGGAGAAGAGCGGCCATTGTGAGGATCTGGCTTTAAGTCGATTTGATAACAAATGACGAAAACTGACGGATTTCTCAGGTTTTTACTAAATATGAACACTTTTTACATTCTCCCGTGCAACTCGGCTGCTTGTCCTCCTTTCATGCAGAATCTTGAGGTCCTAGCTCATGTCCAAGGCACCAAAGCCAGCTAAAAAGTCAATAATCGATACCTAAAACTCGAATTGTACTACTTCTTACTGGCTATTACATCAACTTAGAAGCTTCATCTGTGTTCTACTATGGTGCTTTTAGTGTCTCCGCATACCGCTGCACGCGACATAGCCTTGTAGACGATGAAGTAAAACCGTTTCAGAGAGAAGAGCGGCCAATGTGACGATCTGTCTTCAAGTCAATTCGATAACAAATGACGACAACGGACGGTTTTCTCAGGTTTCTACTACATATGAACATTTTTCACATTCCCCCGTGCAACGCGGCTGCTAGTCCTCCTTTCATGCAGAATCTTAAGGTCCTAGCTCATGTCCAAGGCACCAAAGCCAGCTAAAAAGTGAATAATCGATAACTGAAACTTGAATTGTACTACTTCTTACTGGCTATTACATCAACTTAGAAGCTTCATCTGTGTTCTACTATGGTGCTTTTAGTGTCTCCGCATACCGCAGCACGCCACATAGCTTTGCAGACAATAAATGTAACCGTTTCAGACAGAAGAGCGGCCAATGTGACGATCTGGCTTTAAGTCGATTCGATAACAAATGACGAAAACGGACGGATTTCTCAGGTTTTTACTACATATGAACACTTTTCACATTCTCCCGTGCAACTGGGCTGTTAGTCCTCCTTTCATGCAGAATCTTATGGTCCTACCTCATGTCCAAGACACCAAAGCCAGCTAAAAAGTCTATAACCGATATATAAATCTTGAATTGTACTACTTCTTACTGGATATTATATCAACTTAGGAGCTTCATCTGTGTTCTACTATGGTGCTTTTAGTGTCTCCGCATACCGCAGCACGCGACATAGCTTTGCAGACGATTAGTACAACCGTTTCAGACAGAAGTGCAGCCAATGTGACGATCTGGCTTTAAGTCGATTCGATAACAAATGACGAAAACGGACGGATTTCTCAGGTTTTTACTACATATGAACACTTTTCACATTCTCACGTGCAACGCGGCTGCTTGTCCTCCTTTCATGCAAAATTTTATGTTCCTAGCTCATGTCCAAGGCACCAAAGAAGGGTAAAAAGTCAATATTCGATACCTAAAACTTGTATTGTACTACATCTTACTGACTATTACATCAACTTAAAGCTTCATCTGTGTTCTACTATGATGCTTTTAGTGTCTCCGCATACCGCAGCACACGACATAGCTTTGCAGACGATAAGTACAACTGTTTCAGAGAAAAGGGCGGCCAATGTGACGATCTGGCTTTAAGTCGATTCGATAACAAATGACGAAAACGGACGGATTTCTCAGGTTTTTACTACATATGAACACTTTTCACATTCTCCCGTGCAACGCGGCTGCTAGTTCTCCTTTCATGCAGAATCTCAAGGTCCTAGCTCATGTCCAAGGCACCAAAGCCAGCTAAAAAGTCTATAATCGATATATAAAACTCGAATTGTACTACTTCTTAGAGGATATTACAGCAACATAGAAGCTTCATCTGTGTTCTACTATGGTGCTTTTAGTGTCTCCGCATACCGCAGCACGCGACATAACTATGCAGACGATAAGTACAACCGTTTCAGAGAGAAGTGCGGCCAATGTGACGATCTGGCTTTAAGTCGATTCGATAACAAATGACGAAATCGGACGGATTTCTCAGTTTTTTACTACATATGGACACTTTTCACATTCTCCCGTGCAACGCGGCTGCTAGTCCTCCTTTCATGCAAAATCTTAAGGTCCTAGCTCATGTCCAAGGCACCAAAGGAGGGTACAAAGTCAATAATCGATAAGTAAAACTTGAACTGTACTATTTCATACTGGCTATTACATCAATTTGGAAGCTTCATCTGTGTTCTACTATTGTGCTTTTAGTGTCTCCGCATACCGAAGCTCGCGACATAGCTTTGCACACGATAAGTACAACCGTTCCAGAGAGAAGAGCAGCAAATTTGGTGATCTGGCTTTAAGTCGATTCGATAACAAACGACGATAACGGACGGATTTCTTAGGGTTTTTTTTACATATGAACACTTTTCACATTCTCCCATGCAGCTGGGTTTCTAGTCCTCCTTTCATGCAGAATCTTAAGATCCTAGCTCATGTCCAAGACAGCAAAGCCAGCTAAAAAGTCTATAACCGATATATAAAACTTGAATTGTACTACTTCTTACTGGATATAATATCAACTTAGGAGCTTCATCTGTGTTCTACTATGGTGCTTTTAGTGTCTCCGCATACCGCAGCACGCGACATAGCTTTGCACACGATAGGTACAACTTTTTCAGAGAGAAGAGCGGCCAATGTGAGGATCTGGCTTTAAGTCAATTTGATAACAAATGACGAAAACTGACGGATTTCTCAGGTTTTAACTAAATATGAACACTTTTTACATTCTCCCGTGCAACTCGGCTGCTTGTCCTCCTTTCATGCAGAATCTTAAGGTCCTAGCTCATGTCCAAGGCACCAAAGCCAGCTAAAAAGTCAATAATCGATACCTAAAACTCGAATTGTACTACTTCTTACTGGCTATTACATCAACTTAGAAGCTTCATCTGTGTTCTACTATGGTGCTTTTAGTGTCTTCGCATACCGCTGCACGCGACATAGCCTTGTAGACGATGAAGTAAAACCGTCTCAGAGAGAAGAGCGGGAAATGTGACGATCTGTCTTCAAGTCAATTCGACAACAAATGACGACAACGTACGGTTTTCTCAGGTTTCTACTACATATGAACATTTTTCACATTCCCCCGTGCAGCGCGGCTGCTAGTCCTCCTTTCATGCAGAATCTTAAGGTCCTAGCTCATGTCCAAGGCACCAAAGCCAGCTAAAAAGTGAATAATCGATAACTGAAACTTGAATTGTACTACTTCTTACTGGCTATTACATCAACTTAGAAGCTTCATCTGTGTTCTACTATGGTGCTTTTAGTGTCTCCGCATACCGCAGCACGCGACATAGCTTTGCAGACAATAAATGTAACCGTTTCAGACAGAAGAGCGGCCAATGTGACGATCTGGCTTTAAGTCGATTCGATAACAAATGACGAAAACGGACGGATTTCTCAGGTTTTTACTACATATGAACACTTTTCACATTCTCCCGTGCAACTGGGCTGTTAGTCCTCCTTTCATGCAGAATCTTATGGTCCTACCTCATGTCCAAGGCACCAAAGCCAGCTAAAAAGTCTATAACCGATATATAAATCTTGAATTGTACTACTTCTTACTGTATATTATATCAACTTAGGAGCTTCATCTGTGTTCTACTATGGTGCTTTTAGTGTCTCCGCATACCGCAGCACGCGACATAGCTTTGCAGACGATTAGTACAACAGTTTCAGACAGAAGTGCAGCCAATGTGACGATCTGGCTTTAAGTCGATTCGATAACAAATGACGAAAACGGACGGATTTCTCAGGTTTTTACTACATATGAACACTTTTCACATTCTCACGTGCAACGCGGCTGCTTGTCCTCCTTTCATGCAAAATTTTATGTTCCTAGCTCATGTCCAAGGCACCAAAGAAGGGTAAAAAGTCAATATTCGATACCTAAAACTTGTATTGTACTACATCTTACTGGCTATTACATCAACTTAAAGCTTCATCTGTGTTCTACTATGATGCTTTTAGTGTCTCCGCATACCGCAGCACACGACATAGCTTTGCAGACGATAAGTACAACTGTTTCAGAGAAAAGGGCGGCCAATGTGACGATCTGGCTTTAAGTCGATTCGATAACAAATGACGAAAACGGACGGATTTCTCAGGTTTTTTCTACATATGAACACTTTTCACATTCTCCCGTGCAACGCGGCTGCTAGTCCTCCTTTCATGCAGAATCTCAAGGTCCTAGCTCATGTCCAAGGCACCAAAGCCAGCTAAAAAGTCTATAATCGATATATAAAACTCGAATTGTACTATTTCTTAGAGCATATTACAGCATCATAGAAGCTTCATCTGTGTTCTACTATGGTGCTTTTAGTGTCTCCGCATACCGCAGCACGCGACATAACTATGCAGACGATAAGTACAACCGTTTCAGAGAGAAGTGCGGCCAATGTGACGATCCGGCTTTAAGTCGATTCGATAACAAACGACGAAATCGGACGGATTTCTCAGTTTTTTACTACATATGGACACTTTTCACATTCTCCCGTGCAACGCGGCTGCTAGTCCTCCTTTCATGCAAAATCTTAAGGTCCTAGCTCATGTCCAAGGCACCAAAGGAGGGTACAAAGTCAATAATCGATAAGTAAAACTTGAACTGTACTACTTCATACTGGCTATTACATCAACTTGGAAGCTACATCTGTGTTCTACTATGGTGCTTTTAGTGTCTCCGCATACCGAAGCTCGCGACATAGCTTTGCACACGATAAGTACAACCGTTTCAGAGAGAAGAGCAGCAAATTTGATGATCTGGCTTTAAGTCGATTCGATAACAAACGACGATAACGGACGGATTTCTTAGGGTTTTTTTTACATATGAACACTTTTCACATTCTCCCATGCAACTGGGTTTCTAGTCCTCCTTTCATGCAGAATCTTAAGATCCTAGCTCATGTCCAAGACAGCAAAGCCAGCTAAAAAGTCTATAACCGATATATAAAACTTGAATTGTACTACTTCTTACTGGATATAATATCAACTTAGGAGCTTCATCTGTGTTCTACTATGGTGCTTTTAGTGTCTTCGCATACCGCTGCACGCGACATAGCCTTGTAGACGATGAAGTAAAACCGTCTCAGAGAGAAGAGCGGGAAATGTGACGATCTGTCTTCAAGTCAATTCGATAACAAATGACGACAACGGACGGTTTTCTCAGGTTTCTACTACATATGAACATTTTTCACATTCCCCCGTGCAACGCGGCTGCTAGTCCTCCTTTCATGCAGAATCTTAATGTCCTAGCTCATGTCCAAGGCACCAAAGCCAGCTAAAAAGTGAATAATCGATAACTGAAACTTGAATTGTACTACTTCTTACTGGCTATTACATCAACTTAGAAGCTTCATCTGTGTTCTACTATGGTGCTTTTAGTGTCTCCGCATACCGCAGCACGCGACATAGCTTTGCAGACAATAAATGTAACCGTTTCAGACAGAAGAGCGGCCAATGTGACGATCTGGCTTTAAGTCGATTCGATAACAAATGACGAAAACGGACGGATTTCTCAGGTTTTTACTACATATGAACACTTTTCACATTCTCCCGTGCAACTGGGCTGTTAGTCCTCCTTTCATGCAGAATCTTATGGTCCTACCTCATGTCCAAGACACCAAAGCCAGCTAAAAAGTCTATAACCGATATATAAATCTTGAATTGTACTACTTCTTACTGTATAGTATATCAACTTAGGAGCTTCATCTGTGTTCTACTATGGTGCTTTTAGTGTCTCCGCATACCGCAGCACGCGACATAGCTTTGCAGACGATTAGTACAACAGTTTCAGACAGAAGTGCAGCCAATGTGACGATCTGTCTTTAAGTCGATTCGATAACAAATGACGAAAACGGACGGATTTCTCAGGTTTTTACTACATATGAACACTTTTTACATTCTCACGTGCAACGCGGCTGCTTGTCCTCCTTTCATGCAAAATTTTATGTTCCTAGCTCATGTCCAAGGCACCAAAGAAGGGTAAAAAGTCAATATTCGATACCTAAAACTTGTATTGTACTACATCTTACTGGCTATTATATCAACTTAAAGCTTCATCTGTGTTCTACTATGATGCTTTTAGTGTCTCCGCATACCGCAGCACACGACATAGCTTTGCAGACGATAAGTACAACTGTTTCAGAGAAAAGGGCGGCCAATGTGACGATCTGGCTTTAAGTCGATTCGATAACAAATGACGAAAACGGACGGATTTCTCAGGTTTTTTCTACATATGAACACTTTTCACATTCTCCCGTGCAACGCGGCTGCTAGTCCTCCTTTCATGCAGAATCTCAAGGTCCTAGCTCATGTCCAAGGCACCAAAGCCAGCTAAAAAGTCTATAATCGATATATAAAACTCGAATTGTACTACTTCTTAGAGGATATTACAGCAACATAGAAGCTTCATCTGTGTTCTACTATGGTGGTTTTAGTGTCTCCGCATACCGCAGCACGCGACATAACTATGCAGACGATAAGTACAACCGTTTCAGAGAGAAGTACGGCCAATGTGACGATCTGGCTTTAAGTCGATTCGATAACAAATGACGAAATCGGACCGATTTCTCAGTTTTTTACTACATATGGACACTTTTCACCTTCTCCCGTGCAACGCGGCTGCTAGTCCTCCTTTCATGCAAAATCTTAAGGTCCTAGCTCATGTCCAAGGCACCAAAGGAGGGTACAAAGTCAATAATCGATAAGTAAAACTTGAACTGTACTACTTCATACTGGCTATTACATCAACTTGGAAGCTTCATCTGTGTTCTACTATGGTGCTTTTAGTGTCTCCGCATACCGAAGCTCGCGACATAGCTTTGCACACGATAAGTACAACCGTTTCAGAGAGAAGAGCAGCAAATTTGATGATCTGGCTTTAAGTCGATTCGATAACAAACGACGATAACGGACGGATTTCTTAGGGTTTTTTTTACATATGAACACTTTTCACATTCTCCCATGCAACTGGGTTTCTAGTCCTCCTTTCATGCAGAATCTTAAGATCCTAGCTCATGTCCAAGACAGCAAAGCCAGCTAAAAAGTCTATAACCGATATATAAAACTTGAATTGTACTACTTCTTACTGGATATAATATCAACTTAGGAGCTTCATCTGTGTTCTACTATGGTGCTTTTAGTGTCTCCGCATACCGCAGCTCGCGACATAGCAATGCAGACGATAAACACAACCGTTTCAGAGAGAAGAGCGGCTAATGTGACGTTCTGGCTTTATGTCGATTCGATAACAAATGCCGAAAACGGACGGATTTCTTAGGGTTTTTTTGTACATATGAACACTTTTCACATTCTCCCGTCCAACTCGGCTGCTTGTCCTCCTTTCATGCAGAATCTTAAGTTCCTAGCTCATGTCCAAGGCACCAAAGGAGGGTAAAAAGTCAATAATCAATTAGTAAAACTTGAACTGTACTACTTCATACTGGCTATTACATCAACTTGGATGCTTCATCTGTGTTCCACTATGATGATTTTAGTGTCTCCGCATACCGCAGCTCGCGACATAGCTTTGCAGACGATAAGTACAACCGTTTCAGAGAGAAGAGCGACCAATATGACGATCTGGCTTTAAGTCGATTCGATAACAAACGACGAAAACGGACGGATTTCTCAGGTTTTTACTACATATGAAAACTTATCACATTCTCCCGTGCAACGCGGCTGCTAGTCCTCATTTCATGCAATATCTTAATTTCCTAGCTCATGTCCAAGGCACCAAAGAAGGGTAAAAAGTCAATAATCGATACCTAAAACTTGTATTGTACTACACCTTACTGGCTATTACATCAACTTAGATGCTTCATCTAAGTTCTAAGATGGTACTTTTAGTGTCTCCGCATACCGCAGCACGCGACATAGCTTTGCACACGATAAATGTAACCGTTTCAGACAGAAGTGCGGCCAATGTGTCGATCTGGCTTTAAGTCGATTCGATAACAAATGACGAAATCGGACGGATTTCTAAGTTTTTTTAATAAATATGGACACTTTTCACATTCTCCCGTGCCACTCGGCTGCTAGTCCTCCTTTCATGCAAAATCTTAAGTTCCTAGCTCATATCCAAGGCACCAAAGAAGGGTAAAAAGTCAATAATCGATACCTAAAACTTGAATTGTACTACTTCATACTGGCTATTACATCAACTTAGAAGCTTGATCTGTGTTCTACTATGGTGCTTTTAGTGTCTCCGCATACCGCAGCACGCGACATAGCTTTGCACACGATAGGTACAACTTTTTCAGAGAGAAGAGCGGCCAATGTGAGGATCTGGCTTTAAGTCGATTTGATAACAAATGACGAAAACTGACGGATTTCTCAGGTTTTTACTAAATATGAACACTTTTTACATTCTCCCGTGCAACTCGGCTGCTTGTCCTCCTTTCATGCAGAATCTTAAGGTCCTAGCTCATGTCCAAGGCACCAAAGCCAGCTAAAAAGCCAATAATCGATACCTAAAACTCGAATTGTACTACTTCTTACTGGCTATTACATCAACTTAGAAGCTTCATCTGTGTTCTACTATGGTGCTTTTAGTGTCTTCGCATACCGCTGCACGCGACATAGCCTTGTAGACGATGAAGTAAAACCGTCTCAGAGAGAAGAGCGGGAAATGTGACGATCTGTCTTCAAGTCAATTCGATAACAAATGACGACAACGGACGGTTTTCTCAGGTTTCTACTACATATGAACATTTTTCACATTCCCCCGTGCAACGCGGCTGCTAGTCCTCCTTTCATGCAGAATCTTAAGGTCCTAGCTCATGTCCAAGGCACCAAAGCCAGCTAAAAAGTGAATAATCGATAACTGAAACTTGAATTGTACTACTTCTTACTGGCTATTACATCAACTTAGAAGCTTCATCTGTGTTCTACTATGGTGCTTTTAGTGTCTCCGCATACCGCAGCACGCGACATAGCTTTGCAGACAATAAATGTAACCGTTTCAGACAGAAGAGCGGCCAATGTGACGATCTGGCTTTAAGTCGATTCGATAACAAATGACGAAAACGGACGGATTTCTCAGGTTTTTACTACATATGAACACTTTTCACATTCTCCCGTGCAACTGGGCTGTTAGTCCTCCTTTCATGCAGAATCTTATGGTCCTACCTCATGTCCAAGACACCAAAGCCAGCTAAAAAGTCTATAACCGATATATAAATCTTGAATTGTACTACTTCTTACTGTATATTATATCAACTTAGGAGCTTCATCTGTGTTCTACTATGGTGCTTTTAGTGTCTCCGCATACCGCAGCACGCGACATAGCTTTGCAGACGATTAGTACAACAGTTTCAGACAGAAGTGCAGCCAATGTGACGATCTGGCTTTAAGTCGATTCGATAACAAATGACGAAAACGGACGGATTTCTCAGGTTTTTTCTACATATGAACACTTTTCACATTCTCCCGTGCAACGCGGCTGCTAGTCCTCCTTTCATGCAGAATCTCAAGGTCCTAGCTCATGTCCAAGGCACCAAAGCCAGCTAAAAAGTCTATAATCGATATATAAAACTCGAATTGTACTACTTCTTAGAGGATATTACAGCAACATAGAAGCTTCATCTGTGTTCTACTATGGTGCTTTTAGTGTCTCCGCATACCGCAGCACGCGACATAACTATGCAGACGATAAGTACAACCGTTTCAGAGAGAAGTGCGGCCAATGTGACGATCTGGATTTAAGTCGATTCGATAACAAATGACGAAATCGGACGGATTTCTCAGTTTTTTACTACATATGGACACTTTTCACATTCTCCCGTGCAACGCGGCTGCTAGTCCTCCTTTCATGCAAAATCTTAAGGTCCTAGCTCATGTCCAAGGCACCAAAGGAGGGTACAAAGTCAATAATCGATAAGTAAAACTTGAACTGTACTACTTCATACTGGCTATTACATCAACTTGGAAGCTTCATCTGTGTTCTACTATGGTGCTTTTAGTGTCTCCGCATACCGAAGCTCGCGACATAGCTTTGCACACGATAAGTACAAACGTTTCAGAGAGAAGAGCGACCAATATGACGATCTGGCTTTAAGTCGATTCGATAACAAACGACGATAACGGACGGATTTCTTAGGGTTTTTTTTACATATGAACACTTTTCACATTCTCCCATGCAACTGGGTTTCTAGTCCTCCTTTCATGCAGAATCTTAAGATCCTAGCTCATGTCCAAGACAGCAAAGCCAGCTAAAAAGTCTATAACCGATATATAAAACTTGAATTGTACTACTTCTTACTGGATATAATATCAACTTAGGAGCTTCATCTGTGTTCTACTATGGTGCTTTTAGTGTCTCCGCATACCGCAGCTCGCGACATAGCAATGCAGACGATAAACACAACCGTTTCAGAGAGAAGAGCGGCTAATGTGACGTTCTGGCTTTATGTCGATTCGATAACAAATGCCGAAAACGGACGGATTTCTTAGGGTTTTTTTGTACATATGAACACTTTTCACATTCTCCCGTCCAACTCGGCTGCTTGTCCTCCTTTCATGCAGAATCTTAAGTTCCTAGCTCATGTCCAAGGCACCAAAGGAGGGTAAAAAGTCAATAATCAATTAGTAAAACTTGAACTGTACTACTTCATACTGGCTATTACATCAACTTGGATGCTTCATCTGTGTTCCACTATGATGATTTTAGTGTCTCCGCATACCGCAGCTCGCGACATAGCTTTGCAGACGATAAGTACAACCGTTTCAGAGAGAAGAGCGACCAATATGACGATCTGGCTTTAAGTCGATTCGATAACAAACGACGAAAACGGACGGATTTCTCAGGTTTTTACTACATATGAAAACTTATCACATTCTTGCGGGCAACGCGGCTGCTACTCCTCCTTTCATGCAAAATCTTAAGGTCCTAGGTCATGTCCAAGCCACCAAAGCCGGCTAAAAAGTGAATAATCGACAACTAAAACTTGAATTGTACTACTTCTTACTGGCTATTACTTCAACTTAGAAGCTTCATCTGTGTTCTACTATGGTCTTTTTAGTGTTTCCGCATACCGCAGCACGCGACATAGCTTTGCAGACGATAAATGTAACCGTCTCAGAGAGAAGTGCGGCCAATGTGACGATCTGGCTTTAAGTCGATTCGATAACAAATGACGAAATCGGACGGATTTCTCAGTTTTTTACTACAAATGAACACTTTTCACATTCTCCCATGCAACGCGCCTGCTAGTCCTCCTTTCATGCAAAATCTTAAGGTCCTAGCTCATGTCCAAGGCACCAAAGAAGGGTAAAAATGTCAATAATCGATACCTAAAACTTGTATTGTACTACACCTTACTGGCTATTACATCAACTTAGATGCTTCATCTAAGTTCTAAGATGGTACTTTTAGTGTCTCCGCATACCGCAGCACGCGACATAGCTTTGCACACGATAAATGTAACCGTTTCAGACAGAAGTGCGGCCAATGTGACGATCTGGCTTTAAGTCGATTCGATAACAAATGACGAAAACGGACGGATTTCTCAGGTTTTTACTACATATGAACACTTTTCACATTCTCACGTGCAACGCGGCTGCTAGTCCTCCTTTCATGCAAAATTTTAAGTTCCTAGCTCATGTCCAAGGCACCAAAGAAGGGTAAAAAGTCAATAATCGATACCTAAAACTTGTATTGTACTACATCTTACTGACTATTACATCAACTTAGAAGCTTCATCTGTGTTCCACTATGATGCTTTTAGTGTCTCCACATACCGCAGCACACGACATAGCTTTGCAGACGATAAGTACAACCGTTTCAGAGAGAAGGGCGGCCAATGTGACGATCTGGCTTTAAGTGGATTCGATAACAAATGACGAAATCGGACGGATTTCTAAGTTTTTTTAATAAATATGGACACTTTTCACATTCTCCCGTGCAACGCGGCTGCTAGTCCTCCTTTCATGCAGAATCTCAAGGTCTTAGCTGATGTCCAAGGCACCAAAGCCAGCTGAAAAGTCTATCATCGATATATAAAACTTGAATTGTACTACTTCTTAGAGGATATTACAGCAACATAGAAGCTTCATCTGTGTTGCACTATGATGCTTTTAGTGCCTCCGCATACCGCAGCACGCGACATAGCTTTGCAGACGATTAGTACAACCGTTTCAGAGAGAAGGGCGGCCAATGTGACGATCTGGCTTTAAGTGGATTCGATAACAAATGACGAAATCGGACGGATTTCTAAGTTTTTTTAATAAATATGGACACTTTTCACATTCTCCCGTGCAACGCGGCTGCTAGTCCTCCTTTCATGCAGAATCTCAAGGTCTTAGCTGATGTCCAAGGCACCAAAGCCAGCTGAAAAGTCTATCATCGATATATAAAACTTGAATTGTACTACTTCTTAGAGGATATTACAGCAACATAGAAGCTTCATCTGTGTTCTACTATGGTGCTTTTAGTGTCTCTGCATACCGCAGCACGCGACATAACTATGCAGACGATAAGTACAACCGTTTCAGAGAGAAGGGCGGCCAATGTGACGATCTGGCTTTAAGCGGATTCGATAACAAATGACGAAATCGGACGGATTTCTAAGTTTTTACTACATATGAACACTTTTGACATTCTCCCGTGCAACGCGGCTGCTAGTCCTCCTTTCATGCAGAATCTTATGGTCTTACCTCATGTCCAAGACACCAAAGCCAGCTAAAAAGTCTATAACCGATATATAAATCTTGAATTGTACTACTTCTTACTGTATATTATATCAACTTAGGAGCTTCATCTGTGTTCTACTATGGTGCTTTTAGTGTCTCCGCATACCGCAGCACGCGACATAGCTTTGCAGACGATTAGTACAACAGTCTCAGACAGAAGTGCAGCCAATGTGACGATCTGGCTTTAAGTCGATTCGATAACAAATGACGAAAACGGACGGATTTCTCAGGTTTTTTCTACATATGAACACTTTTCACATTCTCCCGTGCAACGCGGCTGCTAGTCCTCCTTTCATGCAGAATCTCAAGGTCCTAGCTCATGTCCAAGGCACCAAAGCCAGCTAAAAAGTCTATAATCGATATATAAAACTCGAATTGTACTACTTCTTAGAGGATATTACAGCAACATAGAAGCTTCATCTGTGTTCTACTATGGTGCTTTTAGTGTCTCCGCATACCGCAGCACGCGACATAACTATGCAGACGATAAGTACAACCGTTTCAGAGAGAAGTGCGGCCAATGTGACGATCTGGCTTTAAGTCGATTCGATAACAAATGACGAAATCGGACGGATTTCTCAGTTTTTTACTACATATGGACACTTTTCACATTCTCCCGTGCAACGCGGCTGCTAGTCCTCCTTTCATGCAAAATCTTAAGGTCCTAGCTCATGTCCAAGGCACCAAAGGAGGGTACAAAGTCAATAATCGATAAGTAAAACTTGAACTGTACTACTTCATACTGGCTATTACATCAACTTGGAAGCTTCATCTGTGTTCTACTATGGTGCTTTTAGTGTCTCCGCATACCGAAGCTCGCGACATAGCTTTGCACACGATAAGTACAACCGTTTCAGAGAGAAGAGCAGCAAATTTGATGATCTGGCTTTAAGTCGATTCGATAACAAACGACGATAACGGACGGATTTCTTAGGGTTTTTTTTACATATGAACACTTTTCACATTCTCCCATGCAACTGGGTTTCTAGTCCTCCTTTCATGCAGAATCTTAAGATCCTAGCTCATGTCCAAGACAGCAAAGCCAGCTAAAAAGTCTATAACCGATATATAAAACTTGAATTGTACTACTTCTTACTGGATATAATATCAACTTAGGAGCTTCATCTGTGTTCTACTATGGTGCTTTTAGTGTCTCCGCATACCGCAGCTCGCGACATAGCAATGCAGACGATAAACACAACCGTTTCAGAGAGAAGAGCGGCTAATGTGACGTTCTGGCTTTATGTCGATTCGATAACAAATGCCGAAAACGGACGGATTTCTTAGGGTTTTTTTGTACATATGAACACTTTTCACATTCTCCCGTCCAACTCGGCTGCTTGTCCTCCTTTCATGCAGAATCTTAAGTTCCTAGCTCATGTCCAAGGCACCAAAGGAGGGTAAAAAGTCAATAATAAATTTGTAAAACTTGAACTGTACTACTTCATACTGGCTATTACATCAACTTGGATGCTTCATCTGTGTTCCACTATGATGATTTTAGTGTCTCCGCATACCGCAGCTCGCGACATAGCTTTGCAGACGATAAGTACAACCGTTTCAGAGAGAAGAGCGACCAATATGACGATCTGGCTTTAAGTCGATTCGATAACAAACGACGAAAACGGACGGATTTCTCAGGTTTTTACTACATATGAAAACTTATCACATTCTTGCGGGCAACGCGGCTGCTACTCCTCCTTTCATGCAAAATCTTAAGGTCCTAGGTCATGTCCAAGCCACCAAAGCCGGCTAAAAAGTGAATAATCGACAACTAAAACTTGAATTGTACTACTTCTTACTGGCTATTACTTCAACTTAGAAGCTTCATCTGTGTTCTACTATGGTCTTTTTAGTGTTTCCGCATACCGCAGCACGCGACATAGCTTTGCAGACGATAAATGTAACCGTCTCAGAGAGAAGTGCGGCCAATGTGACGATCTGGCTTTAAGTCGATTCGATAACAAATGACGAAATCGGACGGATTTCTCAGTTTTTTACTACAAATGAACACTTTTCACATTCTCCCATGCAACGCGCCTGCTAGTCCTCCTTTCATGCAAAATCTTAAGGTCCTAGCTCATGTCCAAGGCACCAAAGAAGGGTAAAAATGTCAATAATCGATACCTAAAACTTGTATTGTACTACACCTTACTGGCTATTACATCAACTTAGATGCTTCATCTAAGTTCTAAGATGGTACTTTTAGTGTCTCCGCATACCGCAGCACGCGACATAGCTTTGCACACGATAAATGTAACCGTTTCAGACAGAAGTGCGGCCAATGTGACGATCTGGCTTTAAGTCGATTCGATAACAAATGACGAAAACGGACGGATTTCTCAGGTTTTTACTACATATGAACACTTTTCACATTCTCACGTGCAACGCGGCTGCTAGTCCTCCTTTCATGCAAAATTTTAAGTTCCTAGCTCATGTCCAAGGCACCAAAGAAGGGTAAAAAGTCAATAATCGATACCTAAAACTTGTATTGTACTACATCTTACTGACTATTACATCAACTTAGAAGCTTCATCTGTGTTCCACTATGATGCTTTTAGTGTCTCCACATACCGCAGCACACGACATAGCTTTGCAGACGATAAGTACAACCGTTTCAGAGAGAAGGGCGGCCAATGTGACGATCTGGCTTTAAGTGGATTCGATAACAAATGACGAAATCGGACGGATTTCTAAGTTTTTTTAATAAATATGGACACTTTTCACATTCTCCCGTGCAACGCGGCTGCTAGTCCTCCTTTCATGCAGAATCTCAAGGTCTTAGCTGATGTCCAAGGCACCAAAGCCAGCTGAAAAGTCTATCATCGATATATAAACCTTGAATTGTACTACTTCTTAGAGGATATTACAGCAACATAGAAGCTTCATCTGTGTTGCACTATGATGCTTTTAGTGCCTCCGCATACCGCAGCACGCGACATAGCTTTGCAGACGATTAGTACAACCGTTTCAGAGAGAAGGGCGGCCAATGTGACGATCTGGCTTTAAGTGGATTCGATAACAAATGACGAAATCGGACGGATTTCTAAGTTTTTTTAATAAATATGGACACTTTTCACATTCTCCCGTGCAACGCGGCTGCTAGTCCTCCTTTCATGCAGAATCTCAAGGTCTTAGCTGATGTCCAAGGCACCAAAGCCAGCTGAAAAGTCTATCATCGATATATAAAACTTGAATTGTACTACTTCTTAGAGGATATTACAGCAACATAGAAGCTTCATCTGTGTTCTACTATGGTGCTTTTAGTGTCTCTGCATACCGCAGCACGCGACATAACTATGCAGACGATAAGTACAACCGTTTCAGAGAGAAGGGCGGCCAATGTGACGATCTGGCTTTAAGCGGATTCGATAACAAATGACGAAATCGGACGGATTTCTAAGTTTTTACTACATATGAACACTTTTGACATTCTCCCGTGCAACGCGGCTGCTAGTCCTCCTTTCATGCAGAATCTCAAGGTCCTAGCTCATGTCCAAGGCACCAAAGCCAGCTAAAAAGTCTATAATCGATATATAAAACTCGAATTGTACTACTTCTTAGAGGATATTACAGCAACATAGAAGCTTCATCTGTGTTCTACTATGGTGCTTTTAGTGTCTCCGCATACCGCAGCACGCGACATAACTATGCAGACGATAAGTACAACCGTTTCAGAGAGAAGAGCAGCAAATTTGATGATCTGGCTTTAAGTCGATTCGATAACAAACGACGATAACGGACGGATTTCTTAGGGTTTTTTTTTACATATGAACACTTTTCACATTCTCCCATGCAGCTGGGTTTCTAGTCCTCCTTTCATGCAGAATCTTAAGATCCTATCTCATGTCCAAGACAGCAAAGCCAGCTAAAAAGTCTATAACCGATATATAAAACTTGAATTGTACTACTTCTTACTGGATATTATATCAACTTAGGAGCTTCATCTGTGTTCTACTATGGTGCTTTTAGTGTCTCCGCATACCGCAGCTCGCGACATAGCAATGCAGATGATAAATACAACCGTTTCAGAGAGAAGAGCGGCTAATGTGACGTTCTGGCTTTATGTCGATTCGATAACAAATGCCGAAAACGGACGGATTTCTTAGGTTTTTTTTTACATATGAACACTTTTCACATTCTCCCGTGCAACTCGGCTGCTTGTCCTCCTTTCATGCAGAATCTTAAGGTCCTAGCTCATGTCCAAGGCACCAAAGCCAGCTAAAAAGTCAATAATCGATACCTAAAACTCGATTTGTACTACCTCTTACTGGCTATTACATCAACTTAGAAGCTTCATCAGTGTTCTACTATGGTGCTTTTAGTGTCTCCGCATACCGCTGCACGCGACATAGCCTTGCAGACGATGAGTACAACCGTTTCAGAGAGAAGAGCGGCTAATGTGACGTTCTGGCTTTATGTCGATTCGATAACAAATGACGAAAACGGACGGATTTCTCAGGTTTTTACTACATATGAACACTTTTCACATTCTCCCGTGCAACGCGGCTGCTAGTCCTCCTTTCATGCAGAATCTCAAGGTCCTAGCTCATGTCCAATGCACCAAAGCCAGCTAAAAAGTCTATAATCGATATATAAAACTTGAATTGTACTACTTCTTACTGGATATTATATCAACTTAGGAGCTTCATCTGTGTTCTACTATGGTGCTTTTAGTGTCTCCGCATACCGCAGCACGCGACATAGCTTTGCAGACGATTAGTACAACCGTTTCAGACAGAAGTGCGGCCAATGTGACGATCTGGCTCAGGTTTTTACTACATATGAACACTTTTCACATTCTCACGTGCAACGCGGCTGATTGTCCTCCTTTCATGCAAAATTTTAAGTTCCTAGCTCATGTCCAAGGCACCAAAGAAGGGTAAAAAGTCAATAATCGATACCCAAAACTTGTATTGTACTACATCTTCCTGGCTATTACATCAACTTAGAATCTTCATCTGTGTTCTACTATGACGCTTTTAGTGTCTCCGCATACCGCAGCACACGACATAGCTTTGCAGACCATAAGTACAACTGTTTCAGAGAGAAGGGCGGCCAATGTGACGATCTGGCTTTAAGTCGATTCGATAACAAATGACGAAATCGGACGGATTTTTCAGTATTTTGCTACACATGGACACTTTTCACATTCTCCCGTGCAACGCGGCTGCTAGTCCTCCTTTCATGCAAAATCTTAAGTCCCTAGTTCATGTCCAAGGCACCAAAGGAGGGTACAAAGTCAATAATCGATAAGTAAACTTGAACTGTACTACTTCATACTGGCTATTACATCAACTTGGAAGCTTCATCTGTGTTCTACTATGGTGCTTTTAGTGTCTCCGCATACCGCAGCTCGCGACATAGCAATGCAGATTATAAATACAACCTTTTCAGAGAGAAGAGCGGCTAATGTGACGTTCTGGCATTATGTCGATTCGATAACAAATGACGAAAACGGTTGGATTTCTTAGGGTTTTTTTTACATATGAACACTTTTCACATTCTCCCGTGCAACTCGGCTGCTAGTCCTCCTTTCATGAAAAATCTTAAGTTCCTAGCTCATGTCCAAGGCAGCAAAGAAGGGTAAAAAGTCAATAATCGATAGCTAAAACTTGAATTGTACTACTTCATACTGGCTATTACAACAACTTAGAAGCTTCATCTGTGTTCTACGATGGTGCTTTTAGTGTCTCCGCATACCGCAGCACGCGACATAGCTTTGCACACGAAAAGTACAACCGTTTCAGAGAGAAGAGCGGCCAATGTGAGGATCTGGTTGTAAGTCGATTTGATAACAAATGACGAAAACTGACGGATTTATCAGGTTTTTACTACATATGAACACTTTTTACAATTCTCCCGTGCAACGCGGCTGCTTGTCTTCCTTTCATGCAGAATCTTAAGGTCCTAGCTCATGTCCATGGCACCAAAGCCAGCTAAAGGTCAATAATCGATACCTAAAACTCGAATTGTACTAGTTCTTCTGGCTATTACATCAACTTAGTAGCTTCATCTGTGTTCTACTATGGTGCTTTTAGTGTCTCCACATACCGCAGCAAGCGACATAGCTTTGCAGACGATAAGTACAACCGTTTCAGAGAGAAGAGCGGCCAATATGACGATCTGGCTTTAAGTCGATTCGATAGAAAATGACGAAAACGTTCGGATTTCTCAGGTTTTTACTACATATGAACACTTTTCACATTCTCCCGTGCAACGCGACTGCCAGTCCTCCCTTCATGTAGAATCTGAAGATCCTACCTCATGTCCAAGGCACCAAAGCCGCCTAAAAAGTCAATAATCGATAGATAAAACTTGAATTATACTACTTCTTACTGGCTATTACATCAACTTAGATGCTTCATCTGTTTTCCAATATGGTGCTTTTAGTGTCTCCGCACACCGCAGCACGCGACATAGCTTTGCAGACGATAAGTACAACCGTTTCAGAGAGAAGAGCGGCCAATGTGACGATCTGGCTTTAAGTCGATTCGATAACAAATGACGAATACGGACGGATAACTCAGGTTTTTACTACATATGAACATTTTTCACATTCTCCCGTGCAACGCGGCTGCTAGTCCTAGTTTCATGCAAAATCTTAAGATCCTAGCTCATGTCCAAGGCACCAAAGCCAGCTAAAAAGTCAATAATCGATACCTAAAACTTGAATTGTACTACTTCTTACTGGCTGTTACATCAACTTAGAAGCTTCATCTGTGTTCTACTATGGCGGTTTTAGTGTCTCCGCATACCGCAGCACGCGACATTGCTTTGCAGACGATAAGTACAACCGTTTCAGGGAGAAGAGCGGCCAATGTGACGATCTGGCTTTAAGTCGATTCGATAACAAATGACGAAAACGTTCGGATTTCTCAGGTTTTTACTACACATGAACACTTTTCACATTCTCCCGTGCAACGTGGCTGCTAGTCCTCCCTTCATGCTAAATCGGAAGATCCTACCTCATGTCCAAGGCACCAAAGCCAGCTAAAAAGTCAATAATCGATACATAAAACTTGAATTATACTACTTCTTACTGGCTATTACATCAACATACATGCTTCATCTGTGTTCCACTATGGTGCGTTTAGTGTATCCGCATACCGCAGCACGTTACATAGCTTTGCAGACGATAAATGTAACCGTTTCAGACAGAAGAGCGGCCAATGTGGCGATCTGGCTTGAAGTCGATTCGATAACAAATGACGAAAACGGACGGATTTCTCAGGTTCTTACTACATATGAACACTTTTCATTTTCTCCCTTGCAACGCGGCTGCTAATCCTCCTTTCATGCAGTATCGTAAGGTCCTAGCTCATGTCCAAGGCACCAAAGCTAGCAAAAAAGTCAATAATCGATAACTGAAACTTGAATTGTACTACATGTTACTAGCTATTCCATCAACTTAGAAGCTTCATCTGTGTTCTACTATGGTACTTTTAGTGTCTCCACATACCGCAGCACGCGACATAGCTTTGCAGACGATAAATGTAACCGTTTCAGAAAGAAGAGCGGCCAATGTGACGATCTGGCTTTAAGTCGATTCGACAACAAATTACGAAAGCCTACGGTTTACTCAGGTTTTTACTACATATGAACACTTTTCACATTCTCCCGTGCCACGCGGCTGCTAGTCCCCCTTTCATGCAAAATCTTAAGTTCCTAGCTCATGTCCAAGGCACCAAAGCCAGCTAAAAAGTCAATAATCGATACCTAGAACTTGAATTGTACTATTTCTTGCTGGCTATTACAACAACTTAGAAGCTTCATCTGTGTTCTACTATGGTGCTTTTAGTGTCTCCGCATACCGCTGCACGCGACATAGCCTTGCAGACGATAAGTACAACCGTTTCAGAGAGAAGAGCGGCCAATGTGACGATCTGTCTTCAAGTCAATTCGATAACAAATGACGACAACGGACGGTTTTCTCAGGTTTCTACTACATATGAACACTTTTCACATTCCCCCGTGCAACGCGGCTGCGAGTTTTCCTTTCATGCAAAATCTTAAGTTCCAAGCTCAAGGCACCAAAGAAGGGTAAAAAGTCAATAATCGATACCTAAAACTTGAATTATACTACTTCATACTGGCTATTACATCAACTTAGAAGCTTCATCTGTGTTCTACTATGGTGCTTTTAGTGTCTCAGCATACCGCAGCACGCGACATAGCCTTGTAGACGATAAGTACAACCGTTTCAGAGAGAAGTGCGGCCAATGTGACGATCTGTCTTCAAGTCAATTCGTAAACAAATGACTTCAACGGACGGTTTTTTCAGGTTTCTACTACATATGAACACTTTTCACATTCACCCGTGCAACGCGGCTGCTAGTCCTCCCTTCATGCAGAATCTGAAGATCCTACCTCATGTCCAAGGCACCAAAGCCAGCTAAAAAGTCAATAATCGATAGATAAAACTTGAATTATACTACTTCTTACTGGCTAGTACATCAACTTAGATGCTTCATCTGTGTTCCACTATGGTGCTTTTAGTGTCTCCGCATACCGCAGCACGCCACATAGCTTTGCAGACGATAAATGTAACCGTTTCAGACAGAAGAGCGGCCAATGTGGCGATCTGGCTTTAAGTCCATTCGATAACAACTGACGAAAACGGACGGATTTCTCAGGTTTTTACTACATATGAACACTTTTCATTTTCTCCCTTGCAACGCGGCTGCTAGTCCTCCTTTCATGCAAAATCTTAAGGTCTTAGCTCATGTCCAAGGCACCAAAGCTAGCAAAAAAGTCAATAATCGATAACTGAAACTTGAATTGTACTACATCTTACTAGCTATTACATCAACTTAGAAGCTTCGTCTGTGTTCTACTATGGTACTTTTAGTGTCTCCACATACCGCAGCACGCGACATAGCTTTGCAGACGATAAATGTAACCGTTTCAGAAAGTAGAGCGGCCAATGTGACGATCTGGCTTTAATACGATTCGACAACAAATTACGAAAACGTACGGTTTACTCAGGTTTTTACTACATATGAACACTTTTCACATTCTCCCGTGCAACGCGGCTGATAGTCCCCCTTTCATGCAAAATCTTAAGTTCCTAGCTCATGTCCAAGGCACCAAAGCCACCTAAAAAGTCAATAATCGATACCTAAAACTTGAATTGTACTACTTCTTACTGGCAATTACATCAACTTAGAAGCTTCATCTGTGTTCTACTATGGTGCTTTTAGTGTCTCCACATACCGCAGCAAGCGACATAGCTTTGCAGACGATAAGTACAACCGTTTCAGAGGGAAAACCGGCCAATATGACGATCTGGCTTTAAGTCGATTCGATAGAAAATGACGAAAACGTTCGGATTTCTCAGGTTTTTACTACATATGAACACTTTTCACATTCTCCCGTGCAACGCGACTGCCAGTCCTCCCTTCATGTAGAATCTGAAGATCCTACCTCATGTCCAAGGCACCAAAGCCGGCTAAAAAGTCAATAATCGATAGATAAAACTTGAATTATACTACTTCTTACTGGCTATTACATCAACTTAGATGCTTCATCTGTGTTCCATTATGGTGCTTTTAGTGTCTCCGCATACCGCAGCACGCCACATAGCTTTGCAGACGATAAATGTAACCGTTTCAGACAGAAGAGCGGCCAATGTTGCGATCTGGCTTTAAGTCCATTCGGTAACAAATGACGAAAACGGAAGGGATTTCTCAGGTTTTTACTACATATGAACACTTTTCATATTCTCCCTTGCAACGCGCCTGCTAGTCCTCCTTTCATTCAAAATCCTAAGTTCCTAGCCCATGTCCAAGGCACCAGAGAAGGGTAAAAAGTCAATAATCGATACCTAAAACTTGAATTGTAGTACTTCTTACTGGCTATTACATCAACTTAGAAGCTTCATCTGTGTTCTACTGTGGTACTTTTAGTGTCTCCACATACCGCAGCACGCGACATAGCTTTGCAGACGATAAATGTAACTGTTTCAGAAAGAAGAGCGGCCAATGTGACGATCTGGCTTTAAGTCGATTCGACAACAAATTACGAAAACGTACGGTTTACTCAGGTTTTTACTACATATGAACACTTTTCACATTCTCCCGTGCAACGCGGCTGCTAGTCCCCTTTCATGCAAAATCTTAAGTTCCTAGCTCATGACCAAGGCACCAAAGCCAGCTAAAAAGTCAATAATTGATACCTAAAACTTGAATTGTACTACTTCTTACTGGCTATTACATCAACTTAGAAGCTTCGTCTGTGTTCTACTATGGTGCTTTTGGTGTCTCCACATACCGCAGCAAGCGACATAGCTTTGCAGACGATAAGTACAACCGTTTTAGAGAGAAGAGCAGCCAATATGACGATCTGGCTTTAAGTCGATTCGATAGAAACTGACGAAAACGGACGGATTTCTCAGGTTTTTACTACGTATGAACACTTTTCACTTTCTCCCGTACAGCTTGGCTGCTAGTGCTCCTTCCATGCAGAAACATAAGGTCCTAGCTCATGTCCAAGGCACCAAAGCCAGAAAGTCAATAATCGATAGATAAAACTTGAATTATACTACTTCTTACTGGCTATTACATCAACTTAGATGCTTCATCTGTTTTCCAATATGGTGCTTTTAGTGTCTCCGCACACCGCAGCACGCGACATAGCTTTGCAGACGATAAGTACAACCGTTTCAGAGAGAAGAGCGGCCAATGTGACGATCTGGCTTTAAGTCGATTCGATAACAAATGACGAAAACGGACGGATTTCTCATGTTTTTACTACATATGAACAATTTTCACATTCTCCCATGCAACTCGGCTGCTAGTCCTCCTTTCATGCAGAATCTTTAGGTCCTAGCTCATGTCCGAGGCACCAAAGCCAGTTAAAAAGTCAATAATCGATACCTAAAACTTGAATTGTACTACTTATTACTGGCACCAAAGCCAGCTAAAAAGTCAATAATCGATGCCTAAAACTTGAATTGTACTACTTATTACTGGCTATTGCATCAACTTAGAAGCTTCATCTGTGTTCTACTATGGTGCTTTTAGTGTCTCCGCACACCGCAGCCCGCGACATAGCTTTGCAGACGATAAGTACAACCGTTTCAGAGAGAAGAGCGGCCAATGTGACGATCTGGCTTTAAGTCGATTCGATAACAAATGACGAATACGGACGGATAACTCAGGTTTTTACTACATATGAACATTTTTCACATTCTCCCGTGCAACGCGGCTGCTAGTCCTCCTTTCATGCAAAATCTTAAGATCCTAGCTCATGTCCAAGGCACCAAAGCCAGCTAAAAAGTCAATAATCGATACCTAAAACTTGAATTGTACTACTTCTTACTGGCTATTACTTCAACTTAGAAGCTTCATCTGTGTTCTACTATGTTGCTTTTAGTGTCTCCGCATACCACAGCCCGCGACATAGCTTTGCAGACGATAAGTACAACCGTTTCAGGGAGAAGAGCAGCCAATGTGACGATCAGGCTTTAAGTCGATTCGATAACAAATGACGAAAACGTTCGGATTTCTCAGGTTTTTACTACATATGAACACTTTTCACATTCTCCCATGCAACGCGGCTGCTAGTCCTCCCTTCATGCAGAATCTGAAGATCCTACTTCATGTCCAAGGCACCAAAGCCAGCTAAAAAGTCAATAATCGATACCTGAAACTTGAATTGTACTACATCTTACTAGGTATTACATCAACTTAGAAGCTACATCTGTGTTCTACTTTGGTGCTTTTAGTGTCTCCGCATACCGCAGCACACGACATAGCTTTGCAGACGATAAGTACAACCGTTTCAGAGAGAAGGGCGGCCAATGTGACGATCTGGGTTTAAGTCGATTCGATAACAAGTGACGAAAACGTTCAGATTTCTCAGGTTTTTACTGCATATGTACACTTTTCACATTCTCCCATGCAACGCGGCTGCTAGTTCTCGATTCATGCAGAATCTGAAGATCTTACCTCATGTCCAAGGCACCAAAGCCAGCTAAAAAGTCAATAATCGATAGATAAAACTTGAATTATACTACTTCTTACTGGCTATTACATCAACTTAGATGCTTCATCTATGTTCCACTATGGTGCTTTTAGTGTCTCCGCATACCGCAGCACGCCACATAGCTTTGCAGACGATAAATGTAACCGTTTCAGACAGAAGAGAGGCCAATGTGGCGATCTGGCTTTAAGTCGATTTGATAACAAATGACGAAAACGGACGGATTTCTCAGGTTTTTACTACATATGAACACTTTTCACATTCTCCCGTGCAATTCGGCTGCTAGTCCTCCTTTCATGCAAAATCTTAAGTTTCTAGCTCATGTCCAAGGCACCAAAGAGGGGTAAAAAGTCAATAATCGATACCTCAAACTTGAATTGTACTACTTCTTGCTGGCTATTACAACAACTTAGAAGCTTCATCTGTGTTCTACTATGGTGCTTTTAGTGTCTCCGCATACCGCAGCACGCGACATAGCTTTGCAGACGATAAGTACAACCGTTTCAGAGAGAAGAGCGGCCAATGTGACGATCTGGCTTTAAGTCGATTCGATAACAAATGACGAAAACGGACGGATTTCTCAGGTTTTTACTACATATGAACACTTTTCACATTCTCCCGTGCAACGCGGCTGCTAGTCCTCCCTTCATGCAGAATCTGAAGATCCTACCTCATGTCCAAGGCACCAAAGCCTGCTAAAAAGTCAATATACGATAGATAAAACTTGAATTGTACTACTTCTTACTGGCTATTACATCAACTTAGATGCTTCATCTGTGTTCCACTATGGTGCTTTTAGTGTCTCCGCATACCGCAAAACGCCACATAGCTTTGCAGCCGATAAATGTAACCGTTTCAGACAGAAGAGCGGCCAATGTGGCGATCTGGCTTTAAGTCCATTCGATAACAAATGACGAAAACGGACGGATTTCTCAGGTTTTTACTACATATGAACACTTTTTATTTTCTCCCTTGCAACGCGGCTGCTAGTCCTCCTTTCATGCAGAATCTTAAGGTCCTAGCTCATGTCCAAGGCACCAAAGCTAGCAAAAAAGTCAATAATCGATAACTGAAACTTGAATTGTACTACATCTTACTAGCTATTACATCAACTTAGAAGCTTCACCTGTGTTCTACTATGGTACTTTTAGTGTCTCCACATACCGCAGCACGCGACATAGCTTTGCAGACGATAAATGTAACCGTTTCAGAAAGAAGAGCGGCCAATGTGACGATCTGGCTTTAAGTCGATTCGACAACAAATTACGAAAACTTACGGTTTACTCAGGTTTTTACTACATATGAACACTTTTCACATTCTCCCGTGCAACGCGGCTGCTAGTCCCCCTTTCATGCAAAATCTTAATTCCTAGCTCATGTCCAATGCACCAAAGCCAGCTACAAAGTCAATAATAGATACCTAAAACTTGAATTGTACTACTTCTTACTGGCTATTACATCAACTTAGAAGCTTCATCTGTGTTCTTCTATGGTGCTTAAAGTGTCTCCACATACCGCAGCAAGCGACATAGCTTTGCAGACGATAAGTACAACCGTTTCAGAGTGAAGAGCGGCCAATATGACGATCTCGCTTTAAGTCGATTCGATAGAAAATGACGAAAACGTTCGGATTTCTCAGGTTTTTACTACATATGAACACTTTTCACATTCTCCCGTGCAACGCGGCTGCTAGTCCTCCCTTCATGCAGAATCTGAAGATCCTACCTCATGTCCAAGGCACCAAAGCCGGCTAAAAAGTCAATAATCGATAGATAAAACTTGAATTATACTACTTCTTACTGGCTATTACATCAACTTAGATGCTTCATCTGTGTTCCACTATGGTGCTTTTAGTGTCTCCACATACCGCAGCACGAGACATAGTTTTGCAGACGATAAATGTATCCGTTTCAGACAGAAGAGCGGCCAACGTGGCGATCTGGCTTTAAGTCCATTCGATAACAAATGACGAAAACGGACGGATTCCTAAGGTTTTTACTACATATGAACACTTTTCACATTCTCCCGTGCAACTCGGCAGCTAGTCCTCCTTTCATGCAAAATCTTAAAGTCGTAGCTCATGTCGAAGGCACCAAAGCCAGCAAAAAAGTCAATAATCGATAACTGAAACTTGAATTGTACTACATCTTACTAGGTATTACATCAACTTAGAAGCTTCATCTGTGTTCTACTATGGTGCTTTTAGTGTCTCCGCATACCGCAGCAAGCGACATAGCTTTGCAGACGATAAGTACAACCGTTTCAGAGAGAAGGGCGGCCAATGTGACGATCTGGCTTTAAGTCGATTTGATAACAAATGACGAAAACGTTCGGATTTCTCAGGTTTTTACTACATATGAAAACTTTTCACATTCTCCCATGCAACGCGGCTGCTAGTCACCCCTTCATGCAGAATCTGAAGATCCTACCTCATGTAAAAGGGCACCAAATCCAGCTAAGAAGTCAATAATCGATAGATAAAACTTGTATTATACTACTTCTTACTGGCTATTACATCAACTTAGATGCTTCATCTATGTTCCACTATGGTGCTTTTAGTGTCTCCGCAAACCGCAGCACGCCACATAGCTTTGCAGACGATAAATGTAACCGTTTCAGACAGAAGAGCGGCCAATGTGACGACCTGGCTTTAAGTCGAATCGATAACAAAAGACGAATACGGTCGGATTACGCAGGTTTTTACTACATATGAACACTTTTCACATTCTCCCGTGCAAAGCGGCTGCTAGTCCTCCTATCATGCAGAATCTTATGTTCCTAGCTCATGTCCAAGGCACCAAAGAAGGGTAAAAAGTCAATAATCGATACGTAAAACTTGAATTGTACTACTTCTTACTGGCTATTACATCAACTTAGAAGCTTCATCTGTGTTCTACAATGGTGCATTTAGTGTCTCCGCATACCGCAGCACGCGACATAGCTTTGCAGACGATAAATGTAACGTTTTCAGACAGAACTGCGGCCAATGTGACGATCTGGCTTTAAGTCGATTCGATAACAAATGACGAAAACGGACAGATTTCTCAGGTTTTTACTACATATGAACACTTTTCATACTCTCCCTTTTAACGCGGCTGCTAGTCCTCCTTTCATGCAAAATCTTAAGTTCCTAGCTCATGTCCAAGGCACCAAAGAAGGGTAAAATGTCAATAATCGATACGTAAAACTTGAATTGTACTACTTCTTACTGGCTATTACATCACCTTAGAAGTTTCATCTGTGTTCAACTATGGTGCATTTAGTGTCTCCGCATACCGCAGCACGCGACATAGTTTGCAGGCGATAAGTACAACCGTTTCAGGGAGAAGAGCGGCCAATGTGACTATCTGGCTTTAAGTCGATTCGAATACAAATGACGAACCCGGACGGGTTTCTCAGGTTTTTACTACGTATGAACACTTCTCACATTCTCAGGTGCAACGCGTCTGCTAGTCCTCCTTTCATGCAAAACCTTAAGTTCCCAGCTCATGTCCAAGGCACCAAAGAAGGGTAAAAAGTCAAAAATCCACAACTAAAACTAGAATTGTACTACATCAACTTAGAAGCTTCATCTGTGTTCTACTATGGTGCTTTTAGTGTCTCCGCATACCGCAGCACGCGACATAGCTTTGCAAACGGTAAGTACAACCGTTTCAGAGAGAAGAGCGGCGAATGTGACGATTTGGCTTTAAGCCGATTCAATAACAAATGACGAAAACGGACGGATTTCTCAGGTTTTTACTACATATGAACACTTTTCACATTCTCCCGTGCAACTCGGCTACTAGATCTCCTTTCATGCAAAATCTTAAGTTCCTACCTCATGTCCAAGGCACCAAAAAAGGGTAAAAAGTCAATAATCGATACCTAAAACTTGTATTGTAATGATTTTTACTGGCTATTACAACAACTTAGAAGCTTTATCTGTGTTCTACTATGGTGCTTTTAGTGTCTCCGCACACCGCAGCACGCGACATAGCTTTGCAGACGATAAGTACAACCGTTTCAGAGAGAAGAGCGGCCAATGTGACGATCTGGCTTTAAGTCGATTCGATAACAAATGAGGAATACGGACGGATAACTCAGGTTTTTACTACATATGAACATTTTTTACATTCTCCCGTGCAACTCGGGTGCTAGTCTTCCTTTCATGCAAAATCTTAAAGTCGTAGCTCATGTCGAAGGCACCAAAGCCAGCAAAAAAGTCAATAATCGATAACTGAAACTTGAATTGTACTACATCTTACTAGGTATTACATCAACTTAGAAGCTTCATCTGTGTTCTACTATGGTGCTTTTAGTGTCTCCGCATACCGCAGCACGCGACATAGCTTTGCAGGCGATAAGTACAACCGTTTCAGAGAGTAGGGCGGCCAATGTGACGATCTGGCTTTAAGTCGATTTGATAACAAGTGACGAAAACGTTCGGATTTCTCAGGTTTTTACTACATATGAACACTTTTCACATTCTCCCGTGCAACGCGGCTGCTAGTCCTCCCTTCATGCAGAATCTGAAGATCCTACCTCATGTCCAAGGCACCAAAGCCGGCTAAAAAGTCAATAATCGATAGATAAAACTTGAATTATACTACTTCTTACTGGCTATTACATCAACTTAGATGCTTCATCTGTGTTCCACTATGGTGCTTTTAGTGTCTCCACATACCGCAGCACGAGACATAGTTTTGCAGACGATAAATGTATCCGTTTCAGACAGAAGAGCGGCCAACGTGGCGATCTGGCTTTAAGTCCATTCGATAACAAATGACGAAAACGGACGGATTCCTAAGGTTTTTACTACATATGAACACTTTTCACTTTCTCCCGTGCAACTCTGTTGCTAGTCCTCCTTTCATGCAGAATCTTAAGGTCCTAGCTCATGCCCAAGGCACCAAAGCCAGCTAAAAAGTCAGTAATCGATACCTAAAACTTGAATTGTACTACTTCTTACTGGCTATTACATCAACTTAGAAGCTTCATCTGTGTTCTACTATGGTGGTTTTAGTGTCTCCGCATACCGCAGCACGCGACATAGCTTTGCAAACGATAAGTACAACCGTTTCAGAGAGAAGAGCGGCGAATGTGACGATTTGGCTTTAAGCCGATTCAATAACAAATGACGAAAACGGACGGATTTCTCAGGTTTTTACTACATATGAACACTTTTCACATTCTCCCGTGCAACTCGGCTGCTAGTCCTCCTTTCATGCAAAATCTTAAAGTCGTAGCTCATGTCGAAGGCACCAAAGCCAGCAAAAAAGTCAATAATCGATAACTGAAACTTGAATTGTACTACATCTTACTAGGTATTACATCAACTTAGCAGCTTCATCTGTGTTCTACTATGGTGCTTTTAGTGTCTCCGCATACCGCAGCACGCGACATAGCTTTGCAGACGATAAGTACAACCGTTTCAGAGAGAAGGGCGGCCAATGTGACGATCTGGCTTTAAGTCGATTTGATAACAAATGACGAAAACGTTCGGATTTCTCAGGTTTTTACTACATATGAAAACTTTTCACATTCTCCCATGCAACGCGGCTGCTAGTCACCCCTTCATGCAGAATCTGAAGATCCTACCTCATGTAAAAGGGCACCAAATCCAGCTAAGAAGTCAATAATCGATAGATAAAACTTGTATTATACTACTTCTTACTGGCTATTACATCAACTTAGATGCTTCATCTATGTTCCACTATGGTGCTTTTAGTGTCTCCGCAAACCGCAGCACGCCACATAGCTTTGCAGACGATAAATGTAACCGTTTCAGACAGAAGAGCGGCCAATGTGACGACCTGGCTTTAAGTCGAATCGATAACAAAAGACGAATACGGTCGGATTACGCAGGTTTTTACTACATATGAACACTTTTCACATTCTCCCGTGCAAAGCGGCTGCTAGTCCTCCTATCATGCAGAATCTTATGTTCCTAGCTCATGTCCAAGGCACCAAAGAAGGGTAAAAAGTCAATAATCGATACGTAAAACTTGAATTGTACTACTTCTTACTGGCTATTACATCAACTTAGAAGCTTCATCTGTGTTCTACAATGGTGCATTTAGTGTCTCCGCATACCGCAGCACGCGACATAGCTTTGCAGACGATAAATGTAACGTTTTCAGACAGAACTGCGGCCAATGTGACGATCTGGCTTTAAGTCGATTCGATAACAAATGACGAAAACGGACAGATTTCTCAGGTTTTTACTACATATGAACACTTTTCATACTCTCCCTTTTAACGCGGCTGCTAGTCCTCCTTTCATGCAAAATCTTAAGTTCCTAGCTCATGTCCAAGGCACCAAAGAAGGGTAAAATGTCAATAATCGATACGTAAAACTTGAATTGTACTACTTCTTACTGGCTATTACATCACCTTAGAAGTTTCATCTGTGTTCAACTATGGTGCATTTAGTGTCTCCGCATACCGCAGCACGCGACATAGTTTGCAGGCGATAAGTACAACCGTTTCAGGGAGAAGAGCGGCCAATGTGACTATCTGGCTTTAAGTCGATTCGAATACAAATGACGAACCCGGACGGGTTTCTCAGGTTTTTACTACATATGAACACTTCTCACATTCTCAGGTGCAACGCGTCTGCTAGTCCTCCTTTCATGCAAAACCTTAAGTTCCCAGCTCATGTCCAAGGCACCAAAGAAGGGTAAAAAGTCAAAAATCCACAACTAAAACTAGAATTGTACTACATCAACTTAGAAGCTTCATCTGTGTTCTACTATGGTGCTTTTAGTGTCTCCGCTTACCGCAGCACGCGACATAGCTTTGCAAACGGTAAGTACAACCGTTTCAGAGAGAAGAGCGGCGAATGTGACGATTTGGCTTTAAGCCGATTCTATAACAAATGACGAAAACGGACGGATTTCTCAGGTTTTTACTACATATGAACACTTTTCACATTCTCCCGTGCAACTCGGCTACTAGATCTCCTTTCATGCAAAATCTTAAGTTCCTACCTCATGTCCAAGGCACCAAAAAAGGGTAAAAAGTCAATAATCGATACCTAAAACTTGTATTGTAATGATTTTTACTGGCTATTACAACAACTTAGAAGCTTTATCTGTGTTCTACTATGGTGCTTTTAGTGTATCCGCACACCGCAGCACGCGACATAGCTTTGCAGACGATAAGTACAACCGTTTCAGAGAGAAGAGCGGCCAATGTGACGATCTGGCTTTAAGTCGATTCGATAACAAATGAGGAATACGGACGGATAACTCAGGTTTTTACTACATATGAACATTTTTTACATTCTCCCGTGCAACTCGGGTGCTAGTCTTCCTTTCATGCAAAATCTTAAAGTCGTAGCTCATGTCGAAGGCACCAAAGCCAGCAAAAAAGTCAATAATCGATAACTGAAACTTGAATTGTACTACATCTTACTAGGTATTACATCAACTTAGAAGCTTCATCTGTGTTCTACTATGGTGCTTTTAGTGTCTCCGCATACCGCAGCACGCGACATAGCTTTGCAGGCGATAAGTACAACCGTTTCAGAGAGTAGGGCGGCCAATGTGACGATCTGGCTTTAAGTCGATTTGATAACAAGTGACGAAAACGTTCGGATTTCTCAGGTTTTTACTACATATGAAAACTTTTCACATTCTCCCATGCAACGCGGCTGCTAGTCCTCCCTTCATGCAGAATCTGAAGATCCTACCTCGTGTCCAAGGCACCAAATCCAGCTAAAAATTCAATAATCGATAGATAAAACTTGTATTATACTACTTCTTACTGGCTATTACATCAACTTAGATGCTTCATCTATGTCCCACTATGGTGTTTTTTGTGTCTCCGCATACCGCAGCACGCCACATAGCTTTGCAGACGATAAATGTAACCGTTTCAGACAGAAGAGCGGCCAATGTGACGATCTGGCTTTAAGTCGATTCGATAACAAATGACGAAAACGGACGGATTTCTCATGTTTTTACTACATATGAACAATTTTCACATTCTCCCGTGCAACTCGGCTGCTAGTCCTCCTTTCATGCAGAATCTTAAGGTCCTAGCTCATGTCCGAGGCACCAAAGCCAGTTAAAAAGTCAATATTCGATACCTAAAACTTGAATTGTACTACTTATTACTGGCACCAAAGCCAGCTAAAAAGTCAATAATCGATACCTAAAACTTGAATTGTACTACTTATTACTGGCTATTACATCAACTTAGAAGCTTCATCTGTGTTCTACTATGGTGGTTTTAGTGTCTCCACATACCGCAGCACGCGACATAGCTTTGCAAACGATAAGTACAACCCTTTCAGAGAGAAGAGCGGCGAATGTGACGATTTGGTTTTAAGCCGATTCAATAACAAATGACGAAAATGGACGGATTTCTCAGGTTTTTACTATGTATGAAAACTTTTCACTTTCTCCCGTGCAACTCGGCTGCTAGTCCTCCTTTCATGCAGAATCTTAAGGTCCTAGCTCATGTCCAAGGCACCAAAGCCAGCTAAAAAGTCAAAAATCGATACCTAAAACTTGAATTGTGCTACTTATTACTGGCACCAAAGCCAGATAAAAAGTCAATAATCGATACCTAAAACTTGAGTTGTACTACTTATTACTGGCTATTACATCAACTTAGAAGCTTCATCTGTGTTCTACTATGGTGGTTTTAGTGTCTCCACATACCGCAGCACGCGACATAGCTTTGCAAACGATAAGTACAACCCTTTCAGAGAGAAGAGCGGCCAATGTGACGATCTGGCTTAAAGTCGATTCGATAACAAATTACGAAAACGGACGGATTTCTCAGGTTTTTACTACGTATGAACACTTTTCACTTTCTCCCGTGCAACTTGGCTGCTAGTGCTCCTTTCATGCAGAAACTTAAGGTACTAGCTCATGTCCAAGGCACCAAATCCAGAAAGTCAATAATCCGTAGATAAAACTTGAATTATACTACTTCTTACTGGCTATTACATCAACTTAGATGCTTCATCTGTTTTCCACTATGGTGCTTGTAGTGTCTCCGCATACCGCAGCACGCGACATAGCTTTGCAGACGATAAATGTAACCGTTTCAGACAGAAGAGCGGCCAATGTGACGATCTGGCTTTAAGTCGATTCGATAACAAATGACGAAAACGTTCGGATTTCTCAGGTTTTTACTACATATGAACCATTTTCACATTCTCGCGTGCAACGCGGCTGCTAGTCCACCTTTCATGCAGAATCTGAAGATCCTACCTTATGTCCAAGGCACCAAAGCCAGCTAGAAGTCAATAGTCGATAGATAAAACTTGAGTTATACTACTTCATACTGGCTATTACATCAACTTAGATGCTTCATCTGTGATCCACTATGGTGCTTTTAGTGTCTCCACATACCGCAGCACGCGACATAGCTTTGCAGACGGTAAGTACAACCGTTTCAGAGAGAAGAGCGGCCAATGTGACGACCTGGCTTTAAGTCGATTCGATAACATATGACGAAAACGGACGGATTTCTCAGGTTTTTACTACATATGAACACTTTTCACATTCACCCATAAAACGCGGCTGCTAGTCCTCCTTTCATGCAAAATCTTAAGTTCCTAGCTCATGTTCAAGGCACCAAAGCCAACTAAATAGTCAATAATCGATACCTAATACTTGAATTGTACTACTTCTTACTCTCTATTACATCAACATAGAAGCTTCATCTGTGTTCTACTATGGTGCTTTTAGTGTCTCCGCATACCGCAGCATGCGACATAGCTTTGCAGACGATAAATGTAACCGTTTCAGACAGAAGAGCGGCCAACGTGACGATCTGGCTTTAAGTCGATTTGATAACCATATGACGAAAACGGACGGATTTCTCAGGTTTTTACTACATATGAACACTTTTCACATTCTACCGTGCTAAGCGGCTGCTAGTCCTCCTTTCATGCAGAATCTTATGTTCCTAGCTCATGTCCAAGGCACCAAAGAAGGGTACAAAGTCAATAATCGATACGTAAAACTTGAATTGTACTACTTCTTACTGGCTATTACATCAACTTAGAAGCTTCATCTGTGTTCTACTATGGTGCATTTAGTGTCTCCCCATACCGCAGCACGCGACATAGCTTTGCAGACGATAAATGTAACGTTTTCAGACAGAGCTGCGGCCAATGTGACGATCTGGCTTTAAGTCGATTCGATAACAAATGACGAAAACGGACAGATTTCTCAGGTTTTTACTACATATGAACACTTTTCACATTCTCCCTTGCAACGCGGCTGCTAGTCCTCCTTTCATGCAAAATCTTAAGTTCCTAGCTCATGTTAAGGCACCAAAGAAGGGTAAAATGTCAATAATCGATAGCTAAAACTTGAATAGTACTACTTCTTACTGGCTATTGCATCAACATAAAAGCTTCATCTGTGTTCTACTATGGTGCTTTTAGTGTCTCCGCATACCGCAGCATGCGACATAGCTTTGCAGACGATAAGTACAACCGTTTCAGAGAGAAGAACGGCCAATATGACGATCTGGATTTAAGTCGCTTCGATAACAAATGACGAAAACGGACAGATTTCTCAGGTTTTTACTACATATGAACACTTTTCAGATTCTCCCTTGCAACGCGGCTGCTAGTCCTCCTTTCATGCAAAATCTTATGTTAATAGCTCATGTCCAAGGCGCCAAAGAAGGGTAAAAAGTCAATAATCGATACCTAAAACTTGAATTGTACCACTTCTTACTAGCTATTACATCAACTTAGAAGTTTCATCTGTGTTCAACTATGGTGCATTTAGTGTATCCGCATACCGCAGCACGCGACATAGCTTTGCAGGCGATAAGTACAACCGTTTCAGGGAGAAGAGCGGCCAATGTGACGATCTGGCTTTAAGTCGATTCGAATACAAATGACGAACACGGACGGGTTTCTCAGGTTTTTACTACATATGAACACTTCTCACATTCTCCCGTGCAACGCGGCTGCTAGTCCTCCTTTCATGCAAAATCTTATGTTCCTAGCACATGTCCAAGGCACCACAGAAGGGTAAAAAGTCAATAACCGATACCTAAAACTTGAATTGTACTACTTCTTACTGGCCATTACCTCAACTTAGACGCTTCATCGGTGTTCTACTATGGTGCTTTTAGTGTCCCCGCATACCGCAGCACGCGACATAGCTTTGCAGACGATAAATGTAACCGTTTCAGAGAGAAGAGCGGCCAATGTGACGATCTGGCTTTAAATCGATTCGATAACAAATGACGAAAACGGACGGATTTCTCAGGTTTTTACTACATATGAACACTTTTCACATTCTCCCATACAACGCGGCTGCTAGTCCTCCCTTCATGCAAAATCTTAAGGTCCTAGGTCATGTCCAAGCCACCACAGCCGGCTAAAAAGTGATTAATCGACAGCTAAAACTTGAATTGTACTACTTCTTACTGGCTATTACTTCAACTTAGAAGCTACTTCTGTGTTCTACTATGGTGCTTTTATTCTCTCCGCATACCGCAGCACGCGACATAGCTTTGCAGACGATAAATGTAAACGATTCAGAGAGAAGAGCGGCCAATGTGACGATCTGGCTTTAAGTCGATTTGATAACAAATGACGAAAACGGACTGATTTCTCAGGTTTTTACTACATATGAACACTTTTCACATTCTCCCGTACAACGCGGCTACTAGTCCTCCTTTCATGCAAAATGTTAAGGTCCTAGCTCATGTCCAAGACACCAAAGCCAGCTAAGAAGTCAATTATTGATAACTAAAACTTGAATTGTACTACTTCTTACTGGCTATTACATCAACTTAGAAGCTTCATCTGTCTTCTACTATGGTGCTTTAGTGTTTCCGCATACCGCAGCACGCGACATAGCTTTGCAGACGATAAATGTAACGTTTTCAGACAGAACTGCGGCCAATGTGACGATCTGGCTTTAAGTCGATTTGATAACAAATGACGAAAACGGACGGATTTCTAAGGTTCTTACTACATATGAACACTTTTCACATTCTCCCGTGCAACGCAGCTGCTAGTCCTCCTTCCATGCAAAATCATAAGTTCCTAGCGCATGTCCAAGGCACCAAAAAAGGGTAAAAAGTCAATAATCGGTACCTAAAACTTGAATTGTACTACTACTTACTGGGTATTACATCAACTTAGAAGCTTCATCTCTGATCAACTATGGTGCTTTTAATGTCTCCGCATACCGCAGCATGCGACATAGCTTTGCAGGCGATAAATATAACCGTCTCACAGAGAAATGCGGAAAATGTGACGATCTGGCTTTAAGTCGATTCGATAACAAATGACGAAAACGGACGGATTTCTCAGGTTTTTACTACATATGAACACTTTTCACATTCTCCCGTGCAACGCGGCTGCTAGTCCTCCTTTCATGCAAAATCTTAAGGTCCTAGGTCATGTCCAAGCCACCAAAGCCGGCTAAAAAGTGAATAATCGACAGCTAAAACTTGAATTGTACTACATCTTACTGGCTATTACTTCAACTTAGAAGCTACTTCTGTGTTCTACTATGGTGCTTTTAGTCTCTCCGCATACCGCAGCACGCGACATAACTTTGCAGACGATAAATGTAACCGTTTCAGAGAGAAGAGCGGCCAATGTGACGATCTGGCTTTAAATCGATTCGATAACAAATGACGAAAACGGACTGTTTTCTCAGGTTTTTACTACATATGAACACTTTTCACATTCTCCCGTACAACGCGGCTGCTAATCCTCCTTTCAAGCAAAATCTTAAGGTCCTAGGTCATGTCCAAGCCACCACAGCCGGCTAAAAGTGAATAATCGACAGCAAAACTTGAATTGTACTACTTCTTACTGGCTTATTACTTCAACTTAGAAGCTACTTCTGTGTTCTACTATGGTGCTTTTATTCTCTCCGCATACCGCAGCACGCGACATAGCTTTGCAGATTATAAATGTAAACGATTCAGAGAGAAGAGCGGCCAATGTGACGATCTGGCTTTGAGTCGATTTGATAACAAATGACGAAAACGGACTGATTTCTCAGGTTTTTACTACATATGAACACTTTTCACATTCTCCCGTACAACGCGGCTACTAGTCCTCCTTTCATGCAAAATGTTAAGGTCCTAGCTCATGTCCAAGGCACCAAAGCCAGCTAAGAAGTCAATAATTGATAACTAAAACTTGAATTGTACTACTTCTTACTGGCTATTACATCAACTTAGAAGCTTCATCTGTCTTCTACTATGGTGCTTTTAGTGTTTCCGCATACCGCAGCACGCGACATAGCTTTGCAGGCGATAAATATAACCGTCTCACAGAGAAATGCGGAAAATGTGACGATCTGGCTTTAAGTCGATTCGATAACAAATGACGAAAACGGACGGATTTCTCAGGTTTTTACTACATATGAACACTTTTCACATTCTACCGTGCAACGCGGCTGCTAGTCCTCCTTTCATGCAAAATCTTAAGGTCCTAGGTCATGTCCAAGCCACCAAAGCCGGCTAAAAAGTGAATAATCGACAGCTAAAACTTGAATTGTACTACATCTTACTGGCTATTACTTCAACTTAGAAGCTACTTCTGTGTTCTACTATGGTGCTTTTAGTCTCTCCGCATACCGCAGCACGCGACATAACTTTGCAGACGATAAATGTAACCGTTTCAGAGAGAAGAGCGGCCAATGTGACGATCTGGCTTTAAATCGATTCGATAACAAATGACGAAAACGGACTGTTTTCTCAGGTTTTTACTACATATGAACACTTTTCACATTCTCCCGTACAACGCGGCTGCTAATCCTCCTTTCAAGCAAAATCTTAAGGTCCTAGGTCATGTCCAAGCCACCACAGCCGGCTAAAAGTGAATAATCGACAGCAAAACTTGAATTGTACTACTTCTTACTGGCTTATTACTTCAACTTAGAAGCTACTTCTGTGTTCTACTATGGTGCTTTTATTCTCTCCGCATACCGCAGCACGCGACATAGCTTTGCAGATTATAAATGTAAACGATTCAGAGAGAAGAGCGGCCAATGTGACGATCTGGCTTTGAGTCGATTTGATAACAAATGACGAAAACGGACTGATTTCTCAGGTTTTTACTACATATGAACACTTTTCACATTCTCCCGTACAACGCGGCTACTAGTCCTCCTTTCATGCAAAATGTTAAGGTCCTAGCTCATGTCCAAGGCACCAAAGCCAGCTAAGAAGTCAATAATTGATAACTAAAACTTGAATTGTACTACTTCTTACTGGCTATTACATCAACTTAGAAGCTTCATCTGTCTTCTACTATGGTGCTTTTAGTGTTTCCGCATACCGCAGCACGCGACATAGCTTTGCAGACGATAAATGTAACCGTTTCAAACAGAAGAGCGCCCAATGTGACGATCTGGCTTTAAGTCGATTTGATAACAAATGACGAAAACGGACGGATTTCTAAGGTTCTTACTACATATGAACACTTTTCACATTCTCCCGTGCAACGCAGCTGCTAGTCCTCCTTCCATGCTAAATCATAAGTTCCTAGCGCATGTCCAAGGCACCAAAAAAGGGTAAAAAGTCAGTAATCGGTACCTAAAACTTGAATTGTACTACTACTTACTGGCTATTACATCAACTTAGAAGCTTCATCTCTGATCAACTATGGTGCTTTTAATGTCTCCGCATACCGCAGCACGCGATATAGCTTTGCAGACGATAATTTACAACCATTTCATAGAGAAGAGCGGCCAATGTGACGATCTGCCTTTAACTCGATTGGATAAGAAATGACGAAAACGGACGGAATTCTCACGTTTATACTACATATGAACCCTTTTCACATTCTCTCGTGCAACGCGGCTGCTACTCCTCCTTTCATGCAAAATCTTATGGTTCCACCTCTTGTCCAAGGCACCAAAGCCGGCTAAAAATCAACAATCGATAACCAAAACTTGAATTGTACTGCTTCTTACTGGCTATTGTTTCAACTTATAAGCTTCTTCTGTGTTCTACTATGGTGCTTTTAGTGTCTCCGCATACCGCAGCACGCGACATAGCTTTGCAGACGATAAATATAACCGTCTCACAGAGAAATGCGGAAAATGTGACGATCTGGCTTTAAGTCGATTCGATAACAAATGACGAAAACGGACGGATTTCTCAGGTTTTTACTACATATGAACACTTTTCACATTCTCCCGTGCAACGCGGCTGCTAGTCCTCCTTTCATGCAAAATCTTAAGGTCCTAGGTCACGTCCAAGCCACCAAAGCCGGCTAAAAAGTGAATAATCGACAACTAAAACTTGAATTGTACTACTTCTTACTGGCTATTACTTCAACTTAGAAGCTTCTTCTGTGTTCTACTATGGTGATTTTAGTGTTTCCGCATACCGCAGCATGCGATATAGCTTTGCAGACGATAAATATAACCGTCTCACAGAGAAATGCGGAAAATGTGACGATCTGGCTTTAAGTCGATTCGATAACAAATGACGAAAACGGACGGATTTCTCAGGTTTTTACTACATATGAACACTTTTCACATTCTCCCGTGCAACGCGGCTGCTAGTCCTCCTTTCATGCAAAATCTTAAGGTCCTAGGTCATGTCCAAGCCACCAAAGCCGGCTAAAAAGTGAATAATCGACAGCTAAAACTTGAATTGTACTACTTCTTACTGGCTATTACTTCAACTTAGAAGCTACTTCTGTGTTCTACTATGGTGCTTTTAGTCTCTCCGCATACCGCAGCACGCGACATAACTTTGCAGACGATAAATGTAACCGTTTCAGAGAGAAGAGCGGCCAATGTGACGATCTGGCTTTAAATCGATTCGATAACAAATGACGAAAACGGACTGTTTTCTCAGGTTTTTACTACATATGAACACTTTTCACATTCTCCCGTACAACGCGGCTGCTAATCCTCCTTTCATGCAAAATCTTAAGGTCCTAGGTCATGTCCAAGCCACCACAGCCGGCTAAAAGTGAATAATCGACAGCTAAAACTTGAATTGTACTACTTCTTACTGGCTTATTACTTCAACTTAGAAGCTACTTCTGTGTTCTACTATGGTGCTTTTATTCTCTCCGCATACCGCAGCACGCGACATAGCTTTGCAGATTATAAATGTAAACGATTCAGAGAGAAGAGCGGCCAATGTGACGATCTGGCTTTGAGTCGATTTGATAACAAATGACGAAAACGGACTGATTTCTCAGGTTTTTACTACATATGAACACTTTTCACATTCTCCCGTACAACGCGGCTACTAGTCCTCCTTTCATGCAAAATGTTAAGGTCCTAGCTCATGTCCAAGGCACCAAAGCCAGCTAAGAAGTCAATAATTGATAACTAAAACTTGAATTGTACTACTTCTTACTGGCTATTACATCAACTTAGAAGCTTCATCTGTCTTCTACTATGGTGCTTTTAGTGTTTCCGCATACCGCAGCACGCGACATAGCTTTGCAGACGATAAATGTAACCGTTTCAAACAGAAGAGCGCCCAATGTGACGATCTGGCTTTAAGTCGATTTGATAACAAATGACGAAAACGGACGGATTTCTAAGGTTCTTACTACATATGAACACTTTTCACATTCTCCCGTGCAACGCAGGTGCTAGTCCTCCTTCCATGCTAAATCATAAGTTCCTAGCGCATGTCCAAGGCACCAAAAAAGGGTAAAAAGTCAATAATCGGTACCTAAAACTTGAATTGTACTACTACTTACTGGCTATTACATCAACTTAGAAGCTTCATCTCTGATCAACTATGGTGCTTTTAATGTCTCCGCATACCGCAGCACGCGATATAGCTTTGCAGACGATAATTTACAACCATTTCATAGAGAAGAGCGGCCAATGTGACGATCTGCCTTTAACTCGATTGGATAAGAAATGACGAAAACGGACGGAATTCTCACGTTTATACTACATATGAACCCTTTTCACATTCTCTCGTGCAACGCGGCTGCTACTCCTCCTTTCATGCAAAATCTTATGGTTCCACCTCTTGTCCAAGGCACCAAAGCCGGCTAAAAATCAATAATCGATAACCAAAACTTGAATTGTACTGCTTCTTACTGGCTATTGTTTCAACTTATAAGTTTCTTCTGTGTTCTACTATGGTGCTTTTAGTGTCTCCGCATACCGCAGCACGCGATATAGCTTTGCAGACGATAAATAAAACCGTCTCACAGAGAAATGCGGAAAATGTGACGATCTGGCTTTAAGTCGATTACATAACAAATGACGAAAACGGACGGATTTCTCAGGTTTTTACTACATATGAACACTTTTCACATTCTCCCGTGCAACGCGGCTGCTAGTCCTCCTTTCATGCAAAATCTTAAGGTCCTAGGTCACGTCCAAGCCACCAAAGCCGGCTAAAAAGTGAATAATCGACAACTAAAACTTGAATTGTACTACTTCTTACTGGCTATTACTTCAACTTAGAAACTTCTTCTGTGTTCTACTATGCTGATTTTAGTGTTTCCGCATACCGCAGCATGCGACATAGCTTTGCAGACGATAAATGTAACCGTTTCAGAGAGAAGAGCGGCCAATGTGACGATCTGGCTTTAAGTCGATTCGATAACAAATGACGAAAACGGACGAATTTCTCAGGTTTTTACTACATATGAACACTTTTCACATTCTCCCGTGCAACGCGGCTGCTAGTCCTCCTTTCATGCAAAATCTTAAGGTCCTAGGTCATGTCCAAGCCACCAAAGCCGGCTAAAAAGTGAATAATCGACAGCTAAAACTTGAATTGTACTACTTCTTACTGGCTATTACTTCAACTTAGAAGCTACTTCTGTGTTCTACTATGGTGCTTTTATTCTCTCCGCACACCGCAGCACGGGACATAGCTTTGCAGACGATAAATGTAACCGTTTCAGAGAGAAGAGCGGCCAATGTGACGATCTGGCTTTAACTCGATTCGATAACAAATGACGAAAACGGACGGATTTCTCAGATTTTTACTACATATGAACACTTTTCACATTCTCCTGTACAACGCAGCTGCTAGTCCTTCTTTCATGCAATATGTTAAGGTCCTAGCTCATGTCCAAGGCACCAAAGCCAGCTAAAAAATCAATAATTGATAACTAAAACTTGAATAGTACTACTTCTTACTGGCTATTACATCAACTTAGAAGCTTCATCTGTCTTCTACTATGGTGCTTTTAGTGTCTCCGCATACCGCAGCACGCGACATAGCTTTGCAGACGATAAATGTAATCGTTTCAGACAGAAGAGCGCCCAATGTGACGATCTGGCTTTAAGTCGATTTGATAACAAATGACGAAAACGGACGGATTTCTCAGGTTTTTACTACACATGAACATTTTCACATTCTCCCGTGCAACGCGGCTGCTAGTCCTCCTTTCATGCAAAATCTTAAGGTCCTAGGCCACGTCCAAGCCACCAAAGCCGGCTAAAAAGTGAATAATCGACAACTAAAACTTGAATTGTACTACTTCTTACTGGCTATTACTTCAACTTAGAAGCTTCTTCTGTGTTATACTATGGTGCTTCTAGTGTCTCCGCATACAGCAGCACGCGACATGGCTTTGCAGACGATAAATGCAACCGTTTCAGACAGAAGTGCGGCCAATGTGACGAATTGGCTTTAAGTCGATTCGATAACAAATGACGAAAACGGACTGATTTCTAAGGTTCTTACTACATACGAACACTTTCCACATTCTCCCGTGCAACGCGGCTGCTAGTCCTCTTTTAATGCAAAATCGTAAGGTCCTAGGTCATGTCCAAGCCACCAAAGTCGGCTAAAAAGTGATTAATCGACAACTAAAACTTGAATTGTACTAGTTCTTACTGGCTATTACATCAACTTAGAAGCTTCTTCTGTGTTCTACTATGGTGATTTTAGTGTTTCCGCATACCGCAGCACGCGACATAGCTTTGCAGTCGATAAATGTAACCGTTTCAGAGAGAAGAGCGGCCAATGTGACGCTCTGGATTTAAGCCGATTCGATAACAACTGACGAAAACGGACGGATTTCTCAGGTTTTTACTACATATGAACACTTTTCACATTCTCCCGTACAACGCGGCTGCTAGTCCTCCTTTCATGCAAAATGTTAAGGTCCTAGCTCATGTCCAAGGTACCAAAGCCAGCTAAAAAGTCAAAATTGATAACTAAAACTTGAATCGTACTACTTCTTACTGGCTATTACATAAACTTAGAAGCTTCATCTGTCTTCTACTATGGTGCTTTTAGTGTCTCCGCATACCGCAGCACGCGACATAGCTTTGCAGACGATAAGTACAACCGTCTCAGAGAGAAAAGCGGTCAATGTGACGATCTGGCTTTAAGCCGATTCGATAACAAATGACGAAAACGGACGGATTTCTCAGGTGTTTACTACATATGAACACTTTTCACATTCTCCCGTGCAACGCAGCTGCTAGTCCTCCTTCCATGCAAAATCTTAAGTTCCTAGCTCATGTCCAAGGCACCACAAAAGGGTAAAAAGTCAATAATCGACACCTAAAACTTGAATTGTACTACTTCTTACTTCCTATTACATCAACTTAGAAGTTTCATCTATGTTCTACTATGGAGCGTTTAGTGTCTCCGGATACCGCAGCACGCGACATAGCTTTGCAGACGATAAGTACAACCGTCTCAGAGAGAAAAGCGGTCAATGTGACGATCTGGCTTTAAGCCGATTCGATAACAAATGACGAAAACGGACGGATTTCTCAGGTGTTTACTACATATGAACACTTTTCACATTCTCGCGTGGAACGCAGCTGCTAGTCCTCCTTCCATGCAAAATCTTAAGTTCCTAGCTTATGTCCAAGGCACCAAAAAAGGGTAAAAAGTCAATAATCGATACCTAAAACTTGAATTGTACTACTTCTTACTGGCTATTACATCAACTTAGAAGTTTCATCTGTGTTCTACTATGGAGCTTTTAGTGTCTCCGGATACCGCAGCACGCGACATAGCTTTGCTGACGATAAGTACAACCGTCTCAGAGAGAAAAGCGGCCAATGTGACGATCTGGCTTTAAGTCGATTCGATGACAAATGACGATACCGGACGGCTTTCTCAGGTTTTTACTACATATGAACACTTTTCACATTCTCCCGTACTACGCGGCTGCTAGTCCTCCTTTCAAGCAAAATCTTAAGGTCCTAGGTCATGTCCAAGCCACCAAAGGCGGCTAAAATGTGAATAATCGACAACTAAAAGTAGAATTGTACTACTTCTTACTGGCTATTACTTCAACTTAGAAGCTTCTTCTGTGTTCTACTATGGTGCTTATAGTGTCTTTGCATACCGCAGCACGCGACATAGCCTTGCAGACGATAAATGTAATCGTTTCAGACAGAAGTGCGGCCAATGTGACGATCTGGCTTTAAGTCGTTTCGTTATCAAAATACGAAAACGGACGGATTTCTCAGGTGTTTACTACATATGAACACTTCTTACATTCTCCCGTACAACGCGGCTGCTAGTCCTCCTTTCATGCAGAATGTTAAGGTCCTAGCTCATGTCCAAGGCACCAAAGCCAGCTGAAAAGTCAATAATTGATAACTAAAACTTGAATTGTACTACTTCTTACTGGCTATTACATCAACTTAGAAGCTTCATCTGACTTCTACTATGGAGCTTTTAGTGTCTCCGCATACCGCAGCACGCGACATAGCTTTGCAGACGATAAATGTAACCGTTTCAGACAGAAGAGCTTCCAATGTGACGATCTGGCTTTAAGTCGATTTGATAACAAAAGACGAAAACGGACGGATTTCTAAGGTTCTTACTACATATGAACACTTTTCACATTCTCCCGTGCAACGCGGCTGCTAGTCCTCATTTCATGCAAAATCTTAAGGTCCTAGGTGATGTCCAAGCCACCAAAGCCGGCTAAAAAGTGAATAATCGACAACTGAAACTAGAATTGTACTACTTCTTACTGGCTATTACTTCAACTTAGAAGCTTATTCTGTGTTCTACTATGGTGCTTTTAGTCTCTCCGCAGACCGCAGCACGCGAAATAGCTTTGCAGACGATAAATGTAACTGTTTCAGAGAGAAGAGCGGCCAATGTGACAATCTGGCTTTAAGTCGATTCGATGACAAATGACGATACCGGACGGCTTTCTCAGGTTTTTACTACATATGAACACTTTTCACATTCTCCCGTGCAACGCGGCTGCTAGTCCTCCTTTCATGCAAAATCTTAAGGTCCTAGGTCATGTCCAAGCCACCAAAGGCGGCTAAAATGTGAATAATCGACAACTAAAAGTAGAATTGTACTACTTCTTACTGGCTATTACTTCAACTTAGAAGCTTCTACTGTGATCTACTATGGTGCTTATAGTGTCTTCGCATACCGCAGCACGCGACATAGCTTTGAAGACGATAAATGTAACCGTTTCAGACAGAAGTGCGGCCAATGTGACGATCTGGCTTTAAGTCATTTCGATATCAAATGACGAAAACAGACGGATTTCTCAGGTGTTTACTACATATGAACACTTTTTACATTCTCCCGTACAACGCGGCTGCTAGTCCTCCTTCCATGCAAAATGTTAAGGTCATAGCCCATGTCCAAGCACCAAAACCAGCTGAAAAGTCAATAATTGATAACTAAAACTTGAATTGTACTACTTCTTACTGGCTATTACATCAACATAGAAGCTTCATCTGTCTCCTACTATGGTGCTTTTAGTGTCTCCGCATACCGCAGCACGCGACATAGCTTTGCAGACGATAAATGTAACCGTTTCAGACAGAAGAGCTTCCAATGTGACGATCTGGCTTTAAGTCGATTTGATAACAAAAGACGAAAACGGACGGATTTCTAAGGTTCTTACTACATATGAACACTTTTCACATTCTCGCGTGCAACGCGGCTGCTAGTCCTCCTTTCATGCAAAATCTTAAGGTCCTAGGTCATGTCCAAGCCACCAAAGGCGGCTAAAATGTGAATAATCGACAACTAAAAGTAGAATTGTACTACTTCTTACTGGCTATTACTTCAACTTAGAAGCTTCTTCTGTGTTCTACTATGGTGCTTATAGTGTCTTTGCATACCGCAGCACGCGACATAGCTTTGCAGACGATAAATGTAACCGTCTCAGAGAGAAAAGCGGCCAATGTGATGATCTGGCTTTAAGTCGATTCGATAACAAATGACGAAAACAGACGGATTTCTCAGGTTTTTACTACATATGAACTCTTTTCACATTCTCCAGTGCAACGCTATTGTTAGTCCTCTTTTCATGCAAAATCGTAAGGTCTTAGGTCATGTCCAAGCCACCAAAGTCGGCTAAAAAGTGAATAATCGACAACTGAAACTTGAATTGTACTACTTCTTACTGGCTATTACTTCAACTTAGAAGCTTATTCTGTGTTCTACTATGGTGCTTTTAGTCTCTCCGCAGACCGCAGCACGCGAAATAGCTTTGCAGACGATAAATGTAACTGTTTCAGAGAGAAGAGCGGCCAATGTGACAATCTGGCTTTAAGTCGATTCGATGACAAATGACGATACCGGACGGCTTTCTCAGGTTTTTACTACATATGAACACTTTTCACATTCTCCCGTGCAACGCGGCTGCTAGTTCTCCTTTCATGCAAAATCTTAAGGTCCTAGGTCATGTCCAAGCCACCAAAGGCGGCTAAAATGTGAATAATCGACAACTAAAAGTAGAATTGTACTACTTCTTACTGGCTATTGCTTCAACTTAGCAGCTTCTTCTGTGTTCTACTATTATAGTGTCTTCGCATACCGCAGCACGCGACATAGCTTTGCAGACGATAAATGTAACCGTCTCAGAGAGAAAAGCGGCCAATGTGACGATCTGGCTTTAAGTCGATTCGATTACAAATGACGAAAACAGACGGATTTCTCTGGTTTTTACTACATATGAACTCTTTTCACATTCTCCAGTGCAACGCTATTGTTAGTCCTCTTTTCATGCAAAATCGTAAGGTCCTAGGTCATGTCCAAGCCACCAAAGTCGGCTAAAAAGTGAATAATCGACAACTAAAACTTGAATTGTACTACTTCTTACTGGCTATTACTTCAACTTAGAAGCTTCTTCTGTGTTCTACTATGGTGCTTTTAGTGTCTTCGCATACCGCAGCACGCGACATATCTTTGCAGACGATAAATGTAACCGTCTCAGAGAGAAAAGCGGCCAATGTGATGATCTGGCTTTAAGTCGATTCGATAACAAATGACGAAAACGGACGGATTTCTCAGGTTTTTACTACATATGAACACTTTTCACATTCTCCCGTGCAACGCGGCTGCTAGTCCTCTTTTCATGCAAAATCGTAAGGTCCTAGGTCATGTCCAAGCCACCAAAGTCGGCTAAAAAGTGAATAATCGCCAACTAAAACTTGAATTGTACTACTTCTTACTGGCTATTACATCAACATAGAAGCTTCTTCTGTGTTCTACTATGGTGCTTATAGTGTCTTCGCATACCGCAGCACGCGACATAGCTTTGCAGACGATAAATGTAACCGTTTCAGACAGAGGTGCGGCCAATGTGACGATCTGGCTTTAAGTCGTTTCGATATCAAATGACGAAAACGGACGGATTTCTCAGGTGTTTACTACATGTGAACACTTTTTACATTCTCAGTTACAACGCGGCTGCTAGTCCTCCTTTCATGCAAAATCTTAAGGTCCTAGGTCATGTCCAAGCCACCAAAGCCGGCTAAAAAGTGAATAATCGACAACTGAAACTTGAATTGTACTACTTCTTACTGGCTATTACATCAACATAGAAGCTTCATCTGTCTTCTACTATGGTGCTTTTAGTGTCTCCGCATACCGCAGCACGCGACATAGCTTTGCAGACGATAAATGTAACCGTTTCAGACAGAAGAGCTTCCAATGTGACGATCTGGCTTTAAGTCGATTTGATAACAAATGACGAAAACGGACGGATTTCTAAGGTTCTTACTACATATGAACACTTTTCACATTCTCCCGTGCAACACGGATGCTAGTCCTCCTTCCATGCAAAATCTTAAGGTCCTAGGTCATGTCCAAGCCACCAAAGCCGGCTAAAAAGTGAATAATCGACAACTGAAACTTGAATTGTACTACTTCTTACTGGCTATTACATCAACTTAGAAGCTTCTTCTGTGTTCTACTATGGTGCTTATAGTGTCTTCGCATACCGCAGCACGCGACATAGCCTTGCAGACGATAAATGTAACCGTCTCAGAGAGAAGAGCGGCCAATGTGACGATCTGGCTTTAAGTCGATTCGATAACAAATGACGAAAACGGACGGATTTCTCAGGTTTTTACTACATATGAACACTTTTCACATTCTCCCGTACAACGCGGCTGCTAGTCCTCCTTTCATGCAAAATGTTAAGGTCCCAGCTCATGTCCAAGGCACCAAAACCAGCTAAAAAGTCAATAGTTGATAACTAAAACTTGAATTGTACTACTTCTTACTGGCTATTACATCAACTTAGAAGCTTCATCTGTCTTCTACTATGGTGCTTTTAGTGTCTCCGCATACCGCAGCACGCGACATAGCTTTGCAGACGATAAATGTAACCGTTTCAGACAGACGTGCGCCCAATGTGACGAATTGGCTTTAGGTCGATTCGATAACAAATGACGAAAACGGACGGATTTCTCAGGTTTTTACTACATATGAATACTTTTAACATTCTCCCTTGCAACTTGGCTGCTAGTCCTCCTTTCATGCAGAATCTTAAGGTCCTAGCTCATGTCCAAGGCACCAAAGCAAGCTAAATAGCCAATAATCGATACCTAAAACTTGAATTGTACTACTTCTTACTGGCTATTACTTCAACTTAGAAGCTTCTTCTGTGTTCTACTATGGTGCTTATAGTGTCTTCGCATACCGCAGCACGCGACATAGCTTTGCAGACGATAAATGTAACCGTCTCAGAGAGAAAAGCGGCCAATGTGATGATCTGGCTTTAAGTCGTTTCGGTAACAAATGACGAAAACGGACGGATTTCTCAGGTTTTTACTACATATGAACACTTTTCACATTCTCCCGTGCAACGCTGCAGCTAGTCCTCTTTTCATGCAAAATCGTAAGGTCCTAGGTCATGTCCAAGCCACCAAAGTCGGCTAAAAAGTGAATAATCGACAACTAAAACTTGAATTGTACTACTTCTTACTGGCTATTACTTCAACTTAGAAGCTTCTTCTGTGTTATACTTTGTGCTTTTAGTGTCTGCGCATACCGCAGCACGCGACATAGCTTTGCAGACGATAAATGTAACCGTTTCAGACAGAAGTGCGGCCAATGTGACGATCTGGCTTTAAGTCGTTTCGATATCAAATGACGAAAACGGACGGATTTCTCAGGTGTTTACTACATATGAACACTTTTTACATTCTCCCGTACAACGCGGCTGCTAGTCCTCCTTTCATGCAAAATGTTAAGGTCCTAGGTCATGTCCAAGCCACCAAAGCCGGCTAAAAAGTGAATAATCGACAACTGAAACTTGAATTGTACTACTTCTTACTGGCTATTACATCAACTTAGAAGCTTCATCTGTCTTCTACTATGGTGCTTTTAGTGTCTCCGCATACCGCAGCACGCGACATAGCTTTGCAGACGATAAATGTAACCGTTTCAGACGGAAGAGCTTCCAATGTGACGATCTGGCTTTAAGTCGATTTGATAACAAATGACGAAAACGGACGGATTTCTAAGGTTCTTACTACATATGAACACTTTTCACATTCTCCCGTGCAACGCGGCTGCTAGTCCTCATTTCATGCAAAATCTTAAGGTCCTAGGTCATGTCCAAGCCACCAAAGCCGGCTAAAAAGTGAATAATCGACAACTGAAACTTGAATTGTACTACTTCTTACTGGCTATTACTTCAACTTAGAAGCTTATTCTGTGTTCTACTATGGTGCTTTTAGTCTCTCCGCAGACCGCAGCACGCGAAATAGTTTTGCAGACGATAAATGTAACTGTTTCAGAGAGAAGAGCGGCCAATGTGACAATCTGGCTTTAAGTCGATTCGATGACAAATGACGATACCGGACGGCTTTCTCAGGTTTTTACTACATATGAGCACTTGTCACTTTCTCCCATGCAACGCGGCTGCTAGTCCTCCTTTCATGCAAAATCTTAAGGTCCTATGTCATGTCCAAGCCACCAAAGGCGGCTAAAATGTGAATAATCGACAACTAAAAGTAGAATTGTACTACTTCTTACTGGCTATTACTTCAACTTAGAAGCTTCTTCTGTGTTATACAATTATAGTGTCTTCGCATACCGTAGCACGCGACATAGCTTTGCAGACGATAAATGTAACCGTCTCAGAGAGAAAAGCGGCCAATGTGATGATCTGGCTTTAAGTCGATTTGATAACAAATGACGAAAACAGACGGATTTCTCAGGTTTTTACTACATATGAACTCTTTTCACATTCTCCAGTGCAACGCTATTGTTAGTCCTCTTTTCATGCAAAATCGTAAGGTCCTAGGTCATGTCCAAGCCACCAAAGTCGGCTAAAAAGTGAATAATCGACAACTAAAACTTGAATTGTACTACTTCTTACTGGCTATTACTTCAACTTAGAAGCTTCTTCTGTGTTCTACTATGGTGCTTTTAGTGTCTTCGCATACCGCAGCATGCGACATATCTTTGCAGACGATAAATGTAACCGTCTCAGAGAGAAAAGCGGCCAATGTGATGATCTGGCTTTAAGTCGATTCGGTAACAAATGACGAAAACAGACGGATTTCTCAGGTTTTCACTACATATGAACTGTTTTCACATTCTCCAGTACAACGCTATTGTTAGTCCTCTTTTCATGCAAAATCGTAAGGTCCTAGGTCATGTCCAAGCCACCAAAGCCGGCTAAAAAGTGAATAATCGACACCTGAAACTTGAATTGTACTACTTCTTACTGGCTATTACTTCAACTTAGAAGCTTATTCTGTGTTCTACTATGGTGCTTTTAGTCTCTCCGCAGACCGCAGCACGCGAAATAGCTTTGCAGACGATAAATGTAACCGTCTCAGAGAGAAAAGCGGCCAATGTGATGATCTGGCTTTAAGTCGATTCGATAACAAATGACCAAAACGGACATATTTCTCAGGTTTTTACTACATATGAACACTTTTCACATTTTCCCGTGCAACGCGGCTGCTAGTCCCCTTTTCATGCAAAATCGTAAGGTCCTAGGTCGTGTCCAAGCCACCAAAGTCGGCTAAAAAGTGAATAATCGACAACTAAAACTTGAATTGTACTACTTCTTACTGGCTATTACATCAACATAGAAGCTTCTTCTGTGTTCTACTATGGTGCTTTCAGTGTCTCCGCATACCGAGGCCACATGACATAGCTTTGCAGACGATAAGTACAACCGTTTCAGAGAGAAAAGCGGCCAGTGTGACGATCTGGCTTTAAGTCGGTTCAATAACAAATGACGAAAACGGACGGATTTCTCAGGTATTTACTACATATGAACACTTTTCACATTCTCCCGTGCAACGCAGCTGCTACTCCTCCTTCCATGCTAAATCTTAAGTTCCTAGCTCATGTCCAAGGAAAAAAAAAGTGTAAAAAGTCAATAATCGATACCTAAAACTTGAATTGTACTACTTCTTACTGGCTATTACATCAACTTAGAACTTTCTTCTGTGTTCTACTATGGAGCTTTTAGTGTCTCCGGATACCGCAGCATGCGACATAGCTTTGCAGACGATAAGTACAACCGTCTCAGAGAGAAAAGCGGCCAATGTGACGATCTGGCCTTAAGTCGATTCGATAACAAATGACGAAAACGGACGGATTTCTCAGGTTTTTACTACATATGAACACTTTTCACATTCTCCCGTGCAACTCGGCTGCTAGTCCTCCTTTCATGAAGAATCTTAAGTTCCTAGCTCATGTCCGAGGCACCAAAGCCAGCCAAAAAGTCAATAATCGATACCTAAAACTTGAATTGTACTATTTCTTACTACCTATTACATCAACTTAGATGCTTCATCTGTGTTCTACTATGGTGCTTTTAGTGTCTCCGCATACCGCAGCACGCGACATAGCTTTGCAGACGATAAGTACAACCGTATCATAGAGAAGAGCGGCCAATGTGACGATCTGGCTTTAAGTCGATTCGATAACAAATGACGAAAACGGACGGATTTCTCAGGTTTTTACTGCATATGAACACCTTTCACATTCTCCCGTGCAACTCGGCTGCTAGTCCTCCTTTAATGCAGAATCTTAAGGTCCTAGCTCATGTCTAAGGCACCAAAGCCAACTAAAAGGTCAATAATCGATACCTGAAACTTGAATTTTACTACTTCTTACTGGCTATTACATCAACTTAGAAACTTCATCTGTGTTCTACTATGGTGCTTTTAGTGTCTCCGCATAACGCAGCACGCGACATAGCTTTGCGGACGATAAGTACAACCGTTTCTGAGAGAAGAGCGGCCAATGTGACGATCTGGCTTTAAGTCGATTCGATAACAAATGACGAAAACGGACGGATTTCTCAGGTTTTTACTACATATGAACACTTTTCACATTCTCCCGTGAAACACGGCTGCTAGTCCTCCTTTTATGAAGAAACTTAAGTTCCTAGCTCATGTCCAAGGCACCAAAGCCAGCTAAAAAGTCAATAATCGATACCTAAAACTTGAATTGTACTATTTTTTACTAGCTATTACATCAACTTAGATGCTTCATCTGTGTTCTGCTATGGTGCGTTTAGTGTCTCCGCATACCGCAGCACGCGACTTAGGTTTGCAGACGATAAATGTAACCGTTTCAGACAGAACAGTAGCCAAATAGACGATCGGGCTTTAAGTCGATTCGATATCAAATGACGAACACGGACGGATTTCTCAGGTTTTTACTACACATGAACACTTTTCACATTCTCCCGTGCAGCGCGGCTGCTAGTCCTCCGTTCATGCAGAATCTTAAGTTCCTAGCTCATGTCCAAGGCACCAAAAAAGGGTAAAAAGTCAATAATCGATAGCTAAAACTTCAATTTTACTACTTCTTACTGGCTATTACATCAACTTAGAAGCTTCATCTGTGTTCTACTATGGTGCTTTTAGTGTCTCCGCATACCGCAGCACGCGACATGGCCTTGCGGACGATAAGGACAACCGTTTCAGAAAGAAGAGCGGCCAATGTGACGATCTGAATTTAAGTCGATTTCATAACAAATGACAAAAACGGACGGATTTCTCAGGTTTTTACTACATATGAACACTTTTCACATTCTCCCGTGCAACTCGGCTGCTAGTCCTCCTTTCATGCAGAATCTGAAGGTCCTAGCTCATGTCCAAGGCACCAAAGCCAGCTAAAAAGTCAATAATCGATACCTAAAAGTTGAATTGTAGTACTTCTTACAGGCTATTACATCAACTTAAAAGCTTCATCTGTGTTCTACTATGGAGCTTTTAGTGTCTCCGTACATCGCAGTACGCGACATAGGTTTGCGGACGATAAGTACAACCGTTTCAGGAGAAGAGCGGCGAATGTGACGATCTGGCTTTAAGTCCATTCGATAACAAATTACGAAAACGGACAGATTTCTCAGGTTTTTACTACATATGAACACTTTTCTCATTCTCCCGTGCAACTCGGCTGCTAGTACTCCTTTCATGCAGAATCTTAAGGTCCTAGGTCATGTCCAAAGCACCAAAGCCAGCTAAAAAGTCAATAATCGATACCTAAAACTTGAATTGTACTACTTCTTAAAGGCTATTACTTCAAATTAGAAGCTTCATCTGTGTTCTACTATGGTGCTTTTAGTGTCTCCGCAAACCGCAGCACGCGACATAGCTTTGCGGACGATAAGTACAACCGTTTCAGAGAGAAGAGCGGCCAATGTGACGATCTGGCTTTAAGTCGATTCGATAACAAATGACGAAAACGGAGAGGATTTCTCATGTTTTTACTACATATGAACACTTTTCACATTCTCCCGTGCAACTCGGCTGCTAGTCCTCCTTTCATGCAGAATCTTAATGTCCTAGCTCATGTCCAAGGCACCAAGGCCACCTAAAAAGTCAATAATCGATACCTAAAACTTGAATTGTACTACTTCTTAATGGCTATTACTTCAAATTAGAAGCTTCATCTGTGTTCTACTATGGTGCTTTTAGTGTCTCCGCAAACCGCAGCACGCGACATAGCTTTGCGGACGATAAGTACAACAGTTTCAGAGAGAAGAGCGGCCAATGTGACGATCTGGCTTTAAATCGATTCGATAACAAATGACGAAAACGGACAGGATTTCTCATGTTTTTACTACATATGAACACTTTTCTCATTCTCCCGTGCAACTCGGCTGCTAGTCCTCCTTTCATGCAGAATCTTAAGTTCCTAGCTCATGTCCAAGGCACCAAAGCCAGCTAAAAAGGCAATAATCGATACCTAAAACTTGAATTGTACTACTTCTTAATGGCTATTACTTCAAATTAGAAGCTTCATCTGTGTTCTACTATGGTGCTTTTAGTGTCTCCGCAAACCGCAGCACGCGACATAGCTTTGCGGACGATAAGTACAACCGTTTCAGAGAGAAGAGCGGCCAATGTGACGATCTGGCTTTAAGTCGATTCGATAACAAATGACGAAAACTTACAGGATTTCTCATGTTTTTACTACATATGAACACTTTTCTCATTCTCCCGTGCAACTCGGCTGCTAGTCCTCCGTTCATGCTGAATCTTAAGTTCCTAGCTCATGTCCAAGGCACCAAAAAAGGGTAAAAGTTCAATAATCGATAGCTAAAACTTCAATTTTACTACTTCTTACTGGCTATTACATCAACTTAGAAGCTTCATCTGTGTTCTACTATGGTGCTTTTAGTGTCTCCGCATACCGCAGCACGCGACATAGCCTTGCGGATGATAAGGACAACCGTTTCAGAAAGAAGAGCGGCCAATGTGACGATCTGGATTTAAGTCGATTCGATAACAAATTACGAAAACAAACAGATTTCTCATTTTTTTACTACATATGAATACTTTTCTCATTCTCCCGTGCAACTCGGCTGCTAGTCCTCCTTTCATGCAGAATCTTAAGGTCCTAGCTCATGTCCAAGGCACCAAAGCCAGCTAAAAAGTCAATAATCGATACTTAAAACTTGAATTGTACTACTTCTTAATGGCTATTACTTCAAATTAGAAGCTTCATCTGTGTTCTACTATGGTGCTTTTAGTGTCTCCGCAAACCGCAGCACGCGACATAGCATTGCGAAAGATAAGTACAACCGTTTCAGACAGAAGAGCGGCCAATGTGACGATCTGGCTTTATGTCGATTCGATAACAAATGACGAAAACGGACAGGATTTCTCATGCTTTTACTACATATGAACACTTTTCACATTCTCCCATGCAACTCTCTTGCTAGTCCTCCTTTCATGCAGAATCTTAAGTTCCTAGCTCATGTCCAAGGCACCAAAGCCAGCTAAAACGTCAATAATCGATACCTAAAACTTGAATTTTACTACTTCTTTCTAGCTATTACATCAACTTAGATGCTTCATCTGTGTTCTACTATGGTGCTTTTAGTGTCTCCGCGTACCGCACCACGCGACATAGCTTTGCAGACGATAAATGTAACCGTTTCAGTCAGAAGACCGGCCAATGTGACGATCTGGCTTTAGGTCGATTCGATAAGAAGTGACGAAAACGGACGGATTTCTCAGGTTTTTACTACGTATGAACACTTTTCACATTCTCCTGTGCAACTCGGCTGCTAGTCTTCCTTTCATGCACAATCTTAAGTTCCTAGCTCATGTCCAAGGCACCAAAGAAGGGTAAAAAGTCAATAATCGATACCTAAAACTTGAATTGTACTACTTCTTACTGGCTATTACATCAACTTAGAAGCTTCATCTGTGTTCTCCTATGGTGCTTTTAGTGTCTCCGCATACCGCAGCACGCGACATAGCCTTGCGGACAATAAGGACAACCGTTTCAGGGAGAAGAGCAGCCAATGTGACGATCTGAATTTAAGTCGATTTCATAACAAATGACGAAAACGGAAGAATTTCTCAGGTTTTTACTACATATGAACACTTTTCACATTCTCCCGAGCAACTCGGCTGCTAGTCCGCCTTTGATGCAGAATCTGAAGGTCCTAGCTCATGTCCAAGTCACCAAAGCCAGCTAAAAAGTCAATAATCGATACCTATAACTTGAATTGTTCTACTTCTTAATGGCTATTACATCAACTTAGAAGCTTCATCTGTGTTCTACTATGGTGCTTTTAGTGTCTCCGCATATCGCAGCACGCGACATAGCTTTGCGGACGATAAGTACAACCGTTTCAGGAGAAGAGCGGCGAATGTGACGATCTGGCTTTAAGTCGATTCGATAACAAATTACGAAAACGGACATATTTCTCATGTGTTTACTACATATGAACACTTTTCTTATTCTCCCGTGCAACTCGGCTGCTAGTCCTCCTTTCGTGCAGAATCTTAAGGTCCTAGCTCATGGCCAAGGCACCAAAGCCAGCTAAAAAGTCAATAATCGATACCTAAAACTTGAATTGTACTACTTCTTAATGGCTATTACTACAAATTAGAAGCTTCATCTGTGTTCTACTATGGTGCTTTTAGTGTCTCCGCATTCCGCAGCACGCGACATAGCCTTGCGGACGATAAGGACAACCGTTTCAGAGAGAAGAGCAGCCAATGTGACGATCTGAATTTAAGTCGATTTCATAACAAATGACGAAAACGGAAGGATTTCTCAGGTTTTTCCTACATATGAACACTTTTCAAATTCTCCCGTGCAACTCGGCTGTAGTCCTCCTTTGATGCAGAATCTGAAGGTCCTAGCTCATGTCCAAGGCACCAAAGCCAGCTAAAAAGTCAATAATCGATACCTAAAACTTGAATTGTACTACTACTTAATGGCTATTACATCAACTTAGAAGCTTCATCTGTGTTCTACTATGGTGCTTTTAGTGTCTCCGCATATCGCAGCACGCGACATAGCTTTGCGGACGATAAGTACAACCGTTTCAGGAGAAGAGCGGCGAATGTGACGATCTGGCTTTAAGTCGATTCGATAACAAATTACGAAAACGGACAGATTTCTCAGGTGTTTACTACATATGAACACTTTTCTCATTCTCCCGTGCAACTCGGCTGCTTGTCCTCCTTTCATGCAGAATCTTAAGGTCCTAGTTCATGCCCAAGTCACCAAAGCCAGCTAAAACGTCAATAATCGATACCTAAAACTTGAATTGTACTACTTCTTAATGGCTATTACTTCAAATTAGAAGCTTCATCTGTGTTCTACTATGGTGCTTTTAGTGTCTCCGCATACCGCAGCACGCGACATAGCTTTGCGGACGATAAGTACAACCGTTTCAGAGAGAAGAGCGGCCAATGTGACGATCTGGGTTTAAGTCGATTCGATAACAAATAACGAAAACGGACGGATTTCTCAGGTTTTTACTACATATGAACACTTTTCACATTCTCCCATGCAACTCTGCTGCTAGTCCTCCTTTCATGCAGAGTCTTAAGCTCCTAGCTCATGTCCAAGTCACCGAAGCCAGCTAAAACGTCAATAATCGATACCTAAAACTTGAATTTTACTACTTCTTTCTAGCTATTACATCAACTTAAATGCTTCATCTGTGTTCTACTATGGTGCTTTTAGTGTCTCCGCGTACCGCACCACGCGACATAGCTTTGCAGACGATAAATGTAACCATTTCAGTCAGAAGAGCGGACAATGTGACGATCTGGGTTTAAGTCGATTCGATAACAAATGACGAAAACGGACGGATTTCTCAGGTTTTTACTACATATGATCACTTTTCACATTGTCCCATGCAACGCGGCTGCTAGTCCTCCTTTCATGCAAAATCTTTAGTTTCTAGCTCATGTCCAAGGCAACAAAGATGGGTAAAAAGTCAATAATCGATAACAGAACTTGAATTATACTACTTCATACTAACTATTATATCAACTTAGAAGCTTCATCTGTGTTCTACTATGGTGCTTTTAGTGTCTCCGCATACCGCAGCACGCGACATAGCTTTGCAGACGATAAGTACAACCGTTTCAGAGAGAAGAGCGGCAAATGTGACAATCTGGCTTTAAGTTGATTCGATAACAAATGACGAAAACGGACGGATTTCTCAGGTTTTTACTACATATGAACACTTTTCACATTCTCCCGTGCAACGCGGCTGCTAGTCTTCCTTTCATGCAAAATCTTTGGGTCCTAGGTCATGTCCAAGCCACCAAAGCCGGCTAAAAAGTGAATAATCGACAACTAAAACTTGAATTGTACTACTTCTTACTGACTATTACATCAACTTAGAAGCTTCATCTGTGTTCTACTATGGTGCTTTTAGTGTCTCCGCATACCGCAGCACGCGACATAGCTTTGCAGACGATAAGTAAAACCGTTTCAGAGAGAAGAGTGGCCAATGTGACGATCTGGCTTTAAGTCGATTTCATAACAAATGACGAAAACGGAAGGATTACTCAGGTTTTTACTACATATGAACACTTTTCACATTCTCCCGAGCAACTCGGCTGTAGTCCTCCTTTGATGCAGAATCTGAAGGTCCTAGCTCATGTCCAAGGCGCAAAAGCCAGCTAAAAAGTCATTAATCGATACCTATAACTTGAATTGTACTACTACTTAATGGCTATTACATCAACTTAGAAGCTTCATCTGTGTTCTACTACGGTGCTTTTAGTGTCTCCGCATAACGCAGCACGCGACATAGCTTTGCAGACGATAAGTACAACCGTTTCAGAGAGAAGAGCGGCAAATGTGACGATCTGGCTTTAAGTCGATTCGATAACAAATGACGAAAACGGACGGATTTCTCAGGTTTTTACTACATATGAACACTTTTCACATTCTCCCGTGCAACGCGGCTGCTAGTCTTCCTTTCATGCAAAATCTTTAGGTCCTAGGTCATGTCCAAGCCACCAAAGCCGTCTAAAAAGTGAATAATCGACAACTAAAACTTGAATTGTACTACATCTTACTGACTATTACATCAACTTAGAAGCTTCATCTGTGTTCTACTATGGTGCTTTTAGTGTCTCCGCATACCGCAGCACGCGACATAGCTTTGCAGACGATAAGTAAAACCGTTTCAGAGAGAAGAGTGGCCAATGTGACGATCTGGCTTTAAGTTGATTTGATAACTAATGACGAAAACGGACGGATTTCTCAGGTTTGTACTACATATGAACACTTTTCACATTCTCCCGTGCAACTCGGCTGCTAGTCCTCCTTTCATGAAGAAACTTAAGTTCCTAGCTCATGTCCAAAGCACCAAACCCAGCTAAAAAGTCAATAATCGATACCTAAAACTAGAATTGTACTATTTCTTACTAGCTATTACATCAACTTAGATGCTTCATCTGTGTTCTACTATGTTGCTTTTAATGTCTCCGCATACCGCAGCACGCGTCATAGTTTTGCAGACGATAAGTACAATCGTTTCAGAGAGAAGAGCGGCAAATGTGACGATCTGGCTTTAAGTCGATTCGATAACAAATGACGAAAACGGACGGATATCTCAGGTTTTTACTACATATGATCACTTTTCACATTGTCCCATGCAACGCGGCTGCTAGTCCTCCTTTCATGCAAAATCTTTAGTTTCTAGCTCATGTCCAAGGCACCAAAGATGGGTAAAAAGTCAATAATCGATAACATAACTTGAATTATACTACTTCATACTGACTATTACATCAACTTAGAAGCTTCATCTGTGTTTTACTATGGTGCTTTTAGTGTCTCCGCATACCGCAGCACGCGACATAGCTTTGCAGAGGATAAGTACAACCGTTTCAGAGAGAAGAGCGGCAAATGTGACGATCTGGCTTTAAGTCGATTCTATAACAAATGACGAAAACGGACGGATTTCTCAGGTTTTTACTACATATCAACACTCTTCACATTCTCCCGTGCAACTCGGGTGCTAGTCCTCCTTTCATGCAGAATCTTAAGGTCCTAGCTCATGTCCAAGGCACCAAAGCCAGCTAAAAAATCAATAATCGATACCTAAAACTTGAATTGTACTACTTCTTAATGGCTATTACTTCAAATTAGAAGCTTCATCTGTGTTCTACTATGGTGCTTTTAGTGTCTCCGCATACCGCAGCACGCGACATAGCTTTGCGGACGATAAGTACAACCGTTTCAGAGAGAAGAGCGGCCAATGTGACGATCTGGGTTTAAGTCGATTCGATAACAAATAACGAAAACGGACGGATTTCTCAGGATTTTACTACATATGAAGACTTTTCACATTCTCCCATGCAACTCTGCTGCTAGTCCTCCTTTCATGCAGAATCTTAAGCTCCTAGCTCATGTCCAAGACACCAAAGCCAGCTAAAACGTCAATAATCAATACCTAAAACTTGAATTTTACTACTTCTTTCTAGCTATTACATCAACTTAGATGCTTCATCTGTGTTCTACTATGGTGCTTGTAGTGTCTCCGCGTACCGCACCACGCGACATAGCTTTGCAGACGATAAATGTAACCGTTTCAGTCAGAAGAGCGGCCAATGTGACGATCTGGGTTTAAGTCGATTCGATAACAAATGACGACTACGGACGGATTTCTCAGGTTTTTACTACATATGATAACTTTTCACATTGTCCCATGCAACGCGGCTGCTAGTCCTCCTTTCATGCAAAATCTTTAGTTTCTAGCTCATGTCCAAGGCACCAAAGATGGGTAAAAAGTCAACAATCGATAACAGAACTTGAATTATACTACTTCATACTAACTATTATATCAACTTAGAAGCTTCATCTGTGTTCTACTATGGTGCTTTTAGTGTCTCCGCATACCGCAGCACGCGACATAGCTTTGCAGACGATAAGTACAACCGTTTCAGAGAGAAGAGCGGCAAATGTGACGATCTGGCTTTAAGTCGATTCGATAACAAATGACGAAAACGGACGGATTTCTCAGGTTTTTACTACATATGAACACTTTTCACATTCTCCCGTGCAACGCGGCTGCTAGTCTTCCTTTCATGCAAAATCTTAAGGTCCTAGGTCATGTCCAAGCCACCAAAGCCGGCAAAAAAGTGAATAATCGACAACTAAAACTTGAATTGTACTACTTCTTACTGACTATTACATCAACTTAGAAGCTTCATCTGTGTTCTACTATGGTGCTTTTAGTGTCTCCGCATACCGCAGCACGCGACATAGCTTTGCAGACGATAAGTAAAACCGTTTCAGAGAGAAGAGTGGCCAATGTGACGATCTGGCTTTAAGTTGATTTGATAACTAATGACGAAAACGGACGGATTTCTCAGGTTTGTACTACATATGAACACTTTTCACATTCTCCCGTGCAACTCGGCTGCTAGTCCTCCTTTCATGAAGAAACTTAAGTTCCTAGCTCATGTCCAAAGCACCTAAGCCAGCTAAAAAGTCAATAATCGATACCTAAAACTTGAATTGTACTATTTCTTACTAGCTATTACATCAACTTAGATGCTTCATCTGTGTTCTACTATGGTGCTTTTAATGTCTCCGCATACCGCAGCACGCGTCATAGCTTTGCAGACGATAAGTACAATCGTTTCAGAGAGAAGAGCGGCAAATGTAACGATCTGGCTTTAAGTCGATTCGATAACAAATGACGAAAACGGACGGATTTCTCAGGTTTTTACTACATATGAACACTTTTTACATTCTCGAATGCACACGTGGCTGCTAGTCCTCCTTTCATGCAAAATCTTAATATCCTAACTCATGTCCAGGGCACCAAAGAAGGGTAAAAAGTCAATAATCGATACCTAAAACTTGAATTGTACTACTTCTTACTGGCTATTACATCAACTTAGAAACTTCATCCGTGTTCTACTATGGTGCTTTTAGGGTCTCCACATACCGTAGCACGCGACATAGCTTTGCAGACGATAAGTACAACCGTTTCAGAGAGAAGAGCGGCCAATGTGGCGATCTAGCTTTAAGTCGATTCGATAACAAATGACGAAAACGGACGGATTCTCAGGTTTTTACTACATATGAACACATTTCACATTCTCCTGTGCAACTCGGCTACTAATCCTCCTTTCATGCAGAATCTTAAGGTCCTAGCTCATGTCCAAGGCACCAAAGAAGAGAAAAAGTGAATAATCGATAACAAAAACTTGAATTGTACTACTTCATACTGACTATTACATCAACTTGGAAGCTTCATCTGTGTTTTACTATGGTGCTTTTAGTGTCTCCGCATACCGCAGCACGTGACATAGCTTTGCAGACGATAAGTACAACCGTTCCAGAGAGAATAGCGGCAAATGTGACGATCTGGCTTTAAGACGATTCGATAACAAATGACGAAAACGGACGGATATCTCAGGTTTTTACTACATATGAACACTTTTCACATTCTCCCGTGCACACGCGGCTGCTAGTCCTCCTTTCATGCAAAATCTTAATATCCTAACTCATGTCCAAGGCACAAAAGAAGGGTAAAAAGTCAATAATCGATACCTAAAACTTGAATTGTATTACTTCTTACTGGCTATTACATCAACTTAGAAACTTCATCCGTGTTCTACTATGGTGCTTTTAGGGTCACCACATACCGCAGCACGCGACATACCTTTGCAGACTATAAGTACAACCGTTTCAGAGAGAAGAGCGGCCAATGTGACGATCTTGCTTTAAATCGATTCGATAACAAATGACGAAAACGGATGGATTTCTCAGGTTTTTACTACATATGAACACTTTTCACATTCTCCCGTGCAACGCGGCTGCTAGTCTTCCTTTCATGCAAAATCTTAAGGTCCTAGGTCATGTCCAAGCCACCAAAGCCGGCTAAAAAGTTGATAATCGACAACTAAAACTTAAATAGTACTACCTCTTACTGGCTATTACTTCAAATTAGAAGCTTCTTCTGTGTTCTAATATGGTGCTTTTAGTGTCTCCGCATACCGCAGCACGCGACATAGCTTTGCAGACGATAAATCGTCTCAGAGAGAAAACCGGCCAATGTGACGATCTGGCTTTATGTCGATACGATAACAAATGACGAAAACCCACGGATTTCTCAGGTTTTTACTACATATGAACACTTTTCACATTCTCCCGTGCAACGCGGCTGCTAGTCCTCCTTTCTTGTAAAATCTTAAGGTTCCACCTCATGTCCAAGCCACCAAAGCCGGCTAAGAAGTGAATAATCGACAACTAAAACTTGAATTGTACTACTTCTTACTGGCTATTACTTCAACTTAGAAGCTTCATCTGTGTTCTACTATGGTCTTTTTAGTGTTTCCGCATACCGCAGCACGCGACATAGCTTTGCAGACGACAATTGTAACCGTTTCAGAGAGAAGAGCGGCCAATGTGACGATCTGGCTTTAAGTCGATTCGATAACAAATGACGAAAACGGACGGATTTCTCAGGTTTTTACTACATATGAACACTTTTCACATTCTCCCGTGCAACGCGGCAGCTAGTCCTCCATTCATGCAAAATCTTAAGGTCCTAGGTCATGTCCAAGCCACCAAAGCCGGCTAAAAAGTGATTAATCGACAACTAAACTTCAATTGTACTACTTCTTACTAGCTATTACTTCAACTTATAAGCTTCTTATGTGTTCTAATATGGTGCTTTTAGTGTTTCCGCATACCGCAGCACGCGACATAGCTTTGCAGACGATAAATGTAACCGTTCAGAGATAAGAGCGGCCAATGTGACGTTCTGGCTTGAAATCAATTCGATAACAAATGACGAAAACGGACGGATTTCTCAGGTTTTTACTACATATGAACACTTTTCACATTGTCCCGTGCAACGCGGCGCTAGTCTTCCTTTCATGCAAAATTTTAAGGTCCTAGGTCATGTCCAACCCACCAAAGCCAGCTAAAAAGTGATTAATCGACAACTACAACTTGAATTGTACTACTTCTTACTTGCTATTACTTCAACTTATAAGCTTCTTCTGTGTTCTAATATGGTGCTTTTAGTGTCTCCGCATACCGCAGCACGCGACATAGCTTTGCAGACGATAAATGTAACCGTTTCAGAGAGAAGAGCGGCCAATGTGACGATCTGGCTTTAAATCGATTCGATAACAAATGACGAAAACGGACGGATTTCTCAGGTGTTTACTACATATGAACACTTTTCACATTCTCCCGTGCAACGCGGCTGCTAGACCTCCTTTCATGCAAAATCTTAAGGTCCTACGACATGTACAAGCCACCAAAGTCGGTTAAAAAGTGATTAATCGACAACTAAAACTTAAATAGTACTACTTCTTACTGGCTATTACTTCAACTTAGAAGCTTCTTCTGTGTTTTAATATGGTGCTTTTAGTGTCTCTGCATACCGCAGCACGCGACATAGCTTTGCAGACGATAAATGTAACCGTATCAGAGAGAAAAGCGGCCTATGTGACTATCTGGCTTTAAGTCGATACGATAACATTATGATGAAAACCCAAGGATTACTCAGGTTTTTACTACATATGAACACTTTTCACATTTTCCCGTGCAACGCGAGTGCTAGTCCCCTTTTCATGCAAAATCGTAAGGTCCTAGGTCGTGTCCGAGCCACCAAAGTCGGCTAAAAAGTGAATAATCGACAACTAAAACTTGAATTGTACTACTTCTTACTGGCTATTACATCAACATAGAAGCTTCTTCTGTGTTCTACTATGGTGCTTTCAGTGTTTCCGCATACCGAGGCCACGCGACATAGCTTTGCAGACGATAAGTACAACCGTTTCAGAGAGAAAAGCGGCCAATGTGACGATCTGGCTTTAAGTCGGTTCGATAACAAATGACGAAAACGGACGGATTTCTCAGGTATTTACTACATATGAACACTTTTCACATTCTCCCATGCAACGCGGCAGCTAGTCCTCCATTCATGCAAAATCTTAAGGTCCTAGGTCATGTCCAAGCCACCAAAGCCGGCTAAAAAGTGAATAATCGACAACTAAAACTTGAATTGTACTACTTCTTACTGGCTATTACTTCAACATAGAAGCTTATACTGTGTTCTAATATGGTGCTTTTAGTGTCTCCGCATACCGCAGCACGCGACATAGCTTTGCAGACGATAAATGTAACCGTCTCAGAGAGAAAAGCGGCCAATGTGACGATCTGGCTTTAAGTCGATACGATAACAAATGACGAAAACGGACTGATTTCTCAGGTTTTTACTACATATGAACACTTTTCACATTCTCCCGGGCAACGCGGCTGCTAGTCCTCCTTTCATGCAAATCCTTAAGGTCCTAGGTCATATCCAAGCCACCAAAGTCGGCTAAAATGTGAATAATCTATAATTAAAACTTGAATTGTACTACTTCTTACTGGCTATTACTTCAACTTAGAAACTTATTCTGAACTCTACTGTGGTGCTTTTAGTGTTTCCGTATACCGCAGTACGCGACATAGCTTTGCAGACGATAAATGTAACCGTTTCAGAGAGAAGAGCAGCCATTGTGACGATCCGGCTTTAAATCGATTCGATAACAAATGACGAAAACGGACGGATTTCTCAGGTTTTTACTACATATGAACACTTTTCACATTCTCCCGTGCAACGCGGCTGCTAGTCCTCCTTTCATGTAAAATCTTAAGGTTCCACCTCATGTCCAAGCCACCAAAGCCGGCTAAAAAGTGAATAATCGATAACTAAAACTTGAATTGTACTACTTCTTACTGGCTATTACATCAACTTAGAAGCTTCATCTGTGTTCTACTATGGTGCTTTTATTGTCTCCGCATACCGCAGCACGTGAAATAGCTTTGCAGACGATAAGTACTACTGTTTCAGAGAGGAGATGGCCAATGTGACGATCTGGCTTTAAGTCGATTCGATAACAAATGACGAAAACAGACGGATTTCTCAGGTTTTTACTACATATGAACTCTTTTCACATTCTCCAGTGCAACGCTATTGTTAGTCCTCTTTTCATGCAAAATCGTAAGGTCCTAGGTCATGTCCAAGCCACCAAAGTCGGCTAAAAAGTGAATAATCGACAACTAAAACTTGAATTGTACTACTTCTTACTGGCTATTACTTCAACTTAGAAGCTTCTTCTGTGTTCTACTATGGTGCTTTTAGTGTTTCCGCATAACGCAGCACGCGACATAGCTTTGCAGACCATAAATGTAACCGTTTCAGAGAGAAGAGCGGCCAATGTGGCGATCTGGCTTTAAATCGATTCGATAACAAATGACGAAAACGGACGGATTTCTCAGGTTTTTACTACATATGAACACTTTTTACATTCTCCCGTACAACGCGGCTGCTAGTCCTCCTTTCATGCAAAATGTTAAGGTCCTAGTTCATGTCCAAGGCACCAAAACCAGCTGAAAAGTCAATAATTGATAACTAAAACTTGAATTGTACTACTTCTTACTGGCTATTACATCAAATTAGAAGCTTCATCTGTCTTCTACTATGGTGCTTTTAGTCTCTCCGCAGACCGCAGCACGCGAAATAGCTTTGCAGACGATAAATGTAACTGTTTCAGAGAGAAGAGCGGCCAATGTGACAATCTGGCTTTAAGTCGATTCGATGACAAATGACGATACCGGACGGCTTTCTCAGGTTTTTACTACATATGAACACTTTTCACATTCTCCCGTGCAACGCGGCTGCTAGTCCTCCTTTCATGCAAAATCTTACGGTCCTAGGTCATGTCCAAGCCACCAAAGGCAGCTAAAATGTGAATAATCGACAACTAAAAGTAGAATTGTACTACTTCTTACTGGCTATTACTTCAACTTAGAAGCTTCTTCTGTGTTCTACTATTATAGTGTCTTCGCATACCGCAGCACGCGACATAGCTTTGCAGACGATAAATGTAACCGTCTCAGAGAGAAAAGCGGCCAATGTGATGATCTGGCTTTAAGTCGATTCGATAACAAATGACGAAAACAGACGGATTTCTCAGGTTTTTACTACATATGAACTCTTTTCACATTCTCCAGTGCAACGCTATTGTTAGTCCTCTTTTCATGCAAAATCGTAAGGTCCTAGGTCATGTCCAAGCAACCAAAGTCGGCTAAAAAGTGAATAATCGACAACTAAAACTTGAATTGTACTACTTCTTACTGGCTATTACTTCAACTTAGAAGCTTCTTCTGTGTTCTACTATGGTGCTTTTAGTGTCTTCGCATACCGCAGCACTCGACATATCTTTGCAGACGATAAATGTAACCGTCTCAGAGAGAAAAGCGGCCAATGTGATGATCTGGCTTTAAGTCGATTCGATAACAAATGACGAAAACGGACGGATTTCTCAGGTTTTTACTACATATGAACACTTTTCACATTCTCCCGTGCAACGCGGCTGCTAGTCCTCTTTTCATGCAAAATCGTAAGGTCCTAGGTCATGTCCAAGCCACCAAAGTCGGCTAAAAAGTGAATAATCGCCAACTAAAACTTGAATTGTACTACTTCTTACTGGCTATTACATCAACATAGAAGCTTCTTCTGTGTTCTACTATGGTGCTTATAGTGTCTTCGCATACCGCAGCACGCGACATAGCTTTGCAGACGATAAATGTAACCGTTTCAGACAGAAGTGCGGCCAATGTGACGATCTGGCTTTAAGTCGTTTCGATATCAAATGACGAAAACGGACGGATTTCTCAGGTGTTTACTACATGTGAACACTTTTTACATTCTCCCGTACAACGCGGCTGCTAGTCCTCCTTTCATGCAAAATCTTAAGGTCCTAGGTCATGTCCAAGCCACCAAAGCCGGCTAAAAAGTGAATAATCGACAACTGTAACTTGAATTGTACTACTTCTTACTGGCTATTACATCAACTTAGAAGCTTCATCTGTCTTCTACTATGGTGCTTATAGTGTCTTCGCATACCGCAGCACGCGACATAGCCTTGCAGACGATAAATGTAACCGTCTCAGAGAGAAGAGCGGCCAATGTGACGATCTGGCTTTAAGTCGATTCGATAACAAATGACGAAAACGGACGGATTTCTCAGGTGTTTACTACATATGAACACTTTTCACATTCTCCCGTGCAACGCAGCTGCTAGTCCTCCTTCCATGCAAAATCTTAAGTTCCTAGCGAATGTCCAAGACACCAAAAAAGGGTAAAAAGTCAATAATCGATACCTAAAACTTGAATTGTACTACTTCTTACTGGCTATTACTTCAACTTAGAAGCTTCTTCTGTGTTCTACTATGGTGCTTATAGTGTCTTTGCATACCGCAGCACGCGACATAGCTTTGCAGACGATAAATGTAACCGTCTCAGAGAGAAAAGCGGCCAATGTGATGATCTGGCTTTAAGTCGATTCGGTAACAAATGACGAAAACGGATGGATTTCTCAGGTTTTTACTACATATGAACACTTTTCACATTCTCCCGTACAACGCGGCTGCTAGTCCTCCTTTCATGCAAAATGTTAAAGTCCCAGCTCATGTCCAAGGCACCAAAACCAGCTAAAAAGTCAATAGTTGATAACTAAAACTTGAATTGTACTACTTCTTACTGGCTATTACATCAACTTTGAAGCTTCATCTGTCTTCTACTATGGTGCTTTTAGTGTCTCCGCATACCACAGCACGCGACATAACTTTGCAGACGATAAATGTAACCGTTTCAGACAGACGTGCGCCCAATGTGACGAATTGGCTTTAGGTCGATTCGATAACAAATGACGAAAACGGACGGATTTCTCAGGTTTTTACTACATATGAATACTTTTAACATTCTCCCTTGCAACTTGGCTGCTAGTCCTCCTTTCATGCAGAATCTTAAGGTCCTAGCTCATGTCCAAGGCACCAAAGCAAGCTAAATAGCCAATAATCGATACCTAAAACTTGAATTGTACTACTTCTTACTGGCTATTACTTCAACTTAGAAGCTTCTTCTGTGTTCTACTATAGTGCTTATAGTGTCTTCGCATACCGCAGCACGCGACATAGCTTTGCAGACGATAAATGTAACCGTCTCAGAGAGAAAAGCGGCCAATGTGATGATCTGGCTTTAAGTCGATTCGGTAACAAATGACGAAAACGGATGGATTTCTCAGGTTTTTACTACATATGAACACTTTTCACATTCTCCCGTGCAACGCGGCTGCTAGTCCTCTTTTCATGCAAAATCGTAAGGTCCTAGGTCATGTCCAAGCCACCAAAGTCGGCTAAAAAGTGAATAATCGACAACTAAAACTTGAATTGTACTACTTCTTACTGGCTATTACTTCAACTTAGAAGCTTCTTCTGTGTTATACTTTGTGCTTTTAGTGTCTGCGCATACCGCAGCACGCGACATAGCTTTGCATACGATAAATGTAACCGTTTCAGACAGAAGTGCGGCCAATGTGACGATCTGGCTTTAAGTCGTTTCGATATCAAATGACGAAAACGGACGGATTTCTCAGGTGTTTACTACATATGAACACTTTTTACATTCTCCCGAACAACGCGGCTGCTGGTCCTCCTTTCATGCAAAATGTTAAGGTCCTAGGTCATGTCCAAGCCACCAAAGCCGGTTAAAAAGTGAATAATCGACAACTGAAACTTGAATTGTACTACTTCTTACTGGCTATTACATCAACTTAGAAGCTTCATCTGTCTTCTACAATGGTGCTTTTAGTGTCTCCACATACAGCAGCACGCGACATAGCTTTGCAGACGATAAATGTAACCGTTTCAGACAGAAGAGCTTCCAATGTGACGATCAGGCTTTAAGTCGATTTGATAACAAATGACGAAAACGGACGGATTTCTAAGGTTCTTACTACATATGAACACTTTTCACATTCTCCCGTGCAACGCGGCTGCTAGTCCTCATTTCATGCAAAATCTTAAGGTCCTAGGTCATGTCCAAGCCACCAAAGCCGGCTAAAAAGTGAATAATCGACAACTGAAACTTGAATTGTACTACTTCTTACTGGCTATTACTTCAACTTAGAAGCTTATTCTGTGTTCTACCATGGTGCTTTTAGTCTCTCCGCAGACCGCAGCACGCGAAATAGTTTTGCAGACGATAAATGTAACTGTTTCAGAGAGAAGAGCGGCCAATGTGACAATCTGGCTTTAAGTCGATTCGATGACAAATGACGATACCGGACGGCTTTCTCAGGTTTTTACTACATGTGAACTCTTTTCACATTCTCCAGTGCAACGCTATTGTTAGTCCTCTTTTCATGCAAAATCGTAAGGTCCTAGGTCATGTCCAAGCCACCAAAGTCGGCTAAAAAGTGAATAATCGACAACTAAAACTTGAATTGTACTACTTCTTACTGGCTATTACTTCAACTTAGAAGCTTCTTCTGTGTTCTACTATGGTGCTTTTAGTGTCTTCGCATACCGCAGCATGCGACATATCTTCGCAGACGATAAATGTAACCGTCTCAGAGAGAAAAGCGGCCAATGTGATGATCTGGCTTTAAGTCGATTCGATAACAAATGACGAAAACGGACGGATTTCTCAGGTTTTTACTACACATGAACACTTTTCACACTCTCCCGTGCAACGCGGCTGCTAGTCCTCTTTTCATGCAAAATAGTAAGGTCCTAGGTCATGTCCAAGCCACCAAAGTCGGCTAAAAAGTGAATAATCGCCAACTAAAACTTGAATTGTACTACTTCTTACTGGCTATTACATCAACATAGAAGCTTCTTCTGTTTTATACTTTGGTGCTTTTAGTGTCTCCGCATACCGCAGCACGCGACATAGCTTTGCAGGCGATAAATGTAACCGTTTCAGACAGAACAGCTTCCAATGTGACGATCTGGCTTTAAGTCGATTTGATAACAAATGACGAAAACGGACGGATTTCTAAGGTTTTTACTACATATGAACACTTTTCACATTCTCCCGTGCAACGCGGCTCCTAGTCCCTCATTTCATGCAAAATCTTAAGGTCCTAGGTCATGTCCAAGCCACCAAAGCCGGCTAAAAAGTGAATAATCGACAACTGAAACTTGAATTGTACTACTTCTTACTGGCTATTACTTCAACTTAGAAGCTTATTCTGTGTTCTACTATGGTGCCTTTAGTCTCTCCGCAGACCGCAGCACGCGAAATAGCTTTGCAGACGATAAATGTAACCGTCTCAGAGAGAAAAGCGGCCAATGTGGTGATCTGGCTTTAAGTCGATTCGATAACAAATGACGAAAACGGACGGATTTCTCAGGTTTTTACTACATATGAACACTTTTCACATTTTCCCGTGCAACGCGGCTGCTAGTCCCCTTTTCATGCAAAATCGTAAGGTCCTAGGTCGTGTCCGAGCCACCAAAGTCGGCTAAAAAGTGAATAATCGACAACTAAAACTTGAATTGTACTACTTCTTACTGGCTATTACATCAACATAGAAGCTTCTTCTGTGTTCTACTATGGTGCTTTCAGTGTTTCCGCATACCGAGGCCACGCGACATAGCTTTGCAGACGATAAGTACAACCGTTTCAGAGAGAAAAGCGGCCAATGTGACGATCTGGCTTTAAGTCGGTTCGATAACAAATGACGAAAACGGACGGATTTCTCAGGTATTTACTACATATGAACACTTTTCACATTCTCCCGTGCAACGCAGCTGCTAGTCCTCCTTCCATGCAAAATCTTAAGTTCCTAGCTCATGTCCAAGGAAACAAAAAAGTGTAAAAAGTCAATAATCGATACCTAAAACTTGAATTGTACTACTTCTTACTGGCTATTACATCAACTTAGAACTTTCTTCTGTGTTCTACTATGGAGCTTTTAGTGTCTCCGGATACCGCAGCATGCGACATAGCTTTGCAGACGATAAGTACAACCGTCTCAGAGAGAAAAGCGGCCAATGTGACGATCTGGCCTTAAGTCGATTCGATAACAAATGACGAAAACGGACGGATTTCTCAGGTTTTTACTACATATGAACACTTTTCACATTCTCCCGTGCAACGCGGCTGCTAGTCCTCCTTTCATGAAGAATCTTAAGTTCCTAGCTCATGTCCAAGGCACCAGAGCCAGCCAAAAAGTCAATAATCGATACCTAAAACTTGAATTGTACTATTTCTTACTACCTATTACATCAACTTAGATGCTTCATCTGTGTTCTACTATGGTGCTTTTAGTGTCTCCGCATACCGCAGCACGCTACATAGCTTTGCAGACGATAAGTACAACCGTATCATAGAGAAGAGCGGCCAATGTGACGATCTGGCTTTAAGTCGATTCGATAACAAATGACGAAAACGGACGGATTTCTCAGGTTTTTACTACATATGAACACCTTTCACATTCTCCCGTGCAACTCGGCTGCTAGTCCTCCTTTAATGCAGAATCTTTAGGTCCTATCTCATGTCTAAGGCACCAAAGCCAGCTAAAAGGTCAATAATCGTTACCTGAAACTTGAATTTTACTACTTCTTACTGGCTATTACATCAACTTAGAAACTTCATCTGTGTTCTACTATGGTGCTTTTAGTGTCTCCGCATAACGCAGCACGCGACATAGCTTTGCGGACGATAAGTACAACCGTTTCTGAGAGAAGAGCGGCCAATGTGACGATCTGGCTTTAAGTCGATTCGATAACAAATGACGAAAACGGACGGATTTCTCAGGTTTTTACTACATATGAACACTTTTCACATTCTCCCGTGAAACACGGCTGCTAGTCCTCCTTTCATGAAGAATCTTAAGTTCCTAGCTCATGTCCAAGGCACCAAAGCCAGCTAAAAAGTCAATAATCGATACCTAAAACTTGAATTGTACTATTTTTTACTAGCTATTACATCAACTTAGATGCTTCATCTGTGTTCTGCTATGGTGCGTTTAGTGTCTCCGCATACCGCAGCACGCGACTTAGGTTTGCAGACGATAAATGTAACCGTTTCAGACAGAACAGTAGCCAAATAGACGATCGGGCTTTAAGTCGATTCGATATCAAATGACGAACACGGACGGATTTCTCAGGTTTTTACTACATATGAACACTTTTCACATTCTCCCGTGCAACTCGGCTGCTAGTACTCCTTTCATGCAGAATCTGAAGGTCCTAGCTCATGTCCAAGACACCAAAGCCAGCTAAAAAGTCAATAATCGATACCTAAAAGTTGAATTGTAGTACTTCTTACTGGCTATTACATCAACTTAAAAGCTTCATCTGTGTTCTACTATGGTGCTTTTAGTGTCTCCGTACATCGCAGCACGCGACATAGGTTTGCGGTCGATAAGTACAACCGTTTCAGGAGAAGAGCGGCGAATGTGACGATCTGGCTTTAAGTCGATTCGATAACAAATTACGAAAACGGACAGATTTCTCAGGTTTTTACTACATATGAACACTTTTCTCATTCTCCCGTGCAACTCGGCTGCTCGTCCTCCTTTCATGCAGAATCTTAAGGTCCTAGTTCATGTCCAAGGCACCAAAGCCAGCTAAAAAGTCAATAATCGATACCTAAAACTTGAATTGTACTACTTCTTAAAGGCTATTACTTCAAATTAGAAGGTTCATCTGTGTTCTACTATGGTGCTTTTAGTGTCTCCGCAAACCGCAGCACGCGACATAGCTTTGCGGACGATAAGTACAACCGTTTCAGAGAGAAGAGCGGCCAATGTTACGATCTGGCTTTAGGTCGATTCGATAACAAATGACGAAAACGGAGAGGATTTCTCATGTTTTTACTACATATGAACACTTTTCACATTCTCCCGTGCAACTCGGCTGCTAGTCCTCCTTTCATGCAGAATCTTAAGGTCCTAGCTCATGTCCAAGGCACCAAAGCCACCTAAAAAGTCAATAATCGATAGCTAAAACTTGAATTGTACTACTTCTTAATGGCTATTACTTCAAATTAGAAGCTTCATCTGTGTTCTACTATGGTGCTTTTAGTGTCTCCGCAAACCGCAGCACGCGACATAGCATTGCGGACGATAAGTACAACCGTTTCAGAGAGAAGAGCGGCCAATGTGACGATCTGGCTTTAAGTCGATTCGATGACAAATGACGAAAACGGACAGGATTTCTCATGTTTTTACTACATATGAACACTTTTCACATTCTCCCATGCAACTCTCTTGCTAGTCCTTCTTTCATGCAGAATCTTATGTTCCTAGCTCATGTCCAAGGCACCAAAGCCAGCTAAAACGTCAATAATCGATACCTAAAACTTGAATTTTACTACTTCTTTCTAGCTATTACATCAACTTAGATGCTTCATCTGTGTTCTACTATGGTGCTTTTGGTGTCTCCGCGTACCGCACCACGCGACATAGCTTTGCAGACGATAAATGTAACCGTTTCAGTCAGAAGAGCGGCCAATGTGACGATCTGGCTTTATGTCGATTCGATAAGAAGTGACGAAAACGGACGGACTTCTCAGGTTTTTACTACGTAAGAACACTTTTCACATTCTCCTGTGCAACTCGGCTGCTAGTCTTCCTTTCATGCACAATCTTAAGTTCCTAGCTCATGTCCAAGGCACCAAAGAAGGGTAAAAAGTCAATAATCGATACCTAAAACTTGAATTGTACTACTTCTTACTGGCTATTACATCAACTTAGAAGCTTCATCTGTGTTCTACTATGGTGCTTTTAGTGTCTTCGCATTCCGCAGCACGCGACATAGCCTTGCGGACGATAAGGACAACCGTTTCAGAGAGAAGAGCAGCCAATGTGACGATCTGAATTTAAGTCGATTTCATAACAAATGACGAAAACGGAAGGATTTCTCAGGTTTTTACTACATATGAACACTTTTCACATTCTCCCGAGCAACTCGGCTGTAGTCCTCCTTTGATGCAGAATCTGAAGGTCCTAGCTCATGTCCAAGGCACCAAAGCCAGCTAAAAAGTCAATAATCGATACCTAAAACTTGAATTGTACTACTACTTAATGGCTATTACATCAACTTAGAAGCTTCATCTGTGTTCTACTATGGTGCTTTTAGTGTCTCCGCATATCGCAGCACGCGACATAGCTTTGCGGACGATAAGTACAACCGTTTCAGGAGAAGAGCGGCGAATGTGACGATCTGGCTTTAAGTCGATTCGATAACAAATTACGAAAACGGACAGATTTCTCAGGTGTTTACTACATATGAACACTTTTCTCATTCTCCCGTGCAACTCGGCTGCTTGTCCTCCTTTCATGCAGAATCTTAAGGTCCTAGCTCATGTCCAAGGCACCAAAGCCAGCTAAAACGTCAATAATCGATACCTAAAACTTGAATTGTACTACTTCTTAATGGCTATTACTTCAAATTAGAAGCTTCATCTGTGTTCTACTATGGTGCTTTTAGTGTCTCCGCGTACCGCACCACGCGACATAGCTTTCAGACGATAAATGTAACCGTTTCAGTCAGAAGAGCGGCCAATGTGACGATCTGGGTTTAAGTCGATTCGATAACAAATGACGAAAACGGACGGATTTCTCAGGTTTTTACTACATATGATCACTTTTCATATTGTCCCATGCAACGCGGCTGCTAGTCCTCCTTTCATGCAAAATCTTTAGTTTCTAGCTCATGTCCAAGGCAACAACGATGGGTAAAAAGTCAATAATCGATAACAGAACTTGAATTATACTACTTCATACTAACTATTATATCAACTTAGAAGCTTCATCTGTGTTCTACTATGGTGCTTTTAGTGTCTCCGCATACCGCAGCACGCGACATAGCTTTGCAGACGATAAGTACAACCGTTTCAGAGAGAAGAGCGGCAAATGTGACGATCTGGCTTTAAGTTGATTCGATAACAAATGACGAAAACGGACGGATTTCTCAGGTTTTTACTACATATGAACACTTTTCACATTCTCCCGTGCAACGTGGCTGCTAGTCTTCCTTTCATGCAAAATCTTAGGGTCCTAGGTCATGTCCAAGCCACCAAAGCCGGCTAAAAAGTGAATAATCGACAACTAAAACTTGAATTGTACTACTTCTTACTGACTATTACATCAACTTAGAAGCTTCATCTGTGTTCTACTATGGTGCTTTTAGTGTCTCCGCATACCGCAGCACGCGACATAGCTTTGCAGACGATAAGTAAAACCGTTTCAGAGAGAAGAGCGGCCAATGTGACGATCTGGCTTTAAGTCGATTCGATAACAAATGACGAAATCGGACGGATTTCTCAGGTTTTTACTACATATGAACACTTTTCACATGCTCCCGTGCAACTCGGCTGCTCTTCCTCCTTTCATGCAGAATCTGAAGGTCCAAGGCACCAAAGCCAGCTAAAAAGTCAATAATCGATACCTAAAACTTGAATTGTACTACTTCTTAATGGCTATTACTTCAAATTAGAAGCTTCATCTGTGTTCTACTATGGTGCTTTTAGTGTCTCCGCATACCGCAGCACGCAACATAGCTTTGCGGACTATAAGTACAACCGTTTCAGAGAGAAGAGCGGCCAATGTGACGATCTGGCTTTAAGTCGATTCGATAAGAAATGACGAAAACGGACGGATTTCTCAGGTTTTTACTACGTATGAACACTTTTCACATTCTCCTGTGCAACTCGGCTGCTAGTCCTCCTTTCATGCACAATCTTAAGTTCCTAGCTCATGTCCAAGGCACCAAAGAAGGGTAAAAAGTCAATAATCGATACCTAAAATTTGAATTGTACTACTTCTTACTGGCTATTACATCAACTTAGAACTTCATCTGTGTCTACTATGATGCTTTTAGTGTCTCCCCATACCGCAGCACGCGACATACTTTTGCAGATGATAAGTACAACCGTTTCAGAGAGAAGAGCGGCCAATGTGACGATCTGGCTTTAAGTCGATTCGAAAACAAATGACGAAAACGGACGGATTTCTCAGGTTTTTACTACATATGATCACTTTTCACATTGTCCCATGCAACGCGGCTGCTAGTCCTCCTTTCATGCAAAATCTTTAGTTTCTAGCTCATGTCCAAGGCACCAAAGATGGGTAAAAAGTCAATAATCGATAACATAACTTGAATTATACTGCTTCATACTGACTATTACATCAACTTAGAAGCTTCATCTGTGTTTTACTATGGTGCTTTTAGTGTCTCCGCATACCGCAGCACGCGACATAGCTTTGCAGACGATAAGTACAACCGTTTCAGAGAGAAGAGCGGCAAATGTGACGATCTGGCTTTAAGTCGATTCTATAACAAATGACGAAAACGGACGGATTTCTCAGGTTTTTACTACATATCAACACTCTTCACATTCTCCCGTGCAACTCGGCTGCTAGTCCTCCTTTCATGAAGAAACTTAAGTTCCTAGCTCATGTCCAAGGCACCAAAGCCAGCTAAAAAGTCAATAATCGATACCTAAAACTTGAATTGTACTACTATTTAATGGCTATTACATCAACTTAGAAGCTTCATCTGTGTTCTACTATGGTGCTTTTAGTGTCTCCGCATATCGCAGCACGCGACATAGCTTTGCGGACGATAAGTACAACCGTTTCAGGAGAAGAGCGGCGAATGTGACGATCTGGCTTTAAGTCGATTCGATAACAAATTACGAAAACGGACAGATTTCTCAGGTGTTTACTACATATGAACACTTTTCTCATTCTCCCGTGCAACTCGACTGCTAGTCCTCCTTTCATGCAGAATCTTAAGGTCCTAGCTCATGTCCAAGGCACCAAAGCCAGCTAAAAAATCAATAATCGATACCTAAAACTTGAATTGTACTACTTCTTAATGGCTATTACTTCAAATTAGAAGCTTCATCTGTGTTCTACTATGGTGCTTTTAGTGTCTCCGCATATCGCAGCACGCGACATAGCTTTGCGGACGATAAGTACAACCGTTTCAGAGAGAAGAGCGGCCAATGTGACGATCTGGGTTTAAGTCGATTCGATAACAAATAACGAAAACGGACGGATTTCTCAGGATTTTACTACATATGAAGACTTTTCACATTCTCCCATGCAACTCTGCTGCTAGTCCTCCTTTCATGCAGAATCTTAAGCTCCTAGCTCATGTCCAAGACACCAAAGCCAGCTAAAACGTCAATAATCAATACCTAAAACTTGAATTTTACTACTTCTTTCTAGCTATTACATCAACTTAGATGCTTCATCTGTGTTCTACTATGGTGCTTGTAGTGTCTCCGCGTACCGCACCACGCGACATAGCTTTGCAGACGATAAATGTAACCGTTTCAGTCAGAAGAGCGGCCAATGTGACGATCTGGGTTTAAGTCATTCGATAACAAATGACGAAAACGGACGGATTTCTCAGGTTTTTACTACATATGATCACTTTTCACATTGTCCCATGCAACGCGGCTGCTAGTCCTCCTTTCATGCAAAATCTTTAGTTTCTAGCTCATGTCCAAGGCACCAAAGATGGGTAAAAAGTCAACAATCGATAACAGAACTTGAATTATACTACTTCATACTAACTATTATAACAACTTAGAAGCTTCATCTGTGTTCTAATATGGTGCTTTTAGTGTCTCCGCATACCGCAGCACGCGACATAGCTTTGCAGACGATAAATCGTCTCAGAGAGAAAACCGGCCAATGTGACGATCTGGCTTTATGTCGATACGATAACAAATGACGAAAACCCACGGATTTTTCAGGTTTTTACTACATATGAATACTTTTCACATCCTCCCGTGCAACGCGGCTGCTAGTCCTCCTTTCATGTAAAATCTTAAGGTTCCACCTCATGTCCAAGCCACCAAAGCCGGCTAAAAAGTGAATAATCGATAACTAAAACTTGAATTGTACTACTTCTTACTGGCTATTACTTCAACTTAGAAGCTTCTTCTCTGTTCTACTATGGTGCTTTTAGTGTCTCCGCATACCGCAGCACGCGACATAGCTTTGCAGACGATAAATGTAACCGTTTCAGAGAGAAGAGCGGCCAATGTGACGATCTGGCTTTAAATCGATTCCACAACAAATGACGAAAACGGACGGATTTCTCAGGTTTTTACTACATATGAACACTTTTCACATTCTCCCGTGCAACGCGGCTGCTAGACTTCCTTTCATGCAAAATCCTAATGTCCTAGGACATGTCCAAGCCAGCAAAGCCGGTTAAAAAGTGATTAATCGACAACTAAAACTTAAATAGTACTACTTCTTACTGGCTATTACTTCAACTTAGAAGCTTCTTCTGTGTTCTAATATGGTGCTTTTAGTGTCTCCGTATACCGCAGCACGCGACATAGCTTTGCAGACGATAAATCGTCTCAGAGAGAAAAGCGACCAATGTGACGATCTGGCTTTAAGTCGATACGATAACAAATGACGAAAACCCACGGATTTCTCAGGTTTTTACTACATATGAACACTTTTCACATTCTCCCGTGCAACGCGGCTGCTAGTCCTCCTTTCATGTAAAATCTTAAGGTTCCACCTCATGTCCAAGCCACCAAAGCCGGCTAAAAAGTGAATAATCGATAACTAAAACTTGAATTGTACTACTTCTTAATGGCTATTACTTCAACTTAGAAGCTTCTTCTGTGTTCTACTATGGTGCTTTTAGTGTCTCCGCATACCGCAGCACGCGACATAGCTTTGCAGACGATTAATGTAACCGTCTCAGAGAGAAAAGCGCCAATATGACGATCTGGCTTTAAGTCGATTCGAAAACAAATGACGAAAACGGACGGATTTCTCAGGTTTTTACTACATATGAACACTTTTCACATTCTACCGTGCAACGCGGCTGCTAGTCCTCCTTTCATGCAAAATCTTAAGGTCCTAGGTCATGTCCAAGCCACCAAAGCCGGCTAAGAAGTGAATAATCGACAACTAAAACTTGAATTGTACTACTTCTTACTGGCTATTACTTCAACTTAGAAGCTTCATCTGTGTTCTACTATGGTCTTTTTAGTGTTTCCTCATACCGCAGCACGCGACATAGCTTTGCAGACGACAATTGTAACCGTTTCAGAGAGAAGAGCGGCCAATGTGACGATCTGGCTTTAAATCGATTCGATAACAAATGACGAAAACGGACGGATTTCTCAGGTTTTTACTACATATGAACACTTTTCACATTCTCCCGTGCAACGCGGCTGCTAGTCCTCCTTTCATGCAAAATCTTAAGGTCCTAGGTCATGTCCAAGCCACCAAAGCCGGCTAAAAAGTGAATAATCGACAACTAAAACTTGAATTGTACTACTTCTTACTGGCTATTACTTCAACTTAAAAGCTCCTTCTGTGTTCTACTATGATGCTTTTAGTGTTTCCTCATACCGCAGCACGCGACATAGCTTTGCAGACGAAAAATGTAACCGTCTCAGAGAGAAAAGCGGCCAATGTGACGATCTGGCTTTAAGTCGATTCGATAACAAATGACGAAAATGGACAGATTTCTCAGGTTTTTACTACATATGAACACTTTTCACATTCTCCCATGCAACGCGGCAGCTAGTCCTCCATTCATGCAAAATCTTAAGGTCCTAGGTCATGTCAAAGCCACCAAAGCCGGCTAAAAAGTGATTAATCGACAACTAAACTTCAATTGTACTACTTTTTACTAGCTATTACTTTAACTTATAAGCTTCTTATGTGTTCTAATATGGTGCATTTAGTGTTTCCGCATACCGCAGCACGCGACATAGCTTTGCAGACGATAAATGTAACCGTTCAGAGATAAGAGCGGCCAATGTGACGTTCTGGCTTTAAATCGATTCGATAACAAATGACGAAAACGGACGGATTTCTCAGGTTTTTACTACATATGAACACTTTTCACATTGTCCCGTGCAACGCGGCGCTAGTCTTCCTTTCATGCAAAATTTTAAGGTCCTAGGTCATGTCCAACCCACCAAAGCCAGCTAGAAAGTGATTAATCGACAACTACAACTTGAATTGTACTACTTCTTACTTGCTATTACTTCAACTTATAAGCTTCTTCTGTGTTCTAATATGGTGCTTTTAGTGTCTCCGCATACCGCAGCACGCGACATAGCTTTGCAGACGATAAATGTAACCGTTTCAGAGAGAAGAGCGGCCAATGTGACGATCTGGCTTTAAATCGATTCGATAACAGATGACGAAAACGGACGGATTTCTCAGGTTTTTACTACATATGAACACTTTTCACATTCTCCCGTGCAACGCGGCTGCTAGTCTTCCTTTCCTGCAAACGTATGAGGTCCTAGGACATGTCCAAGCCACCAAAGCCGGTTAAAAAGTGATTAAACGACAACTAAAACTTAAATAGTACTACTTTTTACTGGCTATTACTTCAACTTAGAAGCTTCTTCTCTGTTCTACTATGGTGCTTTTAGTGTTTCCGCATACCGCAGCACGCGACATAGCTTTGCAGACGATAAGTGCAACCGTTTCGGAGGGAAAAGCGCCCACTGTGACGATCTGGCTTTAAATCGATTCGATAACAAATGACGAAAACGGACGGATTTCTCAGGTTTTTATTACATATGAACACTCTTCACATTCTCCCGTGCAACGCGGCTGCTAGTCTTCCTTTCATGCAAAATCTTAAGGTCCTACGACATGTACAAGCCACCAAAGTCGCTTAAAAAGTGATTAATCGACAACTAAAACTTAAATAGTACTACTTCTTACTGGCTATTACTTCAACTTAAAAGCTCCTTCTGTGTTCTACTATGATGCTTTAAGTGTCTCCGCATACCGCAGCACGCGACATAGCTTTGCGGACGAAAAATGTAACCGTCTCAGAGAGAAAAGCGGCCAATGTGTCGATCTGAATTTAAGTCGATTCGATAACATATGACGAAAACGGACGGATTTCTCAGGTTTTTACTACATATGAACACTTTTCACATTCTCCCGTGCAACGCGGCTGCTAGTCCTCCTTTCATGCAAATCCTTAAGGTCCTAGGTCATATCCAAGCCACCAAAGCCGTCTAAAATGTGAATAATCTATATTAAAACTTGAATTGTACTACTTCTTACTGGCTATTACTTCAACTTAGAAACTTATTCTGAGTTCTACTGTGGTGCTTTTAGTGTTTCCGTATACCGCAGCATTCGACATAGCTTTGCAGACGATAAATGTAACCGTTTCAGAGAGAAGAGCGGCCATTGTGACGATCTGGCTTTAAATCGATTCGATAACAAATGACGAAAACGGACGGATTTCTCAGGTTTTTACTACATACGAACACTTTTCACATTCTCCCGTGCAACGCGGCTGCTAGTCTTCTTTTCTTGCAAAATCTTAAGGTTCCACCTCATGTCCAAGCCACCAAAGCCGGCTAAAAAGTGAATAATCGATAACTAAAACTTGAATTGTACTACTTCTTAATGGCTATTACTTCAACTTAGAAGCTTCTTCTGTGTTCTACTATGGTGCTTTTAGTGTCTCCGCATACCGCAGCACGCGACATAGCTTTGCAGACGATTAATGTAACCTTCTCAGAGAGAAAAGCGCCAATATGACGATCTGGCTTTAAGTCGATTCGAAAACAAATGACGAAAACGGACGGATTTCTCAGGTTTTTACAACATATGAACACTTTTCACATTCTACCGTGCAACGCGGCTGCTAGTCCTCCTTTCATGCAAAATCTTAAGGTCCTAGGTCATGTCCAAGCCACCAAAGCCGGCTAAGAAGTGAATAATCGACAACTAAAACTTGAATTGTACTACTTCTTACTGGCTATTACTTCAACTTAGAAGCTTCATCTGTGTTCTACTATGGTCTTTTTAGTGTTTCCTCATACCGCAGCACGCGACATAGCTTTGCAGACGACAATTGTAACCGTTTCAGAGAGAAGAGCGGCCAATGTGACGATCTGGCTTTAAATCGATTCGATAACAAATGACGAAAACGGACTGATTTCTCAGGTTTTTACTACATATGAACACTTTTCACATTCTCCCGTGCAACGCGGCTGCTAGTCCTCCTTTCATGCAAAATCTTAAGGTCCTAGGTCATGTCCAAGCCACCAAAGCCGGCTAAAAAGTGAATAATCGACAACTAAAACTTGAATTGTACTACTTCTTACTGGCTATTACTTCAACTTAAAAGCTCCTTCTGTGTTCTACTATGATGGTTTTAGTGTTTCCTCATACCGCAGCACGCGACATAGCTTTGCAGACGAAAAATGTAACCGTCTCAGAGAGAAAAGCGGCCAATGTGACGATCTGGCTTTAAGTCGATTCGATAACAAATGACGAAAATGGACAGATTTCTCAGGTTTTTACTACATATGAACACTTTTCACATTCTCCCATGCAACGCGGCAGCTAGTCCTCCATTCATGCAAAATCTTAAGGTCCTAGGTCATGTCAAAGCCACCAAAGCCGGCTAAAAAGTGATTAATCGACAACTACAACTTGAATTGTACTACTTCTTACTTGCTATTACTTCAACTTATAAGCTTCTTCTGTGTTCTAATATGGTGCTTTTAGTGTCTCCGCATACCGCAGCACGCGACATAGCTTTGCAGACGATAAATGTAACCGTTTCAGAGAGAAGAGCGGCCAATGTGACGATCTGGCTTTAAATCGATTCGATAACAAATGACGAAAACGGACGGATTTCTCAGGTTTTTACTACATATGAACACTTTTCACATTCTCCCGTGCAACGCGGCTGCTAGTCTTCCTTTCCTGCAAACGTATGAGGTCCTAGGACATGTCCAAGCCACCAAAGCCGGTTAAAAAGTGATTAAACGACAACTAAAACTTAAATAGTACTACTTTTTACTGGCTATTACTTCAACTTAGAAGCTTCTTCTCTGTTCTACTATGGTGCTTTTAGTGTTTCCGCATACCGCAGCACGCGACATAGCTTTGCAGACGATAAGTGCAACCGTTTCGGAGAGAAAAGCGCCCACTGTGACGATCTGGCTTTAAATCGATTCGATAACAAATGACGAAAACGGACGGATTTCTCAGGTTTTTATTACATATGAACACTCTTCACATTCTCCCGTGCAACGCGGCTGCTAGTCTTCCTTTCATGCAAAATCTTAAGGTCCTACGACATGTACAAGCCACCAAAGTCGCTTAAAAAGTGATTAATCGACAACTAAAACTTAAATAGTACTACTTCTTACTGGCTATTACTTCAACTTAAAAGCTCCTTCTGTGTTCTACTATGATGCTTTAAGTGTCTCCGCATACCGCAGCACGCGACATAGCTTTGCGGACGAAAAATGTAACCGTCTCAGAGAGAAAAGCGGCCAATGTGTCGATCTGAATTTAAGTCGATTCGATAACATATGACGAAAACGGACGGATTTCTCAGGTTTTTACTACATATGAACACTTTTCACATTCTCCCGTGCAACGCGGCTGCTAGTCCTCCTTTCATGCAAATCCTTAAGGTCCTAGGTCATATCCAAGCCACCAAAGCCGTCTAAAATGTGAATAATCTATATTAAAACTTGAATTGTACTACTTCTTACTGGCTATTACTTCAACTTAGAAACTTATTCTGAGTTCTACTGTGGTGCTTTTAGTGTTTCCGTATACCGCAGCATTCGACATAGCTTTGCAGACGATAAATGTAACCGTTTCAGAGAGAAGAGCGGCCATTGTGACGATCTGGCTTTAAATCGATTCGATAACAAATGACGAAAACGGACGGATTTCTCAGGTTTTTACTACATACGAACACTTTTCACATTCTCCCGTGCAACGCGGCTGCTAGTCTTCTTTTCTTGCAAAATCTTAAGGTTCCACCGCATGTCCAAGCCACCAAAGCCGGCTAAAAAGTGAATAATCGATAACTAAAACTAGAATTGTACTACTTCTTAATGGCTATTACTTCAACTTAGAAGCTTCTTCTGTGTTCTACTATGGTGCTTTTAGTGTCTCCGCATACCGCAGCACGCGACATAGCTTTGCAGACGATTAATGTAACCTTCTCAGAGAGAAAAGCGCCAATATGACGATCTGGCTTTAAGTCGATTCGAAAACAAATGACGAAAACGGACGGATTTCTCAGGTTTTTACTACATATGAACACTTTTCACATTCTACCCTGCAACGCGGCTGCTAGTCCTCCTTTCATGCAAAATCTTAAGGTCCTAGGTCATGTCCAAGCCACCAAAGCCGGCTAAGAAGTGAATAATCGACAACTAAAACTTGAATTGTACTACTTCTTACTGGCTATTACTTCAACTTAGAAGCTTCATCTGTGTTCTACTATGGTCTTTTTAGTGTTTCCTCATACCGCAGCACGCGACATAGCTTTGCAGACGACAATTGTAACCGTTTCAGAGAGAAGAGCGGCCAATGTGACGATCTGGCTTTAAATCGATTCGATAACAAATGACGAAAACGGACTGATTTCTCAGGTTTTTACTACATATGAACACTTTTCACATTCTCCCGTGCAACGCGGCTGCTAGTCCTCCTTTCATGCAAAATCTTAAGGTCCTAGGTCATGTCCAAGCCACCAAAGCCGGCTAAAAAGTGAATAATCGACAACTAAAACTTGAATTGTACTACTTCTTACTGGCTATTACTTCAACTTAAAAGCTCCTTCTGTGTTCTACTATGATGCTTTTAGTGTTTCCTCATACCGCAGCACGCGACATAGCTTTGCAGACGAAAAATGTAACCGTTTCAGAGAGAAGAGCGGCCAATGTGACGATCTGGCTTTAAATCGATTCGATAACAAATGACGAAAACGGACGGATTTCTCAGGTTTTTACTACATATGAACACTTTTCACATTCTCCCGTGCAACGCGGCTGCTAGTCTTCCTTTCCTGCAAACGTATGAGGTCCTAGGACATGTCCAAGCCACCAAAGCCGGTTAAAAAGTGATTAAACGACAACTAAAACTTAAATAGTACTACTTTTTACTGGCTATTACTTCAACTTAGAAGCTTCTTCTCTGTTCTACTATGGTGCTTTTAGTGTTTCCGCATACCGCAGCACGCGACATAGCTTTGCAGACGATAAGTGCAACCGTTTCGGAGAGAAAAGCGCCCACTGTGACGATCTGGCTTTAAATCGATTCGATAACAAATGACGAAAACGGACGGATTTCTCAGGTTTTTATTACATATGAACACTCTTCACATTCTCCCGTGCAACGCGGCTGCTAGTCTTCCATTCATGCAAAATCTTAAGGTCCTACGACATGTACAAGCCACCAAAGTCGCTTAAAAAGTGATTAATCGACAACTAAAACTTAAATAGTACTACTTCTTACTGGCTATTACTTCAACTTAAAAGCTCCTTCTGTGTTCTACTATGATGCTTTAAGTGTCTCCGCATACCGCAGCACGCGACATAGCTTTGCGGACGAAAAATGTAACCGTCTCAGAGAGAAAAGCGGCCAATGTGTCGATCTGAATTTAAGTCGATTCGATAACATATGACGAAAACGGACGGATTTCTCAGGTTTTTACTACATATGAACACTTTTCACATTCTCCCGTGCAACGCGGCTGCTAGTCCTCCTTTCATGCAAATCCTTAAGGTCCTAGGTCATATCCAAGCCACCAAAGCCGTCTAAAATGTGAATAATCTATATTAAAACTTGAATTGTACTACTTCTTACTGGCTATTACTTCAACTTAGAAACTTATTCTGAGTTCTACTGTGGTGCTTTTAGTGTTTCCGTATACCGCAGCATTCGACATAGCTTTGCAGACGATAAATGTAACCGTTTCAGAGAGAAGAGCGGCCATTGTGACGATCTGGCTTTAAATCGATTCGATAACAAATGACGAAAACGGACGGATTTCTCAGGTTTTTACTACATACGAACACTTTTCACATTCTCCCGTGCAACGCGGCTGCTAGTCTTCTTTTCTTGCAAAATCTTAAGGTTCCACCTCATGTCCAAGCCACCAAAGCCGGCTAAAAAGTGAATAATCGATAACTAAAACTTGAATTGTACTACTTCTTAATGGCTATTACTTCAACTTAGAAGCTTCTTCTGTGTTCTACTATGGTGCTTTTAGTGTCTCCGCATACCGCAGCACGCGACATAGCTTTGCAGACGATTAATGTAACCTTCTCAGAGAGAAAAGCGCCAATATGACGATCTGGCTTTAAGTCGATTCGAAAACAAATGACGAAAACGGACGGATTTCTCAGGTTTTTACTACATATGAACACTTTTCACATTCTACCGTGCAACGCGGCTGCTAGTCCTCCTTTCATGCAAAATCTTAAGGTCCTAGGTCATGTCCAAGCCACCAAAGCCGGCTAAGAAGTGAATAATCGACAACTAAAACTTGAATTGTACTACTTCTTACTGGCTATTACTTCAACTTAGAAGCTTCATCTGTGTTCTACTATGGTCTTTTTAGTGTTTCCTCATACCGCAGCACGCGACATAGCTTTGCAGACGACAATTGTAACCGTTTCAGAGAGAAGAGCGGCCAATGTGACGATCTGGCTTTAAATCGATTCGATAACAAATGACGAAAACGGACTGATTTCTCCGGTTTTTACTACATATGAACACTTTTCACATTCTCCCGTGCAACGCGGCTGCTAGTCCTCCTTTCATGCAAAATCTTAAGGTCCTAGGTCATGTCCAAGCCACCAAAGCCGGCTAAAAAGTGAATAATCGACAACTAAAACTTGAATTGTACTACTTCTTACTGGCTATTACTTCAACTTAAAAGCTCCTTCTGTGTTCTACTATGATGCTTTTAGTGTTTCCTCATACCGCAGCACGCGACATAGCTTTGCAGACGAAAAATGTAACCGTCTCAGAGAGAAAAGCGGCCAATGTGACGATCTGGCTTTAAGTCGATTCGATAACAAATGACGAAAATGGACAGATTTCTCAGGTTTTTACTACATATGAACACTTTTCACATTCTCCCATGCAACGCGGCAGCTAGTCCTCCATTCATGCAAAATCTTAAGGTCCTAGGTCATGTCAAAGCCACCAAAGCCGGCTAAAAAGTGATTAATCGACAACTAAACTTCAATTGTACTACTTTTTACTAGCTATTACTTCAACTTATAAGCTTCTTATGTGTTCTAATATGGTGCTTTTAGTGTTTCCGCATACCACAGCACGCGACATAGCTTTGCAGACGATAAATGTAACCGTTCAGAGATAAGAGCGGCCAATGTGACGTTCTGGCTTTAAATCGATTCGATAACAAATGACGAAAACGGACGGATTTCTCAGGTTTTTACTACATATGAACACTTTTCACATTGTCCCGTGCAACGCGGCGCTAGTCTTCCTTTCATGCAAAATTTTAAGGTCCTAGGTCATGTCCAACCCACCAAAGCCAGCTAGAAAGTGATTAATCGACAACTACAACTTGAATTGTACTACTTCTTACTTGCTATTACTTCAACTTATAAGCTTCTTCTGTGTTCTAATATGGTGCTTTTAGTGTCTCCGCATACCGCAGCACGCGACATAGCTTTGCAGACGATAAATGTAACCGTTTCAGAGAGAAGAGCGGCCAATGTGACGATCTGGCTTTAAATCGATTCGATAACAAATGACGAAAACGGACGGATTTCTCAGGTTTTTACTACATATGAACACTTTTCACATTCTCCCGTGCAACGCGGCTGCTAGTCTTCCTTTCCTGCAAACGTATGAGGTCCTAGGACATGTCCAAGCCACCAAAGCCGGTTAAAAAGTGATTAAACGACAACTAAAACTTAAATAGTACTACTTTTTACTGGCTATTACTTCAACTTAGAAGCTTCTTCTCTGTTCTACTATGGTGCTTTTAGTGTTTCCGCATACCGCAGCACGCGACATAGCTTTGCAGACGATAAGTGCAACCGTTTCGGAGAGAAAAGCGCCCACTGTGACGATCTGGCTTTAAATCGATTCGATAACAAATGACGAAAACGGACGGATTTCTCAGGTTTTTACTACATACGAACACTTTTCACATTCTCCCGTGCAACGCGGCTGCTAGACTTCTTTTCTTGCAAAATCTTAAGGTCCTAGGACATGTCCAAGCCACCAAAGCCGGTTAAAAAGTGATTCAACGACAACTAAAACTTAAATAGTACTACTTTTTACTGGCTATTACTTCAACTTAGAAGCTTCTTCTGTGTTCTAATATGGTGCTTTTAGTGTCTCCGCATACCGCAGCACGCGACATAGCTTTGCGGACGAAAAATGTAACCGTCTCAGAGAGAAAACCGGCCAATGTGTCGATCTGAATTTAAGTCGATTCGATATCAAATGACGAAAACGGACGGATTCCTCAGGTTTTTACTACATATGAACACTTTTCACATTCTCCCGTGCAACGCGGCTGCTAGTCTTCCTTTCATGCAAAATCTTAAGGTTCCACCTCATGTCCAAGCCACCAAAGCCGGCTAAAAAGTGAATAATCGATAACTAAAACTTGAATTGTACTACTTCTTACTGGCTATTACTTCAACTTAGTGCTTCTTCTGTGTTCTACTATGGTGCTTTTAGTGTCTCCGCATACCGCAGCACGCGACATAGCTTTGCACACGATTAATGTAACGGTCTCAGAGAGAAAAGCGGCCAATATGACGATCGGGCTTTAAGTCGATTCGATATCAAATGACGGAAACGGACGGATTTCTCAGGTTTTTACTACATATGAACACTTTTCACATTCTCCCGTACAACGCGGCTACTAGTCCTCCTTTCATGCAAAATCGTAAGGTCCTAGGTCATGTCCAAGCCACCAAAGCCGGCTAAAAAGTGAATAATCGACAACTAAAACTTGAATTGTACTACTTCTTACTGGCTCATACTTCAACTTATAAGCTTCTTCTGTGTTCTACTATGGTGCCTTTAGTGTTTCCGCATACCGCAGCACGCGACATAGCTTTGCAGACGATAAATGTAACCGTTTCAGAGAGAAGAGCGGCCAATGTGACGATCTGGCTTTAAATCGATTCGATAACAAATGACGAAAACGGACGGATTTCTCAGGTTTTTACTACATATGAACACTTTTCACATTCTCCCGTGCAACGCGGCGCTAGTCTTCCCTTCATGCAAAATCTTAAGGTCCTAGGTCATGTCCAAGCCACAAAAGCCGGCTAAAAAGTGAATAATCGACAACTTAAACTTGAATTTTTCTACTTCTTACTGGCTATTACTTCAACTTAGAAGCTTCTTCTGTGTTCTACTATGGTGCTTTCAGTGTCTCCGCATACCGCAGCACGTGACATAGCTTTGCAGGCGATAAATGTAACCGTCTCAGAGAGAAAAGCGGCCAATGTGTCGATCTGAATGTAAGTCGATTCGATAACAAATGACGAAAACGGACGGATTTCTCAGGTTTTTACTACATATGAACACTTTTCACATTCTCCCGTGCTACGCGGCTGCTAGTCCTCCTTTCATGCAAATCCTTAAGGTCCTAGGTCATATCCAAGCCACCAAAGCCGTCTAATATGTGAATAATCTATAATTAAAACTTGAATTGTACTACTTCTTACTGGCTATTACTTCAACTTAGAAACTTATTCTGAGTTCTACTGTGGTGCTTTTAGTGTTTCCGTATACCGCAGCATTCGACATAGCTTTGCAGACGATAAATGTAACCGTTTCAGAGAGAAGAGCGGCCATTGTGACGATCTGGCTTTAAATCGATTCGATAACAAATGACGAAAACGGACGGATTTCTCAGGTTTTTACTACATATGAACACTTTTCACATTCTCCCGTGCAACGCGGCTGCTAGTCTTCCTTTCTTGCAAAATCTTAAGGTCCTAGGACATGTCCAAGCCACCAAAGCCGGTTAAAAAGTGATTCAACGACAACTAAAACTTAAATAGTACTACTTTTTACTGGCTATTACTTCAACTTAGAAGCTTCTTCTGTGTTCTAATATGGTGCTTTTAGTGTCTCCGCATACCGCAGCACGCGACATTGCTTTGCAGACGATAAATGTAACAGTCTCAGAGAGAAAAGCGGCCAATGTGTCGATCTGAATTTAAGTCGATTCGATAACAAATGACGAAAACGGACGGATTTCTCAGGTTTTTACTACATATGAACACTTTTCACATTCTCCCGTGCAACGCGGCGCTACTCTTCCTTTCATGCAAAGTCTTAAGGTCCTTGGTCATGTCCAACCCACCAAAGCCAGCTAAAAAGTGATTAATCGACAACTACAACTTGAATTGTACTACTTCTTACTGGCTATTATTTCAACTTATCAGCTTCTTCTGTGTTCTAATATGGTGCTTTTAGTGTCTCCGCATACCGCAGCACGCGACATAGCTTTGCAGACGATAAATGTAACCGTTTCGGAGAGAAGAGCGGCCAATGTGACGATCTGGCTTTTAATCGATTCGATAACAAATGACGAAAACGGACGGATTACTCAGGTTTTTACTAAATATGAACACTTTTCACATTCTCCCGTGCAACGCGGCTGCTAGTCCTCCTTTCATGCAAAATCTTAAGGTCCTGGGTCATGTCCAAGCCACCAAAGCCGGCTAAAAAGTGAATAATCGACAACTAAAACTTGAATTGTACTACTTCTTACTGGCTCATACTTCAACTTATAAGCTTCTTCTGTGTTCTACTATGGTGCCTTTAGTGTTTCCGCATACCGCAGCACGCGACATAGCTTTGCAGACGATAAATGTAACCGTTTCAGAGAGAAGAGCGGCCAATGTGACGATCTGGCTTTAAATCGATTCGATAACAAATGACGAAAACGGGCGGATTTCTCAGGTTTTTACTACATATGAACACTTTTCACATTCTCCCGTGCAACACGGCTGCTAGTCTTCCTCTCATGCAAAATCTTAAGGTCCTAGGTCATGTCCAAGCCACCAAAACCGGCTAAAAAGTGAATAATCGACAACTTAAACTTGAATTTTTCTACTTCTTACTGGCTATTACTTCAACTTAGAAGCTTCTTCTGTGTTCTACTATGGTGCTCTTAGTGTCTCCGCATACCGCAGCACGCGACATAGCTTTGCAGACGATAAATGTAACCGTCTCAGAGAGAAAAGCGGCCAATGTGTCGATCTGAATTTAAGTCGATTCGATAACAAATGACGAAAACGGACGGATTTCTCAGGTTTTTACTACATATGAACACTTTTCACATTCTCCCGTGCAACGCGGCTGCTAGTCCTCCTTTCATGCAAATCCTTATGGTCCTAGGTCATATCCAAGCCACCAAAGCCGTCTAAAATGTGAATAATGTATAATTAAAACTTGAATTGTACTACTTCTTACTGGCTATTACTTCAACTTAGAAACTTATTCTGAGTTCTACTGTGGTGCTTTTAGTGTTTCCGTATACCGCAGCATTCGACATAGCTTTGCAGACGATAAATGTAACCGTTTCAGAGAGAAGAGCGGCCATTGTGACGATCTGGCTTTAAATCGATTCGATAACAAATGACGAAAACGGACGGATTTCTCAGGTTTTTACTACATATGAACACTTTTCACATTCTCCCGTGCAACGCGGCGCTAGTCTTCCCTTCATGCAAAATCTTAAGGTCCTAGGTCATGTCCAAGCCACAAAAGCCGGCTAAAAAGTGAATAATCGACAACTTAAACTTGAATTTTTCTACTTCTTACTGGCTATTACTTCAACTTAGAAGCTTCTTCTGTGTTCTACTATGGTGCTTTCAGTGTCTCCGCATACCGCAGCACGTGACATAGCTTTGCAGGCGATAAATGTAACCGTCTCAGAGAGAAAAGCGGCCAATGTGTCGATCTGAATGTAAGTCGATTCGATAACAAATGACGAAAACGGACGGATTTCTCAGGTTTTTACTACATATGAACACTTTTCACATTCTCCTGTGCTACGCGGCTGCTAGTCCTCCTTTCATGCAAATCCTTAAGGTCCTAGGTCATATCCAAGCCACCAAAGCCGTCTAAAATGTGAATAATCTATAATTAAAACTTGAATTGTACTACTTCTTACTGGCTATTACTTCAACTTAGAAACTTATTCTGAGTTCTACTGTGGTGCTTTTAGTGTTTCCGTATACCGCAGCATTCGACATAGCTTTGCAGACGATAAATGTAACCGTTTCAGAGAGAAGAGCGGCCATTGTGACGATCTGGCTTTAAATCGATTCGATAACAAATGACGAAAACGGACGGATTTCTCAGGTTTTTACTACATATGAACACTTTTCACATTCTCCCGTGCAACGCGGCTGCTAGTCTTCCTTTCTTGCAAAATCTTAAGGTCCTAGGAATTGTCCAAGCCACCAAAGCCGGTTAAAAAGTGATTCAACGACAACTAAAACTTAAATAGTACTACTTTTTACTGGCTATTACTTCAACTTAGAAGCTTCTTCTGTGTTCTAATATGGTGCTTTTAGTGTCTCCGCATACCGCAGCACGCGACATTGCTTTGCAGACGATAAATGTAACAGTCTCAGAGAGAAAAGCGGCCAATGTGTCGATCTGAATTTAAGTCGATTCGATAACAAATGACGAAAACGGACGGATTTCTCAGGTTTTTACTACATATGAACACTTTTCACATTCTCCCGTGCAACACGGCGCTACTCTTCCTTTCATGCAAAGTCTTAAGGTCCTTGGTCATGTCCAACCCACCAAAGCCAGCTAAAAAGTGATTAATCGACAACTACAACTTGAATTGTACTACTTCTTACTGGCTATTACTTCAACTTATCAGCTTCTTCTGTGTTCTAATATGGTGCTTTTAGTGTCTCCGCGTACCGCAGCACGCGACATAGCTTTGCAGACGTTAAATGTAACCGTTTCGGAGAGAAGAGCGGCCAATGTGACGATCTGGCTTTTAATCGATTCGATAACAAATGACGAAAACGGACGGATTACTCAGGTTTTTACTAAATATGAACACTTTTCACATTCTCCCGTGCAACGCGGCTGCTAGTCCTCCTTTCATGCAAAATCTTAAGGTCCTGGGTCATGTCCAAGCCACCAAAGCCGGCTAAAAAGTGAATAATCGACAACTAAAACTTGAATTGTACTACTTCTTACTGGCTCATACTTCAACTTATAAGCTTCTTCTGTGTTCTACTATGGTGCCTTTAGTGTTTCCGCATACCGCAGCACGCGACATAGCTTTGCAGACGATAAATGTAACCGTTTCAGAGAGAAGAGCGGCCAATGTGACGATCTGGCTTTAAATCGATTCGATAACAAATGACGAAAACGGACGGATTTCTCAGGTTTTTACTACATATGAACACTTTTCACATTCTCCCGTGCAACACGGCTGCTAGTCTTCCTCTCATGCAAAATCTTAAGGTCCTAGGTCATGTCCAAGCCACCAAAACCGGCTAAAAAGTGAATAATCGACAACTTAAACTTGAATTTTTCTACTTCTTACTGGCTATTACTTCAACTTAGAAGCTTCTTCTGTGTTCTACTATGGTGCTCTTAGTGTCTCCGCATACCGCAGCACGCGACATAGCTTTGCAGACGATAAATGTAACCGTCTCAGAGAGAAAAGCGGCCAATGTGTTGATCTGAATTTAAGTCGATTCGATAACAAATGACGAAAACGGACGGATTTCTCAGGTTTTTACTACATATGAACACTTTTCACATTCTCCCGTGCAACGCGGCTGCTAGTCCTCCTTTCATGCAAATCCTTATGGTCCTAGGTCATATCCAAGCCACCAAAGCCGTCTAAAATGTGAATAATCTATAATTAAAACTTGAATTGTACTACTTCTTACTGGCTATTACTTCAACTTAGAAACTTATTCTGAGTTCTACTGTGGTGCTTTTAGTGTTTCCGTATACCGCAGCATTCGACATAGCTTTGCAGACGATAAATGTAACCGTTTCAGAGAGAAGAGCGGCCATTGTGACGATCTGGCTTTAAATCGATTCGATAACAAATGACGAAAACGGACGGATTTCTCAGGTTTTTACTACATATGAACACTTTTCACATTCTCCCGTGCAACGCGGCGCTAGTCTTCCCTTCATGCAAAATCTTAAGGTCCTAGGTCATGTCCAAGCCACAAAAGCCGGCTAAAAAGTGAATAATCGACAACTTAAACTTGAATTTTTCTACTTCTTACTGGCTATTACTTCAACTTAGAAGCTTCTTCTGTGTTCTACTATGGTGCTTTCAGTGTCTCCGCATACCGCAGCACGTGACATAGCTTTGCAGGCGATAAATGTAACCGTCTCAGAGAGAAAAGCGGCCAATGTGTCGATCTGAATGTAAGTCGATTCGATAACAAATGACGAAAACGGACGGATTTCTCAGGTTTTTACTACATATGAACACTTTTCACATTCTCCCGTGCTACGCGGCTGCTAGTCCTCCTTTCATGCAAATCCTTAAGGTCGTAGGTCATATCCAAGCCACCAAAGCCGTCTAAAATGTGAATAATCTATAAATAAACCTTGAATTGTACTACTTCTTACTGGCTATTACTTCAACTTAGAAACTTATTCTGAGTTCTACTGTGGTGCTTTTAGTGTTTCCGTATACCGCAGCATTCGACATAGCTTTGCAGACGATAAATGTAACCGTTTCAGAGAGAAGAGCGGCCATTGTGACGATCTGGCTTTAAATCGATTCGATAACAAATGACGAAAACGGACGGATTTCTCAGGTTTTTACTACATATGAACACTTTTCACATTCTCCCGTGCAACGCGGCTGCTAGTCTTCCTTTCTTGCAAAATCTTAAGGTCCTAGGAATTGTCCAAGCCACCAAAGCCGGTTAAAAAGTGATTCAACGACAACTAAAACTTAAATAGTACTACTTTTTACTGGCTATTACTTCAACTTAGAAGCTTCTTCTGTGTTCTAATATGGTGCTTTTAGTGTCTCCGCATACCGCAGCACGCGACATTGCTTTGCAGACGATAAATGTAACAGTCTCAGAGAGAAAAGCGGCCAATGTGTCGATCTGAATTTAAGTCGATTCGATAACAAATGACGAAAACGGACGGATTTCTCAGGTTTTTACTACATATGAACACTTTTCACATTCTCCCGTGCAACGCGGCGCTACTCTTCCTTTCATGCAAAGTCTTAAGGTCCTTGGTCATGTCCAACCCACCAAAGCCAGCTAAAAAGTGATTAATCGACAACTACAACTTGAATTGTACTACTTCTTACTGGCTATTACTTCAACTTATCAGCTTCTTCTGTGTTCTAATATGGTGCTTTTAGTGTCTCCGCATACCGCAGCACGCGACATAGCTTTGCAGACGATAAATGTAACCGTTTCGGAGAGAAGAGCGGCCAATGTGACGATCTGGCTTTTAATCGATTCGATAACAAATGACGAAAACGGACGGATTACTCAGGTTTTTACTAAATATGAACACTTTTCACATTCTCCCGTGCAACGCGGCTGCTAGTCCTCCTTTCATGCAAAATCTTAAGGTCCTGGGTCATGTCCAAGCCACCAAAGCCGGCTAAAAAGTGAATAATTGACAACTAAAACTTGAATTGTACTACTTCTTACTGGCTCATACTTCAACTTATAAGCTTCTTCTGTGTTCTACTATGGTGCCTTTAGTGTTTCCGCATACCGCAGCACGCGACATAGCTTTGCAGACGATAAATGTAACCGTTTCAGAGAGAAGAGCGGCCAATGTGACGATCTGGCTTTAAATCGATTCGATAACAAATGACGAAAACGGACGGATTTCTCAGGTTTTTACTACATATGAACACTTTTCACATTCTCCCGTGCAACACGGCTGCTAGTCTTCCTCTCATGCAAAATCTTAAGGTCCTAGGTCATGTCCAAGCCACCAAAACCGGCTAAAAAGTGAATAATCGACAACTTAAACTTGAATTTTTCTACTTCTTACTGGCTATTACTTCAACTTAGAAGCTTCTTCTGTGTTCTACTATGGTGCTCTTAGTGTCTCCGCATACCGCAGCACGCGACATAGCTTTGCAGACGATAAATGTAACCGTCTCAGAGAGAAAAGCGGCCAATGTGTCGATCTGAATTTAAGTCGATTCGATAACAAATGACGAAAACGGACGGATTTCTCAGGTTTTTACTACATATGAACACTTTTCACATTCTCCCGTGCAACGCGGCTGCTAGTCTTCCTTTCATGCAAAATCTTAAGGTCCTAGGACATGTCCAAGCCACCAAAGCCAGTTAAAAAGTGATTAATCGACAACTAAATCTTAAATATTACTACTTCTTACTGCCTATTACTTCAACTTAGAAGCTTCTTCTCTGTTCTACTATGGTGCTTTTAGTGTTTCCGCATACCGCAGCACGCGACATTGCCTTGCAGACGATAAATGTAACCGTTTCAGAGAGAAGAGCGGCCAATGTGACGATCTGGCTTTACATCGATTCGATAACAAATGACGAAAACGGACGGATTTCTCAGGTTTTTACTACATATGAACACTTTTCACATTCTCCCGTGCAACGCGGCGCTACTCTTCCTTTCATGCAAAGTTTTAAGGTCCTAGGTCATGTCCAACCCACCAAAGCCAGCTAAAAAGTGATTAATCGACAACTACAACTTGAATTGTACTACTTCTTACTGGCTATTACTTCAACTTATAAGCTTCATCTGTGTTCTAATATGGTGCTTTTAGTGTCTCCGCATACCGCAGCACGCGACATAGCTTTGCAGACGATAAATGTAACCGTTTCAGAGAGAATAGCGGCCAATGTGACGATCTGGCTTTAAATCGATTCGATAACAAATGATGAAAACGGACGGATTCTCAGGTTTTTACTACATATGAACACTTTTCACATTCTCCCGTGCAACGCGGCTGCTAGTCCTCCTTTCATGCGAATTCATAAGGTCCTAGGTCATATCCAAGCCACCAAAACCGGCTAATATGTGAATAATCTATAATTAAAACTTGAATTGTACTACTTCTTACTGGCTATTACTTCAACTTAGAAGCTTATTCTGAGTTCTACTGTGGTGCTTTTAGTGTTTCCGTATACCGCAGCACGCGACATAGCTTTGCAGACGATAAATGTAACCGTTTCAGAGAGAAGAGCGGCCATTTTGACGATCTGGCTTTAAATCGATTCGATAACAAATGACGAAAACGGATGGATTTCTCAGGTTTTTACTACATATGAACACTTTTCACACCCTCTCGTGCAACGCGGCTGCTAGTCTTCCTTTCATGCAAAATCTTAAGGTTCCACCTCATTTCCAAGCCATCAAAGCCGGCTACAAAGTGAATAATCGACAACTAAAACTTGAATTGTACTACATCTTACTGGCTATTACTTCAACTTAGAAGCTTTTTCTGTGTTCTACTATGGTGCTTATAGTGTCTCCGCATACCGCAGCACGCGACATAGCTTTGCAGGCGATAAATGTAACCGTTTCGGAGAGAAGAGCGGCCAATGTGACGATCTGGCTTTTAATCGATTCGATAACAAATGACGAAAACGGACGGATTACTAAGGTTTTTACTACATATGAACACTTTTCACATTCTCCCGGGCCACGCGGCTGCTAGTTTTCCTTTCACGCAAAATCTTAAGGTCCTAGGACATGTCCAAGCCACCAAAGCTGGTTAAAAAGTGAATAATCGACAACTAAAACTTAAATAGTACTACTTCTTACTGGCTATTACTTCAACTTAGAAGCTTCTCTGTTCTAATATGGTGCTTTTAGTGTTTCCGCATACCGCAGCACGCGACATAGCTTTGCAGGCGATTAATGTAACAGTCTCAGAGTGAAAAGCGGCCAATATGACGATCTGGCTTTAAGTCGATTCGATAACAAATGACGAAAACGGACGGATTTCTCAGGTATTTACTACATATGTACACTTTTCACATTCTCCCGTGCAACGCGGCTGCTAGTCCTCCTTTCATGCAAAATCTTAATGTCCTAGGACATGTCCAAGCCACCAAAGCCGGTTAAAAAGTGATTAATCGACAACTAAAACTTAAATAGTACTACTTCTTACTGGCTATTACTTCAACTTAGAAGCTTCTTCTGTGTTCTACTATGGTGCATTTAGTGTCTCAGCATACCGCAGCACGCGACATAGCTTTGCAGACGATTAATGTAACCGTCTCAGAGAGAAAAAATCGGCCAATATGACGATCTGGCTTTAAGGCGATTCGATAACAAATGACGAAAACGGACGGATTTCTCAGGTTTTTACTACATATGAACACTTTTCACATTCTCCCGTGCAACGCGGCTACTAGTCCTCCTTTCATGCAAAATCGTAAGGTCCTAGGTCATGTCCAAGCCACCAAAGCCGGCTAAAAAGTGAATAATCGACAACTAAAACTTGAATTGTACTACTTCTTACTGGCTATTACTTCAACTTAGAAGCTTCTTCTGTGTTCTACTATGGTGCTTTTAGTGTTTCTGCATACCGCAACATGCGACATAGCTTTGCGGACGATAAATGTAACCGTTTCAGAGAGAAGAGCGGCCAATGTGACGATCTGGCTTTAAATCGATTCGATAACAAATGACGAAAACGGACGGATTTCTCAAGTTTTTACTACATATGAACACTTTTCACATGCTCCCGTGCAACGCGGCGCTAGTCTTCCTTTCATGCAAAATCTTAAGGTCCTAGGTCATGTCCAACCCACCAAAGACAGCTAAAAAGTGATTAATCGATAACTAAATCTTGAATTGTACTACTTCTTACTGGCTATTACTTCAACTTATTAGCTTCTTCTGTGTTCTAATATGGTGCTTTTAGTGTCTCCGCATACCGCAGCACGCTACATAGCTTTGCAGACGATAAATGTAACCGATTCAGAGAGAAGAGCGGCCAATGTGAAGATCTGGCTTTAAATCGATTCGATAACAAATGACGGAAACGGACGGATTTCTCAGGTTTTTACTACATATGAACACTTTTCACATTCTCCCGTGCAACGCGGCTGCTAGTCTTCCTTTCATGCAAAATATTAAGGTCCTAGGTCATGTCCAAGCCACCAAAGCCGGCTGAAAAGTGAATAATCGACAACTAAAACTTGAATTGTACTACTTCTTACTGGCTATTACTTCAACTTAGGAGCTTCTTCTGTGTTCTACTATGGTGCTTTTAGTGTCTCCGCATACCGCAGCACGCGACATAGCTTTGCAGACGATAAATGTAACCGTCTCAGAGGGAAAAGCGGCCAATGTGTCGATCTGAATTTAAGTCGATGCGATAACAAATGACAAAAACGGACGGATTCTCAGGTTTTTACTACATATGAACACTTTTCACATTCTCCCGTGCAACGTGGCTGCTATTCCTCCTTTCAAGCAAATTCGTAAGGTCCTAGGTCATATCCAAGCCACCAAAGCCGGCTAAAATGTGAATAATCTATAATTAAAACTTGAATTGTACTACGTCTTACTGGCTATTACTTCAACTTAGAAGCTTATTCTGAGTTCTACTGTGGTGCTTTTAGTGTTTCCGTATACCGCAGCACGCGACATAGCTTTGCAGACGATAAATGTAACCGTTTCAGAGAGAAGAGCGGCCATTGTGACGATCTGGCTTTAAATCGATTCGATAACAAATGACGAAAACGGACGGATTTCTCAGGTTTTTACTACATATGAACACTTTTCACATTCTCCCGTGCAACGCGGCTGCTAGTCTTCCTTTCATGCAAAATCTTAAGGTCCTAGGTCATGTCCAAGCCACCAAAGCCGGCTAAAAAGTGAATAATCGACAACTAAAACATGAATTGTACTACTTCTTACTGGCTATTACATCAACTTAGAAGCTTCTTCTGTGTTCTACTATGGTGCTTTTAGTTTCTCCGCATACCGCAGCACGGGACATAGCTTTGCAGACGATAAATGTAACCGTCTCAGAGGAAAAAGCGGCCAATGCGTCGATCTGAATTTAAGTCGATGCTATAACAAATGACGAAAACGGAGGGATTCTCAGGTTTTTACTACATATGAACACTTTTCACATTCTGCCGTTGCAACGTGGCTGCTAGTCCTCCTTTCAAGCAAATTCGTAAGGTCCTAGGTCATATCCAAGCCACCAAAGCCGGCTAAAATATGAATAATCTATAATTAAAACTTGAATTGTACTACTTCTAACTGGCTATTACTTCAACTTAGAAGCTTATTCTGAGTTCTACTGTGGTGCTTTTAGTGTTTCCGTATACCGCAACACGCGACATAGCTTTGCAGACGATAAATGTAACCGTTTCAGAGAGAAGAGCGGCCAATGTGACGATCTGGCTTTAAATCGATTCGATAACAAATGACGAAAACGGACGGATTTCTCAGGTTTTTACTACATATGAACACTTTTCACATTCTCCCGTGCAACGCGGCGCTACTCTTCCTTTCATGCAAAGTCTTAAGGTCCTAGGTCATGTCCAACCCACCAAAGCCGGTTAAAAAGTGATTAATCGACAACTACAACTTGAATTGTACTACTTCTTACTAGCTATTACTTCAACTTATAAGCTTCTTCTGTGTTCTAATATGGTGCTTTTAGTGTCTCCGCATACCGCAGCACGCGACATAGCTTTGCAGACGATAAATGTAACCGTTTCAGAGAGAATAGCGGCCAATGTGGCGATCTGGCTTTAAATCGATTCGATAACAAATGATGAAAACGGACGGATTCTCAGGTTTTTACTACATATGAACACTTTTCACATTCTCCCGTGCAACGCGGCTGCTAGTCCTCCTTTCATGCGAATTCATAAGGTCCTAGGTCATATCCAAGCCACCAAAGCCGGCTAATATGTGAATAATCTATAATTAAAACTTGAATTGTACTACTTCTTACTGGCTATTACTTCAACTTAGAAGCTTATTCTGAGTTCTACTGTGGTGCTTTTAGTGTTTCCGTATACCGCAGCACGCGACATAGCTTTGCAGACGATAAATGTAACCGTTTCAGAGAGAAGAGCGGCCATTTTGACGATCTGGCTTTAAATCGATTCGATAACAAATGACGAAAACGGACGGATTTCTCAGGTTTTTACTACATATGAACACTTTTCACACCCTCTCGTGCAACGCGGCTGCTAGTCTTCCTTTCATGCAAAATCTTAAGGTTCCACCTCATTTCCAAGCCATCAAAGCCGGCTACAAGGTGAATAATCGACAACTAAAACTTGAATTGTACTACATCTTACTGGCTATTACTTCAACTTAGAAGCTTCTTCTGTGTTCTACTATGGTGCTTTTAGTGTCTCCGCATACCGCAGCACGCGACATAGCTTTGCAGACGATAAATGTAACAGTCTCAGAGAGAAAAGCGGCCAATGTGTCGATCTGAATTTAAGTCGATTCGATAACAAATGACGAAAACGGACGGATTTCTCAGGTTTTTACTACATATGAACACTTTTCACATTCTCCCGTGCAACGCGGCTGCTAGTCTTCCTTTCATGCAAAATCTTAAGGTCCTAGGACATGTCCAAGCCACCAAAGCCAGTTAAAAAGTGATTAATCGACAACTAAATCTTAAATATTACTACTTCTTACTGGCTATTACTTCAACTTAGAAGCTTCTTCTCTGTTCTACTATGGTGCTTTTGGTGTTTCCGCATACCGCCTCACGCGACATTGCTTTGCAGACGATAAATGTAACCGTTTCAGAGAGAAGAGCGGCCAATGTGACGATCTGGCTTTAAATCGATTCGATAACAAATGACGAAAACGGACGGACTTCTCAGGTTTTTACTACATATGAACACTTTTCACATTCTCCCGTGCAACGCGGCGCTACTCTTCCTTTCATGCAAAGTCTTAAGGTCCTAGGTCATGTCCAACCCACCAAAGCCAGCTAAAAAGTGATTAATCGACAACTACAACTTGAATTGTACTACTTCTTACTAGCTATTACTTCAACTTATAAGCTTCTTCTGTGTTCTAATATTGTGCTTTTAGTGTCTCCGCATACCGCAGCACGCGACATAGCTTTGCAGACGATAAATGTAACCGTTTCAGAGAGAATAGCGGCCAATGTGACGATCCGGCTTTAAATCGATTCGATAACAAGTGATGAAAACGGACGGATTCTCAGGTTTTTACTACATATGAACACTTTTCACATTCTCCCGTGCAACGCGGCTGCTAGTCCTCCTTTCATGCGAATTCATAAGGTCCTAGGTCATATCCAAGCCACCAAAGCCGGCTAATATGTGAATAATCTATAATTAAAACTTGAATTGTACTACTTCTTACTGGCTATTACTTCAACTTAGAAGCTTATTCTGAGTTCTACTGTGGTGCTTTTAGTGTTTCCGTATACCGCAGCACGCGACATAGCTTTGCAGACGATAAATGTAACCGTTTCAGAGAGAAGAGCGGCCATTTTGACGATCTGGCTTTAAATCGATTCGATAACAAATGACGATAACGGACGGATTTCTCAGGTTTTTACTACATATGAACACTTTTCACACCCTCTCGTGCAACGCGGCTGCTAGTCTTCCTTTCATGCAAAATCTTAAGGTTCCACCTCATTTCCAAGCCATCAAAGCCGGCTACAAAGTGAATAATCGACAACTAAAACTTGAATTGTACTACATCTTACTGGCTATTACTTCAACTTAGAAGCTTCTTCTGTGTTCTACTATGGTGCTTTTAGTGTCTCCGCATACCGCAGCACGCGACATAGCTTTGCAGACGATAAATGTAACCGTTTCGGAGAGAAGAGCGGCCAATGTGACGATCTGGCTTTAAATCGATTCGATAACAAATGACGAAAACGGACGGATTTCTCAGGTTTTTACTACATATGAACACTTTTCACATTCTCTCGTGCAACGCGGCTGCTAGTCTTCCTTTCATGCAAAATCGTATTTCCTAGGACATGTTCAAGCCACAAAAGCAGGTTAAAAAGTGATTAACCGACAACTAACACTTAAATAGTACTACTTCATACTGGCTATTACTTCAACTTAGAAGCTTCTTCTCTTTTCTACTATGGTGCTTTTAGTGTCTCCGCATACCGCAGCACGCGACATAGCTTTGCAGACGATAAATGTAACCGTTTCAGAGAGAAGAGCGGCCAATGTGACGACGTGGCTTTAAATCGATTCGATAACAAATGACGAAAACGGACGGATTTCTCAGGTTTTTACTACATATGAACACTTTTCACATTCTCCAGTGCAGCGCGGCTGCTAGTCTTCCTCTCATGCAAAATCTTAATGTCCTAGGTCATGTCCAAGCCACCAAAGCCGGCTAAAAAGTGAATAATCGACAACTTAAACTTGAATTTTTATACTTCCTACTGGCTATTACTCAACTTAGAAGCTTCTTCTGTGTTCTACTATGGTGCTTTTAGTGTCTCCGCATACCGCAGCACGCGACATAGCTTTGCAGACGATAAATGTAACCGTCTCAGAGAGAAAAGCGGCCAATGTGTCGATCTGAATGTAAGTCGATTCGATAACAAATGACGAAAACGGACGGATTTCTCAGGTTTTTACTACATATGAACACTTTTCACATTCTCCCGTGCAACGCGGCTGCTAGTCCTCCTTTCATGCAAATCCTTAAGGTCCTAGGTCATATCCAAGCCACCAAAGCCGTCTAAAATGTGAATAATCTATAATTAAAACTTGAATTGTACTACTTTTTACTGGCTATTACTTCAACTTAGAAACTTATTCTGAGTTCTGCTGTGGTGCTTTTAGTGTTTCCGTATACCGCAGCATTCGACATAGCTTTGCAGACGATAAATGTAACCGTTTCAGAGAGAAGAGCGGCCATTGTGACGATCTGGCTTTAAATCGATTCGATAACAAATGACGAAAACGGACGGATTTCTCAGGTTTTTACTACATATGAACACTTTTCACATTCTCCCGTGCAACGCGGCTGCTAGTCTTATTTCTTGCAAAATCTTAAGGTCCTAGGACATGTCCAAGCCACCAAAGGCGGTTAAAAAGTGATTCAACGACAACTAAAACTTAAATAGTACTACATTTTACTGGCTATTACTTCAACTTAGAAGCTTCTTCTGTGTTCTAATATGGTGCTTTTAGTGTCTCCGCATATCGCAGCACGCGACATAGCTTTGCAGACGATAAATGTAACAGTCTCAGAGAGAAAAGCGGCCAATGTGTCGATCTGAATTTAAGTCGATTCGATAACAAATGACGAAAACGGACGGATTTCTCAGGTTTTTACTACATATGAACACTTTTCACATTCTCCCGTGCAACGCGGCTGCTAGTCTTCCTTTCATGCAAAATCTTAAGGTCCTAGGACATGTCCAAGCCACCAAAGCCAGTTAAAAAGTGATTAATCGACAACTAAATCTTAAATATTACTGCTTCTTACTGGCTATTACTTCAACTTAGAAGCTTCTTCTCTGTTCTACTATGGTGCTTTTAGTGTTTCCGCATACCGCAGCACGCGACATTGCTTTGCAGACGATAAATGTAACCGTTTCAGAGAGAAGAGCGGCCAATGTGACGATCTGGCTTTAAATCGATTCGATAACAAATGACGAAAACGGACGGATTTCTCAGGTTTTTACTACATATGAACACTTTTCACATTCTCCCGTGCAACGCGGCGCTACTCTTCCTTTTATGCAAAGTCTTAAGGTCCTAGGTCATGTCCAACCCACCAAAGCCAGCTAAAAAGTGATTAATCGACAACTACAACTTGAATTGTACTACTTCTTACTAGCTATTACTTCAACTTATAAGCTTCTTCTGTGTTCTAATATGGTGCTTTTAGTGTCTCCGCATACCGCAGCACGCGACATAGCTTTGCAGACGATAAATGTAACCGTTTCAGAGAGAATAGCGGCCAATGTGACGATCAGGCTTTAAATCGATTCGATAACAAATGACGAAAACGGACGGATTACTCAGGTTTTTACTACATATGAACACTTTTCACATTCTCCCGGGCAACGCGGCTGCTAGTTTTCCTTTCATGCAAAATCTTAAGGTCCTAGGACATGTCCAAGCCACCAAAGCTGGTTAAAAAGTGATTAAACGACAACTAAAACTTAAATAGTACTACTTCTTACTGGCTATTACTTCAACTTAGAAGCTTCTTCTCTGTTCTACTATGGTGCTTTTAGTGTTTCCGCATACCGCAGCACGCGACATAGCTTTGCAGACGATTAATGTAACAGTCTCAGAGAGAAAAGCGGCCAATATGACGATCTGGCTTTAAGTCGATTCGATAACAAATGACGAAAACGGACGGATTTCTCAGGTATTTACTACATATGAACACTTTTCACATTCTCCCGTGCAACGCGGCTGCTAGTCCTCCTTTCATGCAAAATCTTAATGTCCTAGGACATGTCCAAGCCACCAAAGCCGGTTAAAAAGTGATTAATCGACAACTAAAACTTAAATAGTACTACTTCTTACTGGCTATTACTTCAACTTAGAAGCTTCTTGTGTGTTCTACTATGGTGCATTTAGTGTCTCAGCATACCGCAGCACGCGACATAGCTTTGCAGACGATTAATGTAACCGTCTCAGAGAGAAAAAATCGGCCAATATGACGATCTGGCTTTAAGGCGATTCGATAACAAATGACGAAAACGGACGGATTTCTCAGGTTTTTACTACATATGAACACTTTTCATATTCTCCCGTGCAACGCGGATGCTAGTCTTCATTTCATGCAAAATCTTAATGTCCTAGGACATGTCCAAGCCACCAAAGACGGTTAAAAAGTGATTAATCGACAACTAAAACTTAAATAGTACTACTTCTTACTGGCTATTACTTCAACTTAGAAGCTTCTTCTGTGTTCTAATATGATGCTTTTAGTGTTTCCGCATACCGCAGCACGCGACATACCTTTGCAGACGATAAATGTAACCGCCTCAGAGAGAAAAGCGGCCAATGTGACGATCTGGCTGTAAGTCGATACGATAACAAATGACGAAAACCCACGGATTTCTCAGGTTTTTACTACATATGAACACTTTTCACATTCTCCCGTGCAACGCGGCTGCTAGTCCTCCTTTCATGCAAAATCTTAAGGTTCCACCTCATGTCCAAGCCACCAAAGCCGGCTAAAAAGTGAATAATCGATAACTAAAACTTGAATTGTACTACTTCTTACTGGCTATTACTTCAACTTAGAAGCTTCTTCTGTGTTCAGCTATGGTGCTTTTAGTGTCTCCGCATACCGCAGCACGCGACATAGCTTTGCAGACGAAAAATGTAACCGTCTCAGTGAGAAAGGCGGCCAATGTGTCGATCTGGCTTTAAATCGATTCGATAACAAATGGCGAAAATGGACAGATTTCTCAGGTTTTTACTACATATGAACACTTTTCACATTCTCCCGTGCAACGCGGCTGCTAGTCCTCCTTTCATGCAAAATCTTAAGGTCCTAGGTCATGTCATAGCCACCAAAGCCGGCTAAAAAGTGAATAATCGACAACTAAAACTTGAATTGTACTACTTCTTACTGGCTATTACTTCAACTTAGAAGCTTCTTCTGTGTTCTACTATGGTGCTTTTATTGTCTCCGCATACCGCAGCGCGCGACATAGCTTTGCAGACGATAAATGTAACCGTCTCAGAGAGAAAAGCGGCCAATGTGATGATCTGGCTTTAAGTCGATTCGATAACAAATGACGAAAACGGACGGATTTCTCAGGTTTTTAATACATATGAACACTTTTCACATTCTCCCGTGCAACGCGGCTGCTAGTCCTCCTTTCATGCAAAATCTTAAGGTTCCACCTCATATCCAAGCCACCAAAGCCGGCTAAAATGTGAATAATCTATAATTAAAACTTGAATTGTACTACTTCTTACAGGCTATTACTTCAACTTAGAAGCTTCTTCTGTGTTCTACTATGGTGCTTTTAGTGTCTCCGCATACCGCAGCATGCGACATAGCTTTGCAGACGATTAATGTAACCGTCTCAGAGAGAAAAGCGGCCAATGTGTCGATCTGAATTTAAGTCGATTCGATAACAAATGACGAAAACCGACGGATTTCTCAGGTTTTTACTACATATGAGCACTTTTCACATTCTCCCGTGCAACGCGGCTGCTAGTCCTCCTTTCATGCAAATTCTTAAGGTCCTAGGTCATATCCAAGCCACCAAAGCAGGCTAAAATGTGAATAATCTATAATTAACATTTGAATTGTACTACTTCTTACTGGCTATTACTTCAACTTAGAAGCTTATTCTGAGTTCTACAATGGTGCTTTTAGTGTCTCCGCATACCGCAGCACGCGACATAGCTTTGCAGACGATAAATGTAACCGTCTCAGAGAGAAAAGCGGCCAATGTGGCGATCTGGCTTTAAGTCGATATGATAACAAATGACGAAAACCCACGGATTTCTCAGGTTTTTACTACATATGAACACTTTTCACATTCTCCCGTGCAACGCGGTTGCTATTCCTCCTTTCAAGCAAATTCGTAAAGTCCTAGGTCATATCCAAGCCACCAAAGCCGGCTAAAATGTGAATAATCTATAATTAAAACTTGAATTGTACTACTTCTTACTGGCTATTACTTCAACTTAGAAGCTTATTCTGAGTTCTACAATGGTGCTTTTAGTGTCTCCGCATACCGCAGCACGCGACATAGCTTTGCAGACGATAAATGTAACCGTTTCAGAGAGAAGAGCGGCCATTGTGACGATCTGGCTTTAAATCGATTCAATAACAAATGACGAAAACGGACGGATTTCTCAGGTTTTTACTACATATGAACACTTTTCACATTCTCCCGTGCAACGCGGCTGCTAGTCTTCCTTTCATGCAACATCTTAAGGTCCTAGGTCATGTCCAAGCCACCAAAGCCGGCTAAAAAGTGAATAATCGACAACTAAAACATGAATTGTACTACTTCTTACTGGCTATTACTTCAACTTAGAAGCTTCTTCTGTGTTCTACTATGGTGCTTTTAGTGTCTCCGCATACCGCAGCACGGGACATAGCTTTGCAGACGATAAATGTAACCGTCTCAGAGGAAAATGCGGCCAATGTGTCGATCTGAATTAAAATCGATGCTATAACAAATGACGAAAACGGACGGATTCTCAGGTTTTTACTACATATGAACACTTTTCACATTCTCCCGTTGCAACGTGGCTGCTAGTTCTCCTTTCACGCAAATTCATAAGGTCCTAGGTCATATCCAAGCCACCAAAGCCGGCTAAAATATGAATAATCTATAATTAAAACTTGAATTGTACTACTTCTAACTGGCTATTACTTCAACTTAGAAGCTTCTTCTGAGTTCTACTGTGGTGCTTTTAGTGTTTTCGTATACCGCAACACGCGACATAGCTTTGGAGACGATAAATGTAACCGTTTCAGAGAGAAGAGCGGCCATTGTGACGATCTGGCTTTAAATCGATTCGATAACAAATGACGAAAACGGACGGATTTCTCAGGTTTTTACTACATATGAACACTTTTCACATTCTCCCGTGCAACGCGGCTGCTAGTCTTCGTTTCATGCAAAGTCTTAAGGTTCCACCTCATGTCCAAGCCACCAAAGCCGGCTAAAAAGTGATTAAACGACAACTAAAACTTGAATTGTACTACTTCTTACTGGCTATTACTTCAACTTAGAAGCTTCTTCTGTGTTCTACTATGGTGCTTTTAGTGTCTCCGCATACCGCAGCACGCGACATAGCTTTGCAGACGATAAATGTAACCGTTTCGGAGAGAAGAGCGGCCAATGTGACGATCTGGCTTTAAATCGATTCGATAACAAATGACGAAAACGGACGGATTTCTCAGGTTTTTACTACATATGAACACTTTTCACATTCTCCCGTGCAACGCGGCTGCTAGTCTTCCTTTCATGCAAAATCGTATTTCCTAGGACATGTTCAAGCCACAAAAGCAGGTTAAAAAGTGATTAATCGACAACTAAAACTTAAATAGTACTACTTCATACTGGCTATTACTTCAACTTAGAAGCTTTTTCTCTTTTCTACTATGGTGCTTTTGGTGTCTCCGCATACCGCAGCACGCGACATAGCTTTGCAGACGAGTAATGTAACCGTCTCAGAGAGAATGCGGCCAGTATGACGATCTGGCTTTAAGTCGATTCGATAACAAATGACGAAAACGGACGGATTTCTCAGGTTTTTACTACATATGAACACTTTTCATATTCTCCCGTGCAACTCGGATGCTAGTCTTCATTTCATGCAAAATCTTAATGTCCTAGGACATGTCCAAGCCACCAAAGCCGGTTAAAAAGTGATTAATCGACAACTAAAACTTAAATAGTACTACTTCTTACTGGCTATTACTTCAACTTAGAAGCTTCTTCTGTGTTCTAATATGTGGCTTTTAGTGTTTCCGCATACCGCAGCACGCGACATACCTTTGCAGACGATAAATGTAACCGCCTCAGAGAGAAAAGCGGCCAATGTGACGATCTGGCTGTAAGTCGATACGATAACAAATGACGAAAACCCACGGATTTCTCAGGTTTTTACTACATATGAACACTTTTCACATTCTCCCGTGCAACGCGGCTGCTAGTCCTCCTTTCATGCAAAATCATAAGGTCCCAGGTCATGTCCAAGCCACCAAAGCCGGCTAAAAAGTGAATAATCGACAACTAAAACTTGAATTGTACTACTTCTTACTGGCTACTACTTCAACTTAGAAGCTTCTTCTGTGTTCTACTATGGTGCTTTTAGTGTCTCCGCATACCGCAGCACGCGACATAGCTTTGCAGACGATAAATGTAACCGTCTCAGAGGGAAAAGTGGCCAATGTGTCGATCTGAATTTAAGTCGATGCGATAACAAATGACGAAAACGGACGGATTCTCAGGTTTTTACTACATATGAACACTTTTCACATTCTCCCGTGCAACGTGGCTGCTATTCCTCCTTTCAAGCAAATTCGTAAGGTCCTAGGTCATATCCAAGCCACCAAAGCCGTCTAAAATGTGAATAATCTATAATTAAAACTTGAATTGTACTACTTCTTACTGGCTATTACTTCAACTTAGAAGCTTATTCTGAGTTCTACTGTGGTGCTTTTAGTGTTTCCGTATACCGCAGCACGCGACATAGCTTTGCAGACGATAAATGTAACCGTTTCAGAGAGAAAAGCGGCCATTGTGACGATCTGGCTTTAAATCGATTCGATAACAAATGACGAAAACGGACGGATTTCTCAGGTTTTTACTACATATGAACACTTTTCACATTCTCCCGTGCAACGCGGCTGCTAGTCTTCCTTTCATGCAAAATCTTAAGGTCCTAGGTCATGTCCAAGCCACAAAAGCCGGCTAAAAAGTGAATAATCGACAACTAAAACATGAATTGTACTACTTCTTACTGGCTATTACTTCAACTTAGAAGCTTCTTCTGTGTTCTACTATGGTGCTTTTAGTGTCTCCGCATACCGCAGCACGGGACATAGCTTTGCAGACGATAAATGTAACCGTCTCAGAGGAAAAAGCGGCCAATGTGTCGATCTGAATTTAAGTCGATGCTATAACAAATGACGAAAACGGACGGATTCTCAGGTTTTTACTACATATGAACACTTTTCACATTCCCCGTTGCAACGTGGCTGCTAGTCCTCCTTTCAAGCAAATTCGTAAGGTCCTAGGTCATATCCAAGCCACCAAAGCCGGCTAAAATATGAATAATCTATAATTAAAACTTGAATTGTACTACTTCTAATTGGCTATTACTTCAACTTAGAAGCTTATTCTGAGTTCTACTATGGTGCTTTTAGTGTTTCCGTATACCGCAACACGCGACATAGCTTTGGAGACGATAAATGTAACCGTTTCAGAGAGAAGAGCGGCTATTGTGACGATCTGGCTTTAAAACGATTCGATAACAAATGACGAAAACGGACGGATTTCTCAGGTTTTTACTACATATGAACACTTTTCACATTCTCCCGTGCAACGCGGCTGCTAGTCTTCGTTTCATGCAAAATCTTAAGGTTCCACCTCATGTCCAAGCCACCAAAGCCGGCTAAAAAGTGATTAAACGACAACTAAAACTTAAATAGTACTACTTCTTACTGGCTATTACTTCAACTTAGAAGCTTCTTCTGTGTTCAACTATGGTGCTTTTAGTGTCTCCGCATACCGCAGCACGCGACATAGCTTTGTAGACGATAAATGTAACCGTTTCGGAGAGAAGAGCGGCCAATATGACGATCTGGCTTTAAATCGATTCGATAACAAATGACGAAAACGGACGTATTTCTCAGGTTTTTACTACATATGAACACTTTTCACATTCTCCCGTGCAACGCTGCTGCTAGTCTTCGTTTCATGCAAAATCGTATTTCCTAGGACATGTTCAAGCCACAAAAGCAGGTTAAAAAGTGATTAATCGACAACTAAAATTTAAATAGTACTACTTCATACTGGCTATTACTTCAACTTAGAAGCTTCTTCTCTTTTCTACTATGGTGCTTTTGGTGTCTCCGCATACCGCAGCACGCGACATAGCTTTGCAGACGATTAATGTAACCGTCTCAGAGAGAATGCGGCCAATATGACGATCTGGCTTTAAGTCGATTCGATAACAAATGACGAAAACGGACGGATTTCTAAGGTTTTTACTACATATGAACACTTTTCATATTCTCCCGTGCAACGCGGATGCTAGTCTTCATTTCATGCAAAATCTTAATGTCCTAGGACATGTCCAAGCCACCAAAGCCGGTTAAAAAGTGATTAATCGACAACTAAAACTTAAATAGTACTACTTCTTACTGGCTATTACTTCAACTTAGAAGCTTCTTCTGTGTTCTAATATGATGCTTTTAGTGTTTCCGCATACCGCAGCACGCGACATACCTTTGCAGACGATAAATGTAACCGTCTCAGAGAGAAAAGCGGCCAATGTGACGATCTGGCTTTAAGTCGATTCGATAACAAATGACGAAAACGGACGGATTTCTCAGGTTTTTAATACATATGAACACTTTTCACATTCTCCCGTGCAACGCGGCTGCTAGTCCGCCTTTCATGCAAATTCTTAAGGTCCTAGGTCATATCCAAGCCACCAAAGCCGGCTAAAATGTGAATAATCTATAATTAAAACTTGAATTGTACTACTTCTTACTGGCTATTACTTCAACTTAGAAGCTTATTCTGAGTTCTACAATGGTGCTTTTAGTGTTTCCGTATACCGCAGCACGCGACATAGCTTTGCAGACGATAAATGTAACCGCCTCAGAGAGAAAAGCGGCCAATGTGACGATCTGGCTTTAAGTCGATACGATAACAAATGACGAAAACCCACGGATTTCTCAGGTTTTTACTACATATGAACACTTTTCACATTCTCCCGTGCAACGCGGCTGCTAGTCCTCCTTTCATGCAAAATCTTAAGGTTCCACCTCATGTCCAAGCCACCAAAGCCGGCTAAAAAGTGAATAATCGATAACTAAAACTTGAATTGTACTACTTCTTACTGGCTATTACTTCAACTTAGAAGCTTCTTCTGTGTTCAACTATGGTGCTTTTAGTGTCTCCGCATACCGCAGCACGCGACATAGCTTTGCAGACGATTAATTTAACCGTCTCAGAGAGAAAAGCGGCCAATATGACGATCTGGCTGTAAGTCGATACGATAACAAATGACGAAAACCCACGGATTTCTCAGGTTTTTACTACATATGAACACTTTTCACATTCTCCCGTGCAACGCGGCTGCTAGTCCTCCTTTCATGCAAAATCTTAAGGTCCCAGGTCATGTCCAAGCCACCAAAGCCGGCTAAAAAGTGAATAATCGACAACTAAAACTTGAATTGTACTACTTCTTACTGGCTATTACTTCAACTTAGAAGCTTCTTCTGTGTTCTACTATGGTGCTTTTAGTGTCTCCGCATACCGCAGCACGCGACATAGCTTTGCAGACGATAAATGTAACCGTCTCAGAGGGAAAAGCGGCCAATGTGTCGATCTGAATTTAAGTCGATGCGATAACAAATGACGAAAACGGACGGATTCTCAGGTTTTTACTACATATGAACACTTTTCACATTCTCCCGTGCAACGTGGCTGCTATTCCTCCTTTCAAGCAAATTCGTAAGGTCCTAGGTCATATCCAAGCCACCAAAGCCGTCTAAAATGTGAATAATCTATAATTAAAACTTGAATTGTACTACTTCTTACTGGCTATTACTTCAACTTAGAAGCTTATTCTGAGTTCTACTGTGGTGCTTTTAGTGTTTCCGTATACCGCAGCACGCGACATAGCTTTGCAGACGATAAATGTAACCGTTTCAGAGAGAAGAGCGGCCATTGTGACGATCTGGCTTTAAATCGATTCGATAACAAATGACGAAAACGGACGGATTTCTCAGGTTTTTACTACATATGAACACTTTTCACATTCTCCCGTGCAACGCGGCTGCTAGTCTTCCTTTCATGCAAAATCTTAAGGTCCTAGGTCATGTCCAAGCCACCAAAGCCGGCTAAAAAGTGAATAATCGACAACTAAAACATGAATTGTACTACTTCTTACTGGCTATTACTTCAACTTAGAAGCTTCTTCTGTGTTCTACTATGGTGCTTTTAGTGTCTCCGCATACCGCAGCACAGGACATAGCTTTGCAGACGATAAATGTAACCGTCTCAGAGGAAAAAGCGGCCAATGTGTCGATCTGAATTTAAGTCGATGCTATAACAAATGACGAAAACGGACGGATTCTCAGGTTTTTACTACATATGAACACTTTTCACATTCTCCCGTTGCAACGTGGCTGCTAGTCCTCCTTTCAAGCAAATTCGTAAGGTCCTAGGTCATATCCAAGCCACCAAAGCCGGCTAAAATATGAATAATCTATAATTAAAACTTGAATTGTACTACTTCTAATTGGCTATTACTTCAACTTAGAAGCTTATTCTGAGTTCTACTATGGTGCTTTTAGTGTTTCCGTATACCGCAACACGCGACATAGCTTTGGAGACGATAAATGTAACCGTTTCAGAGAGAAGAGCGGCCATTGTGACGATCTGGCTTTAAATCGATTCGATAACAAATGACGAAAACGGACGGATTTCTCAGGTTTTTACTACATATGAACACTTTTCACATTCTCCCGTGCAACGCGGCTGCTAGTCTTCGTTTCATGCAAAATCTTAAGGTTCCACCTCATGTCCAAGCCACCAAAGCCGGCTAAAAAGTGATTAAACGACAACTAAAACTTAAATAGTACTACTTCTTACTGGCTATTACTTCAACTTAGAAGCTTCTTCTGTGTTCAACTATGGTGCTTTTAGTGTCTCCGCATACCGCAGCACGCGACATAGCTTTGCAGACGATAAATGTAACCGTTTCGGAGAGAAGAGCGGCCAATGTGACGATCTGGCTTTAAATCGATTCGATAACAAATGACGAAAACGGACGTATTTCTCAGGTTTTTACTACATATGAACACTTTTCACATTCTCCCGTGCAACGCTGCTGCTAGTCTTCGTTTCATGCAAAATCGTATTTCCTAGGACATGTTCAAGCCACAAAAGCAGGTTAAAAAGTGATTAATCGACAACTAAAATTTAAATAGTACTACTTCATACTGGCTATTACTTCAACTTAGAAGCTTCTTCTCTTTTCTACTATGGTGCTTTTGGTGTCTCCGCATACCGCAGCACGCGACATAGCTTTGCAGACGATTAATGTAACCGTCTCAGAGAGAATGCGGCCAATATGACGATCTGGCTTTAAGTCGATTCGATAACAAATGACGAAAACGGACGGATTTCTCAGGTTTTTACTACATATGAACACTTTTCATATTCTCCCGTGCAACGCGGATGCTAGTCTTCATTTCATGCAAAATCTTAATGTCCTAGGACATGTCCAAGCCACCAAAGCCGGTTAAAAAGTGATTAATCGACAACTAAAACTTAAATAGTACTACTTCTTACTGGCTATTACTTCAACTTAGAAGCTTCTTCTGTGTTCTAATATGATGCTTTTAGTGTTTCCGCATACCGCAGCACGCGACATACCTTTGCAGACGATAAATGTAACCGCCTCAGAGAGAAAAGCGGCCAACGTGACGATCTGGCTGTAAGTCGATACGATAACAAATGACGAAAACCCACGGATTTCTCAGGTTTTTACTACATATGAACACTTTTCACATTCTCCCGTGCAACGCGGCTGCTAGTCCTCCTTTCATGCAAAATCTTAAGGTTCCACCTCATGTCCAAGCCACCAAAGCCGGCTAAAAAGTGAATAATCGATAACTAAAACTTGAATTGTACTACTTCTTACTGGCTATTACTTCGACTTAGAAGCTTCTTCTGTGTTCAGCTATGGTGCTTTTAGTGTCTCCGCATACCGCAGCACGCGACATAGCTTTGCAGACGGAAAATGTAACCGTCTCAGTGAGAAAGGCGGCCAATGTGTCGATCTGGCTTTAAATCGATTCGATAACAAATGGCGAAAATGGACAGATTTCTCAGGTTTTTACTACATATGAACACTTTTCACATTCTCCCGTGCAACGCGGCTGCTAGTCCTCCTTTCATGCAAAATCTTAAGGTCCTAGGTCATGTCATAGCCACCAAAGCCGGCTAAAAAGTGAATAATCGACAACTAAAACTTGAATTGTACTACTTCTTACTGGCTCTTACTTCAACTTAGAAGCTTCTTCTGTGTTCTACTATGGTGCTTTTATTGTCTCCGCATATCGCAGCGCGCGACATAGCTTTGCAGACGATAAATGTAACCGTCTCAGAGAGAAAAGCGGCCAATGTGACGATCTGGCTTTAAGTCGATTCGATAACAAATGACGAAAACGGACGGATTTCTCAGGTTTTTAATACATATGAACACTTTTCACATTCTCCCGTGCAACGCGGCTGCTAGTCCGCCTTTCATGCAAATTCTTAAGGTCCTAGGTCATATCCAAGCCACCAAAGCCGGCTAAAATGTGAATAATCTATAATTAAAACTTGAATTGTACTACTTCTTACAGGCTATTACTTCAACTTAGAAGCTTCTTCTGTGTTCTACTATGGTGCTTTTAGTGTCTCCGCATACCGCAGCATGCGACATAGCTTTGCAGACGATTAATGTAACCGTCTCAGAGAGAAAAGCGGCCAATGTGTCGATCTGAATTTAAGTCGATTCGATAACAAATGACGAAAACCGACGGATTTCTCAGGTTTTTACTACATATGAGCACTTTTCACATTCTCCCGTGCAACGCGGCTGCTATTCCTCCTTTCAAGCAAATTCGTAAGGTCCTAGGTCATATCCAAGCCACCAAAGCCGGCTAAAATGTGAATAATCTATAATTAAAACTTGAATTGTACTACTTCTTACTGGCTATTACTTCAACTTAGAAGCTTATTCTGAGTTCTACAATGGTGCTTTTAGTGTTTCCGTATACCGCAGCACGCGACATAGCTTTGCAGACGATAAATGTAACCGCCTCAGAGAGAAAAGCGGCCAATGTGACGATCTGGCTTTAAGTCGATACGATAACAAATGACGAAAACCCACGGATTTCTCAGGTTTTTACTACATATGAACACTTTTCACATTCTCCCGTGCAACGCGGCTGCTAGTCCTCCTTTCATGCAAAATCTTAAGGTTCCACCTCATGTCCAAGCCACCAAAGCCGGCTAAAAAGTGAATAATCGATAACTAAACCTTGAATTGTACTACTTCTTACTGGCTATTACTTCAACTTAGAAGCTTCTTCTGTGTTCAACTATGGTGCTTTTAGTGTCTCCGCATACCGCAGCACGCGACATAGCTTTGCAGACGATTAATTTAACCGTCTCAGAGAGAAAAGCGGCCAATATGACGATCTGGCTTTAAGTCGATTCGATAACAAATGCCGAAAACGGACGATTTCTCAGGTTTTTACTACATATGAACACTTTTCACATTATCCCGTGCAACGCGGCTGCTAGTCCTCCTTTCATGCAAAATCTTAAGGTCCTAGGTCATGTCCAAGCCACTAAAGACGGCTAAAAAGTGAATAATCGACAACTAAAACTTGAATTGTACTACTTCTTACTGGCTATTATTTCAACTTAAAAGCTCCTTCTGTGTTCTACTATTGTGCTTTAAGTGTCTCCGCATACCGCAGCACGCGACATAGCTCTGCAGACGAAAAATGTAACCGTCTCAGAGAGAAAAGCGTCCAATGTGACGATCTGGCTTTAAGTCGATTCGATAACAAATGGCGAAAATGGACAGATTTCTCAGGTTTTTACTACATATGAACACTTTTCACATTCTCCTGTGCAACGCGGCTGCTAGTCCTCCTTTCATGCAAAATCTTAAGGTCCTAGGTCATGTCAAAGCCACCAAAGCCGGCTAAAAAGTGAATAATCGACAACTAAAACTTGAATTGTACTACTTCTTACTGGCTATTACTTCAACTTAGAAGCTTCTTCTGTGTTCTACTATGGTGTTTTATTGTCTCCGCATACCGCAGCGCGCGACATAGCTTTGCAGACGATAAATGTATCCGTCTCAGAGAGAAAAGCGGCCAATGTGACGATCTGGCTTTAAGTCGATTCGATAACAATGACGAAACCGGACGGATTTCTCAGGTTGTTACTACATATGAACACTTTTCACATTCTCCCGTGCAACGCGGCTGCTAGTCTTCCTTTCATGCAAAATCCTAAGGTCCTACGTCATGTCCAACCCACCAAAGCCAGCTAAAACGTGATTAATCGACAACTACAACTTGAATTGTACAACTTCTTACTGGCTATTACTTCAACTTAGAAGCTTCTTCTGTGTTCTAATATGGTGCTTTTAGTGTCTCCGCATACCGCAGCACGCGACATAGCTTTGCAGACGATAAATGTAACCGTCTCAGAGAGAAAAGCGGCCAATGTGGCGATCTGGCTTTAAGTCGATATGATAACAAATGACGAAAACCCACGGATTTCTCAGGTTTTTACTACATATGAACACTTTTCACATTCTCCCGTGCAACGCGGCTGCTAGTCTTCCTTTCATGCAAAATCTTAAGGTCCTAGGTCATGTCCAAGCCACCAAAGCCGGCTAAAAAGTGAATAATCGACAACTAAAACATGAATTGTACTACTTCTTACTGGCTATTACTTCAACTTAGAAGCTTCTTCTGTGTTCTACTATGGTGCTTTTAGTGTCTCCGCATACCGCAGCACGGGACATAGCTTTGCAGACGATAAATGTAACCGTCTCAGAGGAAAATGCGGCCAATGTGTCGATCTGAATTTAAATCGATGCTATAACAAATGACGAAAACGGACGGATTCTCAGGTTTTTACTACATATGAACACTTTTCACATTCTCCCGTTGCAACGTGGCTGCTAGTCCTCCTTTCAAGCAAATTCGTAAGGTCCTAGGTCATATCCAAGCCACCAAAGCCGGCTAAAATATGAATAATCTATAATTAAAACTTGAATTGTACTACTTCTAACTGGCTATTACTTCAACTTAGAAGCTTCTTCTGTGTTCTACTATGGTGCTTTTAGTGTCTCCGCATACCGCAGCACGCGACATAGCTTTGCAGACGATAAATGTAACCGCCTCAGAGAGAAAAGCGGCCAATGTGACGATCTGGCTTTAAGTCGATACGATAACAAATGACGAAAACCCACGGATTTCTCAGGTTTTTACTACATATGAACACTTTTCACATTCTCCCGTGCAACGCGGCTGCTAGTCCTCCTTTCATGCAAAATCTTAAGGTTCCACCTCATGTCCAAGCCACCAAAGCCGGCTAAAAAGTGAATAATCGATAACTAAAACTTGAATTGTACTACTTCTTACTGGCTATTACTTCAACTTAGAAGCTTCTTCTGTGTTCAACTATGGTGCTTTTAGTGTCTCCGCATACCGCAGCACGCGACATAGCTTTGCAGACGATTAATTTAACCGTCTCAGAGAGAAAAGCGGCCAATATGACGATCTGGCTGTAAGTCGATACGATAACAAATGACGAAAACCCACGGATTTCTCAGGTTTTTACTACATATGAACACTTTTCACATTCTCCCGTGCAACGCGGCTGCTAGTCCTCCTTTCATGCAAAATCTTAAGGTCCCAGGTCATGTCCAAGCCACCAAAGCCGGCTAAAAAGTGAATAATCGACAACTAAAACTTGAATTGTACTACTTCTTACTGGCTATTACTTCAACTTAGAAGCTTCTTCTGTGTTCTACTATGGTGCTTTTAGTGTCTCCGCATACCGCAGCACGCGACATAGCTTTGCAGACGATAAATGTAACCGTCTCAGAGGGAAAAGCGGCCAATGTGTCGATCTGAATTTAAGTCGATGCGATAACAAATGACGAAAACGGACGGATTCTCAGGTTTTTACTACATATGAACACTTTTCACATTCTCCCGTGCAACGTGGCTGCTATTCCTCCTTTCAAGCAAATTCGTAAGGTCCTAGGTCATATCCAAGCCACCAAAGCCGTCTAAAATGTGAATAATCTATAATTAAAACTTGAATTGTACTACTTCTTACTGGCTATTACTTCAACTTAGAAGCTTATTCTGAGTTCTACTGTGGTGCTTTTAGTGTTTCCGTATACCGCAGCACGCGACATAGCTTTGCAGACGATAAATGTAACCGTTTCAGAGAGAAGAGCGGCCATTGTGACGATCTGGCTTTAAATCGATTCGATAACAAATGACGAAAACGGACGGATTTCTCAGGTTTTTACTACATATGAACACTTTTCACATTCTCCCGTGCAACGCGGCTGCTAGTCTTCCTTTCATGCAAAATCTTAAGGTCCTAGGTCATGTCCAAGCCACCAAAGCCGGCTAAAAAGTGAATAATCGACAACTAAAACATGAATTGTACTACTTCTTACTGGCTATTACTTCAACTTAGAAGCTTCTTCTGTGTTCTACTATGGTGCTTTTAGTGTCTCCGCATACCGCAGCACAGGACATAGCTTTGCAGACGATAAATGTAACCGTCTCAGAGGAAAAAGCGGCCAATGTGTCGATCTGAATTTAAGTCGATGCTATAACAAATGACGAAAACGGACGGATTCTCAGGTTTTTACTACATATGAACACTTTTCACATTCTCCCGTTGCAACGTGGCTGCTAGTCCTCCTTTCAAGCAAATTCGTAAGGTCCTAGGTCATATCCAAGCCACCAAAGCCGGCTAAAATATGAATAATCTATAATTAAAACTTGAATTGTACTACTTCTAATTGGCTATTACTTCAACTTAGAAGCTTATTCTGAGTTCTACTATGGTGCTTTTAGTGTTTCCGTATACCGCAACACGCGACATAGCTTTGGAGACGATAAATGTAACCGTTTCAGAGAGAAGAGCGGCCATTGTGACGATCTGGCTTTAAATCGATTCGATAACAAATGACGAAAACGGACGGATTTCTCAGGTTTTTACTACATATGAACACTTTTCACATTCTCCCGTGCAACGCGGCTGCTAGTCTTCGTTTCATGCAAAATCTTAAGGTTCCACCTCATGTCCAAGCCACCAAAGCCGGCTAAAAAGTGATTAAACGACAACTAAAACTTAAATAGTACTACTTCTTACTGGCTATTACTTCAACTTAGAAGCTTCTTCTGTGTTCAACTATGGTGCTTTTAGTGTCTCCGCATACCGCAGCACGCGACATAGCTTTGCAGACGATAAATGTAACCGTTTCGGAGAGAAGAGCGGCCAATGTGACGATCTGGCTTTAAATCGATTCGATAACAAATGACGAAAACGGACGTATTTCTCAGGTTTTTACTACATATGAACACTTTTCACATTCTCCCGTGCAACGCTGCTGCTAGTCTTCGTTTCATGCAAAATCGTATTTCCTAGGACATGTTCAAGCCACAAAAGCAGGTTAAAAAGTGATTAATCGACAACTAAAATTTAAATAGTACTACTTCATACTGGCTATTACTTCAACTTAGAAGCTTCTTCTCTTTTCTACTATGGTGCTTTTGGTGTCTCCGCATACCGCAGCACGCGACATAGCTTTGCAGACGATTAATGTAACCGTCTCAGAGAGAATGCGGCCAATATGACGATCTGGCTTTAAGTCGATTCGATAACAAATGACGAAAACGGACGGATTTCTCAGGTTTTTACTACATATGAACACTTTTCATATTCTCCCGTGCAACGCGGATGCTAGTCTTCATTTCATGCAAAATCTTAATGTCCTAGGACATGTCCAAGCCACCAAAGCCGGTTAAAAAGTGATTAATCGACAACTAAAACTTAAATAGTACTACTTCTTACTGGCTATTACTTCAACTTAGAAGCTTCTTCTGTGTTCTAATATGATGCTTTTAGTGTTTCCGCATACCGCAGCACGCGACATACCTTTGCAGACGATAAATGTAACCGCCTCAGAGAGAAAAGCGGCCAACGTGACGATCTGGCTGTAAGTCGATACGATAACAAATGACGAAAACCCACGGATTTCTCAGGTTTTTACTACATATGAACACTTTTCACATTCTCCCGTGCAACGCGGCTGCTAGTCCTCCTTTCATGCAAAATCTTAAGGTTCCACCTCATGTCCAAGCCACCAAAGCCGGCTAAAAAGTGAATAATCGATAACTAAAACTTGAATTGTACTACTTCTTACTGGCTATTACTTCGACTTAGAAGCTTCTTCTGTGTTCAGCTATGGTGCTTTTAGTGTCTCCGCATACCGCAGCATGCGACATAGCTTTGCAGACGATTAATGTAACCGTCTCAGAGAGAAAAGCGGCCAATGTGTCGATCTGAATTTAAGTCGATTCGATAACAAATGACGAAAACCGACGGATTTCTCAGGTTTTTACTACATATGAGCACTTTTCACATTCTCCCGTGCAACGCGGCTGCTAGTCCTCCTTTCATGCAAATTCTTAAGGTCCTAGGTCATATCCAAGCCACCAAAGCCGGCTAAAATGTGAATAATCTATAATTAAAACTTGAATTGTACTACTTCTTACTGGCTATTACTTCAACTTAGAAGCTTATTCTGAGTTCTACAATGGTGCTTTTAGTGTTTCCGTATACCGCAGCACGCGACATAGCTTTGCAGACGATAAATGTAACCGCCTCAGAGAGAAAAGCGGCCAATGTGACGATCTGGCTTTAAGTCGATACGATAACAAATGACGAAAACCCACGGATTTCTCAGGTTTTTACTACATATGAACACTTTTCACATTCTCCCGTGCAACGCGGCTGCTAGTCCTCCTTTCATGCAAAATCTTAAGGTTCCACCTCATGTCCAAGCCACCAAAGCCGGCTAAAAAGTGAATAATCGATAACTAAACCTTGAATTGTACTACTTCTTACTGGCTATTACTTCAACTTAGAAGCTTCTTCTGTGTTCAACTATGGTGCTTTTAGTGTCTCCGCATACCGCAGCACGCGACATAGCTTTGCAGACGATTAATTTAACCGTCTCAGAGAGAAAAGCGGCCAATATGACGATCTGGCTTTAAGTCGATTCGATAACAAATGCCGAAAACGGACGATTTCTCAGGTTTTTACTACATATGAACACTTTTCACATTATCCCGTGCAACGCGGCTGCTAGTCCTCCTTTCATGCAAAATCTTAAGGTCCTAGGTCATGTCCAAGCCACTAAAGACGGCTAAAAAGTGAATAATCGACAACTAAAACTTGAATTGTACTACTTCTTACTGGCTATTATTTCAACTTAAAAGCTCCTTCTGTGTTCTACTATTGTGCTTTAAGTGTCTCCGCATACCGCAGCACGCGACATAGCTCTGCAGACGAAAAATGTAACCGTCTCAGAGAGAAAAGCGTCCAATGTGACGATCTGGCTTTAAGTCGATTCGATAACAAATGGCGAAAATGGACAGATTTCTCAGGTTTTTACTACATATGAACACTTTTCACATTCTCCTGTGCAACGCGGCTGCTAGTCCTCCTTTCATGCAAAATCTTAAGGTCCTAGGTCATGTCAAAGCCACCAAAGCCGGCTAAAAAGTGAATAATCGACAACTAAAACTTGAATTGTACTACTTCTTACTGGCTATTACTTCAACTTAGAAGCTTCTTCTGTGTTCTACTATGGTGTTTTATTGTCTCCGCATACCGCAGCGCGCGACATAGCTTTGCAGACGATAAATGTATCCGTCTCAGAGAGAAAAGCGGCCAATGTGACGATCTGGCTTTAAGTCGATTCGATAACAATGACGAAACCGGACGGATTTCTCAGGTTGTTACTACATATGAACACTTTTCACATTCTCCCGTGCAACGCGGCTGCTAGTCTTCCTTTCATGCAAAATCCTAAGGTCCTACGTCATGTCCAACCCACCAAAGCCAGCTAAAACGTGATTAATCGACAACTACAACTTGAATTGTACAACTTCTTACTGGCTATTACTTCAACTTAGAAGCTTCTTCTGTGTTCTAATATGGTGCTTTTAGTGTCTCCGCATACCGCAGCACGCGACATAGCTTTGCAGACGATAAATGTAACCGTCTCAGAGAGAAAAGCGGCCAATGTGGCGATCTGGCTTTAAGTCGATATGATAACAAATGACGAAAACCCACGGATTTCTCAGGTTTTTACTACATATGAACACTTTTCACATTCTCCCGTGCAACGCGGCTGCTAGTCTTCCTTTCATGCAAAATCTTAAGGTCCTAGGTCATGTCCAAGCCACCAAAGCCGGCTAAAAAGTGAATAATCGACAACTAAAACATGAATTGTACTACTTCTTACTGGCTATTACTTCAACTTAGAAGCTTCTTCTGTGTTCTACTATGGTGCTTTTAGTGTCTCCGCATACCGCAGCACGGGACATAGCTTTGCAGACGATAAATGTAACCGTCTCAGAGGAAAATGCGGCCAATGTGTCGATCTGAATTTAAATCGATGCTATAACAAATGACGAAAACGGACGGATTCTCAGGTTTTTACTACATATGAACACTTTTCACATTCTCCCGTTGCAACGTGGCTGCTAGTCCTCCTTTCAAGCAAATTCGTAAGGTCCTAGGTCATATCCAAGCCACCAAAGCCGGCTAAAATATGAATAATCTATAATTAAAACTTGAATTGTACTACTTCTAACTGGCTATTACTTCAACTTAGAAGCTTCTTCTGTGTTCTACTATGGTGCTTTTAGTGTCTCCGCATACCGCAGCACGCGACATAGCTTTGCAGACGATAAATGTAACCGCCTCAGAGAGAAAAGCGGCCAATGTGACGATCTGGCTTTAAGTCGATACGATAACAAATGACGAAAACCCACGGATTTCTCAGGTTTTTACTACATATGAACACTTTTCACATTCTCCCGTGCAACGCGGCTGCTAGTCCTCCTTTCATGCAAAATCTTAAGGTTCCACCTCATGTCCAAGCCACCAAAGCCGGCTAAAAAGTGAATAATCGATAACTAAAACTTGAATTGTACTACTTCTTACTGGCTATTACTTCAACTTAGAAGCTTCTTCTGTGTTCAACTATGGTGCTTTTAGTGTCTCCGCATACCGCAGCACGCGACATAGCTTTGCAGACGATTAATTTAACCGTCTCAGAGAGAAAAGCGGCCAATATGACGATCTGGCTGTAAGTCGATACGATAACAAATGACGAAAACCCACGGATTTCTCAGGTTTTTACTACATATGAACACTTTTCACATTCTCCCGTGCAACGCGGCTGCTAGTCCTCCTTTCATGCAAAATCTTAAGGTCCCAGGTCATGTCCAAGCCACCAAAGCCGGCTAAAAAGTGAATAATCGACAACTAAAACTTGAATTGTACTACTTCTTACTGGCTATTACTTCAACTTAGAAGCTTCTTCTGTGTTCTACTATGGTGCTTTTAGTGTCTCCGCATACCGCAGCACGCGACATAGCTTTGCAGACGATAAATGTAACCGTCTCAGAGGGAAAAGCGGCCAATGTGTCGATCTGAATTTAAGTCGATGCGATAACAAATGACGAAAACGGACGGATTCTCAGGTTTTTACTACATATGAACACTTTTCACATTCTCCCGTGCAACGTGGCTGCTATTCCTCCTTTCAAGCAAATTCGTAAGGTCCTAGGTCATATCCAAGCCACCAAAGCCGTCTAAAATGTGAATAATCTATAATTAAAACTTGAATTGTACTACTTCTTACTGGCTATTACTTCAACTTAGAAGCTTATTCTGAGTTCTACTGTGGTGCTTTTAGTGTTTCCGTATACCGCAGCACGCGACATAGCTTTGCAGACGATAAATGTAACCGTTTCAGAGAGAAGAGCGGCCATTGTGACGATCTGGCTTTAAATCGATTCGATAACAAATGACGAAAACGGACGGATTTCTCAGGTTTTTACTACATATGAACACTTTTCACATTCTCCCGTGCAACGCGGCTGCTAGTCTTCCTTTCATGCAAAATCTTAAGGTCCTAGGTCATGTCCAAGCCACCAAAGCCGGCTAAAAAGTGAATAATCGACAACTAAAACATGAATTGTACTACTTCTTACTGGCTATTACTTCAACTTAGAAGCTTCTTCTGTGTTCTACTATGGTGCTTTTAGTGTCTCCGCATACCGCAGCACAGGACATAGCTTTGCAGACGATAAATGTAACCGTCTCAGAGGAAAAAGCGGCCAATGTGTCGATCTGAATTTAAGTCGATGCTATAACAAATGACGAAAACGGACGGATTCTCAGGTTTTTACTACATATGAACACTTTTCACATTCTCCCGTTGCAACGTGGCTGCTAGTCCTCCTTTCAAGCAAATTCGTAAGGTCCTAGGTCATATCCAAGCCACCAAAGCCGGCTAAAATATGAATAATCTATAATTAAAACTTGAATTGTACTACTTCTAATTGGCTATTACTTCAACTTAGAAGCTTATTCTGAGTTCTACTATGGTGCTTTTAGTGTTTCCGTATACCGCAACACGCGACATAGCTTTGGAGACGATAAATGTAACCGTTTCAGAGAGAAGAGCGGCCATTGTGACGATCTGGCTTTAAATCGATTCGATAACAAATGACGAAAACGGACGGATTTCTCAGGTTTTTACTACATATGAACACTTTTCACATTCTCCCGTGCAACGCGGCTGCTAGTCTTCGTTTCATGCAAAATCTTAAGGTTCCACCTCATGTCCAAGCCACCAAAGCCGGCTAAAAAGTGATTAAACGACAACTAAAACTTAAATAGTACTACTTCTTACTGGCTATTACTTCAACTTAGAAGCTTCTTCTGTGTTCAACTATGGTGCTTTTAGTGTCTCCGCATACCGCAGCACGCGACATAGCTTTGCAGACGATAAATGTAACCGTTTCGGAGAGAAGAGCGGCCAATGTGACGATCTGGCTTTAAATCGATTCGATAACAAATGACGAAAACGGACGTATTTCTCAGGTTTTTACTACATATGAACACTTTTCACATTCTCCCGTGCAACGCTGCTGCTAGTCTTCGTTTCATGCAAAATCGTATTTCCTAGGACATGTTCAAGCCACAAAAGCAGGTTAAAAAGTGATTAATCGACAACTAAAATTTAAATAGTACTACTTCATACTGGCTATTACTTCAACTTAGAAGCTTCTTCTCTTTTCTACTATGGTGCTTTTGGTGTCTCCGCATACCGCAGCACGCGACATAGCTTTGCAGACGATTAATGTAACCGTCTCAGAGAGAATGCGGCCAATATGACGATCTGGCTTTAAGTCGATTCGATAACAAATGACGAAAACGGACGGATTTCTCAGGTTTTTACTACATATGAACACTTTTCATATTCTCCCGTGCAACGCGGATGCTAGTCTTCATTTCATGCAAAATCTTAATGTCCTAGGACATGTCCAAGCCACCAAAGCCGGTTAAAAAGTGATTAATCGACAACTAAAACTTAAATAGTACTACTTCTTACTGGCTATTACTTCAACTTAGAAGCTTCTTCTGTGTTCTAATATGATGCTTTTAGTGTTTCCGCATACCGCAGCACGCGACATACCTTTGCAGACGATAAATGTAACCGCCTCAGAGAGAAAAGCGGCCAACGTGACGATCTGGCTGTAAGTCGATACGATAACAAATGACGAAAACCCACGGATTTCTCAGGTTTTTACTACATATGAACACTTTTCACATTCTCCCGTGCAACGCGGCTGCTAGTCCTCCTTTCATGCAAAATCTTAAGGTTCCACCTCATGTCCAAGCCACCAAAGCCGGCTAAAAAGTGAATAATCGATAACTAAAACTTGAATTGTACTACTTCTTACTGGCTATTACTTCGACTTAGAAGCTTCTTCTGTGTTCAGCTATGGTGCTTTTAGTGTCTCCGCATACCGCAGCACGCGACATAGCTTTGCAGACGGAAAATGTAACCGTCTCAGTGAGAAAGGCGGCCAATGTGTCGATCTGGCTTTAAATCGATTCGATAACAAATGGCGAAAATGGACAGATTTCTCAGGTTTTTACTACATATGAACACTTTTCACATTCTCCCGTGCAACGCGGCTGCTAGTCCTCCTTTCATGCAAAATCTTAAGGTCCTAGGTCATGTCATAGCCACCAAAGCCGGCTAAAAAGTGAATAATCGACAACTAAAACTTGAATTGTACTACTTCTTACTGGCTCTTACTTCAACTTAGAAGCTTCTTCTGTGTTCTACTATGGTGCTTTTATTGTCTCCGCATATCGCAGCGCGCGACATAGCTTTGCAGACGATAAATGTAACCGTCTCAGAGAGAAAAGCGGCCAATGTGACGATCTGGCTTTAAGTCGATTCGATAACAAATGACGAAAACGGACGGATTTCTCAGGTTTTTAATACATATGAACACTTTTCACATTCTCCCGTGCAACGCGGCTGCTAGTCCGCCTTTCATGCAAATTCTTAAGGTCCTAGGTCATATCCAAGCCACCAAAGCCGGCTAAAATGTGAATAATCTATAATTAAAACTTGAATTGTACTACTTCTTACAGGCTATTACTTCAACTTAGAAGCTTCTTCTGTGTTCTACTATGGTGCTTTTAGTGTCTCCGCATACCGCAGCATGCGACATAGCTTTGCAGACGATTAATGTAACCGTCTCAGAGAGAAAAGCGGCCAATGTGTCGATCTGAATTTAAATCGATTCGATAACAAATGACGAAAACCGACGGATTTCTCAGGTTTTTACTACATATGAGCACTTTTCACATTCTCCCGTGCAACGCGGCTGCTAGTCCTCCTTTCATGCAAATTCTTAAGGTCCTAGGTCATATCCAAGCCACCAAAGCCGGCTAAAATGTGAATAATCTATAATTAAAACTTGAATTGTACTACTTCTTACTGGCTATTACTTCAACTTAGAAGCTTATTCTGAGTTCTACAATGGTGCTTTTAGTGTTTCCGTATACCGCAGCACGCGACATAGCTTTGCAGACGATAAATGTAACCGCCTCAGAGAGAAAAGCGGCCAATGTGACGATCTGGCTTTAAGTCGATACGATAACAAATGACGAAAACCCACGGATTTCTCAGGTTTTTACTACATATGAACACTTTTCACATTCTCCCGTGCAACGCGGCTGCTAGTCCTCCTTTCATGCAAAATCTTAAGGTTCCACCTCATGTCCAAGCCACCAAAGCCGGCTAAAAAGTGAATAATCGATAACTAAAACTTGAATTGTACTACTTCTTACTGGCTATTACTTCAACTTAGAAGCTTCTTCTGTGTTCAACTATGGTGCTTTTAGTGTCTCCGCATACCGCAGCACGCGACATAGCTTTGCAGACGATTAATTTAACCGTCTCAGAGAGAAAAGCGGCCAATATGACGATCTGGCTTTAAGTCGATTCGATAACAAATGCCGAAAACGGACGATTTCTCAGGTTTTTACTACATATGAACACTTTTCACATTATCCCGTGCAACGCGGCTGCTAGTCCTCCTTTCATGCAAAATCTTAAGGTCCTAGGTCATGTCCAAGCCACTAAAGACGGCTAAAAAGTGAATAATCGACAACTAAAACTTGAATTGTACTACTTCTTACTGGCTATTATTTCAACTTAAAAGCTCCTTCTGTGTTCTACTATTGTGCTTTAAGTGTCTCCGCATACCGCAGCACGCGACATAGCTCTGCAGACGAAAAATGTAACCGTCTCAGAGAGAAAAGCGTCCAATGTGACGATCTGGCTTTAAGTCGATTCGATAACAAATGGCGAAAATGGACAGATTTCTCAGGTTTTTACTACATATGAACACTTTTCACATTCTCCTGTGCAACGCGGCTGCTAGTCCTCCTTTCATGCAAAATCTTAAGGTCCTAGGTCATGTCAAAGCCACCAAAGCCGGCTAAAAAGTGAATAATCGACAACTAAAACTTGAATTGTACTACTTCTTACTGGCTATTACTTCAACTTAGAAGCTTCTTCTGTGTTCTACTATGGTGTTTTATTGTCTCCGCATACCGCAGCGCGCGACATAGCTTTGCAGACGATAAATGTATCCGTCTCAGAGAGAAAAGCGGCCAATGTGACGATCTGGCTTTAAGTCGATTCGATAACAATGACGAAACCGGACGGATTTCTCAGGTTGTTACTACATATGAACACTTTTCACATTCTCCCGTGCAACGCGGCTGCTAGTCTTCCTTTCATGCAAAATCCTAAGGTCCTACGTCATGTCCAACCCACCAAAGCCAGCTAAAACGTGATTAATCGACAACTACAACTTGAATTGTACAACTTCTTACTGGCTATTACTTCAACTTAGAAGCTTCTTCTGTGTTCTAATATGGTGCTTTTAGTGTCTCCGCATACCGCAGCACGCGACATAGCTTTGCAGACGATAAATGTAACCGTCTCAGAGAGAAAAGCGGCCAATGTGGCGATCTGGCTTTAAGTCGATATGATAACAAATGACGAAAACCCACGGATTTCTCAGGTTTTTACTACATATGAACACTTTTCACATTCTCCCGTGCAACGCGGCTGCTAGTCTTCCTTTCATGCAAAATCTTAAGGTCCTAGGTCATGTCCAAGCCACCAAAGCCGGCTAAAAAGTGAATAATCGACAACTAAAACATGAATTGTACTACTTCTTACTGGCTATTACTTCAACTTAGAAGCTTCTTCTGTGTTCTACTATGGTGCTTTTAGTGTCTCCGCATACCGCAGCACGGGACATAGCTTTGCAGACGATAAATGTAACCGTCTCAGAGGAAAATGCGGCCAATGTGTCGATCTGAATTTAAATCGATGCTATAACAAATGACGAAAACGGACGGATTCTCAGGTTTTTACTACATATGAACACTTTTCACATTCTCCCGTTGCAACGTGGCTGCTAGTCCTCCTTTCAAGCAAATTCGTAAGGTCCTAGGTCATATCCAAGCCACCAAAGCCGGCTAAAATATGAATAATCTATAATTAAAACTTGAATTGTACTACTTCTAACTGGCTATTACTTCAACTTAGAAGCTTCTTCTGTGTTCTACTATGGTGCTTTTAGTGTCTCCGCATACCGCAGCACGCGACATAGCTTTGCAGACGATAAATGTAACCGTTTCGGAGAGAAGAGCGGCCAATGTGACGATCTGGCTTTAAATCGATTCGATAACAAATGACGAAAACAGACGGATTTCTCATGTTTTTACTACATATGAACACTTTTCACATTCTCCCGTGCAACGCGGCTGCTAGTCTTCGTTTCATGCAAAGTCTTAAGGTTCCACCTCATGTCCAAGCCACCAAAGCCGGCTAAAAAGTGAATAATCGATAACTAAAACTTGAATTGTACTACTTCTTACTGGCTATTACTTCAACTTAGAAGCTTCTTCTGTGTTCTACTATGGTGCTTTTAGTGTCTCCGCATACCGCAGCACGCGACATAGCTTTGCAGACGATAAATGTAACCGTTTCGGAGAGAAGAGCGGCCAATGTGACGATCTGGCTTTAAATCGATTCGATAACAAATGACGAAAACGGACGGATTTCTCAGGTTTTTACTACATATGAACACTTTTCACATTCTCCCGTGCAACGCGGCTGCTAGTCTTCCTTTCATGCAAAATCGTATTTCCTAGGACATGTTCAAGCCACAAAAGCAGGTTAAAAAGTGATTAATCGACAACTAAAACTTAAATAGTACTACTTCATACTGGCTATTACTTCAACTTAGAAGCTTTTTCTCTTTTCTAATATGGTGCTTTTGGTGTCTCCGCATACCGCAGCACGCGACATAGCTTTGCAGACGATTAATGTAACCGTCTCAGAGAGAATGCGGCCAGTATGACGATCTGGCTTTAAGTCGATTCGATAACAAATGACGAAAACGGACGGATTTCTCAGGTTTTTACTACATATGAACACTTTTCATATTCTCCCGTGCAACTCGGATGCTAGTCTTCATTTCATGCAAAATCTTAATGTCCTAGGACATGTCCAAGCCACCAAAGCCGGTTAAAAAGTGATTAATCGACAACTAAAACTTAAATAGTACTACTTCTTACTGGCTATTACTTCAACTTAGAAGCTTCTTCTGTGTTCTAATATGATGCTTTTAGTGTTTCCGCATACCGCAGCACGCGACATACCTTTGCAGACGATAAATGTAACCGCCTCAGAGAGAAAAGCGGCCAATGTGACGATCTGGCTGTAAGTCGATACGATAACAAATGACGAAAACCCACGGATTTCTCAGGTTTTTACTACATATGAACTCTTTTCACATTCTCCCGTGCAACGCGGCTGCTAGTCCTCCTTTCATGCAAAATCTTTAGGTTCCACCTCATGTCCAAGCCACCAAAGCCGGCTAAAAAGTGTATAATCGATAACTAAAACTTGAATTGTACTACTTCTTACTGGCTATTACTTCAACTTAGAATCTTCTTCTGTGTTCAACTATGGTGCTTTTAGTGTCTCCGCATACCGCAGCACGCGACATAGCTTTGCAGACGAAAAATGTAACCGTCTCAGAGAGAAAAGCGGCCAATGTGTCGATCTGGCTTTAAATCGATTCGATAACAAATGGCGAAAATGGACAGATTTCTCAGGTTTTTACTACATATGAACACTTTTCACATTCTCCCGTGCAACGCGGCTGCTAGTCCTCCTTTCATGCAAAATCTTAAGGTCCTAGGTCATGTCATAGCCACCAAAGCCGGCTAAAAAGTGAATAATCGACAGCTAAAACTTGAATTGTACTACTTCTTACTGGCTATTACTTCAACTTAGAAGCTTCTTCTGTGTTCTACTATGGTGCTTTTATTGTCTCCGCATACCGCAGCGCGCGACATAGCTTTGCAGACGATAAATGTAACCGTCTCAGAGAGAAAAGCGGCCAATGTGACGATCTGGCTTTAAGTCGATTCGATAACAAATGACGAAAACGGACGGATTTCTCAGGTTTTTAATACATATGAACACTTTTCACATTCTCCCGTGCAACGCGGCTGCTAGTCCGCCTTTCATGCAAATTCTTAAGGTCCTAGGTCATATCCAAGCCACCAAAGCCGGCTAAAATGTGAATAATCTATAATTAAAACTTGAATTGTACTACTTCTTACAGGCTATTACTTCAACTTAGAAGCTTCTTCTGTGTTCTACTATGGTGCTTTTAGTGTCTCCGCATACCGCAGCATGCGACATAGCTTTGCAGACGATTAATGTAACCGTCTCAGAGAGAAAAGCGGCCAATGTGTCGATCTGAATTTAAGTCGATTCGATAACAAATGACGAAAACCGACGGATTTCTCAGGTTTTTACTACATAAGAACACTTTTCACATTCTCCCGTGCAACGCGGCTGCTAGTCCTCCTTTCATGCAAATTCTTAAGGTCCTAGGTCATATCCAAGCCACCAAAGCCGGCTAAAATGTGAATAATCTATAATTAAAACTTGAATTGTACTACTTCTTACTGGCTATTACTTCAACTTAGAAGCTTATTCTGAGTTCTACAATGGTGCTTTTAGTGTTTCCGTATACCGCAGCACGCGACATAGCTTTGCAGACGATAAATGTAACCGCCTCAGAGAGAAAAGCGGCCAATGTGACGATCTGGCTTTAAGTCGATACGATAACAAATGACGAAAACCCACGGATTTCTCAGGTTTTTACTACATATGAACACTTTTCACATTCTCCCGTGCAACGCGGCTGCTAGTCCTCCTTTCATGCAAAATCTTAAGGTTCCACCTCATGTCCAAGCCACCAAAGCCGGCTAAAAAGTGAATAATCGATAACTAAAACTTGAATTGTACTACTTCTTACTGGCTATTACTTCAACTTAGAAGCTTCTTCTGTGTTCAACTATGGTGCTTTTAGTGTCTCCGCATACCGCAGCACGCGACATAGCTTTGCAGACGATTAATGTAACCGTCTCAGAGAGAAAAGCGGCCAATATGACGATCTGGCTTTAAGTCGATTCGATAACAAATGCCGAAAACGGACGATTTCTCAGGTTTTTACTACATATGAACACTTTTCACATTATCCCGTGCAACGCGGCTGCTAGTCCTCCTTTCATGCAAAATCTTAAGGTCCTAGGTCATGTCCAAGCCACTAAAGACGGCTAAAAAGTGAATAATCGACAACTAAAACTTGAATTGTGCTACTTCTTACTGGCTATTACTTCAACTTAAAAGCTAATTCTGTGTTCTACTATGGTGCTTTAAGTGTCTCCGCATACCGCAGCACGCGACATAGCTTTGCAGACGAAAAATGTAACCGTCTCAGAGAGAAAAGCGTCCAATGTGACGATCTGGCTTTAAGTCGATTCGATAACAAATGGCGAAAATGGACAGATTTCTCAGGTTTTTACTACATATGAACACTTTTCACATTCTCCCGTGCAACGCGGCTGCTAGTCCTCCTTTCATGCAAAATCTTAAGGTCCTAGTTCATGTCAAAGCCACCAAAGCCGGCTAAAAAGTGAATAATCGACAACTAAAACTTGAATTGTACTACTTCTTACTGGCTATTACTTCAACTTAGAAGCTTCTTCTGTGTTCTACTATGGTGTTTTATTGTCTCCGCATACCGCAGCGCGCGACATAGCTTTGCAGACGATAAATATAACCGTCTCAGAGAGAAAAGCGGCCAATGTGACGATCTGGCTTTAAGTCGATTCGATAACAATGACGAAACCGGACGGATTTCTCAGGTTGTTACTACATATGAACACTTTTCACATTCTCCCGTGCAACGCGGCTGCTAGTCTTCCTTTCATGCAAAATCCTAAGGTCCTACGTCATGTCCAACCCACCAAAGCCAGCTAAAACGTGATTAATCGACAACTACAACTTGAATTGTACTACTTCTTACTGGCTATTACTTCAACTTAGAAGCTTCTTCTGTGTTCTACTATGGTGCTTTTAGTGTCTCCGCATACCGCAGCACGCGACATAGCTTTGCAGACGATAAATGTAACCGCCTCAGAGAGAAAAGCGGCTAATGTGACGATCTGGCTTTAAGTCGATACGATAACAAATGACGAAAACCCACGGATTTCTCAGGTTTTTACTACATATGAACACTTTTCACATTCTCCCGTGCAACGCGGCTGCTAGTCCTCTTTTCATGCAAAATCTTAAGGTTCCACCTCATGTCCAAGCCACCAAAGCCAGCTAAAAAGTGATTAATCGACAACTACAACTTGAATTGTACTACTTCTTACTGGCTATTACTTCAACTTAGAAGCTTCTTCTGTGTTCTAATATGGTGCTGTTAGTGTCTCCGCATACCGCAGCACGCGACATAGCTTTGCAGACGATAAATGTAACCGTCTCAGAGAGAAAAGCGGCCAATGTGACGATCTTGCTTTAAGTCGATACGATAACAAATGACGAAAACCCACGGATTTCTCAGGTTTTTACTACATATGAACACTTTTCACTTTCTCCCGTGCAACGCGGCTGCTAGTTCTCCTTTCATGCAAAATCTTAAGGTTCCACCTCATGTCCAAGCCACCAAAGCCGGCTAAAAAGTGAATAATCGATAACTAAAACTTGAATTGTACTACTTCTTACTGGCTATTACTTCAACTTAGAAGCTTCTTCTGTGTTCAACTATGGTGCTTTTAGTGTCTCCGCATACCGCAGCACGCGACATAGCTTTGCAGACGAATAATGTAACCGTCTCAGAGAGAAAAGCGGCCAATATGACGATCTGGCTTTAAGTCGATTCGATAACAAATGCCGAAAACGGACGATTTCTCAGGTTTTTACTACATATGAACACTTTTCACATTATCCCGTGCAACGCGGCTGCTAGTCCTCCTTTCATGCAAAATCTTAAGGTCCTAGGTCATGTCCAAGCCACTAAAGACGGCTAAAAAGTGAATAATCGACAACTAAAACTTGAATTGTACTACTTCTTACTGGCTATTACTTCAACTTAAAAGCTCCTTCTGTGTTCTACTATGGTGCTTTAAGTGTCTCCGCATACCGCAGCACGCGACATAGCTTTGCAGACGAAAAATGTAACCGTCTCAGAGAGAAAAGCGTCCAATGTGACGATCTGGCTTTAAGTCGATTCGATAACAAATGGCGAAAATGGACAGATTTCTCAGGTTTTTACTACATATGAACACTTTTCACATTCTCCCGTGCAACGCGGCTGCTAGTCCTCCTTTCATGCAAAATCTTAAGGTCCTAGGTCATGTCAAAGCCACCAAGGCCGGCTAAAAAGTGAATAATCGACAACTACAACTTGAATTGTACTACTTCTTACTGGCTATTACTTCAACTTAGAAGCTTCTTCTGTGTTCTGCTATGGTGTTTTTTTGTCTCCGCATACCGCAGCGCGCGACATAGCTTTGCAGACGATAAATGTAACCGTCTCAGAGAGAAAAGCGGCCAATGTGACGATCTGGCTTTAAGTCGATTCGATAACAAAGACGAAACCGGACGGATTTCTCAGGTTGTTAATACATATGAACACTTTTCACATTCTCCCGTGCAACGCGGCTGCTAGTCTTCCTTTCATGCAAAATCTTAAGGTCCTACGTCATGTCCAACCCACCAAAGCCAGCTAAAACGTGATTAATCGACAACTACAACTTGAATTGTACTACTTCTTACTGGCTATTACTTCAACTTAGAAGCTTCTTCTGTGTTCTAATATGGTGCTTTTATTGTCTCCGCATACCGCAGCGCGCGACATAGCTTTGCAGACGATAAATGTAACAGTCTCAGAGAGAAAAGCGGCCAATGTGACGACCTGGCTTTAAGTCGATTCGATAACAAAGACGAAACCGGACGGATTTCTCAGGTTGTTACTACATATGAACACTTTTCACATTCTCCCGTGCAACGCGGCTGCTAGTCTTCCTTTCATGCAAAATCTTAAGGTCCTACGTCATGTCCAACCCACCAAAGCCAGCTAAAAAGTGATTAATCGACAACTACAACTTGAATTGTACTACTTCTTACTGGCTATTACTTCAACTTAGAAGCTTCTTCTGTGTTCTAATATGGTGCTTTTAGTGTCTCCGCATACCGCAGCACGCGACATAGCTTTGCAGACGATAAACGTAACCGTCTCAGAGAGTAAAGCGGCCAATCTGACGATCTGGCTTTAAGTCGATACGATAACAAATGACGAAAACCCACGGATTTCTCAGGTTTTTACTACATAAGAACACTTTTCACATTCTCCCGTGCAACGCGGCTGCTAGTCCTCCTTTCATGCCAAATCTTAAGATTTCACCTCATGTCCAAGCCACCAAAGCCGGCTAAAAAGTGAATAATCGATAACTAAAACTTGAATTGTACTACTTCTTACTGGCTATTACTTCAACTTAGAAGCTTCTAGTGTGTTCAGCTATGGTGCTTTTAGTGTCTCCGCATACCGCAGCACGCGACATAGCTTTGCAGACGATTAATGTAACCGTCTCAGAGAAAAAAGCGGCCAATATGACGATCTGGCTTTAAGTCGATTCGATAACAAATGCCGAAAACGGACGGATTTCTCAGGTTTTTACTACATATGAACACTTTTCACATTCTCCCGTGCAACGCGACTGCTAGTCCTCCTTTCATGCAAAATCTTAAGGGCCTAGGTCATGTCCAAGCCACCAAAGACGGCTAAAAAGTGAATAATCGACAACTAAAACTTGAATTGTACTACGTCTTACTGGCTATTACTTCAACTTAAAAGCTCCTTCTGTGTTCTACTATGGTGCTTTAAGTGTCTCCGCATACCGCAGCACGCGACATAGCTTTGCAGACGAAAAATGTAACCGTCTCAGAGAGAAAAGCGGCCAATGTGACGATCTGGCTTTAAGTCGATTCGATAGCAAATGGCGAAAATGGACAGATTTCTAAGGTTTTTACTACATATGAACACTTTTCACATTCTCCCGTGCTTCGCGGCTGCTAGTCCTCCTTTCATGCAAAATCTTAAGGTCCTAGGTCATGTCATAGCCACCAAAGCTGGCTAAAAAGTGAATAATCGACAACTAAAACTTGAATTGTACTACTTCTTACTGGCTATTACTTCAACTTAGAAGCTTCTTCTGTGTTCTACTATGGTGCTTTTAGTGTCTCCGCATACCGCAGCGCGCGACATAGCTTTGCAGACGATAAATGTATCCGTCTCAGAGAGAAAAGCGGCCAATGTGACGATCTGGCTTTAAGTCGATTCGATAACAAAGACGAAACCGGACGGATTTCTCAGGTTGTTACTACATATGAACACTTTTCACATTCTCCCGTGCAACGCGGCTGCTAGTCTTCCTTTCATGCAAAATCTTAAGGTCCTAGGTCATGTCATAGCCACCAAAGCTGGCTAAAAAGTGAATAATCGACAACTAAAACTTGAATTGTACTACTTCTTACTGGCTATTACTTCAACTTAGAAGCTTCTTCTGTGTTCTACTATGGTGCTTTTAGTGTCTCCGCATACAGCAGCGCGCGACATAGCTTTGCAGACGATAAATGTATCCGTCTCAGAGAGAAAAGCGGCCAATGTGACGATCTGGCTTTAAGTCGATTCGATAACAAAGACGAAACCGGACGGATTTCTCAGGTTGTTACTACATATGAACACTTTTCACATTCTCCCGTGCAACGCGGCTGCTAGTCTTCCTTTCATGCAAAATCTTAAGGTCCTACGTCATGTCCAACCCACCAAAGCCAGCTAAAAAGTGATTAATCGACAACTACAACATGAATTGTACTACTTCTTACTGGCTATTACTTCAACTTAGACGCTCCTTCTGTGTTCTAGTATGGTGCTTTTAGTGTCTCCGCATACCGCAGCACGCGACATAGCTTTGCAGACGATAAATGTAACCGTCTCAGAGAGAAAAGCGGCCAATGTGACGATCTGGCTTTAAGTCGATACGATAACAAATGACGAAAACCCACGGATTTCTCAGGTTTTTACTACATATGAACACTTTTCACATTCTCCCGTGCAACGCGGTTGCTAGTCCTCCTTTCATGCAAAATCTTAAGGACCCACCTCATGTCCAAGCCACCAAAGCCGGCTAAAAAGTGAATAATCGATAACTAAAACTTGAATTGTACTACTTCTTACTGGCTATTACTTCAACTTAGAAGCTTCTTCTGTGTTCTACTATGGTGCTTTTAGTGTCTCCGCATACCGCAGCATGCGACATAGCTTTGCAGACGATTAATGTAACCGTCTCAGAGAGAAAAGCGGCCAATGTGTCGATCTGAATTTAAGTCGATTCGATAACAAATGACGAAAACGGACGGATTTCTCAGGTTTTTAATAAATATGAACACTTTTCACATTCTCCCGTGCAACGCGGCTGCTAGTCCGCCTTTCATGCAAGTTCTTAAGGTCCTAGGTCATATCCAAGCCACCAAACCCGGCTAAAATGTGAATAATCTATAATTAAAACTTGAATTGTACTACTTCTTACTGGCTATTACTTCAACTTAGAAGCTTATTCTGAGTTCTACTGTGGTGCTTTTAGTGTTTCCGTATACCGCAGCACGCGACATAGCTTTGCAGACGATAAATGTAACCGTTTCAGAGAGAAGAGTGGCCATTGTCACGATCTGGCTTTAAATCGATTCGATAACAAATGACGAAAACGGACGGATTTCTCAGGTTTTTACTACATATGAACACTTTTCACATTCTCCCGTGCAAAGCGGCTGCTAGTCTTATTTTCATGCAAAATCTTAAGGTCCTAGGACATGTCAAAGCCACCAAAGCCGGTTAAAAAGTGATTAAACGACAACTAAAACTTAAATATTACTACTTCTTACTGGCTATTACTTCAACTTAGAAGCTTCTTCTCTGTTCTACTATGGTGCTTTTAGTGTCTCCGCATACCGCAGCACGCGACATAGCTTTGCAGACGATTAATGTAACCGTCTCAGAGAGAAAAGCGGCCAATATGACGATCTGGCTTTAAGTCGATTCGATAACAAATGACGAAAACGGACGGATTTCTCAAGTTTTTACTACATATGAACACTTTTCACATTCTCCCGTGCAACGCGGCTACTAGTCTTCCTTTCATGCAAAATCTTAAGGTCCTAGGTCATGTCCAACCCACCAAAGCCAGCTAAAAAGTGATTAATCGACAAATACAACTTGTATTGTACTACTTCTTACTAGCTATTACTTCAACATATAAGCTTCTTCTGTGTTCTAATATGGTGCTTTTAGTGTCTCCGCATACCGCAGCACGCGACGTAGCTTTGCAGACGATAAATGTAACCGTTTCAGAGAGAAGAGCGGCCAATGTGACGATCTGACTTTAAATCGATTCGATAACAAATGACGAAAACGGACGAATTTCTCAGGTTTTTACTACATATGAACACTTTTCACATTCTCCCGTGCAACGCGGCTGCTAGTCCTCCATTCATGCAAATTCTTAAGGTCCTAGGTCATATCCAAGCCACCAAACCCGGCTAAAATGTGAATAATCTATAATTAAAACTTGAATTGTACTACTCCTTACTGGCTATTACTTCAACTTAGAAGCTTATTCTGAGTTCTACTGTGGTGCTTTTAGTGTTTCCGCATACCGCAGCACGCGACATAGCTTTGCAGACGATAAATGTAACCGTTTCAGATAGAAGAGCGGCCAATGTGACGATCTGGCTTTAAATCGATTCGATAACAAATGACTAAAACGGACGGATTTCTCAGGTTTTAACTACATATGAACACTTTTCACATTCTCCCGTGCAACGCGGCTGCTAGTCTTCCTTTCATGCAAAATCTTAAGGTCCTAGGACAGGTCCAAGCCACCAAAGCCGGTTAAAAAGTGATTAATCGACAACTAAAACTTAAATAGTACTACTTCTTACTGCCTATTACTTCAACTTAGAAGTTTCTTCTGTGTTCTAATATGGTGCTTTTAGTGTCTCCGCATTCCGCAGCACGCGACATAGCTTTGCAGACGATAAATGTAACCGTCTCAGAGAGAAAAGCGGCCAATGTGACGATCTGGCTTTAAGTCGATACGATAACAAATGACGAAAACCCACGGATTTCTCAGTTTTTTACTACATATGACCACTTTTCACATTCTCCCGTGCTACGCGGTTGCTAGTCCTCCTTTCATGCAAAATCTTAAGCTTCCACCTCATGTCCAAGCCACCAAAGCCGGCTAAAAAGTGAATAATCGATAACTAAATCTTGAATTGTACTACTTCTTACTGGCTATTACTTCAACTTAGAAGCTTCTTCTGCGTTCTACTATGGTGCTTTTAGTGTCTCCGCATACCGCAGCATGCGACATAGCTTTGCAGACGATTAATGTAACCGTTTCAGAGAGAAAAGCGTCCAATGTGACGATCTGGCTTTAAGTCGATTCGATAACAAATGGCGAAAATGGACAGATTTCTCAGGTTTTTACTACATATGAACACTTTTCACATTCTCCCGTGCAACGCGGCTGCTAGTCCTCCTTTCATGCAAAATCTTAAGGTCCTAGGTCATGTCAAAGCCACCAAAGCCGGCTAAAAAGTGAATAATCGACAACTACAACTTGAATTGTACTACTTCTTACTGGCTATTACTTCAACTTAGAAGCTTCTTCTGTGTTCTGCTATGGTGTTTTTTTGTCTCCGCATACCGCAGCGCGCGACATAGCTTTGCAGACGATAAATGTAACCGTCTCAGAGAGAAAAGCGGCCAATGTGACGATCTGGCTTTAAGTCGATTCGATAACAAAGACGAAACCGGACGGATTTCTCAGGTTGTTACTACATATGAACACTTTTCACATTCTCCCGTGCAACGCGGCTGCTAGTCTTCCTTTCATGCAAAATCTTAAGGTCCTACGTCATGTCCAACCCACCAAAGCCAGCTAAAACGTGATTAATCGACAACTACAACTTGAATTGTACTACTTCTTACTGGCTATTACTTCAACTTAGAAGCTTCTTCTGTGTTCTAATATGGTGCTTTTATTGTCTCCGCATACCGCAGCGCGCGACATAGCTTTGCAGACGATAAATGTAACAGTCTCAGAGAGAAAAGCGGCCAATGTGACGATCTGGCTTTAAGTCGATTCGATAACAAAGACGAAACCGGACGGATTTCTCAGGTTGTTACTACATATGAACACTTTTCACATTCTCCCGTGCAACGCGGTTGCTAGTCCTCCTTTCATGCAAAATCTTAAGGACCCACCTCATGTCCAAGCCACCAAAGCCGGCTAAAAAGTGAATAATCGATAACTAAATCTTGAATTGTACTACTTCTTACTGGCTATTACTTCAACTTAGAAGCTTATTCTGAGTTCTACTGTGGTGCTTTTAGTGTTTCCGTATACCGCAGCACGCGACATAGCTTTGCAGACGATAAATGTAACCGTTTCAGAGAGAAGAGCGGCCATTGTCACGATCTGGCTTTAAATCGATTCGATAACAAATGACGAAAACGGACGGATTTCTCAGGTTTTTACTACATATGAAAACTTTTCACATTCTCCCGTGCAAAGCGGCTGCTAGTCTTATTTTCATGCAAAATCTTAAGGTCCTAGGACATGTCAAAGCCACCAAAGCCGGTTAAAAAGTGATTAAACGACAACTAAAACTTAAATATTACTACTTCTTACTGGCTATTACTTCAACTTAGAAGCTTCTTCTCTGTTCTACTATGGTGCTTTTAGTGTCTCCGCATACCGCAGCACGCGACATAGCTTTGCAGACGATTAATGTAACCGTCTCAGAGAGAAAAGCGGCCAATATGACGATCTGGCTTTAAGTCGATTCGATAACAAATGACGAAAACGTACGGATTTCTCAAGTTTTTACTACATATGAACACTTTTCACATTCTCCCGTGCAACGCGGCTACTAGTCTTCCTTTCATGCAAAATCTTAAGGTCCTAGGTCATGTCCAACCCACCAAAGCCAGCTAAAAAGTGATTAATCGACAACTACAACTTGTATTGTACTACTTCTTACTGGCTATTACTTCAAATTATAAGCTTCTTCTGTGTTGTAATATGGTGCTTTTAGTGTCTCCGCATTCCGAAGCACGCGACGTAGCTTTGCAGACGATAAATGTAACCGTTTCAGAGAGTAGAGCGGCCAATGTGACGATCTGACTTTAAATCGATTCGATAACAAATGACGAAAACGGACGGATTTCTCAGGTTTTTACTACATATGAACACTTTTCACATTCTCCCGTGCAACGCGGCTGCTAGTCCTCCTTTCATGCAAATTCTTAAGGTCCTAGGTCATATCCAAGCCACCAAACCCGGCTAAAGTGTGAATAATCTATAATTAAAACTTGAATTGTACTACTCCTTACTGGCTATTACTTCAACTTAGAAGCTTATTCTGAGTTCTACTGTGGTGCTTTTAGTGTTTCCGCATACCGCAGCACGCGACATAGCTTTGCAGACGATAAATGTAACCGTTTCAGATAGAAGAGCGGCCAATGTGACGATCTGGCTTTAAATCGATTCGATAACAAATGACGAAAACGGACGGATTTCTCAGGTTTTTACTACATATGAACACTTTTCACATTCTCCCGTGCAACGCGGCTGCTAGTCTTCCTTTCATGCAAAATCTTAAGGTCCTAGGACAGGTCCAAGCCACCAAAGCCGGTTAAATAGTGATTAATCGACAACTAAAACTTAAATAGTACTACTTCTTACTGCCTATTACTTCAACTTAGAAGCTTCTTCTGTGTTCTAATATGGTGCTTTTAGTGTCTCCGCATTCCGCAGCACGCGACATAGCTTTGCAGACGATAAATGTAACCGTCTCAGAGAGAAAAGCGCCAATGTGACGATCTGGCTTTAAGTCGATACGATAACAAATGACGAAAACCCACGGATTTCTCAGTTTTTTACTACATATGACCACTTTTCACATTCTCCCGTGCTACGCGGTTGCTAGTCCTCCTTTCATGCAAAATCTTAAGCTTCCACCTCATGTCCAAGCCACCAAAGCCGGCTAAAAAGTGAATAATCGATAACTAAATCTTGAATTGTACTACTTCTTACTGGCTATTACTTCAACTTAGAAGCTTCTTCTGCGTTCTACTATGGTGCTTTTAGTGTCTCCGCATACCGCAGCATGCGACATAGCTTTGCAGACGATTAATGTAACCGTCTCAGAGAGAAAAGCGGCCAATGTGTCGATCTGGCTTTAAGTCGATTCGATAACAAATGATGAAAACGGACGGATTTCTCAGGTTTTTACTACATATGAACACTTTTCACATTCTGCCGTGCAACGCGGCTGCTAGTACTCCTTTCATGCAAATTCTTAAGCTCCTAGGTCATATCCAAGCCACCAAACCCGGCTAAAATGTGAATAATTTATAATTAAAACTTGAATTGTACTACTTCTTACTATCTATTACTTCAACATATAAGCTTCTTCTGTGTTCTAATATGGTGCTTTTAGGGTCTCCGCATACCGCAGCACGCGACATAGCTTTGCAGACGATAAATGTAACCGTTTCAGAGAGAAGAGCGGCCAATGTGACGATCTGACTTTAAATCTATTCGATAACAAATGACGAAAACGGACGGATTTCTCAGGTTTTTATTACATATGAACACTTTTCACATTCTCCCGTGCAACGCGGCTGCTAGTCCTCCTTTCATGCAAATTCTTAAGTTCGTAGGTCATATCCAAGCCACCAAACCCAGCTAAAATGTGAAAAATCTATAATTAAAACTTGAATTGTACTACTCCTTACTGGCTATTACTTCAACTTAGAAGCTTATTCTGAGTTCTACTGTGGTGCTTTTAGTGTTTCCGCATTCCGCAGCACGCGACATAGCTTTGCAGACGACAAATGTAACCGTTTCAGATAGAAGAGCGGCCAATGTGACGATCTGGCTTTAAATCGATTCGATAACAAATGACGAAAACGGACGGATTTCTCAGGTTTTTACTACATATGAACACTTTTCACATTCTCCCGTGCAACGCGGCTGCTAGTCTTCTTTCATGCAAAATTTTAAGGTCCTAGGACAGGTCCAAGCCACCAAAGCCGGTTAGAAATTGATTAATCGACAACTAAAACTTAAATAGTACTACTTCTTACTGCCTATTACTTCAACTTAGAAGCTTCTTCTGTATTCTAATATGGTGCTTTTAGTGTCTCCGCATTCCGCAGCACACGACATAGCTTTGCAGACGATAAATGTAACCGTCTCAGAGAGAAAAGCGGCCAATGTGACGATATGGCTTTAAGTCGATACGATAACAAATGACGAAAACCCACGGATTTCTCAGTTTTTTACTACATATGACCACTTTTCACATTCTCCCGTGCAACGCGGTTGCTAGTCCTCCTTTCATGCAAAATCTTAAGGTTCCACCTCATGTCCAAGCCACCAAAGCCGGCTAAAAAGTGAATAATCGATAACTAAATCTTGAATTGTACTACATTTTACTGCCTATTACTTCAACTTAGAAGCTTCTTCTGTGTTCTACTATGGTGCTTTTAGTGTCTCCGCATACCGCAGCATGCGACATAGCTTTGCAGACGATTAATGTAACCGTCTCAGAGAGAAAAGCGGCCAATGTGTCGATCTGAATTTAAGTCGATTCGATAACAAATGACGAAAACGGACGGATTTCTCAGGTTTTTACTACATATGAACACTTTTCACATTCTGCCGTGCAACGCGGCTGCTAGTCCTCCTTTCATGCAAATTCTTAAGGTCCTACGTCTTATCCAAGCCACAGAACCCGGCTAAAATGTGAATAATCTATAATTAAAACTTGAATTGTACTACTTCTTACTGGCGATTACTTCAACTTAGAAGCTTATTCTGAGTTCTACTGTGGTGCTTTTAGTGTTTCCGTATACCGCAGCACGCGACATAGCTTTGCAGACGATAAGAGTAACCGTTTCAGAGAGAAGAGCGGCCATTGTGACGATCTGGCTTTAAATCGATTCGATAACAAATGACGAAAACGGACGGATTTCTCAGGTTTTTACTACATATGAACACTTTTCACATTCTGCCGTGCAACGCGGCGCTAGCCTTCCTTTCATGCAAAATCTTAAGGTCCTAGGTCATGTCCAACCCACCAAAGCCAGCTAAAAAGTGATTAATCGACAACTAAAACTTGAATTGTACTACTTCTTACTGGCTATTACTTCAACTTAGAAGCTTCTTCTGTGTTCTACTATGGTGCTTTTAGTGTCTCCGCATACCGCAGCACGCGACATAGCTTTGCAGACGATAAATCGTCTCAGAGAGAAAAGCGGCCAATGTGATGATCTGGCTTTAAGTCGATACGATAACAAATGACGAAAACGGACGGATTTCTCAGGTTTTTACTACATATGAACACTTTTCACATTCTCCCGTGCAACGGGGCTGCTAGTCCTCCTTTCATGTAAAATCTTAAGGTCCACCTCATGTCCAAGCCACCAAAGCCGGCTAAAAAGTGAATAATCTATAATTAAAACTTGAATTGTACTACTTCTTACTGGCTATTACTTCAACATATAAGCTTCTTCTGTGTTCTAATATGGTGCTTTTAGAGTCTCCGCATACCGCAGCACGCGACATAGCTCTGCAGACGATTAATGTAACCGTCTCAGAGAGAATGCGGCCAATATGACGATCTGGCTTTAAGTCGATTCGATAACAAATGCCGAAAACGGACGGATTTCTCACGTTTTTACTACATATGAACACTTTTCACATTCTCCCGTGCAACGCGGCTGCTAGTCCTCCTTTCATGCAAAATCTTAAGGTCCTAGGTCATGTCCAAGCCACCAAAACCGGCTAAAAAGTGAATAATCGACAACTACAACTTGAATTGTACTACTTCTTACTGGCTATTACTTCAACTTAGAAGCTTCTTCTGCGTTCTACTATGGTGCTTTTAGTGTTTCCGCATACCGCAGCACGCGACATAGCTTTGCAGACGATAAATGTAACCGTTTCGGAGAGAAGAGCGGCCACTGTGACGATCTGGCTTTAAATCGATTCGATAACAAATGACGAAAACGGACGGATTTCTCAGGTTTTGACTACATATGAACACTTTTCACATTCTCCCGTGCAACGCGGCTGCTAGTCTTCCTTTCATGCAAAATCTTAATGTCCTAGGACCTGTCCAAGCCACCAAAGCCGGTTAAAAAGTGATTAATCGACAACTAAAACTTAAATAGTGCTACTTCTTACTGGCTATTACTTCAACTTAGAAGCATCTTCTGTGTTCTAATATGGTGCTTTTAGTGTCTCCGCATACCGCAGCACGCGACATAGCTTTGCAGACGATAAATGTAACCGTTTCAGAGAGCCAATGTGACGATCTGGCTTTAAATCGATTCGATAACAAATGACGAAAACGGACGGATTTCTCAGGTTTTTACTACATATGAACACTTTTCACATTCTCCCGTGCAACGCGGCTGCTAGTCTTCCTTTCATGCAAATACTTAAGGTCCTAGGACATGTCCAAGCCACCAAAGCCGGCTAAAAAGTGAATAATCGACAACTAAAACTTGAATTGTACTACTTCTTACTGGCTATTACTTCAACTTAGAAGCTTCTTCTGTGTTCTACTATGGTGCTTTTAGTGTCTCCGCACACCGCAGCACGCGACATAGCTTTGCAAACGATATATGTAACCGTGTCAGAGAGAAAAGCGGCCAATATAACGATCTGGCTTTAAGTCGATACGATAACAAATGACTTAAACGGACGGATTTCTCAGGTTTTTACTACATATGAACAGTTTTAACATTCTCCCATGCAACGCGGCTGCTAGACCTCCTTTCATGCAAAATCTTAAGGTCCTAGGTCATGTCCAAGCCACCAAAGCCGGCTAAAAAGTGAATAATCGATAACTAAAACTTGAATTGTACTACTTCTTACTGGCTATTACTTCAACTTAGAAGCTTCTTCTATGTTCTACTATGGTGCTTTTAGTGTGTCCGCATACCGCTGCACGCGACATAGCTTTGCAGACGATAAATGTAACCGTCTCAGAGAGAAAAGCGGCCAATGTGACGATCTGGCTTTAAGTCGATTCGATAACAAATGATGAAAACGGACGGATTTCTCAGGTTTTTACTACATATGAACACTTTTCACATTCTCCCATGCAACGCGGCTGCTAGTCCTCCTTTCATGCAAAATCTTAAAGTCCTATGTCATGCCCAAGCCACCAAAGCCGGCTAAAAAGTGAATAATCGACAACTAAAACTTCAATTGTACTACTTCTTACTGGCTATTACTTCAACTTAGAATCTTCTTCTGTGTTGTACTATGGTGCTTTTAGTGTCTCCGCATACCGCAGCACGCGACATAGCTTTGCAGACGATAAATGTAACCGTCTCAGAGAGAAAAGCGGCCAATATAACGATCTGCCTTTAAGTCGATTCGATAACAAATGACGAAAACGGACGGATTTCTCAGGTTTCTACTACATATGAACACTTTTCACATTCTCCCGTGCAACCCGGCTGCTAGTCCTCCTTTCATGCAAAATCGTAAGGTCCTAGTTCATATCCAAGCCACCAAAGCCGGCTAGAAAGTGAATAATCGATAATTTAAACTTGAATTGTACTACTTCTTACTGGCTATTACTTCAACTTAGAAGCGTGTGTGTGTGTGTGTTTGAGGTTTGCGAGCGCTAAACATCGTGGTCATCAGCGCCCAAGCGCATAGAAACAGGAACAGAGGCGGTGAAGGGACGAAGACGGACGCCGAACAAGGAGAACGGCTAAAAGACACAGGCCTGACGCAGTTCCAAATGCGCACATACAGAGGCAAAACAAGAGGAGAAGAAACACACTAAAAAAGGAAAGGAAACACAAGGAAAAGAGAACAGATACCGAAGTGAAACAAGGAGGTAATCGTGACTGGCGGACCTCTTACCTAAAAACTGGGTGAGCCAGTCACCCAGCAGCACATTAAAACCTTCTCCCTAAAATCCGAGGCAACAGATTGGACAGGACACAAAACCGTAAAACCTTAACCACAGTCGCTGCGTCGTCTTGCAAAATAGAGGGTAAATCCGGTGGCAAGGAAACCACCGCCCTCTGGTCAGAGAATAAAAGACAGTCAAGTAAAATGTGGCGGACAGTAATCTGGACGCCACAAGCACTGCAGATTGGGGGGTCCTCCCGCCAGAGTAAAAAACCGTGCGTGAAGGGACTGTGTCCAATGCGGAGGCGAGTGAGGAGAACCTCATCCCGCCTGTATGACTGGTAGGACGTACGCCATGGTCGCGTAGTGGCCTTTACCATACGCAGCTTATTGTCAGAAACTGCCAACCACTCCTCTTCCCATTGATGCATAACACGAAAACGCAAAAGGGAGGTTACAGCATGGAGGGGGACGGCACATTCAACAACGTGAGGGAGGGAACATGCATCTTTGGCAGCCACATCCGCCAGTTCGTTGCCCCTAATACCCACGTGCCCCGGCACCCAGCAGAAAGAAACCTCCTTCCCCTGCCGTTGCAGGTGGAGTAGGGCATCATGGATGTTCTGGACGACCGTATCCGCTGGGTACAAGTGTTGAATGGTCTGAAGGGCACTCAGGGAGTCAGAACAGATGAGGAACTTAATACTGGGAACACATCTCATCTGCTCCAATGCCCGCAGTATTGCAAACAATTCGGCATCGAGGATGGTAAACACCGCAGGAAGCCGTAACTTGACGACTCGATCAGGGAAAACAACAGCACAACCAACAGTGTCCCCCTGTTTAGAGCCATCTGTGAATACAGGTACATGGTCCGGATGTTGGTTTAAAATATCGTAAAATAAGGAGGTAAAAACAAACGCCGGAGTGCAGTTCCTCCGGTTCTCCGACAAGTCTAAAAGGATGCTGGGCCTCTGGAGCAACCAGGGAGGCAGGCGAGTAAAACCTTGTCGTTGGGGGGCCACACGCTCCACACCAAGGGACTCAAGCAAATGCTTGGCACGAATCCCAAATGGTTTTGTTGCCCTGGGACGACTGGAAAAGAGACGTTCCATAGGCGGTCGGGCAACGGTAGGGTACGCAGGGGAGGTAGGACAGGCAAGGAAATGACACACCCGTCGCACCATGAGGAGTTTCCGCCGGATGGCGAGCGGCGGTTCCCCTGCCTCAGCACACAGGCTGGGGATGGGACTGGTACGGAAGGCACCAGTGGCCAGCCTGATACCCTCATGGTGTGTACTGCGTCAAGGATCTTCAGATACGAAGGCCTTGCTGACCCATACACGGTGCAAGCATAGTCAAGACGCGATCGGACGAAAGCCCTATAAAACTGCAGCAGACGCGCCCGATCTGCTCCCCAGGACTGATGGCTCAGACACTTCAAAATATTCAGTGCCTTCAGGGCCCGCACCTTGAGGTCTTTAAGGTGAGGCAACCACGACAACTTGGAATCAAAAGTGAGGCCCAGGAACCTCACAGTGTCTCTAAAAGGAAGAACGGTGTCCCTCAGACGCAATTCAGGGGAGGTAAAAAGACGCCGAGAACGATTAAAATGAACACACACAGATTTGTCTGCAGAAAAGGTAAAACCCGTCTTTGCAGTCCATGCCTCTAAGCGCTTTATCGTAAGCTGTAACTGCCGACTAGCACTGACAAGACTGGAGGAAGAACAGAAAACAGCAAAATCGTCCACAAACAAGGAGCATTGGGCAGGACTCCGGATAGTGGACGTGATACTGTTAATAGCAACGGCAAAGAGGGTGACACTTAAAACGCTGCCCTGAGGAACACCATTCTCCTGCACGTACAAATCCGATAGCACATTACCAACCCGATATCGAAAGAGGCGGTGAGAAAGAAAGGACCGAATGAAGATGGGGAGACGGCCACGAAAGCCCCACTCATGGAGTTGATTGAGGATAAGGCGGCGCCAAGTAGTGTCATACGCCTTATTAATGTCAAAGAAGACCCCTAGACAATGCTGGTTACGTAGAAAGGCCTGCTGGATGGCGGCCTCAAGCAGGGTCAAGTTGTCTATAGTGGAACGACATCTCCGAAAGCCACACTGAGAGGGGCTAAGGAGCTGCCTGGTCTCGAGCAGCCAAACCAGGCGGCGGTTGACCATGCGTTCCAACGTCTTCCCAACACAGCTCGTCAAGGCAATACCCCGATAACTACTGGGATGCGTTCGGTCCTTCTCTGGTTTGAGGAGGGGAATCAAAATTGCCTCCCTCCACGAGTCAGGGTACGTGCCAGATAACCATATCATATTGAAACAGTTCAGGAGAACTTCCTTGGATGGCAGCGACAGGTGCCGCAGCATGCTGTACCGGATTTGATCATGACCAGGCGCAGTATCATGAGCCACAGACAGCGCAGAATCCAGCTCCCACATTGTGAAGGGGCAGTTATAGGGTTCAGAATTTAGAGACCGGAAGTCCAAGTGACCCCTTTCGACGGCAGTGCGGTAGCGGCAGAAATCTGGATCACAGTTAATAGTGGCGGTAGATTCCGCAAAATGCATGGCCAGTGTCTGGGCAATGTCTCTCGGCGCCGTGAGGAGACATCCCTGATGCAGCAATGCCGTGATAGGTAGCTGGCTGAGTTTCCCGGAAATCCTCCTGATGGCTTCCCATACTTTCGTAGAACTAGTGGAGCGAGAGATGGAATTCAAGAACGATTGCCATGACCGTCGTTTGCTCTCTTTAATCACCCGCCGCGCTCTGGCCCTTGCCACTCGAAAGGCCGCAAGATTGTCAGCTGAGGGACGGCACTTGAAGCGGCGCAGTGCTGCACGGCGGGCGCGGATGGCTGAGTGGCACTCAGTGGTCCACCAAGGGACAGGACGCCTCTTGGGATGACCGGATGACCGTGGGATGGACGATTCAGCAGCATGAGAGATCACGGCTGCAACATGGTCTACCCATTCGTGGACGCTGGCACGGTGTTCCAAAACAGCCAGTTGACTGAAAAGTGTCCAGTCAGCTCTGCAAAGGTGCCACCGGGGCGGCACTGGTAATGCCACAGCCTCATCCAGGAGGCGAATCCAGAGGGGGAAGTGGTCACTAGAATGGAGGTCAGCAGCAGCCTCCCACAGAGCAGAATCCGCGAGTGCTGGACAGCAAAAGGAAAGGTCAATAGCCGATGACGATCCGGAAGCAGTACAGAAATGAGTGGGAGCACCAGAGGAGGCACAGTTCTTCAGACATCATGACGCTTTCCAGAATGCGACCCCTGGGGCAAGTAGTCGGAGAGCCCCATAAGACATTATGAGCGTTGAAGTCCCCCAGAAGAAGAAATGGGCGAGGGAGTTGGCTAATAAGGTCCGTGAGAGCCTGAGTGTCTATCGCATCCGGAGGTGGTAAATAAACAGAACAGACTGTGAGCCTCCGACCCACAAGAATGTCAACTGCAACTGCTTGCAAGTCGGTGACGAGAGGGAGCTCAGATGAGGGGTGCACATCACGGACAAAAACTGCAACACCACCCTTTGCCCTTTGCCCCGTCAGATCATCTTTTCGATATGCGGTATAGCCGCGTAAAGAAGGAGAATCAGTGGCCCGAAAATGTGTCTCTTGGAGACATAAGCACAAGGGGCACTCTCGTATGAGGAGTTGTAATTCGGCCACATGCGTCCTGAAACCATTCAGGTTCCACTGTAATATGGGAGCCAGTGATGAGGGTGGCTGAACTTTCACCCTGCCTCTGTGCTTTGGAGGAGAGACCGTACTGGCCGGAGATTTATTCCTGGGGCGAGAAGATCGCCCCCGGTCGACATCAATGTCCATAAGATCCGATGACGACCCACGGGAGATGTCAGACAGTACAATGGCATCATCATCGGACCGACGCTGACTAGTCTCCTCAGGTGGCAGAACCTTCATCTTCTGAGGCTTTGTCTTGGGGAACTTGGAATGCAGAGCCTTGTCAACAGTTGGAGGTTGACTCGCCTGGGCAGAAGGCGCCATATGGGGGGAGGCTGGAAGTACCTCAATGTCAGCAACCACGGCCTTGTCCGATGTAGTGGGGAGAGCCGCAGATTGCAAAACAACCGCAGCAGCACAAGTGCACTGGCAAGCGCAGGTTTTAGTGCTAACGCTAGCAACCTCCGTTTGTGTAGCAACAGTGGCCAGTTGTACCGGTTTTTTGAGAGCGGAAGCGAAAGATGTGGAAAACACAGGAGGTTGCATGGCCTTAAAGATCTTCTTGGCCTCACCATAGGGGATGCGCTTAGATGTTTTAATCTCCTGTACCTTCCGCTCATCGAGATAGATGGGGCAGATCCGGCTCCAGACAGGGTGACTCCCAGAGCAATTCACGCACTTCACAGGCGATGAACAATCGGCTCCATCATGGGCAGGCTGACCACATTTACCACACGTGGCTATTCCATTGCACCCCAACGTAGTATGCCCAAAGCGCTGACATTTAAAACAGCGCATTGGGTTGGGGAAATATGGCCGTACGGACAAACGTAAGAACCCCGCTTTAACATGCTCCGGGAGTCTCGGGCAACTGAATGTGAGAATAAACGAGTCAGATTTGACGAGGTCCCCATTGACTCGTTTCATAATGTGCTGCACGTCAACAATTCCTTCGTCAGCCCACTCAGATTTTAGCACGTCTATGGGGATATCCACCAAGTCCCTACACGTCACAACACCCTTACTATAGTTCAAAGTGGAGTGGAGCTCGGTCTCGACAGCGTACTCTCCTAGACAATTTGCTTTCCGAAGGGCAGCGACTTGACGGGAACTAGAAGTTTCAACTAACAGAGTCCCATTGCGCAGTCGCTTTACAGATTTCAGTGTTCCTGCAATTCCCTCAAGACCCTTGTGGATGTAAAAGGGAGAAACCCTCTCAAAGCTACCCTCCTTCCTTTTAATAATCAAAAACACATTCTGATTATCAGCATGTGCTCCGTTACTACATTCTGTTAAATCTCTAGCAACACCAGGCGCTGGAGGACCCGCAGCGCGTAGCCGCTTTTTCGATTGGGTGTGTTTTCCTACCAGCGGCCCACCCAAGCCACTGGTAGGGGGAAAAGTAGAGGTCGAAGGGTCCATTGTGGTCCCATGAGCAGCTAGGGAACTAAAAGTCCGCTCAGACAGAGCCCCGCGTGCCTGAGTAAGCCTTATACAACTGGGGTGCGGCAGGTGCCCCAGAGGTTGCCCACTTGCGACTGTTCCACCCCAACAGCCATGCATCTTCTAGGCGCGGAGCAAACCGAAAGATTGAGGGGTTTTTATAGAGGTTGGCCTTCCTCGCAATCCAGACGGTCAAGCCATGATTACCATTCCCCGCAGCACACAACGTTTCACCGCCGCGCCGTACGGTGGTCGCTGAAGCATGTCCGGGGGTTACGGTGACAGGACACCGGCGGCGCAGACCAGTCCCCAGCTCAGGACCCCGGGGTCGCCAAGCCCGTACTCAGCAAGTGAATGCTGAGCCGATGGGGGGAACTTAGAAGCTTCTTCTGTGTTCTACTATGGTGGTTTTAGTGTTTCCGCATACCGCAGCACGCGACATAGCTTTGCAGACAATAAATGTAACCGTTACAGAGAGAAGAGCGGCCATTGTGACGATCTGGCCTTAAAACGATTCGATGACAAATGACGAAAACGGACGGATTTCTCAGGTTTTTACTACATATGAACACTTTTCACAGTCTCCCGTGCAACGCGGCTGCTAGTCCTCCTTTCATGCAAAATCTTAAGGTCCTAGGTCATGTCCAAGCCACCAAAGCCGGCTAAAAAGTGAACAATCGACAACTAAAACTTGAATTATACTACTTCTTACTGGCTATTACTTCAACTTAGAAGCTTCTTCTGTGTTCCACTATGGTGCTTTTAGTGTCTCCGCATACCGCATCACGCGACATAGCTTTGCAGACGATAAATGTAACCGTCTCAGAGAGAAAAGCGGCCAATGTGACGATCTGGCTTTAAGTCGATTCGATAACAAATGACGAAAATGGACAGATTTCTCAGGTTTTTACTACATATGAACACTTTTCACATTCTCCCGTGCAACGCGGCTGCTAGTCCTCCTTTCATGCAAAATCTTAAGGTCCTAGGTCATGTCCAAGCCACCAAAGCCGGCTAAAAAGTGAATAATCGACAACTAAAACTTGAATTGTACTACTTCTTACTGGCTATTACTTCGACTTAGAAGCTTCTTCTGTGTTCTACTATGGTGCTTTTGGTGTTCCCGCATACCGCAGCAAGCGACATAGCTTTGCAGACGATAAATGTAACCGTTTCAGAGAGAAGAGCGGCCAACGTGACGATCTGGCTTTGAGTCGATTCGATAACAAATGACGAAAACGGACTGATTTCTCGGGTTTTTATTACATATGAACACTTTTCACAATCTCCCGTGTAACGCGGCTGCTAGTCCTCCTTTCATGCTAAATCTTAAGGTCCTAGGTCATGTCCAAGCCACCAAAGCCGGCTAAAAAGTGAATAATCGGCAACTAAAACTTGAATTGTACTACTTCTTACTGGCTATTACTTCAACTTAGAAGCTCCTTCTGTGTTCTACTATGGTGCTTTTAGTGTCTCCACATACCGCAGCACGCGACATAGCTTTGCAGACGATAAATGTAACCGTCTCAGAGAGAAAAGCGGCCAATGTGACGATCTGGCTTTAAGTCGATTCGATAACAAATGACGAAAATGGACAGATTTCTCAGGTTTTTACTACATATGAACACTTTTCACATTCTCCCATGCAACGCGGCTGCTAGTCCTCCTTTCATCAAAATCTAATGTCCTAGGTCATGTCCAAGCCACCAAAGCCGGCTAAAAAGTGAATAATCGACAACTAAAACTTGAATTGTACTACTTCTTACTGGCTATTACTTCAACTTAGAAGCTTCTTCTGTGTTCTACTATGGTGCTTTTAGTGTTTCCGCATACCCCAGCACGCGACATATCTTTGCAGACGATAAATGTAACCGTCTCAGAGAGAAAAGCGGCCAATGTGACGATCTGGCTTAATATCGATTCGATAACAAATGACGAAAACGGACGGATTTCTCAGGTTTTTACTCCATATGATCACTTTTCACATTCTCCCGTGCAACGCGGCTGCTACTCCTCCTTTCATGCAAAATCTTAACGTCCTAGGTCATATCCAAGCCACCAAAGCCGGCTAAAAAGTGAATAATCGATAATTAAAAATTGAATTGTACTATTTCTTACTGGCTATTACTTCAACTTAGAAGCTTCTTCTGTGTTCTACTATGGTGCTTTTAGTGTCTACGCATACGGCAGCACGCGACATAGCTTTGCAGACGAGTAATCAAACCGTTTCAGAGAGAAGAGAGGCCAATGTGACGATCTGGCCTTAAAACGATTCGATGACAAATGACGAAAACGGACGGATTTCTCAGGTTTTTACTCCATATGAACACTTTTCACATTCTCCCATGCAACGCGGCTGCTAGTCCTCCTTTCATGCAAAATCTTAAGGTCCTAGGTCATGTCCAAGCCACCAAAGCCGGCTAAAAAGTGAACAATCGACAACTAAAACTTGAATTATACTACTTCTTACTGGCTATTACTTCAACTTAGAAGCTTCTTCTGTGTTCCACTATGGTGCTTTTAGTGTCTCCGCATACCGCATCACGCGACATAGCTTTGCAGACGATAAATGTAACCGTCTCAGAGAGAAAAGCGGCCAATGTGACGATCTGGCTTTAAGTCGATTCGATAACAAATGACGAAAATGGACAGATTTCTCAGGTTTTTACTACATATGAACACTTTTCACATTCTCCCGTGCAACGCGGCTGCTAGTCCTCCTTTCATGCAAAATCTTAAGGTCCTAGGTCATGTCCAAGCCACCAAAGCCGGCTAAAAAGTGAATAATCGACAACTAAAACTTGAATTGTACTACTTCTTACTGGCTATTACTTCGACTTAGAAGCTTCTTCTGTGTTCTACTATGGTGCTTTTGGTGTTCCCGCATACCGCAGCAAGCGACATAGCTTTGCAGACGATAAATGTAACCGTTTCAGAGAGAAGAACGGCCAACGTGACGATCTGGCTTTGAGTCGATTCGATAACAAATGACGAAAACGGACTGATTTCTCGGGTTTTTATTACATATGAACACTTTTCACAATCTCCCGTGTAACGCGGCTGCTAGTCCTCCTTTCATGCTAAATCTTAAGGTCCTAGGTCATGTCCAAGCCACCAAAGCCGGCTAAAAAGTGAATAATCGGCAACTAAAACTTGAATTGTACTACTTCTTACTGGCTATTACTTCAACTTAGAAGCTCCTTCTGTGTTCTACTATGGTGCTTTTAGTGTCTCCACATACCGCAGCACGCGACATAGCTTTGCAGACGATAAATGTAACCGTCTCAGAGAGAAAAGCGGCCAATGTGACGATCTGGCTTTAAGTCGATTCGATAACAAATGACGAAAATGGACAGATTTCTCAGTTTTTTACTACATATGAACACTTTTCACATTCTCCCATGCAACGCGGCTGCTAGTCCTCCTTTCATCAAAATCTAATGTCCTAGGTCATGTCCAAGCCACCAAAGCCGGCTAAAAAGTGAATAATCGACAACTAAAACTTGAATTGTACTACTTCTTACTGGCTATTACTTCAACTTAGAAGCTTCTTCTGTGTTCTACTATGGTGCTTTTAGTGTTTCCGCATACCCCAGCACGCGACATATCTTTGCAGACGATAAATGTAACCGTCTCAGAGAGAAAAGCGGCCAATGTGACGATCTGGCTTAATATCGATTCGATAACAAATGACGAAAACGGACGGATTTCTCAGGTTTTTACTCCATATGATCACTTTTCACATTCTCCCGTGCAACGCGGCTGCTACTCCTCCTTTCATGCAAAATCTTAACGTCCTAGGTCATATCCAAGCCACCAAAGCCGGCTAAAAAGTGAATAATCGATAATTAAAAATTGAATTGTACTATTTCTTACTGGCTATTACTTCAACTTAGAAGCTTCTTCTGTGTTCTACTATGGTGCTTTTAGTGTCTACGCATACGGCAGCACGCGACATAGCTTTGCAGACGAGTAATCAAACCGTTTCAGAGAGAAGAGAGGCCAATGTGACGATCTGGCTTTAAATCGATTCGATAACAAATGACGAAAACGGACGGATTTCTCAGGTTTTTACTCCATATGAACACTTTTCACATTCTCCCATGCAACGCGGCTGCTAGTCCTCCTATAATGCAAAATCTTAAGGTTCCACCTCATGTCCAAGCCACCAAATCCGACTAAAAAATGAATAATCAATAACTAAAACTTGAATTGTACTACTTCTTACTGGCTATTACTTCAACTTAGAATCTTCTTCTGTGTTCTACTATGGTGCTTTTAGTGTTCCGCATACCGCAGCACGCGACATAGCTTTGCAGACGATAAATGTAACCGTCTCAGAGAGAAAAGTGGCCAATATAACGATCTGGCTTTAAGTCGATTCGATAACAAATGACGAAAACGGACGGATTTCTCAGGTTTTCACTACATATGAACACTTTTCACATTCTCCCGTGCAACGCGGCTGCTAGTCCTCCTTTCATGCAAAATCTTAAGGTCCTAGGTCATGTCCAAGCCACCAAAGCCGGCTAAAAAGTGAATAATCGACAACTAAAACTTGAATTGTACTACTTCTTACTGGCTATTACTTCAACTTAGAAGCATCTTCTGTGTTCTACTATGGTGCTTTTAGTGTCTCCACATACCGCAGCACGCGACATAGCTTTCCAGACGATAAATGTAACCGTCTCAGAGAGAAAAGCGGCCAATGTGACGATCTGGCTTCAAGTCTATTCGATAACAAATGACGAAAATGGACAGATTTCTCAGGTTTTTACTACATATGAACACTTTTCACATTCTCCCATGCAACGCGGCTGCTAGTCCTCCTTTCATGCAAAATCGTAAGATCCTTGGTCATGTCCAAGCCACCAAAGCCGGCTAAAAGGTGAATAATCGATAACTAAAACTTGAATTGTACTACTTCTTACTGCCTATTACTTCAACTTAGAAGCTTCTTCTGTGTTCTACTATGGTGCTTTTAGTGTCTCCACATACCGCAGCACGCGACATAGCTTCGCAGACGATAAATGTAACCGTTTCAGAGAGAAGAGCGGCCAATGTGACAATCTGGCTTTAAATCGATTCGATAACAAATGACGAAAACGGCCGGGTTTCTCAGTTTTTTACTACATACGAACACTTTTCACATTCTCCCGTGCAACGCGGCTGCTAGTCCTCCTATAATGCAAGATCTTAAGGTTCCACCTCATGTCCAAGCCACCAAATCCGCCTAAAAAGTGAATAATCATTAACTAAAACTTGAATTGTACTACTTCTTACTGGCTATTACTTCAACTTAGAATCTTCTTCTGTGTTCTACTATGGTGCTTTTAGTATTCCGCATACCGCAGCACGCGACTTAGCTTTGCAGACGATAAATGTAACCGTTTCAGAGAGAAGAGCGGCCAATATAACGATCTGGCTTTAAGTCGATTCGATAACAAAAAACGAAAACGGACGGATTTCCCAGGTTTTCACTACATATGAACACTTTTCACAGTCTCCCGTGCAACGCGGCTGCTAGTCCTCCTTTCATGCAAAATCTTAAGGTCCTAGGTCATGTCCAAGCCACCAAAGCCGGCTAAAAAGTGAACAATCGACAACTAAAACTTGAATTATACTACTTCTTACTGGCTATTACTTCAACTTAGAAGCTTCTTCTGTGTTCCACTATGGTGCTTTTAGTGTCTCCACATACCGCATCACGCGACATAGCTTTGCAGACGATAAATGTAACCGTCTCAGAGAGAAAAGCGGCCAATGTGACGATCTGGCTTTAAGTCGATTCGATAACAAATGACGAAAATGGACAGATTTCTCAGGTTTTTACTACATATGAACACTTTTCACATTCTCCCGTGCAACGCGGCTGCTAGTCTTCCTTTCATGCAAAATCTTAAGGTCCTAGGTCATGTCCAAGCCACCAAAGCCGGCTAAAAAGTGAATAATCGACAACTAAAAGTTGAATTGTACTACTTCTTACTGGCTATTACTTCAACTTAGAAGCTGATTCTGTGTTCTACTATGGTGCTTTTAGTGTCCCCACATACCGCAGCACGCGACATAGCTTTGCAGACGATAAATGTAACCGTCTCAGAGAGAAAAGCGGCCAATGTGACGATCTGGCTTTAAATCGATTCGATAACAAATGACGAAAACGGACGGGTTTCTCAGGTTTTTACTCCATATGAACACTTTTCACATTCTCCCTTGCAACGCGGCTGCTAGTCCTCCTTTCATGCAAAATCTTAAGGTCCTAGGTCATGTCCAAGCCACCAAAGCCGGCTAAAAGGTGAATAATCGATAATTAAAAATTGAATTGTACTACTTCTTACTGGCTATTACTTCAATTTAGAAGCTTCTTCTGTGTTCTACTATGGTGCTTTTAGTGTCTACGCATACGGCAGCACGCGACATAGCTCTGCAGACGATAAATGTAACCGTTTCAGAGTGAAGAGAGGCCAATGTGACGATCTGGCTTTAAATCGATTCGATAACAAATGACGAAAACGGACGGATTTCTCAGGTTTTTACTCCATATGAACACTTTTCACATTCTCCCGTGCAACGCGGCTGCTAGTCCTCCTTTCATCAAAATCTTAAGGTTCCACCTCATGTCCAAGCCACCAAATCCGGCTATAAAGTGAATAATCAATAACTAAAACTTGAATTGTACTACCTCTTACTGGCTATTACTTCAACTTAGAATCTTCTTCTGTGTTCTACTATGGTGCTTTTAGTGTTCCGCATACCGCAGCACGCGACATAGCTTTGCAGACGATAAATGTAACCATCTCAGAGAGAAAAGCGGCCAATATAACGATCTGGCTTTAAGTCGATTCGATAACAAATGACGAAAACAGACGGATTTCTCAGGTTTTCACTACATGTGAACACTTTTCACATTCTCCCGTGCAACGCGGCTGCTAGTCCTCTTTTCATGCAAAATCTTAAGGTCCTAGGTCATGTCCAAGCCACCAAAGCCGGCTAAAAACTGAATAATCGACAACTAAAACTTGAATTGTACTACTTCTTACTGGCTATTACTTCAACTTAGAAGCTTCTTCTGTGTTCTACTACGGTGCTTTTAGTGTCTCCACATACCGCAGCAAGTGCCATAGCTTTGCAGACGATAAATGTAACCGTCTCAGAGAGAAAAGCGGCCAATGTGACGATCTGCCATTAAGTCGAATCAATAACAAATGACGAAAATGGACAGATTTCTCAGGTTTTTACTACATATGAACACTTTTCACATTCTCCCGTGCAACGCGGCTGCTGGTCCTCCTTTCATGCAAAATCGTAAGGTCCTAGGTCATGTCCAAGCCACCAAAGCCGGCTAAAAAGTGAATAATCGACAACTAAAACTTGAATTGTACTACTTCTTACTGGCTATTACTTCAACTTAGAAGCTTCTTCTGTGTTCTACTATGGTGCTTTTAGTGTTCCGCATACCGCAGCACGTGACATAGCTTTGCAGACGATAAATGTAACCGTCTCAGAGAGAAAAGTGGCCAATATAACGATCTGGCTTTAAGTCGATTCGATAACAAATGACGACAATGGACAGATTTCTCAGGTTTTTACTACATATGAACACTTTTCACATTCTCCCATGCAACGCGGCTGCTAGTCTTCCTTTCATGCAAAATCGTAAGGTCCTTGGTCATGTCCAAGCCACCAAAGCCGGCTAAAAGGTGAATAATCGATAACAAAACTTGAATTGTACTACTTCTTACTGGCTATTACTTCAACTTAGAAGCTTCTTCTGTGTTCTACTATGGTGCTTTTAGTGTTCCCGCATACCGCAGCACGCGACATAGCTTTGCACACGATAAATGTAACCGTTTCAGAGAGAAGAGCGGCCAATGTGACGATCTGGTTTTAAATCGATTCGATAACAAATGACGAAAACGGCCGGGTTTCTCAGGTTTTTACTACATATGAACACTTTTCACATTCTCCCGTGCAACGCGGCTGCTAGTCCTCCTATCATGCAAAATCTTAAGGTTCCACCTCATGACCAAGCCACCAAATCCGGCTAAAAAGTGAATAATCAATAACTAAAACTTGAATTATACTACTTCTTACTGGCTATTACTTCAACTTAGAATCTTCTTCTGTGTTCTACTATGGTGCTTTTAGTGTTCCGCATACCGCAGCACGTGACATAGCTTTGCAGACGATAAATGTAACCGTCTCAGAGAGAAAAGCGGCCAATATAACGATCTGGCTTTAAGTCGATTCGATAACAAATGACGAAAACGGACGGATTTCTCAGGTTTTCACTACATATGAACACTTTTCACATTCTCGCGTGCAACGCTGCTGCTAGTCCTCCTTTCATGCAAAATCTTAAGGTCCTAGGTCACGTCCAAGCCACCAAAGCCGGCTAAAAAGTGAATAATCGACAACTAAACCTTGAATTGTACTACTTCTTACTGGCTATTACTTCAACTTAGAAGCTTCTTCTGTGTTCTACTATGGTGCTTTTAGTGTCTCCACATACCGCAGCACGCGACATAGCTTTGCAGACGATAAATGTAACCGTCTCAGAGAGAAAAGCGGCCAATGTGACGATCTGGCTTTAAGTCGATTCAATAACAAATGACGAAAATGGACAAATTTCTCAGGTTTTTACTACATATGAACACTTTTCACATTCTCCCGTGCAACGCGGCTGCTGGTCCTCCTTTCATGCAAAATCTTAAGGTCCTAGGTCATGTCCAAGCCACCAAAGCCGGCTAAAAAGTGAATAATCGACAACTAAAACTTGAATTGTACTACTTCTTACTGGCTATTACTTCAACTTAGAAGCTCCTTCTGAGTTCTACTATGGTGCTTTTAGTGTCGCCACATACCGCAGCACGCGACATAGCTTTGCAGACGATAAATGTAACCGTCTCAGAGAGAAAAGCGGCCAATGTGACGATCTGGCTTTAAGTCGATTCGATAACAAATGACGATAACGGACGGATTTCTCAGGTTTTTAATCCATATGAACACTTTTCACATTCTCCCGCGCAACGCGGCTGCTAGTCCTCCTTTCATGCAAAATCTAAAGGTCCTAGGTCTTATCCAAGCCACCAAAGCCGGCTAAAAAGTGAATAATCGATAATTAAAACTTGAATTGTACTACTTCTTACTGGCTATTACTTCAACTTAGAAGCTTCTTCTGTGTTCTACTATGGTGCTTTTAGTGTTCCGCATACCGCAGCACGCGACATAGCTTTGCAGACGATAAATGTAACCGTCTCAGAGAGAAAAGCGGCCAATATAACGATCTGGCTTTAAGTCGATTCGATAACAAATGACGAAAACGGACGGATTTATCAGGTTTTCACTACATATGAACACTTTTCACATTCTCCCGTGCAACGCGGCTGCTAGTCCTCCTTTCATGCAAAATCTTAAGGTCCTAGGTCATGTCCAAGCCACCAAAGCCGGCTAAAAAGTGAATAATCGACAACTAAAACTTGAATTGAACTACTTCTTACTGGCTATTACTTCAACTTAGAAGTTTCTTCTGTGTTCTACTATGGTGCTTTTAGTGTCTCCACATACCGCAGCACGCGACATAGCTTTGCAGACGATAAATGTAACCGTCTCAGAGAGAAAAGCGGCCAATGTGACGATCTGGCTTTAAGTCGATTCGATAACAAATGACGAAAACGGACGGGTTTCTCAGGTTTTTACTCCATATGAACACTTTTCACATTCTCCCGTGCAACGCGGCTGCTAGTCCTCCTTTCATGCAAAATCTTAAGGTCCTAGGTCATGTCCAAGCCACCAAAGCCGGCTAAAAGGTGAATAATCGATAATTAAAAATTGAATTGTACTACTTCTTACTGGCTATTACTTCAATTTAGAAGCTTCTTCTGTGTTCTACTATGGTGCTTTTAGTGTCTACGCATACGGCAGCACGCGACATAGCTCTGCAGACGATAAATGTAACCGTTTCAGAGTGAAGAGAGGCCAATGTGACGATCTGGCTTTAAATCGATTCGATAACAAATGACGAAAACGGACGGATTTCTCAGGTTTTTACTCCATATGAACACTTTTCACATTCTCCCGTGCAACGCGGCTGCTAGTCCTCCTTTCATCAAAATCTTAAGGTTCCACCTCATGTCCAAGCCACCAAATCCGGCTATAAAGTGAATAATCAATAACTAAAACTTGAATTGTACTACCTCTTACTGGCTATTACTTCAACTTAGAATCTTCTTCTGTGTTCTACTATGGTGCTTTTAGTGTTCCGCATACCGCAGCACGCGACATAGCTTTGCAGACGATAAATGTAACCATCTCAGAGAGAAAAGCGGCCAATATAACGATCTGGCTTTAAGTCGATTCGATAACAAATGACGAAAACAGACGGATTTCTCAGGTTTTCACTACATGTGAACACTTTTCACATTCTCACGTGCAACGCGGCTGCTAGTCCTCCTTTCATGCAAAATCTTAAGGTCCTAGGTCATGTCCAAGCCACCAAAGCCGGCTAAAAACTGAATAATCGACAACTAAAACTTGAATTGTACTACTTCTTACTGGCTATTACTTCAACTTAGAAGCTTCTTCTGTGTTCTACTACGGTGCTTTTAGTGTCTCCACATACCGCAGCAAGTGCCATAGCTTTGCAGACGATAAATGTAACCGTCTCAGAGAGAAAAGCGGCCAATGTGACGATCTGCGTTTAAGTCGAATCAATAACAAATGACGAAAATGGACAGATTTCTCAGGTTTTTACTACATATGAACACTTTTCACATTCTCCCGTGCAACGCGGCTGCTGGTCCTCCTTTCATGCAAAATCGTAAGGTCCTAGGTCATGTCCAAGCCACCAAAGCCGGCTAAAAAGTGAATAATCGACAACTAAAACTTGAATTGTACTACTTCTTACTGGCTATTACTTCAACTTAGAAGCTTCTTCTGTGTTCTACTATGGTGCTTTTAGTGTTCCGCATACCGCAGCACGTGACATAGCTTTGCAGACGATAAATGTAACCGTCTCAGAGAGAAAAGCGGCCAATATAACGATCTGGCTTTAAGTCGATTCGATAACAAATGACGAAAACGGACGGATTTCTCAGGTTTTCACTACATATGAACACTTTTCACATTCTCGCGTGCAACGCGGCTGCTAGTCCTCCTTTCATGCAAAATCTTAAGGTTCCACCTCATGTCCAAGCCACCAAAGCCGGCTAAAAAGTGAATAATCGACAACTAAACCTTGAATTGTACTACTTCTTACTGGCTATTACTTCAACTTAGAAGCTTCTTCTGTGTTCTACTATGGTGCTTTTAGTGTCTCCACATACCGCAGCACGCGACATAGCTTTGCAGACGATAAATGTAACCGTCTCAGAGAGAAAAGCGGCCAATGTGACGATCTGGCTTTAAGTCGATTCAATAACAAATGACGAAAATGGACAAATTTCTCAGGTTTTTACTACATATGAACACTTTTCACATTCTCCCGTGCAACGCGGCTGCTGGTCCTCCTTTCATGCAAAATCTTAAGGTCCTAGGTCATGTCCAAGCCACCAAAGCCGGCTAAAAAGTGAATAATCGACAACTAAAACTTGAATTGTACTACTTCTTACTGGCTATTACTTCAACTTAGAAGCTCCTTCTGAGTTCTACTATGGTGCTTTTAGTGTCGCCACATACCGCAGCACGCGACATAGCTTTGCAGACGATAAATGTAACCGTCTCAGAGAGAAAAGCGGCCAATGTGACGATCTGGCTTTAAGTCGATTCGATAACAAATGACGATAACGGACGGATTTCTCAGGTTTTTAATCCATATGAACACTTTTCACATTCTCCCGCGCAACGCGGCTGCTAGTCCTCCTTTCATGCAAAATCTTAAGGTCCTAGGTCTTATCCAAGCCACCAAAGCCGGCTAAAAAGTGAATAATCGATAATTAAAACTTGAATAGTACTACTTCTTACTGGCTATTACTTCAACTTAGAAGCTTCTTCTGTGTTCTACTATGGTGCTTTTAGTGTTCCGCATACCGCAGCACGCGACATAGCTTTGCAGACGATAAATGTAACCGTCTCAGAGAGAAAAGCGGCCAATATAACGATCTGGCTTTAAGTCGATTCGATATCAAATGACGAAAACGGACGGATTTCTCAGGTTTTCACTACATATGAACACTTTTCACATTCTCCCGTGCAACGCGGCTGCTAGTCCTCCTTTCATGCAAAATCTTAAGGTTCCACCTCATGTCCAAGCCACCAAAGCCGGCTAAAAAGTGAATAATCGACAACTAAAACTTGAATTGTACTACTTCTTACTGGCTATTACTTCAACATAGAAGTTTCTTCTGTGTTCTAATATGGTGCTTTTTGTGTCTCCGCATACCGCAGCACGCGACATAGTATTGCAGACGATAAATGTAACCGTCTCAGAGAGAAAAGCGGCCAATGTGACGATCTGGCTTTAAGTCGTTTCGATAACAAATGACGATAACGGACGGATTTCTCAGGTTTTTAATCCATATGAACACTTTTCACATTCTTCCGCGCAACGCGGCTGCTAGTCCTCCTTTCATGCAAAATCTTAAGGTCCTAGGTCTTATCCAAGCCACAAAAGCCGGCTAAAAAGTGAATAATCGATAATTAAAACTTGAATTGTACTACTTCTTACTGGCTATTACTTCAACTTAGAAGCTTCTTCTGTGTTCTACTATGGTGCTTTTAGTGTTCCGCATACCGCAGCACGCGACATAGCTTTGCAGACGATAAATGTAACCGTCTCAGAGAGAAAAGCGGCCAAAGTGACGATCTGGCTTTAAGTCGATTCGATAACAAATGACGAAAATGGACATATTTCTCAGGTTTTTACGACATATGAACACTTTTCACATTCTCCCGTGCAACGCGGCTGCTAGTCCTCCTTTCATGCAAAATCGTAAGGTCCTAGGTCATGTCCAAGCCACCAAAGCCGGCTAAAAACTGAATAATCGACAACTAAAACTTGAATTGTACTACGTCTTACTGGCTATTACTTCAACTTATAAGCTCCTTCTGCGTTCTACTATGGTGCTTTTAGTGTCCCCACATACGGCAGCACGCGACATAGCTTTGCAGACGATAAATGTAACCGTCTCAGAGAAAACAGCGGCCAATGTGACGATCTGGCTTTAAGTCGATTCGATAACAAATGACGAAGACGGACTGATTTCTCCGGTTTTACTACATATGAACACTTTTCACATTCTCCCATGCAACGCGGCTGCTAGTCCTCCTTTCATGCAAAATCTTAAGGTCCTAGGTCATGTCCAAGCCACCAAAGCCGGCTAAAAGGTGAATAATCGATAACTAAAACTTGAATTGTACTACTACTTACTGGCTATTACAACTTAGAAGTTTCTTCTGTGTTCTAATATGGTGCTTTTAGTGTCTCCGCATACCGCAGCACGCGCCATAGCTTTGCAGACGATAAATGTAATCGTCTCAGAGAGAAAAGCGGCAAATGTGGCGATCTGGCTTTAAGTCGATTCGATAACAAATGACGATAACGGACGGATTTCTCAGGTTTTTACTCCATATGAACACTTTTCACATTCTCCCGTGCAACGCGGCTGCTAGTCCTCCTTTCATGCAAAATCTTAAGGTCCTAGGTCTTATCCAAGCCACCAAAGCCGGCTAAAAAGTGAATAATTGATAATTAAAACTTGAATTGTACTACTTCTTACTGGCTATTACTTCAACTTAGAAGCTTCTTCTGTGTTCTACTATGGTGCTTTTAGTGTTTCCGCATACCGCAGCACGCGACATAGCTTTGCAGACGATAAATGTAACCGTTTCAGAGAGAAGAGCGGCCAATTTGACGATCTGGCTTTAAATCGATTCGATAACAAATGACGAAAACGGAAGGATTTCTCAGGTTTTTACTACATATGAACTCTTTTCACATTCTCCCGTGCAACGCGGCTGCTAGTCTTCCTTTCATGCAAACTCTTAAGGTCCTAAGTCATGTCGAATCCACCAAAGCCGGCTAAAAGTGGTTAATCGACAACTAAAACTTAAATAGTACTACTTCTTACTGGCTATTACTTCAATTTAGAAGCTTCTTCTGTGTTCTAATACGGTGCTTTTAGTGTCTCCGCAGACCGCAGCACGCGACATAGCTTTGCTGACGATAAATGTAACCGTCTCAGAGAGAAAAGCGGCCAATGTGACGATCTGGCTTTAAGTCGTTTCGATAACAAATGACGAAAACGGACGGATTTCTCAGGTTTTTACTACATATGAACACTTGTCACATTCTCCCATGCAACGCGGCTGCTAGTCCTCCTTTCATGCAGAATCTTAAGGTCCTAGGTCATGTTCAAACCACCAAAGACGGCTAAAAAGTTAATAATCGATAACTAAAACTTGAATTGTACTACTTCTTACTGGCTATTACTTCAACTTAGAAGCTTCTTCTGTATTCTACTATTGTGCTTCTAGTGTTTCCGCATACCGCAGCACGCGACATAGCTTTGCAGACAATAAATGTAACCGTCTCAGAGAGAAAAGCGGCTAATGTGACGATCTGGCTTTAAGTCGATTCAATAACAAATGAAGATAACGGACGGATTTCTCAGGTTTTTACTCCATATGAACACTTTTCACATACTCCCGTGCAACGCGGTTGCTAGTCCTCCTTTCATGCAAAATCTTAAGGTCCTAGGTCTTATCCAAGCCACCAAAGCCGGCTAAAAAGTGAATAATCTATAATTAAAACTTGAATTGAACTACTTCTTACTGGCTATTGCTTCAACTTAGAAGCTTCTTCTGTGTTCTACTATGGTGCTTTTAGTGTCTCCGTATACGGCAGCACGCGACATAGCTTTGCAGACGATAAATGTAACCGTCTCAGAGAGAAAAGCGGCCAATGTGACGATCTGGCTTTAAGTGGATTCGATAACAAATACGAAACCGGACGGATTTCCCAGGTTTTTACTACATATGAACACTTTTCACATTCTCCCGTGCAACGCGGCTGCTAGTCCTCCTTTCATGCAAAATCTTAAGGTCCTAGGTCATGTCCAAGCCACCAAAGCCGGCTAAAAAGTGAATAATCGACAACTAAAACTTGAATTGTACTACTTCTTACTGGCTATTACTTCAACTTAGAAGTTTCTTCTGTGTTCTACTATGGTGATTTTAGTGTGCCCGCATACCGCAGCACGCGACATAGCTTTGCAGACGATAAATGTAACCGTTTCAGAGAGAAGAGCGGCCAATGTGACGATCTGGCTTTAAATCGATTCGATAACAAATGACGAAAACGGACGGATTTCTCAGGTTTTTACTACATATGAACACTTTTCACATTCTCTCGTGCAACGCGGCTGCTAGTCCTCCTTTCATCAAAATCTTAAGGTTCCACCTCATGTCCAAGCCACCAAATCCGGCTATAAAGTGAATAATCAATAACTAAAACTTGAATTGTACTACCTCTTACTGGCTATTACTTCAACTTAGAATCTTCTTCTGTGTTCTACTATGGTGCTTTTAGTGTTCCGCATACCGCAGCACGCGACATAGCTTTGCAGACGATAAATGTAACCATCTCAGAGAGAAAAGCGGCCAATATAACGATCTGGCTTTAAGTCGATTCGATAACAAATGACGAAAACAGACGGATTTCTCAGGTTTTCACTACATGTGAACACTTTTCACATTCTCACGTGCAACGCGGCTGCTAGTCCTCCTTTCATGCAAAATCTTAAGGTCCTAGGTCATGTCCAAGCCACCAAAGCCGGCTAAAAACTGAATAATCGACAACTAAAACTTGAATTGTACTACTTCTTACTGGCTATTACTTCAACTTAGAAGCTTCTTCTGTGTTCTACTACGGTGCTTTTAGTGTCTCCACATACCGCAGCAAGTGCCATAGCTTTGCAGACGATAAATGTAACCGTCTCAGAGAGAAAAGCGGCCAATGTGACGATCTGCCTTTAAGTCGATTCGATAACAAATGACGAAAACGGACGGGTTTCTCAGGTTTTTACTCCATATGAACACTTTTCACATTCTCCCGTGCAACGCGGCTGCTAGTCCTCCTTTCATGCAAAATCTTAAGGTCCTAGGTCATGTCCAAGCCACCAAAGCCGGCTAAAAGGTGAATAATCGATAATTAAAAATTGAATTGTACTACTTCTTACTGGCTATTACTTCAATTTAGAAGCTTCTTCTGTGTTCTACTATGGTGCTTTTAGTGTTTTGGCATACCGTAGCACGCGACATAGCTCTGCAGACGATAAATGTAACCGTTTCAGAGTGAAGAGAGGCCAATGTGACGATCTGGCTTTAAATCGATTCGATAACAAATGACGAAAACGGACGGATTTCTCAGGTTTTTGCGACATATGAACACTTTTCACATTCTCCCGTGCAACGCGGCTGCTAGTCCTCCTTTCATGCAAAATCGTAAGGTCCTAGGTCATGTCCAAGCCAACAAAGCCGGCTAAAAAGTGAATAATCGACAACTAAAACTTGAATTGTACTACGTCTTACTGGCTATTACTTCAACTTATAAGCTCCTTCTGTGTTCTACTATGGTGCTTTTAGTGTCCCCACATACGGCAGCACGCGCCATAGCTTTGCAGACGATAAATGTAATCGTCTCAGAGAGAAAAGCGGCCAATGTGGCGATCTGGCTTTAAGTCGATTCGATAACAAATGACGATAACGGACGGATTTCTCAGGTTTTTACTCCATATGAACACTTTTCACATTCTCCCGTGCAACGCGGCTGCTAGTCCTCCTTTCATGCAAAATCTTAAGGTCCTAGGTCATGTTCAAACCACCAAAGACGGCTAAAAAGTTAATAATCGATAACTAAAACTTGAATTGTACTACTTCTTACTGGCTATTACTTCAACTTAGAAGCTTCTTCTGTATTCTACTATTGTGCTTCAAGTGTTTCCGCATACCGCAGCACGCGACATAGCTTTGCAGACAATAAATGTAACCGTCTCAGAGAGAAAAGCGGCCAATGTGACGATCTGGCTTTAAGTCGATTCAATAACAAATGAAGATAACGGACGGATTTCTCAGGTTTTTACTCCATATGAACACTTTTCACATACTCCCGTGCAACGCGGCTGCTAGTCCACCTTTCATGCAAAATCTTAAGGTCCTAGGTCATGTCCAAGCCACCAAAGCCGGCTAAAAAGTGAATAATCGACAACTAAAACTTGAATTGTACTACTTCTTACTGGCTATTACTTCAACTTAGAAGTTTCTTCTGTGTTCTAATATGGTGCTTTTTGTGTCTCCGCATACCGCAGCACGCGACATAGCATTGCAGACGATAAATGTAACCGTCTCAGAGAGAAAAGCGGCCAATGTGACGATCTGGCTTTAAGTCGATTCGATAACAAATGACGATAACGGACGGATTTCTCAGGTTTTTAATCCATATGAACACTTTTCACATTCTCCCGCGCAACGCGGCTGCTAGTCCTCCTTTCATTTAAAATCTTAAGGTCCTAGGTCTTATCCAAGCCACAAAAGCCGGCTAAAAAGTGAATAATCGATAATTAAATCTTGAATTGTACTACTTCTTACTGGCTATTACTTCAACTTAGAAGCTTCTTCTGTGTTCTACTATGGTGCTTTTAGTGTTCCGCATACCGCAGCACGCGACATAGCTTTGCAGACGATAAATGTAACCGTCTCAGAGAGAAAAGCGGCCAAAGTGACGATCTGGCTTTAAGTCGATTCGATAACAAATGACGAAAATGGACAGATTTCTCAGGTTTTTACGACATATGAACACTTTTCACATTCTCCCGTGCAACGCGGCTGCTAGTCCTCCTTTCATGCAAAATCGTAAGGTCCTAGGTCATGTCCAAGCCACCAAAGCCGGCTAAAAAGTGAATAATCGACAACTAAAACTTGAATTGTACTACGTCTTACTGGCTATTACTTCAACTTATAAGCTCCTTCTGCGTTCTACTATGGTGCTTTTAGTGTCCCCACATACGGCAGCACGCGACATAGCTTTGCAGACGATAAATGTAACCGTCTCAGAGAAAAGAGCGGCCAATGTGACGATCTGGCTTTAAGTCGATTCGATAACAAATGACGAAGACGGACTGATTTCTCAGGTTTTTACTACATATGAACACTTTTCACATTCTCCCATGCAACGCGGCTGCTAGTCCTCCTTTCATGCAAAATCTTAAGGTCCTAGGTCATGTCCAAGCCACCAAAGCCGGCTAAAAGGTGAATAATCGATAACTAAAACTTGAATTGTACTACTTCTTACTGGCTATTACTTCAATTTAGAAGCTTCTTCTGTGTTCTAATACGGTGCTTTTAGTGTCTCCGCAGACCGCAGCACGCGACATAGCTTTGCTGACGATAAATGTAACCGTCTCAGAGAGAAAAGCGGCCAATGTGACGATCTGGCTTTAAGTCGTTTCGATAACAAATGACGAAAACGGACGGATTTCTCAGGTTTTTACTACATATGAACACTTTTCACATTCTCCCATGCAACGCGGCTGCTAGTCCTCCTTTCATGCAGAATCTTAAGGTCCTAGGTCATGTTCAAACCACCAAAGACGGCTAAAAAGTTAATAATCGATAACTAAAACTTGAATTGTACTACTTCTTACTGGCTATTACTTCAACTTAGAAGCTTCTTCTGTATTCTACTATTGTGCTTCTAGTGTTTCCGCATACCGCAACACGCGACATAGCTTTGCAGACAATAAATGTAACCGTCTCAGAGAGAAAAGCGGCCAATGTGACGATCTGGCTTTAAGTGGATTCGATAACAAATACGAAACCGGACGGATTTCCCAGGTTTTTACTACATATGAACACTTTTCACATTCTCCCGTGCAACGCGGCTGCTAGTCCTCCTTTCATGCAGTATCTTAAGGTCCTAGGTCATGTCCAAGCCACCAAAGCCGGCTAAAAAGTGAATAATCGACAACTAAAACTTGAATTGTACTACTTCTTACTGGCTATTACTTCAACTTAGAAGTTTCTTCTGTGTTCTAATATGGTGCTTTTTGTGTCTCCGCATACCGCAGCACGCGACATAGCATTGCAGACGATAAATGTAACCGTCTCAGAGAGAAAAGCGGCCAATGTGACGATCTCGCTTTAAGTCGATTCGATAACAAATGACGATAACGGACGGATTTCTCAGGTTTTTACACCATATGAACACTTTTCACATTCTCCCGTGCAACGCGGCTGCTAGTCCTCCTTTCATACAAAATCTTAAGGTCCTAGGTCTTATCCAAGCCACCAAAGCCGGCTAAATAAGTGAATAATCGATAATATAAACTTGAATTGTACTACTTCTTACTGGCTATTACTTCAACTTAGAAGCTTCTTCTGTGTTCTACTACGGTGATTTTAGTGTGCCCGCATACCGCAGCACGCGACATAGCTTTGCAGACGATAAATGTAACCGTTTCAGAGAGAAGAGCGGCCAATGTGACGATCTGGCTTTAAATCGATTCGATAACAAATGACGAAAACGGACGGATTTCTCAGGTTTTTACTACATATGAACACTTTTCACATTCTCCCGTGCAACGCGGCTGCTAGTCCTCCTTTCATGCAAAATCTTAAGGTCCTAAGTCATGTCCAAGCGACCAAAGCCGGCATAAAAGTGATTAGTCGACAACTAAAACATAAATAGTACTACTTCTTACTGGCTATTACTTCAATTTAGAAGCTTCTTCTGTGTTCTAATATGGTGCTTTTAGTGTCTCCGCATACCGCAGCACGCGACATAGCTTTGCAGGCGATAAATGTAACCGTCTCAGAGAGAAAAGTGGCCAATGTGACGATCTGGCTTTAAGTCGATTCGATAACAAATGACGAAAACGGACGCATTTCTCAGGTTTTTACTACATATGAACACTTTTCACATTCTCCCATGCAACGCGGCTGCTAGTCCTCCTTTCATGCAGAATCTTAAGGTCCTAGGTCATGTTCAAACCACCAAAGACGGCTAAGAAGTTAATAATCGATAACTAAAACTTGAATTGTACTACTTCTTACTGGCTATTACTTCAACTTAGAAGCTTCTTCTGTATTCTACTATTGTGCTTTTAGTGTTTCCGCATACCGCAGCACGCGACATAGCTTTGCAGACAATAAATGTAACCGTCTCAGAGAGAAAAGCGGCCAATGTGACGATCTGGCTTTAAGTCGATTCAATAACAAATGACGATAACGGACGGATTTCTCAGGTTTTTACTACATATGAACACTTTTCACATTCTCCCGTGCAACGCGGCTGCTAGTCCTCCTTTCATGCAAAATCTTAAGGTCCAAGGTCTTATCCAAGCCACCAAAGCCGGCTAAAAGGCGAATAATCTATAATTAAAACTTGAATTGAACTACTTCTTACTGGCTATTGCTTCAACTTAGAAGCTTCTTCTGTGTTCTACTATGGTGCTTTAAGTGTCTCCGTATACGGCAGCACGCGACATAGCTTTTTAGACGATAAATGTAACCGTCTCAGAGAGAAAAGCGGCCAATGTGACGATCTGGCTTTAAGTGGATTCGATAACAAATACGAAACCGGACGGATTTCCCAGGTTTTTACTACATATGAACACTTTTCACATTCTCCCGTGCAACGCGGCTGCTAGTCCTCCTTTCATGCAAAATCTTAAGGTCCTAGGTCATGTCCAAGCCACCAAAGCCGGCTAAAAAGTGAATAATCGACAACTAAAACTTGAAATGTACTACTTCTTACTGGCTATTACTTCAACTTAGAAGCTTCTTCTGTGTTCTACTATGGTGATTTTAGTGTGCCCGCATACCGCAGCACGCGACATAGCTTTGCAGACGATAAATGTAACCGTTTCAGAGAGAAGAGCGGCCAATGTGACGATCTGGCTTTAAATCGATTCGATAACAAATGACGAAAACGGACGGATTTCCCAGGTTTTTACTACATATGAACACTTTTCACATTCTCCCGTGCAACGCGGCTGCTAGTCCTCCTTTCATGCAGAATCTTAAGGTCCTAGGTCATGTCCAAGCCACCAAAGCCGGCTAAAAAGTGAATAATCGACAACTAAAACTTGAATTGTACTACTTCTTACTGGCTATTACTTCAACTTAGAAGTTTCTTCTGTGTTCTAATATGGTGCTTTTTGTGTCTCCGCATACCGCAGCACGCGACATAGCATTGCAGACGATAAATGTAACCGTCTCAGAGAGAAAAGCGGCCAATGTGACGATCTCGCTTTAAGTCGATTCGATAACAAATGACGATAACGGACGGATTTCTCAGGTTTTACACCATATGAACACTTTTCACATTCTCCCGTGCAACGCGGCTGCTAGTCCTCCTTTCATACAAAATCTTAAGGTCCTAGGTCTTATCCAAGCCACCAAAGCCGGCTAAATAAGTGAATAATCGATAATATAAACTTGAATTGTACTACTTCTTACTGGCTATTACTTCAACTTAGAAGCTTCTTCTGTGTTCTACTACGGTGATTTTAGTGTGCCCGCATACCGCAGCACGCGACATAGCTTTGCAGACGATAAATGTAACCGTTTCAGAGAGAAGAGCGGCCAATGTGACGATCTGGCTTTAAATCGATTCGATAACAAATGACGAAAACGGACGGATTTCTCAGGTTTTTACTACATATGAACACTTTTCACATTCTCCCGTGCAACGCGGCTGCTAGTCCTCCTTTCATGCAAAATCTTAAGGTCCTAAGTCATGTCCAAGCGACCAAAGCCGGCATAAAAGTGATTAGTCGACAACTAAAACATAAATAGTACTACTTCTTACTGGCTATTACTTCAATTTAGAAGCTTCTTCTGTGTTCTAATATGGTGCTTTTAGTGTCTCCGCATACCGCAGCACGCGACATAGCTTTGCAGGCGATAAATGTAACCGTCTCAGAGAGAAAAGTGGCCAATGTGACGATCTGGCTTTAAGTCGATTCGATAACAAATGACGAAAACGGACGCATTTCTCAGGTTTTTACTACATATGAACACTTTTCACATTCTCCCGTGCAACGCGGCTGCTAGTCCTCCTTTCATGCAGAATCTTATGGTCCTAGGTCATGTTCAAACCACCAAAGACGGCTAAGAAGTTAATAATCGATAACTAAAACTTGAATTGTACTACTTCTTACTGGCTATTACTTCAACTTAGAAGCTTCTTCTGTATTCTACTATTGTGCTTTTAGTGTTTCCGCATACCGCAGCACGCGACATAGCTTTGCAGACAATAAATGTAACCGTCTCAGAGAGAAAAGCGGCCAATGTGACGATCTGGCTTTAAGTCGATTCAATAACAAATGACGATAACGGACGGATTTCTCAGGTTTTTACTACATATGAACACTTTTCACATTTTCCCGTGCAACGCGGCTGCTAGTCCTCCTTTCATGCAAAATCTTAAGGTCCAAGGTCTTATCCAAGCCACCAAAGCCGGCTAAAAGGTGAATAATCTATAATTAAAACTTGAATTGAACTACTTCTTACTGGCTATTGCTTCAACTTAGAAGCTTCTTCTGTGTTCTACTATGGTGCTTTAAGTGTCTCCGTATAAGGCAGCACGCGACATAGCTTTTTAGACGATAAATGTAACCGTCTCAGAGAGAAAAGCGGCCAATGTGACGATCTGGCTTTAAGTGGATTCGATAACAAATACGAAACCGGACGGATTTCCCAGGTTTTTACTACATATGAACACTTTTCACATTCTCCCGTGCAACGCGGCTGCTAGTCCTCCTTTCATGCAGAATCTTAAGGTCCTAGGTCATGTCCAAGCCACCAAAGCCGGCTAAAAAGTGAATAATCGACAACTAAAACTTGAATTGTACTACTTCTTACTGGCTATTACTTCAACTTAGAAGTTTCTTCTGTGTTCTAATATGGTGCTTTTTGTGTCTCCGCATACCGCAGCACGCGACATAGCATTGCAGACGATAAATGTAACCGTCTCAGAGAGAAAAGCAGCCAATGTGACGATCTCGCTTTAAGTCGATTCGATAACAAATGACGATAACGGACGGATTTCTCAGGTTTTTACACCATATGAACACTTTTCACATTCTCCCGTGCAACGCGGCTGCTAGTCCTCCTTTCATACAAAATCTTAAGGTCCTAGGTCTTATCCAAGCCACCAAAGCCGGCTAAATAAGTGAATAATCGATAATATAAACTTGAATTGTACTACTTCTTACTGGCTATTACTTCAACTTAGAAGCTTCTTCTGTGTTCTACTACGGTGATTTTAGTGTGCCCGCATACCGCAGCACGCGACATAGCTTTGCAGACGATAAATGTAACCGTTTCAGAGAGAAGAGCGGCCAATGTGACGATCTGGCTTTAAATCGATTCGATAACAAATGACGAAAACGGACGGATTTCTCAGGTTTTTACTACATATGAACACTTTTCACATTCTCCCGTGCAACGCGGCTGCTAGTCCTCCTTTCATGCAAAATCTTAAGGTCCTAAGTCATGTCCAAGCGACCAAAGCCGGCATAAAAGTGATTAGTCGACAACTAAAACATAAATAGTACTACTTCTTACTGGCTATTACTTCAATTTAGAAGCTTCTTCTGTGTTCTAATATGGTGCTTTTAGTGTCTCCGCATACCGCAGCACGCGACATAGCTTTGCAGGCGATAAATGTAACCGTCTCAGAGAGAAAAGTGGCCAATGTGACGATCTGGCTTTAAGTCGATTCGATAACAAATGACGAAAACGGACGCATTTCTCAGGTTTTTACTACATATGAACACTTTTCACATTCTCCCATGCAACGCGGCTGCTAGTCCTCCTTTCATGCAGAATCTTAAGGTCCTAGGTCATGTTCAAACCACCAAAGACGGCTAAGAAGTTAATAATCGATAACTAAAACTTGAATTGTACTACTTCTTACTGGCTATTACTTCAACTTAGAAGCTTCTTCTGTATTCTACTATTGTGCTTTTAGTGTTTCCGCATACCGCAGCACGCGACATAGCTTTGCAGACAATAAATGTAACCGTCTCAGAGAGAAAAGCGGCCAATGTGACGATCTGGCTTTAAGTCGATTCAATAACAAATGACGATAACGGACGGATTTCTCAGGTTTTTACTACATATGAACACTTTTCACATTCTCCCGTGCAACGCGGCTGCTAGTCCACCTTTCATGCAAAATCTTAAGGTCCAAGGTCTTATCCAAGCCACCAAAGCCGGCTAAAAGGTGAATAATCTATAATTAAAACTTGAATTGAACTACTTCTTACTGGCTATTGCTTCAACTTAGAAGCTTCTTCTGTGTTCTACTATGGTGCTTTAAGTGTCTCCGTATACGGCAGCACGCGACATAGCTTTTTAGACGATAAATGTAACCGTCTCAGAGAGAAAAGCGGCCAATGTGACGATCTGGCTTTAAGTGGATTCGATAACAAATACGAAACCGGACGGATTTCCCAGGTTTTTACTACATATGAACACTTTTCACATTCTCCCGTGCAACGCGGCTGCTAGTCCTCCTTTCATGCAAAATCTTAAGGTCCTAGGTCATGTCCAAGCCACCAAAGCCGGCTAAAAAGTGAATAATCGACAACTAAAACTTGAATTGTACTACTTCTTACTGGCTATTACTTCAACTTAGAAGCTTCTTCTGTGTTCTACTATGGTGATTTTAGTGTGCCCGCATACCGCAGCACGCGACATAGCTTTGCAGACGATAAATGTAACCGTTTCAGAGAGAAGAGCGGCCAATGTGACGATCTGGCTTTAAATCGATTCGATAACAAATGACGAAAACGGACGGATTTCCCAGGTTTTTACTACATATGAACACTTTTCACATTCTCCCGTGCAACGCGGCTGCTAGTCCTCCTTTCATGCAGAATCTTAAGGTCCTAGGTCATGTCCAAGCCACCAAAGCCGGCTAAAAAGTGAATAATCGACAACTAAAACTTGAATTGTACTACTTCTTACTGGCTATTACTTCAACTTAGAAGTTTCTTCTGTGTTCTAATATGGTGCTTTTTGTGTCTCCGCATACCGCAGCACGCGACATAGCATTGCAGACGATAAATGTAACCGTCTCAGAGAGAAAAGCGGCCAATGTGACGATCTCGCTTTAAGTCGATTCGATAACAAATGACGATAACGGACGGATTTCTCAGGTTTTTACACCATATGAACACTTTTCACATTCTCCCGTGCAACGCGGCTGCTAGTCCTCCTTTCATACAAAATCTTAAGGTCCTAGGTCTTATCCAAGCCACCAAAGCCGGCTAAATAAGTGAATAATCGATAATATAAACTTGAATTGTACTACTTCTTACTGGCTATTACTTCAACTTAGAAGCTTCTTCTGTGTTCTACTACGGTGATTTTAGTGTGCCCGCATACCGCAGCACGCGACATAGCTTTGCAGACGATAAATGTAACCGTTTCAGAGAGAAGAGCGGCCAATGTGACGATCTGGCTTTAAATCGATTCGATAACAAATGACGAAAACGGACGGATTTCTCAGGTTTTTACTACATATGAACACTTTTCACATTCTCCCGTGCAACGCGGCTGCTAGTCCTCCTTTCATGCAAAATCTTAAGGTCCTAAGTCATGTCCAAGCGACCAAAGCCGGCATAAAAGTGATTAGTCGACAACTAAAACATAAATAGTACTACTTCTTACTGGCTATTACTTCAATTTAGAAGCTTCTTCTGTGTTCTAATATGGTGCTTTTAGTGTCTCCGCATACCGCAGCACGCGACATAGCTTTGCAGGCGATAAATGTAACCGTCTCAGAGAGAAAAGTGGCCAATGTGACGATCTGGCTTTAAGTCGATTCGATAACAAATGACGAAAACGGACGCATTTCTCAGGTTTTTACTACATATGAACACTTTTCACATTCTCCCATGCAACGCGGCTGCTAGTCCTCCTTTCATGCAGAATCTTATGGTCCTAGGTCATGTTCAAACCACCAAAGACGGCTAAGAAGTTAATAATCGATAACTAAAACTTGAATTGTACTACTTCTTACTGGCTATTACTTCAACTTAGAAGCTTCTTCTGTATTCTACTATTGTGCTTTTAGTGTTTCCGCATACCGCAGCACGCGACATAGCTTTGCAGACAATAAATGTAACCGTCTCAGAGAGAAAAGCGGCCAATGTGACGATCTGGCTTTAAGTCGATTCAATAACAAATGACGATAACGGACGGATTTCTCAGGTTTTTACTACATATGAACACTTTTCACATTCTCCCGTGCAACGCGGCTGCTAGTCCTCCTTTCATGCAAAATCTTAAGGTCCAAGGTCTTATCCAAGCCACCAAAGCCGGCTAAAAGGTGAATAATCTATAATTAAAACTTGAATTGAACTACTTCTTACTGGCTATTGCTTCAACTTAGAAGCTTCTTCTGTGTTCTACTATGGTGCTTTAAGTGTCTCCGTATACGGCAGCACGCGACATAGCTTTTTAGACGATAAATGTAACCGTCTCAGAGAGAAAAGCGGCCAATGTGACGATCTGGCTTTAAGTGGATTCGATAACAAATACGAAACCGGACGGATTTCCCAGGTTTTTACTACATATGAACACTTTTCACATTCTCCCGTGCAACGCGGCTGCTAGTCCTCCTTTCATGCAAAATCTTAAGGTCCTAGGTCATGTCCAAGCCACCAAAGCCGGCTAAAAAGTGAATAATCGACAACTAAAACTTGAATTGTACTACTTCTTACTGGCTATTACTTCAACTTAGAAGCTTCTTCTGTGTTCTACTATGGTGATTTTAGTGTGCCCGCATACCGCAGCACGCGACATAGCTTTGCAGACGATAAATGTAACCGTTTCAGAGAGAAGTGCGGCCAATGTGACGATCTGGCTTTAAATCGATTCGATAACAAATGACGAAAACGGACGGATTTCTCACGTTTTTACTACATATGAACACTTTTCACATTCTCCCGTGCAACGCGGCTGCTAGTCCTCCTTTCATGCAAAATCTTAAGGTCCTAAGTCATGTCCAAGCGACCAAAGCCGGCATAAAAGTGATTAGTCGACAACTAAAACATAAATAGTACTACTTCTTACTGGCTATTACTTCTATTTAGAAGCTTCTTCTGTGTTCTAATATGGTGCTTTTAGTGTCTCCGCATACCGCAGCACGCGACATAGCTTTGCAGGCGATAAATGTAACTGTCTCAGAGAGAAAAGCGGCCAATGTGACGATCTGGCTTTAAGTCGATTCGATAACAAATGACGATAACGGACGGATTTCTCAGGTTTTTACTTCATATGAACACTTTTCACATTCTCCCGTGCAACGCGGCTGCTAGTCTTCCTTTCATGCAAAATCTTAAGGTCCTAGGTCTTATCCAAGCCACCAAAGCCGGCTAAAAAGTGAATAATCGATAGTTAAAACTTGAATTGTACTACTTCTTACTGGCTATTACTTCAACTTAGAAACTTCTTCTGTGTTCTACTATGGTGCTTTTAGTGTTCCCGCATACCGCAGCACGCGACATAGCTTTGCAGACGATAAATGTAACCGTCTCAGAGAGAAAAGCGGCCAATGTGACGATCTCGCTTTAGGTCGATTCGATAACAAATGACGATAACGGACGGATTTCTCAGGTTTTTACACCATATGAACACTTTTCACATTCTCCCATGCAACGCTGCTGCTAGTCCTCCTTTCATGCAGAATCTTAAGGTCCTAGGTCATGTTCAAACCACCAAAGACGGCTAAGAAGTTAATAATCGATAACTAAAACTTGAATTGTACTACTTCTTACTGGCTATTACTTCAACTTAGAAGCTTCTTCTGTATTCTACTATTGTGCTTTTAGTGTGTCCGCATACCGCAGCACGCGACATAGCTTTGCTGACAATAAATGTAACCGTCTCAGAGAGAAAAGCGGCCAATGTGACGATCTGGCTTTAAGTCGATTCAATAACAAATGACGATAACGGACGGATTTCTCAGGTTTTTACTACATATGAACACTTTTCACATTCTCCCGTGCAACGCGGCTGCTAGTCCTCCTTTCATGCAAAATCTTAAGGTCCAAGGTCTTATCCAAGCCACCAAAGCCGGCTAAAAGGTGAATAATCTATAATTAAAACTTGAATTGAACTACTTCTTACTGGCTATTGCTTCAACTTAGAAGCTTCTTCTGTGTTCTACTATGGTGCTTTAAGTGTCTCCGTACACGGCAGCACGCGACATAGCTTTTTAGACGATAAATGTAACCGTCTCAGAGAGGAAAGCGGCCAATGTGACGATCTGGCTTTAAGTGGATTCGATAACAAATACGAAACCGGACGGATTTCCCAGGTTTTTACTACATATGAACACTTTTCACATTCTCCCGTGCAACGCGGCTGCTAGTCCTCCTTTCATGCAAAATCTTAAGGTCCTAGGTCATGTCCAAGCCACCAAAGCCGGCTAAAAAGTGAATAATCGACAACTAAAACTTGAATTGTACTACTTCTTACTGCCTATTACTTCAACTTAGAAGTTTCTTCTGTGTTCTAATATGGTGCTTTTTGTGTCTCCGCATACCGCAGCACGCGACATAGCATTGCAGACGATAAATGTAACCGTCTCAGAGAGAAAAGCGGCCAATGTGACGATCTCGCTTTAAGTCGATTCGATAACAAATGACGATAACGGACGGATTTCTCAGGTTTTTACACCATATGAACACTTTTCACATTCTCCCGTGCAACGCGGCTGCTAGTCCTCCTTTCATGCAAAATCTTAAGGTCCTAGGTCTTATCCAAGCCACCAAAGCCGGCTAAAAAAGTGAATAATCGATAATATAAACTTGAATTGTACTACTTCTTACTGGCTATTACTTCAACTTAGAAGCTTCTTCTGTGTTCTACTATGGTGATTTTAGTGTGCCCGCATACCGCAGCACGCGACATAGCTTTGCAGACGATAAATGTAACCGTTTCAGAGAGAAGAGCGGCCAATGTGACGATCTGGCTTTAAATCGATTCGATAACAAATGACGAAAAGGGACGGATTTCTCAGGTTTTTACAACATATGAACACTTTACACATTCTCCCGTGCAACGCGGCTGCTAGTCCTCCTTTCATGCAAAATCTTAAGGTCCTAAGTCATGTCCAAGCGACCAAAGCCGGCATAAAAGTGATTAGTCGACAACTAAAACATAAATAGTACTACTTCTTACTGGCTATTACTTCAATTTAGAAGCTTCTTCTGTGTTCTAATATGGTGCTTTTAGTGTCTCCGCATACCGCAGCACGCGACATAGCTTTGCAGGCGATAAATGTAACTGTCTCAGACAGAAGAGCGGCCAATGTGACGATCTGGCTTTAAATCGATTCGATAACAAATGACGAAAACGGACGGATTTCTCAGGTTTTTACTACATATGAACACTTTTCACATTCTCCCGTGCAACGCGGCTGCTAGTCCTCCTTTCATGCAAAATCTTAAGGTCCTAGGTCTTATCCAAGCCACCAAAGCCGGCTAAAAAGTGAATAATCGATAATATAAACTTGAATTGTACTACTTCTTACTGGCTATTACTTCAACTTAGAAGCTTCTTCTGTGTTCTACTATGGTGCTTTTAGTGTGCCCGCATACCGCAGCACGCGACATAGCTTTGGAGACGATAAATGTAACCGTTTCAGAGAGAAGAGCGGCCAATGTGACGATCTGGCTTTAAATCGATTCGATAACAAATGACGAAAACGGACGGATTTCTCAGGTTTTTACTACATATGAACACTTTTCACATTCTCCCGTGCAACGCGGCTGCTAGTCTTCCTTTCATGCAAAATCGTAAGGTCCTAAGTCGTGTCCAAGCGATTAAAGCCGGCATAAAAGTGATTAGTCGACAACTAAAACATAAATAGTACTACTTCTTACTGGCTATTACTTCCACTTAGAAGCTTCTTCTGTGTTCTACTATGGTGCTTTTAGTGTTCCCGCATACCGCAGCACGCGACATAGCTTTGCAGACGATAAATGTAACCGTTTCAGAGAGAAGAGCGGCCAATGTGACGATCTGGCTTTAAATCGATTCGATAACAAATGACGAAAACGGAAGGATTTCTCAGGTTTTTACTACATATGAACTCTTTTCACATTCTCCCGTGCAACGCGGCTGCTAGTCTTCCTTTCATGCAAACTCTTAAGGTCCTAAGTCATGTCGAAGCCACCAAAGCCGGCTAAAAAGTGGTTAATCGACAACTAAAACTTAAATAGTACTACTTCTTACTGGCTATTACTTCAATTTAGAAGCTTCTTCTGTGTTCTAATATGGTGCTTTTAGTGTCTCCGCATACCGCAGCACGCGACATAGCTTTGCTGACGATAAATGTAACCGTCTCAGAGAGAAAAGCGGCCAATGTGACGATCTGGCTTTAAGTCGTTTCGATAACAAATGACGAAAACGGACGGATTTCTCAGGTTTTTACTACATATGAACACTTTTCACATTCTCCCATGCAACGCGGCTGCTAGTCCTCCATTCATGCAGAATCTTAAGGTCCTAGGTCATGTTCAAACCACCAAAGACGGCTAAAAAGTTAATAATCGATAACTAAAACTTGAATTGTACTACTTCTTACTGGCTATTACTTCAACTTAGAAGCTTCTTCTGTATTCTACTATTGTGCTTTTAGTGTTTCCGCATACCGCAGCACGCGACATAGCTTTGCAGACAATAAATGTAACCGTCTCAGAGAGAAAAGCGGCCAATGTGACGATCTGGCTTTAAGTCGATTCAATAACAAATGACGATAACGGACGGATTTCTCAGGTTTTTACTACATATGAACACTTTTCACATTCTCCCGTGCAACGCGGCTGCTAGTCCTCCTTTCATGCAAAATCTTAAGGTCCAAGGTCTTATCCAAGCCACCAAAGCCGGCTAAAAAGTGAATAATCGATAATATAAACTTGAATTGTACTACTTCTTACTGGCTATTACTTCAACTTAGAAGCTTCTTCTGTGTTCTACTATGGTGCTTTTAGTGTGCCCGCATACCGCAGCACGCGACATAGGTTTGGAGACGATAAATGTAACCGTTTCAGAGAGAAGAGCGGCCAATGTGACGATCTGGCTTTAAATCGATTCGATAACAAATGACGAAAACGGACGGATTTCTCAGGTTTTTACTACATATGAACACTTTTCACATTCTCCCGTGCAACGCGGCTGCTAGTCTTCCTTTCATGCAAAATCTTAAGGTCCTAAGTCGTGTCCAAGCGACCAAAGCCGGCATAAAAGTGATTAGTCGACAACTAAAACATAAATAGTACTACTTCTTACTGGCTATTACTTCCACTTAGAAGCTTCTTCTGTGTTCTACTATGGTGCTTTTAGTGTTCCCGCATACCGCAGCACGCGACATAGCTTTGCAGACGATAAATGTAACCGTTTCAGAGTGAAGAGAGGCCAATGTGACGATCTGGCTTTAAATCGATTCGATAACAAATGACGAAAACGGAAGGATTTCTCAGGTTTTTACTACATATGAACTCTTTTCACATTCTCCCGTGCAACGCGGCTGCTAGTCTTCCTTTCATGCAAACTCTTAAGGTCCTAAGTCATGTGGAAGCCACAAAAAGCCGGCTAAAAAGTGGTTAATCGACAACTAAAACTTAAATAGTACTACTTCTTACTGGCTATTACTTCAATTTAGAAGCTTCTTCTGTGTTCTAATATGGTGCTTTTAGTGTCTCCGCATACCGCAGCACGCGACATAGCTTTGCTGACGATAAATGTAACCGTCTCAGAGAGAAAAGCGGCCAATGTGACGATCTGGCTTTAAGTCGTTTCGATAACAAATAACGAAAACGGACGGATTTCTCAGGTTTTTACTACATATGAACACTTTTCACATTCTCCCATGCAACGCGGCTGCTAGTCCTCCATTCATGCAGAATCTTAAGGTCCTAGGTCATGTTCAAACCACCAAAGACGGCTAAAAAGTTAATAGTCGATAACTAAAACTTGAATTGTACTACTTCTTACTGGCTATTACTTCAACTTAGAAGCTTCTTCTGTATTCTACTATTGTGCTTTTAGTGTTTCCGCATACCGCAGCACGCGACATAGCTTTGCAGACAATAAATGTAACCGTCTCAGAGAGAAAAGCGGCCAATGTGACGATCTGGCTTTAAGTCGATTCAATAACAAATGACGATAACGGACGGATTTCTCAGGTTTTTACTACATATGAACACTTTTCACATTCTCCCGTGCAACGCGGCTGCTAGTCCTCCTTTCATGCAAAATCTTAAGGTCCAAGGTCTTATCCAAGCCACCAAAGCCGGCTAAAAAGTGAATAATCTATAATTAAAACTTGAATTGAACTACATCTTACTGGCTATTGCTTCAACTTAGAAGCTTCTTCTGTGTTCTACTATGGTGCTTTAAGTGTCTCCGTATACGGCAGCACGCGACATAGCTTTGCAGACGATAAATGTAACCGTCTCAGAGAGAAAAGCGGCCAATGTGACGATCTGGCTTTAAATGGATTCGATAACAAATATGAAACCGGACGGATTTCCCAGGTTTTTACTACATATGAACACTTTTCACATTCTCCCGTGCAACGCGGCTGCTAGTCCTCCTTTCATGCAAAATCTTAAGGTCCTAGGTCATGTCCAAGCCACCAAAGCCGGCTAAAAAGTGAATAATCGACAACTAAAACTTGAATTGCACTACTTCTTACTGGCTATTACTTCAACTTAGAAGTTTCTTCTGTGTTCTAATATGGTGCTTTTTGTGTCTCCGCATACCGCAGCACGCGACATAGCATTGCAGACGATAAATGTAACCGTCTCAGAGAGAAAAGCGGCCAATGTGACGATCTCGCTTTAAGTCGATTCGATAACAAATGACGATAACGGACGGATTTCTCAGGTTTTTACACCATATGAACACTTTTCACATTCTCCCATGCAACGCGGCTGCTAGTCCTCCTTTCATGCAAAATCTTAAGGTCCTAGGTCTTATCCAAGCCACCAAAGCCGGCTAAAAAGTGAATAATCCATAATATAAACTTGAATTGTACTACTTCTTACTGGCTATTACTTCAACTTAGAAGCTTCTTCTGTGTTCTACTATGGTGCTTTTAGTGTGCCCGCATACCGCAACACGCGACATAGCTTTGCAGACGATAAATGTGACCGTTTCAGAGAGAAGAGCGGCCAATGTGACGATCTGGCTTTAAATCGATTCGATAACAAATGACGAAAACGGACGGATTTCTCAGGTTTTTACTACATATGAACACTTTTCACATTCTCCCGTGCAACGCGGCTGCTAGTCTTCCTTTCATGCAAAATCTTAAGGTCCTAAGTCATGTCCAAGCGACCAAAGCCGGCATAAAAGTGATTAGTCGACAACTAAAACAAAAATAGTACTACTTCTTACTGGCTATTACTTCAATTTAGAAGCTTCTTCTGTGTTCTAATATGGTGCTTTTAGTGTCTCCGCATACCGCAGCACGCGACATAGCTTTGCAGGCGATAAATGTAACCGTCTCAGAGAGAAAAGCGGCCAATGTGACGATCTGGCTTTAAGTCGATTCGATAACAAATGACGATAACGGACGGATTTATCAGGTTTTTACTTCATATGAACACTTTTCACATTCTCCCGTGCAACGCGGCTGCTAGTCTTCCTTTCATGCAAAATCTTAAGGTCCTAGGTCATGTCCAAGCCACCAAAGCCGGCTAAAAAGTGAATAATCGATAATTAAAACTTGAATTGTACTACTTCTTACTGGCTATTACTTCAACTTAGAAACTTCTTCTGTGTTCTACTATGGTGCTTTTAGTGTTCCCGCATACCGCAGCACGCGACATAGCTTTTCAGACGATAAATGTAACCGTCTCAGAGAGAAAAGCGGCCAATGTGACGATCTCGCTTTAAGTCGATTCGATAACAAATGACGATAACGGACGGATTTCTCAGGTTTTTACTCCATATGAACACTTTTCACATTCTCCCGTGCAACGCTGCTGCTAGTCCTCCTTTCATGCAAAATCTTAAGGTCCTAGGTCTTATCCAAGCCACCAAAGCCGGCTAAAAAGTGAATAATCGATAATAGAAACTTGAATTGTACTACTTCTTACTGGCTATTACTTCAACTTAGAAGCTTCTTCTGTGTTCTACTATGGTGCTTTTAGTGTGCCCGCATACCGCAGCACGCGACATAGCTTTGCAGGCGATAAATGTAACCGTTTCAGAGAGAAGAGCGGCCAATGTGACGATCTGGCTTTAAATCGATTCGATAACAAATGACGAAAACGGACGGATTTCTCAGGTTTTTACTACATATGAACACTTTTTACATTCTCCCGTGCAACGCGGCTGCTAGTCTTCCTTTCATGCAAAATCTTAAGGTCCTAAGTCATGTCCAAGCCACCAAAGCCGGAAAAAAAGTGATTAGTCGACAACTAAAACTTAAATAGTACTACTTCTTACTGGCTATTACTTCAATTTAGAAGCTTCTTCTGTGTTCTAATATGGTGCTTTTAGTGTCTCCGCATACCGCAGCACGCGACATAGCTTTGCAGGCGATAAATGTAACCGTCTCAGAGAGAAAAGCGGCCAATGTGACGATCTGGCTTTAAGTCGATTCGATAACAAATGACGATAACGGACGGATTTCTCAGGTTTTTACTTCATATGAACACTTTTCACATTCTCCCGTGCAACGCGGCTGCTAGTCCTCCTTTCATGCAAAATCTTAAGGTCCTAGGTCTTATCCAAGCCACCAAAGCCGGCTAAAAAGTGAATAATCGATAATTAAAACTTGAATTGTACTACTTCTTACTGGCTATTACTTCAACTTAGAAGCTTCTTCTGTGTTCTACTATGGTGCTTTTAGTGTTCCCGCATACCGCAGCACGCGACATAGCTTTGCAGACGATAAATGTAACCGTTTTAGAGAGAAGAGCGGCCAATGTGACGATCTGGCTTTAAATCGATTCGATAACAAATGACGAAGACGGACGGATTTCTCAGGTTTTTACTACATATGAACACTTTTCACATTCTCCCGTGCAACGCGGCTGCTAGTCTTCCTTTCATGCAAAATCTTAAGGTCCTAAGTCATGTCCAAGCCACCAAAGCCGGCTAAAAAGTGATTAATCGACAACTAAAACTTAAATAGTACTACTTCTTACTGGCTATTACTTCAATTTAGAAGCTTCTTCTGTGTTCTAATATGGTGCTTCTAGTGTCTCCGCATACCGCAGCACGCGACATAGCTTTGCTGACGATAAATGTAACCGTCTCAGAGAGAAAAGCGGCCAATGTGACGATCTGGCTTTAAGTCGTTTCGATAACAAATGACGAAAACGGACGGATTTCTCAGGTTTTTACTACATATGAACACTTTTCACATTCTCCCATGCAACGCGGCTGCTAGTCCTCCTTTCATGCAGAATCTTAAGGTCCTAGGTCATGTTCAAGCCACCAAAGACGGCTAAAAAGTGAATAATCGACAACTAAAACTTGAATTGTACTGCTTCTTACTGGCTATTACATCAACTTAGAAGCTTCTTCTGTACTCTACTATGGTGCTTTTAGTGTTTCCGCATACCGCAGCATGCGACATAGCTTTGCAGACGATAAATGTAACCGTCTCAGAGAGAAAAGCGGCCAATGTGACGATCTATCTTTAAGTCGATTCGATTACAAATGACGAAAAGGGACGGATTTCTCAGGTTTTTACTACATATGAACACTTTTCACATTCTCCCGTGCAACGCGGCTGCTAGTCCTCCTTTCATGCAAAATCTTATGGTCCTAGGTCATGTCCAAGCCACCAAAGCCGGCTAAAAAGTGAATAATCGACAACTAAAACTTGAATTGTACTACTTCTTACTGGCTATTACTTCAACTTAGAAGATCCTTCTGTGTTCTAATATGGTGCTTTTAGTGTCTCCACATACCGCAGCACGCGACATAGCTTTGCAGACGATAAATGTCACCGTCTCAGGGAGATAAGCGGCCAATGTGACGATCTGGCTTTAAGTCGATTCCATAACAAATGTCGAAAATGGTCAGATTTCTCAGGTTTTTACTATATATGAACACTTTCACATTCTCACATGCAACGCGGCTGCTAGTCCTCCTTTCATGCAAAATCTTAAGGTCCTAGGTCATGTACAAGCCACCAAAGCCGGCTAAAAGGTCAATAATCGATAACTTAAACTTCAATTGTACTACTTCTTACTGGCTATTGCTTCAACTTAGAAGCTTCTCCTGTGTTCTACTATGGTGCTTTTAGTGTTTCCGCATACCGCAGCACGCGACATAGCTTTGCAGACGATAAATGTAACCGTCTCAGAGAGAAAAGCGGCCAATGTGACGATCTGGCTTTAAGTCGATTCGATAACAAATGACGAAAACGGACGGATTTCTCAGGTTTTTACTACATATGAACACTTTTCACATTCTCCCGTGCAACGCGGCTGCTAGTCCTCCTTTCATGCAAAATCTTAAGGTCCTAGGTCATGTCCAAGCCACCAAAGCCGGCTAAAAGGTGAATAATCGATAACTAAAACTTGAATTGTACTACTTCTTACTGGCTATTGCTTCAACTTAGAAGCTTCTTCTGTATTCTACTATTATGCTTTTAGTGTTTCTCATACCGCAGCATGCGACATAGCTTTGCAGACGATAAATGTAACCGTCTCAGAGAGAAAAGCGGCCAATGTGACGATCTGGCTTTAAGTGGATTCGATAACAAATACGAATCCGGACGGATTTCCCAGGTTTTTACTACATATGAACACTTTTCACATTCTCCCGTGCAACGCGGCTGCTAGTCCTCCTTTCATGCAAAATCTTAAGGTCCTAGGTCATGTCCAAGCCACCAAAGCCGGCTAAAAAGTGAATAATCGACAACTAAAACTTGAATTGTACTACTTCTTACTGGCTATTACTTCAACTTAGAAGTTTCTTCTGTGTTCTAATATGGTGCTTTTTGTGTCTCCGCATACCGCAGCACGCGACATAGCATTGCAGACGATAAATGTAACCGTCTCAGAGAGAAAAGCGGCCAATGTGACGATCTCGCTTTAAGTCGATTCGATAACAAATGACGATAACGGACGGATTTCTCAGGTTTTTACACCATATGAACACTTTTCACATTCTCCCGTGCAACGCGGCTGCTAGTCCTCCTTTCATGCAAAATCTTAAGGTCCTAGGTCTTATCCAAGCCACCAAAGCCGGCTAAAAAGTGAATAATCGATAATATAAACTTGAATTGTACTACTTCTTACTGGCTATTACTTCAACTTAGAAGCTTCTTCTGTGTTCTACTATGGTGCTTTTAGTGTGCCCGCATACCGCAGCACGTGACATAGCTTTGCAGACGATAAATGTAACCGTTTCAGAGAGAAGAGCGGCCAATGTGACGATCTGGCTTTAAATCGATTCGATAACAAATGACGAAAACGGACGGATTTCTCAGGTTTTTACTACATATGAACACTTTTCACATTCTCCCGTGCAACGCGGCTGCTAGTCTTCCTTTCATGCAAAACCTTAAGGTCCTAAGTCATGTCCAAGCCACCAAAGCCGGAGAAAAAGTGATTAGTCGACAACTAAAACTTAAATAGTACTACTTCTTACTGGCTATTACTTCAATTTAGAAGCTTCTTCTGTGTTCTAATATGGTGCTTTTAGTGTCTCCGCAGACCGCAGCACGCGATATAGCTTTGCTGACGATAAATGTAACCGTCTCAGAGAGAAAAGCGGCCAATGTGACGATCTGGCTTTAAGTCGTTTCGATAACAAATGACGAAAACGGACGGATTTCTCAGGATTTTACTACATATGATCACTTTTCACATTCTCCCATGCAACGCGGCTGCTAGTCCTCCTTTCATGCAGAATCTTAAGGTCCTAGGTCATGTTCAAACCACCAAAGACGGCTAAAAAGTTAATAATCGATAACTAAAACTTGAATTGTACTACTTCTTACTGGCTATTACTTCAACTTAGAAGCTTCTTCTGTATTCTACTATTGTGCTTCTAGTGTTTCCGCATACCGCAGCACGCGACATAGCTTTGCAGACGATAAATGTAACCGTCTCAGAGAGAAAAGCGGCCAATGTGACGATCTCGCTTTAAGTCGATTCGATAACAAATGACGATAACGGACGGATTTCTCAGGTTTTTACACCATATGAACACTTTTCACATTCTTCCGTGCAACGCGGCTGCTAGTCCTCCTTTCATGCAAAATCTTAAGGTCCTAGGTCTTATCCAAGCCACCAAAGCCGGCTAAAAAGTGAATAATCGATAATATAAACTTGAATTGTACTACTTCTTACTGGCTATTACTTCAACTTAGAAGCTTCTTCTGTGTTCTACTATGGTGCTTTTAGTGTGCCCGCATACCGCAGCACGCGACATAGCTTTGGAGACGATAAATGTAACCGTTTCAGAGAGAAGAGCGGCCAATGTGACGATCTGGCTTTAAATCGATTCGATAACAAAAGACGAAAACGGACGGATTTCTCAGGTTTTTACTACATATGAACACTTTTCACATTCTCCCGTGCAACGCGGCTGCTAGTCTTCCTTTCATGCAAAATCTTAAGGTCGTAAGTCATGTCCAAGCGACCAAAGCCGGCATAAAAGTGATTAGTCGACAACTAAAACATAAATAGTACTACTTCTTACTGGCTATTACTTCAACTTAGAAGCCTCTTCTGTGTTCTACTATGGTGCTTTTAGTGTTCCCGCATACCGCAGCACGCGACATAGCTAAGCAGACGATAAATGTAACCGTTTCAGAGAGAAGAGCGGCCAATGTGATGATCTGGCTTTAAATCGATTCGATAACAAATGACGAAAACGGAAGGATTTCTCAGGTTTTTTCTACATATGAACTCTTTTTACATTCTCCCGTGCAACGCGGCTGCTAGTCTTCCTTTCATGCAAACTCTTAAGGTCTAAGTCATGTCGAAGCCACCAAAGCCGGCTAAAAAGTGGTTAATCGACAACTAAAACTTAAATAGTACTACTTCTTACTGGCTATTACTTCAATTTAGAAGCTTCTTCTGTGTTCTAATATGGTGCTTTTAGTGTCTCCGCATACCGCAGCACGCGACATAGCTTTGCTGACGATAAATGTAACCGTCTCAGAGAGAAAAGCGGCCAATGTGACGATCTGGCTTTAAGTCGTTTCGATAACAAATGACGAAAACGGACGGATTTCTCAGGTTTTTACTACATATGAACACTTTTCACATTCTCCCGTGCAACGCGGTTGCTATTCCTCCTTTCAAGCAAATTCGTAAGGTCCTAGGTCATATCCAAGCCACCAAAGCCGGCTAAAATGTGAATAATCTATAATTAAAACTTGAATTGTACTACTTCTTACTGGCTATTACTTCAACTTAGAAGCTTATTCTGAGTTCTACTGTGGTGCTTTTAGTGTTTCCGTATACCGCAGCACGCGACATAGCTTTGCAGACGATAAATGTAACCGTTTCAGAGAGAAGAGCGGCCATTGTGACGATCTGGCTTTAAATCGATTCGATAACAAATGACGAAAACGGACGGATTTCTCAGGTTTTTACTACATATGAACACTTTTCACATTCTCCCGTGCAACGCGGCTGCTAGTCTTCCTTTCATGCAAAATCTTAAGGTCCTAGGTCATGTCCAAGCCACCAAAGCCGGCTAAAAAGTGAATAATCGACAACTAAAACATGAATTGTACTACTTCTTACTGGCTATTACTTCAACTTAGAAGCTTCTTCTGTGTTCTACTATGGTGCTTTTAGTGTCTCCGCATACCGCAGCACGGGACATAGCTTTGCAGACGATAAATGTAACCGTCTCAGAGGAAAAAGCGGCCAATGTGTCGATCTGAATGTAAGTCGATGCTATAACAAATGACGAAAACGGACGGATTCTCAGGTTTTTACTACATATGAACACTTTTCACATTCTCCCGTTGCAACGTGGCTGCTAGTCCTCCTTTCAAGCAAATTTGTAAAGTCCTAGGTCATATCCAAGCCACCAAAGCCGGCTAAAATATGGATAATCTATAATTAAAACTTGAATTGTACTACTTCTAACTGGCTATTACTTCAACTTAGAAGCTTCTTCTGAGTTCTACTGTGGTGCTTTTAGTGTTTCCGTATACCGCAACACGCGACATAGCTTTGGAGACGATAAATGTAACCGTTTCAGAGAGAAGAGCGGCCAATGTGATGATCTGGCTTTAAATCGATTCGATAACAAATGACGAAAACGGAAGGATTTCTCAGGTTTTTTCTACATATGAACTCTTTTTACATTCTCCCGTGCAACGCGGCTGCTAGTCTTCCTTTCATGCAAACTCTTAAGGTCTAAGTCATGTCGAAGCCACCAAAGCCGGCTAAAAAGTGGTTAATCGACAACTAAAACTTAAATAGTACTACTTCTTACTGGCTATTACTTCAATTTAGAAGCTTCTTCTGTGTTCTAATATGGTGCTTTTAGTGTCTCCGCATACCGCAGCACGCGACATAGCTTTGCTGACGATAAATGTAACCGTCTCAGAGAGAAAAGCGGCCAATGTGACGATCTGGCTTTAAGTCGTTTCGATAACAAATGACGAAAACGGACGGATTTCTCAGGTTTTTACTACATATGAACACTTTTCACATTCTCCCGTGCAACGCGGTTGCTATTCCTCCTTTCAAGCAAATTCGTAAGGTCCTAGGTCATATCCAAGCCACCAAAGCCGGCTAAAATGTGAATAATCTATAATTAAAACTTGAATTGTACTACTTCTTACTGGCTATTACTTCAACTTAGAAGCTTATTCTGAGTTCTACTGTGGTGCTTTTAGTGTTTCCGTATACCGCAGCACGCGACATAGCTTTGCAGACGATAAATGTAACCGTTTCAGAGAGAAGAGCGGCCATTGTGACGATCTGGCTTTAAATCGATTCGATAACAAATGACGAAAACGTACGGATTTCTCAGGTTTTTACTACATATGAACACTTTTCACATTCTCCCGTGCAACGCGGCTGCTAGTCTTCCTTTCATGCAAAATCTTAAGGTCCTAGGTCATGTCCAAGCCACCAAAGCCGGCTAAAAAGTGAATAATCGACAACTAAAACATGAATTGTACTACTTCTTACTGGCTATTACTTCAACTTAGATGCTTCTTCTGTGTTCTACTATGGTGCTTTTAGTGTCTCCGCATACCGCAGCACGGGACATAGCTTTGCAGACGATAAATGTAACCGTCTCAGAGGAAAAAGCGGCCAATGTGTCGATCTGAATGTAAGTCGATGCTATAACAAATGACGAAAACGGACGGATTCTCAGGTTTTTACTACATATGAACACTTTTCACATTCTCCCGTTGCAACGTGGCTGCTAGTCCTCCTTTCAAGCAAATTTGTAAAGTCCTAGGTCATATCCAAGCCACCAAAGCCGGCTAAAATATGGATAATCTATAATTAAAACTTGAATTGTACTACTTCTAACTGGCTATTACTTCAACTTAGAAGCTTCTTCTGAGTTCTACTGTGGTGCTTTTAGTGTTTCCGTATACCGCAACACGCGACATAGCTTTGGAGACGATAAATGTAACCGTTTCAGAGAGAAGAGCGGCCATTGTGACGATCTGGCTTTAAATCGATTCGATAACAAATGACGAAAACGGACGGATTTCTCAGGTTTTTACTACATATGAACACTTTTCACATTCTCCCGTGCAACGCGGCTGCTAGTCTTCGTTTCATGCAAAATCTTAAGGTTCCACCTCATGTCCAAGCCACCAAAGCCGGCTAAAAAGTGATTAAACGACAACTAAAACTTGAATTGTACTACTTCTTACTGGCTATTACTTCAACTTAGAAGCTTCTTCTGTGTTCTACTATGGTGCTTTTAGTGTCTCCGCATACCGCAGCACGCGACATAGCTTTGCAGACGATAAATGTAACCGTTTCGGAGAGAAGAGCGGCCAATGTGACGATCTGGCTTTAAATCGATTCGATAACAAATGACGAAAACGGACGGATTTCTCAGGTTTTTACTACATATGAACACTTTTCACATTCTCCCGTGCAACGCGGCTGCTAGTCTTCCTTTCATGCAAAATCGTATTTCCTAGGACATGTTCAAGCCACAAAAGCAGGTTAAAAAGTGATTAATCGACAACTAAAACTTAAATAGTACTACTTCATACTGGCTATTACTTCAACTTAGAAGCTTTTTCTCTTTTCTACTATGGTGCTTTTGGTGTCTCCGCATACCGCAGCACGCGACATAGCTTTGCAGACGATTAATGTAACCGTCTCAGAGAGAATGCGGCCAGTATGACGATCTGGCTTTAAGTCGATTCGATAACAAATGACGAAAACGGACGGATTTCTCAGGTTTTTACTACATATGAACACTTTTCATATTCTCCCGTGCAACTCGGATGCTAGTCTTCATTTCATGCAAAATCTTAATGTCCTAGGACATGTCCAAGCCACCAAAGCCGGTTAAAAAGTGATTAATCGACAACTAAAACTTAAATAGTACTACTTCTTACTGGCTAATACTTCAACTTAGAAGCTTCTTCTGTGTTCTAATATGATGCTTTTAGTGTTTCCGCATACCGCAGCACGCGACATACCTTTGCAGACGATAAATGTAACCGCCTCAGAGAGAAAAGCGGCCAATGTGACGATCTGGCTGTAAGTCGATACGATAACAAATGACGAAAACCCACGGATTTCTCAGGTTTTTACTACATATGAACACTTTTCACATTCTCCCGTGCAACGCGGCTGCTAGTCCTCCTTTCATGCAAAATCTTAAGGTCCTAGGTCTTATCCAAGCCACCAAAGCCGGCTAAAAAGTGAATAATCGATAATATAAACTTGAATTGTACTACTTCTTACTGGCTATTACTTCAACTTAGAAGCTTCTTCTGTGTTCTACTATGGTGCTTTTAGTGTGCCCGCATACCGCAGCACGCGACATAGCTTTGGAGACGATAAATGTAACCGTTTCAGAGAGAAGAGCGGCCAATGTGACGATCTGGCTTTAAATCGATTCGATAACAAAAGACGAAAACGGACGGATTTCTCAGGTTTTTACTACATATGAACACTTTTCACATTCTCCCGTGCAACGCGGCTGCTAGTCTTCCTTTCATGCAAAATCTTAAGGTCCTAAGTCATGTCCAAGCGACCAAAGCCGGCATAAAAGTGATTAGTCGACAACTAAAACATAAATAGTACTACTTCTTACTGGCTATTACTTCAACTTAGAAGCCTCTTCTGTGTTCTACTATGGTGCTTTTAGTGTTCCCGCATACCGCAGCACGCGACATAGCTAAGCAGACGATAAATGTAACCGTTTCAGAGAGAAGAGCGGCCAATGTGATGATCTGGCTTTAAATCGATTCGATAACAAATGACGAAAACGGAAGGATTTCTCAGGTTTTTACTACATATGAACTCTTTTTACATTCTCCCGTGCAACGCGGCTGCTAGTCTTCCTTTCATGCAAACTCTTAAGGTCCTAAGTCATGTCGAAGCCACCAAAGCCGGCTAAAAAGTGGTTAATCGACAACTAAAACTTAAATAGTACTACTTCTTACTGGCTATTACTTCAATTTAGAAGCTTCTTCTGTGTTCTAATATGGTGCTTTTAGTGTCTCCGCATACCGCAGCACGCGACATAGCTTTGCTGACGATAAATGTAACCGTCTCAGAGAGAAAAGCGGCCAATGTGACGATCTGGCTTTAAGTCGTTTCGATAACAAATGACGAAAACGGACGGATTTCTCAGGTTTTTACTACATATGAACACTTTTCACATTCTCCCGTGCAACGCGGTTGCTATTCCTCCTTTCAAGCAAATTCGTAAGGTCCTAGGTCATATCCAAGCCACCAAAGCCGGCTAAAATGTGAATAATCTATAATTAAAACTTGAATTGTACTACTTCTTACTGGCTATTACTTCAACTTAGAAGCTTATTCTGAGTTCTACTGTGGTGCTTTTAGTGTTTCCGTATACCGCAGCACGCGACATAGCTTTGCAGACGATAAATGTAACCGTTTCAGAGAGAAGAGCGGCCATTGTGACGATCTGGCTTTAAATCGATTCGATAACAAATGACGAAAACGGACGGATTTCTCAGGTTTTTACTACATATGAACACTTTTCACATTCTCCCGTGCAACGCGGCTGCTAGTCTTCCTTTCATGCAAAATCTTAAGGTCCTAGGTCATGTCCAAGCCACCAAAGCCGGCTAAAAAGTGAATAATCGACAACTAAAACATGAATTGTACTACTTCTTACTGGCTATTACTTCAACTTAGAAGCTTCTTCTGTGTTCTACTATGGTGCTTTTAGTGTCTCCGCATACCGCAGCACGGGACATAGCTTTGCAGACGATAAATGTAACCGTCTCAGAGGAAAAAGCGGCCAATGTGTCGATCTGAATGTAAGTCGATGCTATAACAAATGACGAAAACGGACGGATTCTCAGGTTTTTACTACATATGAACACTTTTCACATTCTCCCGTTGCAACGTGGCTGCTAGTCCTCCTTTCAAGCAAATTTGTAAGGTCCTAGGTCATATCCAAGCCACCAAAGCCGGCTAAAATATGGATAATCTATAATTAAAACTTGAATTGTACTACTTCTAACTGGCTATTACTTCAACTTAGAAGCTTCTTCTGAGTTCTACTGTGGTGCTTTTAGTGTTTCCGTATACCGCAACACGCGACATAGCTTTGGAGACGATAAATGTAACCGTTTCAGAGAGAAGAGCGGCCATTGTGACGATCTGGCTTTAAATCGATTCGATAACAAATGACGAAAACGGACGGATTTCTCAGGTTTTTACTACATATGAACACTTTTCACATTCTCCCGTGCAACGCGGCTGCTAGTCTTCGTTTCATGCAAAATCTTAAGGTTCCACCTCATGTCCAAGCCACCAAAGCCGGCTAAAAAGTGATTAAACGACAACTAAAACTTGAATTGTACTACTTCTTACTGGCTATTACTTCAACTTAGAAGCTTCTTCTGTGTTCTACTATGGTGCTTTTAGTGTCTCCGCATACCGCAGCACGCGACATAGCTTTGCAGACGATAAATGTAACCGTTTCGGAGAGAAGAGCGGCCAATGTGACGATCTGGCTTTAAATCGATTCGATAACAAATGACGAAAACGGACGGATTTCTCAGGTTTTTACTACATATGAACACTTTTCACATTCTCCCGTGCAACGCGGCTGCTAGTCTTCCTTTCATGCAAAATCGTATTTCCTAGGACATGTTCAAGCCACAAAAGCAGGTTAAAAAGTGATTAATCGACAACTAAAACTTAAATAGTACTACTTCATACTGGCTATTACTTCAACTTAGAAGCTTTTTCTCTTTTCTACTATGGTGCTTTTGGTGTCTCCGCATACCGCAGCACGCGACATAGCATTGCAGACGATTAATGTAACCGTCTCAGAGAGAATGCGGCCAGTATGACGATCTGGCTTTAAGTCGATTCGATAACAAATGACGAAAACGGACGGATTTCTCAGGTTTTTACTACATATGAACACTTTTCATATTCTCCCGTGCAACTCGGATGCTAGTCTTCATTTCATGGAAAATCTTAATGTCCTAGGACATGTCCAAGCCACCAAAGCCGGTTAAAAAGTGATTAATCGACAACTAAAACTTAAATAGTACTACTTCTTACTGGCTATTACTTCAACTTAGAAGCTTCTTCTGTGTTCTAATATGATGCTTTTAGTGTTTCCGCATACCGCAGCACGCGACATACCTTTGCAGACGATAAATGTAACCGCCTCAGAGAGAAAAGCGGCCAATGTGACGATCTGTCTGTAAGTCGATTCGATAACAAATGACGAAAACCCACATATTTCTCAGGTTTTTACTACATATGAACACTTTTCACATTCTCCCGTGCAACGCGGCTGCTAGTCCTCCTTTCATGCAAAATCTTAAGGTCCTAGGTCTTATCCAAGCCACCAAAGCCGGCTAAAAAGTGAATAATCGATAATATAAACTTGAATTGTACTACTTCTTACTGGCTATTACTTCAACTTAGAAGCTTCTTCTGTGTTCTACTATGGTGCTTTTAGTGTGCCCGCATACCGCAGCACGCGACATAGCTTTGGAGACGATAAATGTAACCGTTTCAGAGAGAAGAGCGGCCAATGTGACGATCTGGCTTTAAATCGATTCGATAACAAAAGACGAAAACGGACGGATTTCTCAGGTTTTTACTACATATGAACACTTTTCACATTCTCCCGTGCAACGCGGCTGCTAGTCTTCCTTTCATGCAAAATCTTAAGGTCCTAAGTCATGTCCAAGCGACCAAAGCCGGCATAAAAGTGATTAGTCGACAACTAAAACATAAATAGTACTACTTCTTACTGGCTATTACTTCAACTTAGAAGCCTCTTCTGTGTTCTACTATGGTGCTTTTAGTGTTCCCGCATACCGCAGCACGCGACATAGCTAAGCAGACGATAAATGTAACCGTTTCAGAGAGAAGAGCGGCCAATGTGATGATCTGGCTTTAAATCGATTCGATAACAAATGACGAAAACGGAAGGATTTCTCAGGTTTTTACTACATATGAACTCTTTTTACATTCTCCCGTGCAACGCGGCTGCTAGTCTTCCTTTCATGCAAACTCTTAAGGTCCTAAGTCATGTCGAAGCCACCAAAGCCGGCTAAAAAGTGGTTAATCGACAACTAAAACTTAAATAGTACTACTTCTTACTGGCTATTACTTCAATTTAGAAGCTTCTTCTGTGTTCTAATATGGTGCTTTTAGTGTCTCCGCATACCGCAGCACGCGACATAGCTTTGCTGACGATAAATGTAACCGTCTCAGAGAGAAAAGCGGCCAATGTGACGATCTGGCTTTAAGTCGTTTCGATAACAAATGACGAAAACGGACGGATTTCTCAGGTTTTTACTACATATGAACACTTTTCACATTCTCCCGTGCAACGCGGTTGCTATTCCTCCTTTCAAGCAAATTCGTAAGGTCCTAGGTCATATCCAAGCCACCAAAGCCGGCTAAAATGTGAATAATCTATAATTAAAACTTGAATTGTACTACTTCTTACTGGCTATTACTTCAACTTAGAAGCTTATTCCGAGTTCTACTGTGGTGCTTTTAGTGTTTCCGTATACCGCAGCACGCGACATAGCTTTGCAGACGATAAATGTAACCGTTTCAGAGAGAAGAGCGGCCATTGTGACGATCTGGCTTTAAATCGATTCGATAACAAATGACGAAAACGGACGGATTTCTCAGGTTTTTACTACATATGAACACTTTTCACATTCTCCCGTGCAACGCGGCTGCTAGTCTTCCTTTCATGCAAAATCTTAAGGTCCTAGGTCATGTCCAAGCCACCAAAGCCGGCTAAAAAGTGAATAATCGACAACTAAAACATGAATTGTACTACTTCTTACTGGCTATTACTTCAACTTAGAAGCTTCTTCTGTGTTCTACTATGGTGCTTTTAGTGTCTCCGCATACCGCAGCACGGGACATAGCTTTGCAGACGATAAATGTAACCGTCTCAGAGGAAAAAGCGGCCAATGTGTCGATCTGAATGTAAGTCGATGCTATAACAAATGACGAAAACGGACGGATTCTCAGGTTTTTACTACATATGAACACTTTTCACATTCTCCCGTTGCAACGTGGCTGCTAGTCCTCCTTTCAAGCAAATTTGTAAGGTCCTAGGTCATATCCAAGCCACCAAAGCCGGCTAAAATATGGATAATCTATAATTAAAACTTGAATTGTACTACTTCTAACTGGCTATTACTTCAACTTAGAAGCTTCTTCTGAGTTCTACTGTGGTGCTTTTAGTGTTTCCGTATACCGCAACACGCGACATAGCTTTGGAGACGATAAATGTAACCGTTTCAGAGAGAAGAGCGGCCATTGTGACGATCTGGCTTTAAATCGATTCGATAACAAATGACGAAAACGGACGGATTTCTCAGGTTTTTACTACATATGAACACTTTTCACATTCTCCCGTGCAACGCGGCTGCTAGTCTTCGTTTCATGCAAAATCTTAAGGTTCCACCTCATGTCCAAGCCACCAAAGCCGGCTAAAAAGTGATTAAACGACAACTAAAACTTGAATTGTACTACTTCTTACTGGTTATTACTTCAACTTAGAAGCTTCTTCTGTGTTCTACTATGGTGCTTTTAGTGTCTCCGCATACCGCAGCACGCGACATAGCTTTGCAGACGATAAATGTAACCGTTTCGGAGAGAAGAGCGGCCAATGTGACGATCTGGCTTTAAATCGATTTGATAACAAATGACGAAAACGGCCGGATTTCTCAGGTTTTTACTACATATGAACACTTTTCACATTCTCCCGTGCAACGCGGCTGCTAGTCTTCGTTTCATGCAAAATCTTAAGGTTCCACCTCATGTCCAAGCCACCAAAGCCGGCTAAAAAGTGATTAAACGACAACTAAAACTTGAATTGTACTACTTCTTACTGGTTATTACTTCAACTTAGAAGCTTCTTCTGTGTTCTACTATGGTGCTTTTAGTGTCTCCGCATACCGCAGCACGCGACATAGCTTTGCAGACGATAAATGTAACCGTTTCGGAGAGAAGAGCGGCCAATGTGACGATCTGGCTTTAAATCGATTCGATAACAAATGACGAAAACGGACGGATTTCTCAGGTTTTTACTACATATGAACACTTTTCACATTCTCCCGTGCATCGCGGCTGCTAGTCTTCCTTTCATGCAAAATCGTATTTCCTAGGACATGTTCAAGCCACAAAAGCAGGTTAAAAAGTGATTAATCGACAACTAAAACTTAAATAGTACTACTTCATACTGGCTATTACTTCAACTTAGAAGCTTTTTCTCTTTTCTACTATGGTGCTTTTGGTGTCTCCGCATACCGCAGCACGCGACATAGCTTTGCAGACGATTAATGTAACCGTCTCAGAGAGAATGCGGCCAGTATGACGATCTGGCTTTAAGTCGATTCGATAACAAATGACGAAAACGGACGGATTTCTCAGGTTTTTACTACATATGAACACTTTTCATATTCTCCCGTGCAACTCGGATGCTAGTCTTCATTTCATGCAAAATCTTAATGTCCTAGGACATGTCCAAGCCACCAAAGCCGGTTAAAAAGTGATTAATCGACAACTAAAACTTAAATAGTACTACTTCTTACTGGCTATTACTTCAACTTAGAAGCTTCTTCTGTGTTCTAATATGATGCTTTTAGTGTTTCCGCATACCGCAGCACGCGACATACCTTTGCAGACGATAAATGTAACCGCCTCAGAGAGAAAAGCGGCCAATGTGACGATCTGGCTGTAAGTCGATACGATAACAAATGACGAAAACCCACGGATTTCTCAGGTTTTTACTACATATGAACACTTTTCACATTCTCCCGTGCAACGCGGCTGCTAGTCCTCCTTTCATGCAAAATCTTAAGGTTCCACCTCATGTCCAAGCCACCAAAGCCGGCTAAAAAGTGAATAATCGATAACTAAAACTTGAATTGTACTACTTCTTACTGGCTATTACTTCAACTTAGAAGCTTCTTCTGTGTTCAACTATGGTGCTTTTAGTGTCTCCGCAAACCGCAGCACGCGACATAGCTTTGCAGACGAAAAATGTAACCGTCTCAGAGAGAAAAGCGGCCAATGTGTCGATCTGGCTTTAAATCGATTCGATAACAAATGGCGAAAATGGACAGATTTCTCAGGTTTTTACTACATATGAACACTTTTCACATTCTCCCGTGCAACGCGGCTGCTAGTCCTCCTTTCATGCAAAATCTTAAGGTCCTAGGTCATGTCATAGCCACCAAAGCCGGCTAAAAAGTGAATAATCGACAGCTAAAACTTGAATTGTACTACTTCTTACTGGCTATTACTTCAACTTAGAAGCTTCTTCTGTGTTCTACTATGGTGCTTTTATTGTCTCCGCATACCGCAGCGCGCGACATAGCTTTGCAGACGATAAATGTAACCGTCTCAGAGAGAAAAGCGGCCAATGTGACGATCTGGCCTTAAGTCGATTCGATAACAAATGACGAAAACGGACGGATTTCTCAGGTTTTTAATACATATGAACACTTTTCACATTCTCCCGTGCAACGCGGCTGCTAGTCCGCCTTTCATGCAAATTCTTAAGGTCCTAGGTCATATCCAAGCCACCAAAGCCGGCTAAAATGTGAATAATCTATAATTAAAACTTGAATTGTACTACTTCTTACAGGCTATTACTTCAACTTAGAAGCTTCTTCTGTGTTCTACTATGGTGCTTTTAGTGTCTCCGCATACCGCAGCATGCGACATAGCTTTGCAGACGATTAATGTAACCGTCTCAGAGAGAAAAGCGGCCAATGTGTCGATCTGAATTTAAGTCGATTCGATAACAAATGACGAAAACCGACGGATTTCTCAGGTTTTTACTACATATGAACACTTTTCACATTCTCCCGTGCAACGCGGCTGCTAGTCCTCCTTTCATGCAAATTCTTAAGGTCCTAGGTCATATCCAAGCCACCAAAGCCGGCTAAAATGTGAATAATCTATAATTAAAACTTGAATTGTACTACTTCTTACTGGCTATTACTTCAACTTAGAAGCTTATTCTGAGTTCTACAATGGTGCTTTTAGTGTTTCCGTATACCGCAGCACGCGACATAGCTTTGCAGACGATAAATGTAACCGCCTCAGAGAGAAAAGCGGCCAATGTGACGATCTGGCTTTAAGTCGATACGATAACAAATGACGAAAACCCACGGATTTCTCAGGTTTTTACTACATATGAACACTTTTCACATTCTCCCGTGCAACGCGGCTGCTAGTCCTCCTTTCATGCAAAATCTTAAGGTTCCACCTCATGTCCAAGCCACCAAAGCCGGCTAAAAAGTGAATAATCGATAACTAAAACTTGAATTGTACTACTTCTTACTGGCTATTACTTCTACTTAGAAGCTTCTTCTGTGTTCAACTATGGTGCTTTTAGTGTCTCCGCATACCGCAGCACGAGACATAGCTTTGCAGACGATTAATGTAACCGTCTCAGAGAGAAAAGCGGCCAATATGACGATCTGGCTTTAAGTCGATTCGATAACAAATGCCGAAAACGGACGATTTCTCAGGTTTTTACTACATATGAACACTTTTCACATTATCCCGTGCAACGCGGCTGCTAGTCCTCCTTTCATGCAAAATCTTAAGGTCCTAGGTCATGTCCAAGCCACTAAAGACGGCTAAAAAGTGAATAATCGACAACTAAAACTTGAATTGTACTACTTCTTACTGGCTATTACTTCAACTTAAAAGCTCCTTCTGTGTTCTACTATGGTGCTTTAAGTGTCTCCGCATACCGCAGCACGCGACACAGCTTTGCAGACGAAAAATGTAACCGTCTCAGAGAGAAAAGCGTCCAATGTGACGATCTGGCTTTAAGTCGATTCGATAACAAATGGCGAAAATGGACAGATTTCTCAGGTTTTTACTACATATGAACACTTTTCACATTCTCCCGTGCAACGCGGCTGCTAGTCCTCCTTTCATTCAAAATCTTAAGGTCCTAGGTCATGTCAAAGCCACCAAAGCCGGCTAAAAAGTGAATAATCGACAACTAAAACTTGAATTGTACTACTTCTTACTGGCTATTACTTCAACTTAGAAGCTTCTTCTGTGTTCTACTATGGTGTTTTATTGTCTCCGCATACCGCAGCGCGCGACATAGCTTTGCAGACGATAAATGTAACCGTCTCAGAGAGAAAAGCGGCCAATGTGACAATCTGGCTTTAAGTCGATTCGATAACAATGACGAAACCGGACGTATTTCTCAGGTTGTTACTACATATGAACACTTTTCACATTCTCCCGTGCAACGCGGCTGCTAGTCTTCCTTTCATGCAAAATCCTAAGGTCCTACGTCATGTCCAACCCACCATAGCCAGCTAAAACGTGATTAATCGACAACTACAACTTGAATTGTACTACTTCTTACTGGCTATTACTTCAACTTAGAAGCTTCTTCTGTGTTCTAATATGGTGCTTTTAGTGTCTCCGCATACCGCAGCACGCGACATAGCTTTGCAGACGATAAATGTAACCGTCTCAGAGAGAATAGCGGCCAATGTGGCGATCTGGCTTTAAGTCGATATGATAACAAATGACGAAAACCTACGGATTTCTCAGGTTTTTACACCATATGAACACTTTTCACATTCTCCCGTGCAACGCTTCTGCTAGTCCTCCTTTCATGCAAAATCTTAAGGTCCTAGGTCTTATCCAAGCCACCAAAGCCGGCTAAAAAGTGAATAATCGATAATATAAACTTGAATTGTACTACTTCTTACTGGCTATTACTTCAACTTAGAAGCTTCTTCTGTGTTCTACTATGGTGCTTTTAGTGTGCCCGCATACCGCAGCACGCGACATAGCTTTGCAGACGATAAATGTAACCGTTTCAGAGAGAAGAGCGGCCAATGTGACGATCTGGCTTTAAATCGATTCGATAACAAATGACGAAAACGGACGGATTTCTCAGGTTTTTACTACATATGAACACTTTTCACATTCTCCCGTGCAACGCGGCTGCTAGTCTTCCTTTCATGCAAAATCTTAAGGTCCTAAGTCATGTCCAAGCCACCAAAGCCGGAGAAAAAGTGATTAGTCGACAACTAAAACTTAAATAGTACTACTTCTTACTGGCTATTACTTCAATTTAGAAGCTTCTTCTGTGTTCTAATATGGTGCTTTTAGTGTCTCCGCAGACCGCAGCACGCGACATAGCTTTGCTGACGATAAATGTAACCGTCTCAGAGAGAAAAGCGGCCAATGTGACGATCTGGCTTTAAGTCGTTTCGATAACAAATGACGAAAACGGACGGATTTCTCAGGATTTTACTACATATGATCACTTTTCACATTCTCCCATGCAACGCGGCTGCTAGTCCTCCTTTCATGCAGAATCTTAAGGTCCTAGGTCATGTTCAAACCACCAAAGACGGCTAAAAAGTTAATAATCGATAACTAAAACTTGAATTGTACTACTTCTTACTGGCTATTACTTCAACTTAGAAGCTTCTTCTGTATTCTACTATTGTGCTTCTAGTGTTTCCGCTTACCGCAGCACGCGATATAGCTTTGCAGACGATAAATGTAACCGTCTCAGAGAGAAAAGCGGCCAATGTGACGATCTCGCTTGAAGTCGATTCGATAACAAATGACGATAACGGACGGATTTCTCAGGTTTTTACACCATATGAACACTTTTCACATTCTCCCGTGCAACGCGGCTGCTAGTCCTCCTTTCATGCAAAATCTTAAGGTCCTAGGTCTTATCCAAGCCACCAAAGCCGGCTAAAAAGTGAATAATCGATAATATAAACTTGAATTGTACTACTTCTTACTGGCTATTACTTCAACTTAGAAGCTTCTTCTGTGTTCTACTATGGTGCTTTTAGTGTGCCCGCATACCGCAGCACGCGACATAGCTTTGGAGACGATAAATGTAACCGTTTCAGTGAGAAGAGCTGCCAATGTGACGATCTGGCTTTAAATCGATTCGATAACAAAAGACGAAAACGGACGGATTTCTCAGGTTTTTACTACATATGAACACTTTTCACATTCTCCCGTGCAACGCGGCTGCTAGTCTTCCTTTCATGCAAAATCTTAAGGTCCTAAGTCATGTCCAAGCGACCAAAGCCGGCATAAAAGTGATTAGTCGACAACTAAAACATAAATAGTACTACTTCTTACTGGCTATTACTTCAACTTAGAAGCCTCTTCTGTGTTCTACTATGGTGCTTTTAGTGTTCCCGCATACCGCAGCACGCGACATAGCTAAGCAGACGATAAATGTAACCGTTTCAGAGAGAAGAGCGGCCAATGTGATGATCTGGCTTTAAATCGATTCGATAACAAATGACGAAAACGGAAGGATTTCTCAGGTTTTTACTACATATGAACTCTTTTCACATTCTCCCGTGCAACGCGGCTGCTAGTCTTCCTTTCATGCAAACTCTTAAGGTCCTAAGTCATGTCGAAGCCACCAAAGCCGGCTAAAAAGTGGTTAATCGACAACTAAAACTTAAATAGTACTACTTCTTACTGGCTATTACTTCAATTTAGAAACTTCTTCTGTGTTCTAATATGGTGCTTTTAGTGTTTCCGCATACCGCAGCACGCGACATAGCTTTGCTGACGATAAATGTAACCGTCTCAGAGAGAAAAGCGGCCAATGTGACGATCTGGCTTTAAGTCGTTTCGATAACAAATGACGAAAACGGAAGGATTTCTCAGGTTTTTACTACATATGAACACTTTTCACATTCTCCCGTGCAACGCGGTTGCTATTCCTCCTTTCAAGCAAATTCGTAAGGTCCTAGGTCATATCCAAGCCACCAAAGCCGGCTAAAATGTGAATAATCTATAATTAAAACTTGAATTGTACTACTTCTTACTGGCTATTACTTCAACTTAGAAGCTTATTCTGAGTTCTACTGTGGTGCTTTTAGTGTTTCCGTATACCGCAGCACGCGACATAGCTTTGCAGACGATAAATGTAACCGTTTCAGAGAGAAGAGCGGCCATTGTGACGATCTGGCTTTAAATCGATTCGATAACAAATGACGAAAACGGACGGATTTCTCAGGTTTTTACTACATATGAACACTTTTCACATTCTCCCGTGCAACGCGGCTGCTAGTCTTCCTTTCATGCAAAATCTTAAGGTCCTAGGTCATGTCCAAGCCACCAAAGCCGGCTAAAAAGTGAATAATCGACAACTAAAACATGAATTGTACTACTTCTTACTGGCTATTACTTCAACTTAGAAGCCTCTTCTGTGTTCTACTATGGTGCTTTTAGTGTCTCCGCATACCGCAGCACGGGACATAGCTTTGCAGACGATAAATGTAACCGTCTCAGAGGAAAAAGCGGCCAATGTGTCGATCTGAATGTAAGTCGATGCTATAACAAATGACGAAAACGGACGGATTCTCAGGTTTTTACTACATATGAACACTTTTCACATTCTCCCGTTGCAACGTGGCTGCTAGTCCTCCTTTCAAGCAAATTTGTAAGGTCCTAGGTCATATCCAAGCCACCAAAGCCGGCTAAAATATGAATAATCTATAATTAAAACTTGAATTGTACTACTTCTAACTGGCTATTACTTCAACTTAGAAGCTTCTTCTGAGTTCTACTGTGGTGCTTTTAGTGTTTCCGTATACCGCAACACGCGACATAGCTTTGGAGACGATAAATGTAACCGTTTCAGAGAGAAGAGCGGCCATTGTGACGATCTGGCATTAAATCGATTCGATAACAAATGACGAAAACGGACGGATTTCTCAGGTTTTTACACCATATGAACACTTTTCACATTCTCCCGTGCAACGCGGCTGCTAGTCCTCCTTTCATGCAGAATCTTAAGGTCCTAGGTCATGTTCAAACCACCAAAGACGGCTAAAAAGTTAATAATCGATAACTAAAACTTGAATTGTACTACTTCTTACTGGCTATTACTTCAACTTAGAAGCTTCTTCTGTATTCTACTATTGTGCTTCTAGTGTTTCCGCATACCGCAGCACGCGATATAGCTTTGCAGACGATAAATGTAACCGTCTCAGAGAGAAAAGCGGCCAATGTGACGATCTCGCTTGAAGTCGATTCGATAACAAATGACGATAACGGACGGATTTCTCAGGTTTTTACACCATATGAACACTTTTCACATTCTCCCGTGCAACGCGGCTGCTAGTCCTCCTTTCATGCAAAATCTTAAGGTCCTAGGTCTTATCCAAGCCACCAAAGCCGGCTAAAAAGTGAATAATCGATAATATAAACTTGAATTGTACTACTTCTTACTGGCTATTACTTCAACTTAGAAGCTTCTTCTGTGTTCTACTATGGTGCTTTTAGTGTGCCCGCATACCGCAGCACGCGACATAGCTTTGGAGACGATAAATGTAACCGTTTCAGTGAGAAGAGCTGCCAATGTGACGATCTGGCTTTAAATCGATTCGATAACAAAAGACGAAAACGGACGGATTTCTCAGGTTTTTACTACATATGAACACTTTTCACATTCTCCCGTGCAACGCGGCTGCTAGTCTTCCTTTCATGCAAAATAGTAAGGTCCTAAGTCATGTCCAAGCGACCAAAGCCGGCATAAAAGTGATTAGTCGACAACTAAAACATAAATAGTACTACTTCTTACTGGCTATTACTTCAACTTAGAAGCCTCTTCTGTGTTCTACTATGGTGCTTTTAGTGTTCCCGCATACCGCAGCACGCGACATAGCTAAGCAGACGATAAATGTAACCGTTTCAGAGAGAAGAGCGGCCAATGTGATGATCTGGCTTTAAATCGATTCGATAACAAATGACGAAAACGGAAGGATTTCTCAGGTTTTTACTACATATGAACTCTTTTCACATTCTCCCGTGCAACGCGGCTGCTAGTCTTCCTTTCATGCAAACTCTTAAGGTCCTAAGTCATGTCGAAGCCACCAAAGCCGGCTAAAAAGTGGTTAATCGACAACTAAAACTTAAATAGTACTACTTCTTACTGGCTATTACTTCAATTTAGAAACTTCTTCTGTGTTCTAATATGGTGATTTAGTGTTTCCGCATACCGCAGCACGCGACATAGCTTTGCTGACGATAAATGTAACCGTCTCAGAGAGAAAAGCGGCCAATGTGACGATCTGGCTTTAAGTCGTTTCGATAACAAATGACGAAAACGGACGGATTTCTCAGGTTTTTACTACATATGAACACTTTTCACATTCTCCCGTGCAACGCGGTTGCTATTCCTCCTTTCAAGCAAATTCGTAAGGTCCTAGGTCATATCCAAGCCACCAAAGCCGGCTAAAATGTGAATAATCTATAATTAAAACTTGAATTGTACTACTTCTTACTGGCTATTACTTCAACTTAGAAGCTTATTCTGAGTTCTACTGTGGTGCTTTTAGTGTTTCCGTATACCGCAGCACGCGACATAGCTTTGCAGACGATAAATGTAACCGTTTCAGAGAGAAGAGCGGCCATTGTGACGATCTGGCTTTAAATCGATTCGATAACAAATGACGAAAACGGACGGATTTCTCAGGTTTTTACTACATATGAACACTTTTCACATTCTCCCGTGCAACGCGGCTGCTAGTCTTCCTTTCATGCAAAATCTTAAGGTCCTAGGTCATGTCCAAGCCACCAAAGCCGGCTAAAAAGTGAATAATCGACAACTAAAACATGAATTGTACTACTTCTTACTGGCTATTACTTCAACTTAGAAGCCTCTTCTGTGTTCTACTATGGTGCTTTTAGTGTCTCCGCATACCGCAGCACGGGACATAGCTTTGCAGACGATAAATGTAACCGTCTCAGAGGAAAAAGCGGCCAATGTGTCGATCTGAATGTAAGTCGATGCTATAACAAATGACGAAAACGGACGGATTCTCAGGTTTTTACTACATATGAACACTTTTCACATTCTCCCGTTGCAACGTGGCTGCTAGTCCTCCTTTCAAGCAAATTTGTAAGGTCCTAGGTCATATCCAAGCCACCAAAGCCGGCTAAAATATGAATAATCTATAATTAAAACTTGAATTGTACTACTTCTAACTGGCTATTACTTCAACTTAGAAGCTTCTTCTGAGTTCTACTGTGGTGCTTTTAGTGTTTCCGTATACCGCAACACGCGACATAGCTTTGGAGACGATAAATGTAACCGTTTCAGAGAGAAGAGCGGCCATTGTGACGATCTGGCTTTAAATCGATTCGATAACAAATGACGAAAACGGACGGATTTCTCAGGTTTTTACACCATATGAACACTTTTCACATTCTCCCGTGCAACGCGGCTGCTAGTCCTCCTTTCATGCAGAATCTTAAGGTCCTAGGTCATGTTCAAACCACCAAAGACGGCTAAAAAGTTAATAATCGATAACTAAAACTTGAATTGTACTACTTCTTACTGGCTATTACTTCAACTTAGAAGCTTCTTCTGTATTCTACTATTGTGCTTCTAGTGTTTCCGCATACCGCAGCACGCGATATAGCTTTGCAGACGATAAATGTAACCGTCTCAGAGAGAAAAGCGGCCAATGTGACGATCTCGCTTGAAGTCGATTCGATAACAAATGACGATAACGGACGGATTTCTCAGGTTTTTACACCATATGAACACTTTTCACATTCTCCCGTGCAACGCGGCTGCTAGTCCTCCTTTCATGCAAAATCTTAAGGTCCTAGGTCTTATCCAAGCCACCAAAGCCGGCTAAAAAGTGAATAATCGATAATATAAACTTGAATTGTACTACTTCTTACTGGCTATTACTTCAACTTAGAAGCTTCTTCTGTGTTCTACTATGGTGCTTTTAGTGTGCCCGCATACCGCAGCACGCGACATAGCTTTGGAGACGATAAATGTAACCGTTTCAGTGAGAAGAGCTGCCAATGTGACGATCTGGCTTTAAATCGATTCGATAACAAAAGACGAAAACGGACGGATTTCTCAGGTTTTTACTACATATGAACACTTTTCACATTCTCCCGTGCAACGCGGCTGCTAGTCTTCCTTTCATGCAAAATCTTAAGGTCCTAAGTCATGTCCAAGCGACCAAAGCCGGCATAAAAGTGATTAGTCGACAACTAAAACATAAATAGTACTACTTCTTACTGGCTATTACTTCAACTTAGAAGCCTCTTCTGTGTTCTACTATGGTGCTTTTAGTGTTCCCGCATACCGCAGCACGCGACATAGCTAAGCAGACGATAAATGTAACCGTTTCAGAGAGAAGAGCGGCCAATGTGATGATCTGGCTTTAAATCGATTCGATAACAAATGACGAAAACGGAAGGATTTCTCAGGTTTTTACTACATATGAACTCTTTTCACATTCTCCCGTGCAACGCGGCTGCTAGTCTTCCTTTCATGCAAACTCTTAAGGTCCTAAGTCATGTCGAAGCCACCAAAGCCGGCTAAAAAGTGGTTAATCGACAACTAAAACTTAAATAGTACTACTTCTTACTGGCTATTACTTCAATTTAGAAACTTCTTCTGTGTTCTAATATGGTGATTTAGTGTTTCCGCATACCGCAGCACGCGACATAGCTTTGCTGACGATAAATGTAACCGTCTCAGAGAGAAAAGCGGCCAATGTGACGATCTGGCTTTAAGTCGTTTCGATAACAAATGACGAAAACGGACGGATTTCTCAGGTTTTTACTACATATGAACACTTTTCACATTCTCCCGTGCAACGCGGTTGCTATTCCTCCTTTCAAGCAAATTCGTAAGGTCCTAGGTCATATCCAAGCCACCAAAGCCGGCTAAAATGTGAATAATCTATAATTAAAACTTGAATTGTACTACTTCTTACTGGCTATTACTTCAACTTAGAAGCTTATTCTGAGTTCTACTGTGGTGTTTTTAGTGTTTCCGTATACCGCAGCACGCGACATAGCTTTGCAGACGATAAATGTAACCGTTTCAGAGAGAAGAGCGGCCATTGTGACGATCTGGCTTTAAATCGATTCGATAACAAATGACGAAAACGGACGGATTTCTCAGGTTTTTACTACATATGAACACTTTTCACATTCTCCCGTGCAACGCGGCTGCTAGTCTTCCTTTCATGCAAAATCTTAAGGTCCTAGGTCATGTCCAAGCCACCAAAGCCGGCTAAAAAGTGAATAATCGACAACTAAAACATGAATTGTACTACTTCTTACTGGCTATTACTTCAACTTAGAAGCCTCTTCTGTGTTCTACTATGGTGCTTTTAGTGTCTCCGCATACCGCAGCACGGGACATAGCTTTGCAGACGATAAATGTAACCGTCTCAGAGGAAAAAGCGGCCAATGTGTCGATCTGAATGTAAGTCGATGCTATAACAAATGACGAAAACGGACGGATTCTCAGGTTTTTACTACATATGAACACTTTTCACATTCTCCCGTTGCAACGTGGCTGCTAGTCCTCCTTTCAAGCAAATTTGTAAGGTCCTAGGTCATATCCAAGCCACCAAAGCCGGCTAAAATATGAATAATCTATAATTAAAACTTGAATTGTACTACTTCTAACTGGCTATTACTTCAACTTAGAAGCTTCTTCTGAGTTCTACTGTGGTGCTTTTAGTGTTTCCGTATACCGCAACACGCGACATAGCTTTGGAGACGATAAATGTAACCGTTTCAGAGAGAAGAGCGGCCATTGTGACGATCTGGCTTTAAATCGATTCGATAACAAATGACGAAAACGGACGGATTTCTCAGGTTTTTACACCATATGAACACTTTTCACATTCTCCCGTGCAACGCGGCTGCTAGTCCTCCTTTCATGCAGAATCTTAAGGTCCTAGGTCATGTTCAAACCACCAAAGACGGCTAAAAAGTTAATAATCGATAACTAAAACTTGAATTGTACTACTTCTTACTGGCTATTACTTCAACTTAGAAGCTTCTTCTGTATTCTACTATTGTGCTTCTAGTGTTTCCGCATACCGCAGCACGCGATATAGCTTTGCAGACGATAAATGTAACCGTCTCAGAGAGAAAAGCGGCCAATGTGACGATCTCGCTTGAAGTCGATTCGATAACAAATGACGATAACGGACGGATTTCTCAGGTTTTTACACCATATGAACACTTTTCACATTCTCCCGTGCAACGCGGCTGCTAGTCCTCCTTTCATGCAAAATCTTAAGGTCCTAGGTCTTATCCAAGCCACCAAAGCCGGCTAAAAAGTGAATAATCGATAATATAAACTTGAATTGTACTACTTCTTACTGGCTATTACTTCAACTTAGAAGCTTCTTCTGTGTTCTACTATGGTGCTTTTAGTGTGCCCGCATACCGCAGCACGCGACATAGCTTTGGAGACGATAAATGTAACCGTTTCAGTGAGAAGAGCTGCCAATGTGACGATCTGGCTTTAAATCGATTCGATAACAAAAGACGAAAACGGACGGATTTCTCAGGTTTTTACTACATATGAACACTTTTCACATTCTCCCGTGCAACGCGGCTGCTAGTCTTCCTTTCATGCAAAATCTTAAGGTCCTAAGTCATGTCCAAGCGACCAAAGCCGGCATAAAAGTGATTAGTCGACAACTAAAACATAAATAGTACTACTTCTTACTGGCTATTACTTCAACTTAGAAGCCTCTTCTGTGTTCTACTATGGTGCTTTTAGTGTTCCCGCATACCGCAGCACGCGACATAGCTAAGCAGACGATAAATGTAACCGTTTCAGAGAGAAGAGCGGCCAATGTGATGATCTGGCTTTAAATCGATTCGATAACAAATGACGAAAACGGAAGGATTTCTCAGGTTTTTACTACATATGAACTCTTTTCACATTCTCCCGTGCAACGCGGCTGCTAGTCTTCCTTTCATGCAAACTCTTAAGGTCCTAAGTCATGTCGAAGCCACCAAAGCCGGCTAAAAAGTGGTTAATCGACAACTAAAACTTAAATAGTACTACTTCTTACTGGCTATTACTTCAATTTAGAAACTTCTTCTGTGTTCTAATATGGTGCTTTTAGTGTTTCCGCATACCGCAGCACGCGACATAGCTTTGCTGACGATAAATGTAACCGTCTCAGAGAGAAAAGCGGCCAATGTGACGATCTGGCTTTAAGTCGTTTCGATAACAAATGACGAAAACGGACGGATTTCTCAGGTTTTTACTACATATGAACACTTTTCACATTCTCCCGTGCAACGCGGTTGCTATTCCTCCTTTCAAGCAAATTCGTAAGGTCCTAGGTCATATCCAAGCCACCAAAGCCGGCTAAAATGTGAATAATCTATAATTAAAACTTGAATTGTACTACTTCTTACTGGCTATTACTTCAACTTAGAAGCTTATTCTGAGTTCTACTGTGGTGCTTTTAGTGTTTCCGTATACCGCAGCACGCGACATAGCTTTGCAGACGATAAATGTAACCGTTTCAGAGAGAAGAGCGGCCATTGTGACGATCTGGCTTTAAATCGATTCGATAACAAATGACGAAAACGGACGGATTTCTCAGGTTTTTACTACATATGAACACTTTTCACATTCTCCCGTGCAACGCGGCTGCTAGTCTTCCTTTCATGCAAAATCTTAAGGTCCTAGGTCATGTCCAAGCCACCAAAGCCGGCTAAAAAGTGAATAATCGACAACTAAAACATGAATTGTACTACTTCTTACTGGCTATTACTTCAACTTAGAAGCCTCTTCTGTGTTCTACTATGGTGCTTTTAGTGTCTCCGCATACCGCAGCACGGGACATAGCTTTGCAGACGATAAATGTAACCGTCTCAGAGGAAAAAGCGGCCAATGTGTCGATCTGAATGTAAGTCGATGCTATAACAAATGACGAAAACGGACGGATTCTCAGGTTTTTACTACATATGAACACTTTTCACATTCTCCCGTTGCAACGTGGCTGCTAGTCCTCCTTTCAAGCAAATTTGTAAGGTCCTAGGTCATATCCAAGCCACCAAAGCCGGCTAAAATATGAATAATCTATAATTAAAACTTGAATTGTACTACTTCTAACTGGCTATTACTTCAACTTAGAAGCTTCGTCTGAGTTCTACTGTGGTGCTTTTAGTGTTTCCGTATACCGCAACACGCGACATAGCTTTGGAGACGATAAATGTAACCGTTTCAGAGAGAAGAGCGGCCATTGTGACGATCTGGCTTTAAATCGATTCGATAACAAATGACGAAAACGGACGGATTTCTCAGGTTTTTACTACATATGAACACTTTTCACATTCTCCCGTGCAACGCGGCTGCTAGTCTTCCTTTCATGCAAAATCGTATTTCCTAGGACATGTTCAAGCCACAAAAGCAGGTTAAAAAGTGATTAATCGACAACTAAAACTTAAATAGTACTACTTCATACTGGCTATTACTTCAACTTAGTAGCTTTTTCTCTTTTCTACTATGGTGCTTTTGGTGTCTCCGCATACCGCAGCACGCGACATAGCTTTGCAGACGATTAATGTAACCGTCTCAGAGAGAATGCGGCCAATGTGACGATCTGGCTTTAAGTCGATTCGATAACAATGACGAAACCGGACGTATTTCTCAGGTTGTTACTACATATGAACACTTTTCACATTCTCCCGTGCAACGCGGCTGCTAGTCTTCCTTTCATGCAAAATCCTAAGGTCCTACGTCATGTCCAACCCACCATAGCCAGCTAAAACGTGATTAATCGACAACTACAACTTGAATTGTACTACTTCTTACTGGCTATTACTTCAACTTAGAAGCTTCTTCTGTGTTCTAATATGGTGCTTTTAGTGTCTCCGCATACCGAAGCACGCGACATAGCTTTGCAGACGATAAATGTAACCGTCTCAGAGAGAATAGCGGCCAATGTGGCGATCTGGCTTTAAGTCGATATGATAACAAATGACGAAAACCCACGGATTTCTCAGGTTTTTACACCATATGAACACTTTTCACATTCTCCCGTGCAACGCGGCTGCTAGTCCTCCTTTCATGCAAAATCTTAAGGTCCTAGGTCTTATCCAAGCCACCAAAGCCGGCTAAAAAGTGAATAATCGATAATATAAACTTGAATTGTACTACTTCTTACTGGCTATTACTTCAACTTAGAAGCTTCTTCTGTGTTCTACTATGGTGCTTTTAGTGTGCCCGCATACCGCAGCACGCGACATAGCTTTGGAGACGATAAATGTAACCGTTTCAGAGAGAAGAGCGGCCAATGTGACGATCTGGCTTTAAATCGATTCGATAACAAATGACGAAAACGGACGGATTTCTCAGGTTTTTACTACATATGAACACTTTTCACATTCTCCCGTGCAACGCGGCTGCTAGTCTTCCTTTCATGCAAAATCTTAAGGTCCTAAGTCATGTCCAAGCCACCAAAGCCGGAGAAAAAGTGATTAGTCGACAACTAAAACTTAAATAGTACTACTTCTTACTGGCTATTACTTCAATTTAGAAGCTTCTTCTGTGTTCTAATATGGTGCTTTTAGTGTCTCCGCAGACCGCAGCACGCGACATAGCTTTGCTGACGATAAATGTAACCGTCTCAGAGAGAAAAGCGGCCAATGTGACGATCTGGCTTTAAGTCGTTTCGATAACAAATGACGAAAACGGACGGATTTCTCAGGATTTTACTACATATGATCACTTTTCACATTCTCCCATGCAACGCGGCTGCTAGTCCTCCTTTCATGCAGAATCTTAAGGTCCTAGGTCATGTTCAAACCACCAAAGACGGCTAAAAAGTTAATAATCGATAACTAAAACTTGAATTGTACTACTTCTTACAGGCTATTACTTCAACTTAGAAGCTTCTTCTGTATTCTACTATTGTGCTTCTAGTGTTTCCGCATACCGCAGCACGCGATATAGCTTTGCAGACGATAAATGTAACCGTCTCAGAGAGAAAAGCGGCCAATGTGACGATCTCGCTTGAAGTCGATTCGATAACAAATGACGATAACGGACGGATTTCTCTGGTTTTTACACCATATGAACACTTTTCACATTCTCCCGTGCAACGCGGCTGCTAGTCCTCCTTTCATGCAAAATCTTAAGGTCCTAGGTCTTATCCAAGCCACCAAAGCCGGCTAAAAAGTGAATAATCGATAATATAAACTTGAATTGTACTACTTCTTACGGGCTATTACTTCAACTTAGAAGCTTCTTCTGTGTTCTACTATGGTGCTTTTAGTGTGCCCGCATACCGCAGCACGCGACATAGCTTTGGAGACGATAAATGTAACCGTTTCAGTGAGAAGAGCTGCCAATGTGACGATCTGGCTTTAAATCGATTCGATAACAAAAGACGAAAACGGACGGATTTCTCAGGTTTTTACTACATATGAACACTTTTCACATTCTCCCGTGCAACGCGGCTGCTAGTCTTCCTTTCATGCAAAATCTTAAGGTCCTAAGTCATGTCCAAGCGACCAAAGCCGGCATAAAAGTGATTAGTCGACAACTAAAACATAAATAGTACTACTTCTTACTGGCTATTACTTCAACTTAGAAGCCTCTTCTGTGTTCTACTATGGTGCTTTTAGTGTTCCCGCATACCGCAGCACGCGACATAGCTAAGCAGACGATAAATGTAACCGTTTCAGAGAGAAGAGCGGCCAATGTGATGATCTGGCTTTAAATCGATTCGATAACAAATGACGAAAACGGAAGGATTTCTCAGGTTTTTACTACATATGAACTCTTTTCACATTCTCCCGTGCAACGCGGCTGCTAGTCTTCCTTTCATGCAAACTCTTAAGGTCCTAAGTCATGTCGAAGCCACCAAAGCCGGCTAAAAAGTGGTTAATCGACAACTAAAACTTGAATAGTACTACTTCTTACTGGCTATTACTTAAATTTAGAAGCTTCTTCTGTGTTCTAATATGGTGCTTTTAGTGTTTCCGCATACCGCAGCACGCGACATAGCTTTGCTGACGATAAATGTAACCGTCTCAGAGAGAAAAGCGGCCAATGTGACGATCTGGCTTTAAGTCGTTTCGATAACAAATGACGAAAACGGACGGATTTCTCAGGTTTTTACTACATATGAACACTTTTCACATTCTCCCGTGCAACGCGGTTGCTATTCCTCCTTTCAAGCAAATTCGTAAGGTCCTAGGTCATATCCAAGCCACCAAAGCCGGCTAAAATGTGAATAATCTATAATTAAAACTTGAATTGTACTACTTCTTACTGGCTATTACTTCAACTTAGAAGCTTATTCTGAGTTCTACTGTGGTGCTTTTAGTGTTTCCGTATACCGCAGCACGCGACATAGCTTTGCAGACGATAAATGTAACCGTTTCAGAGAGAAGAGCGGCCATTGTGACGATCTGGCTTTAAATCGATTCGATAACAAATGACGAAAACGGACGGATTTCTCAGGTTTTTACTACATATGAACACTTTTCACATTCTCCCGTGCAACGCGGCTGCTAGTCTTCCTTTCATGCAAAATCTTAAGGTCCTAGGTCATGTCCAAGCCACCAAAGCCGGCTAAAAAGTGAATAATCGACAACTAAAACATGAATTGTACTACTTCTTACTGGCTATTACTTCAACTTAGAAGCCTCTTCTGTGTTCTACTATGGTGCTTTTAGTGTCTCCGCATACCGCAGCACGGGACATAGCTTTGCAGACGATAAATGTAACCGTCTCAGAGGAAAAAGCGGCCAATGTGTCGATCTGAATGTAAGTCGATGCTATAACAAATGACGAAAACGGACGGATTCTCAGGTTTTTACTACATATGAACACTTTTCACATCCTCCCGTTGCAACGTGGCTGCTAGTCCTCCTTTCAAGCAAATTTGTAAGGTCCTAGGTCATATCCAAGCCACCAAAGCCGGCTAAAATATGAATAATCTATAATTAAAACTTGAATTGTACTACTTCTAACTGGCTATTACTTCAACTTAGAAGCTTCTTCTGAGTTCTACTGTGGTGCTTTTAGTGTTTCCGTATACCGCAACACGCGACATAGCTTTGGAGACGATAAATGTAACCGTTTCAGAGAGAAGAGCGGCCATTGTGACGATCTGGCTTTAAATCGATTCGATAACAAATGACGAAAACGGACGGATTTCTCAGGTTTTTACTACATATGAACACTTTTCACATTCTCCCGTGCAACGCGGCTGCTAGTCTTCGTTTCATGCAAAATCTTAAGGTTCCACCTCATGTCCAAGCCACAAAAGCCGGCTAAAAAGTGATTAAACGACAACTAAAACTTGAATTGTACTACTTCTTACTGGCTATTACTTCAACTTAGAAGCTTCTTCTGTGTTCTACTATGGTGCTTTTAGTGTCTCCGCATACCGCAGCACGCGACATAGCTTTGCAGACGATAAATGTAAAAGTTTCGGAGAGAAGAGCGGCCAATGTGACGATCTGGCTTTAAATCGATTCGATAACAAATGACGAAAACGGACGGATTTCTCAGGTTTTTACTACATATGAACACTTTTCACATTCTCCCGTGCAACGCGGCTGCTAGTCTTCCTTTCATGCAAAATCGTATTTCCTAGGACATGTTCAAGCCACAAAAGCAGGTTAAAAAGTGATTAATCGACAACTAAAACTTAAATAGTACTACTTCATACTGGCTATTACTTCAACTTAGAAGCTTTTTCTCTTTTCTACTATGGTGCTTTTGGTGTCTCCGCATACCGCAGCACGCGACATAGCTTTGCAGACGATTAATGTAACCGTCTCAGAGAGAATGCGGCCAGTATGACGATCTGGCTTTAAGTCGATTCGATAACAAATGACGAAAACGGACGGATTTCTCAGGTTTTTACTACATATGAAAACTTTTCATATTCTCCCGTGCAACTCGGATGCTAGTCTTCATTTCATGCAAAATCTTAATGTCCTAGGACATGTCCAAGCCACCAAAGCCGGTTAAAAAGTGATTAATCGACAACTAAAACTTAAATAGTACTACTTCTTACTGGCTATTACTTCAACTTAGAAGCTTCTTCTGTGTTCTAATATGATGCTTTTAGTGTTTCCGCATACCGCAGCACGCGACATACCTTTGCAGATGATAAATGTAACCGCCTCAGAGAGAAAAGCGGCCAATGTGACGATCTGGCTGTAAGTCGATACGATAACAAATGACGAAAACCCACGGATTTCTCAGGTTTTTACTACATATGAACACTTTTCACATTCTCCCGTGCAACGCGGCTGCTAGTCCTCCTTTCATGCAAAATCTTAAGGTTCCACCTCATGTCCAAGCCACCAAAGCCGGCTAAAAAGTGAATAATCGATAACTAAAACTTGAATTGTACTACTTCTTACTGGCTATTACTTCAACTTAGAAGCTTCTTCTGTGTTCAACTATGGTGCTTTTAGTGTCTCCGCATACCGCAGCACGCGACATAGCTTTGCAGACGAAAAATGTAACCGTCTCAGAGAGAAAAGCGGCCAATGTGTCGATCTGGCTTTAAATCGATTCGATAACAAATGGCGAAAATGGACAGATTTCTCAGGTTTTTACTACATATGAACACTTTTCACATTCTCCCGTGCAACGCGGCTGCTAGTCCTCCTTTCATGCAAAATCTTAAGGTCCTAGGTCATGTCATAGCCACCAAAGCCGGCTAAAAAGTGAATAATCGACAGCTAAAACTTGAATTGTACTACTTCTTACTGGCTATTACTTCAACTTAGAAGCTTCTTCTGTGTTCTACTATGGTGCTTTTATTGTCTCCGCATACCGCAGCGCGCGACATAGCTTTGCAGACGATAAATGTAACCGTCTCAGAGAGAAAAGCGGCCAATGTGACGATCTGGCTTTAAGTCGATTCGATAACAAATGACGAAAACGGACGGATTTCTCAGGTTTTTAATACATATGAACACTTTTCACATTCTCCCGTGCAACGCGGCTGCTAGTCCGCCTTTCATGCAAATTCTTAAGGTCCTAGGTCATATCCAAGCCACCAAAGCCGGCTAAAATGTGAATAATCTATAATTAAAACTTGAATTGTACTACTTCTTACAGGCTATTACTTCAACTTAGAAGCTTCTTCTGTGTTCTACTATGGTGCTTTTAGTGTCTCCGCATACCGCAGCATGCGACATAGCTTTGCAGACGATTAATGTAACCGTCTCAGGGAGAAAAGCGGCCAATGTGTCGATCTGAATTTAAGTCGATTCGATAACAAATGACGAAAACCGACGGATTTCTCAGGTTTTTACTACATATGAACACTTTTCACATTCTCCCGTGCAACGCGGCTGCTAGTCCTCCTTTCATGCAAATTCTTAAGGTCCTAGGTCATATCCAAGCCACCAAAGCCGGCTAAAATGTGAATAATCTATAATTAAAACTTGAATTGTACTACTTCTTACTGGCTATTACTTCAACTTAGAAGCTTATTCTGAGTTCTACAATGGTGCTTTTAGTGTTTCCGTATACCGCAGCACGCGACATAGCTTTGCAGACGATAAATGTAACCGCCTCAGAGAGAAAAGCGGCCAATGTGACGATCTGGCTTTAAGTCGATACGATAACAAATGACGAAAACCCACGGATTTCTCAGGTTTTTACTACATATGAACACTTTTCACATTCTCCCGTGCAACGCGGCTGCTAGTCCTCCTTTCATGCAAAATCTTAAGGTTCCACCTCATGTCCAAGCCACCAAAGCCGGCTAAAAAGTGAATAATCGATAACTAAAACTTGAATTGTACTACTTCTTACTGGCTATTACTTCTACTTAGAAGCTTCTTCTGTGTTCAACTATGGTGCTTTTAGTGTCTCCGCATACCGCAGCACGCGACATAGCTTTGCAGACGATTAATGTAACTGTCTCAGAGAGAAATGCGGCCAATATGACGATCTGGCTTTAAGTCGATTCGATAACAAATGCCGAAAACGGACGATTTCTCAGGTTTTTACTACATATGAACACTTTTCACATTATCCCGTGCAACGCGGCTGCTAGTCCTCCTTTCATGCAAAATCTTAAGGTCCTAGGTCATGTCCAAGCCACTAAAGACGGCTAAAAAGTGAATAATCGACAACTAAAACTTGAATTGTACTACTTCTTACTGGCTATTACTTCAACTTAAAAGCTCCTTCTGTGTTCTACTATGGTGCTTTAAGTGTCTCCGCATACCGCAGCACGCGACATAGCTTTGCAGACGAAAAATGTAACCGTCTCAGAGAGAAAAGCGTCCAATGTGACGATCTGGCTTTAAGTCGATTCGATAACAAATGGCGAAAATGGACAGATTTTTCAGGTTTTTACTACATATGAACACTTTTCACATTCTCCCGTGCAACGCGGCTGCTAGTCCTCCTTTCATTCAAAATCTTAAGGTCCTAGGTCATGTCAAAGCCACCAAAGCCGGCTAAAAAGTGAATAATCGACAACTAAAACTTCAATTGTACTACTTCTTACTGGCTATTACGTCAACTTAGAAGCTTCTTCTGTGTTCTACTATGGTGTTTTATTGTCTCCGCATACCGCAGCGTGCGACATAGCTTTGCAGACGATAAATGTAACCGTCTCAGAAAGAAAAGCGGCCAATGTGACGATCTGGCTTTAAGTCGATTCGATAACAATGACGAAACCGGACGGATTTCTCAGGTTGTTACTACATATGAACACTTTTCACATTCTCCCGTGCAACGCGGCTGCTAGTCTTCCTTTCATGCAAAATCCTAAGGTCCTACGTCATGTCCAACCCACCAAAGCCAGCTAAAACGTGATTAATCGACAACTACAACTTGAATTGTACTACTTCTTACTGGCTATTACTTCAACTTAGAAGCTTCTTCTGTATTCTACTATGGTGCTTTTAGTGTCTCCGCATACCGCAGCACGCGACATAGCTTTGCAGACGATAAATGTAACCGCCTCAGAGAGAAAAGCGGCTAATGTGACGATCTGGCTTTAAGTCGATACGATAACAAATGACGAAAACCCACGGATTTCTCAGGTTTTTACTACATATGAACACTTTTCACATTCTCCCGTGCAACGCGGCTGCTAGTCCTCTTTTCATGCAAAATCTTAAGGTTCCACCTCATGTCCAAGCCACCAAAGCCAGCTAAAAAGTGATTAATCGACAACTACAACTTGAATTGTACTACTTCTTACTGGCTATTACTTCAACTTAGAAGCTTCTTCTGTGTTCTAATATGGTGCTGTTAGTGTCTCCGCATACCGCAGCACGCGACATAGCTTTGCAGACGATAAATGTAACCGTCTCAGAGAGAAAAGCGGCCAATGTGACGATCTGGCTTTAAGTCGATACGATAACAAATGACGAAAACCCACGGATTTCTCAGGTTTTTACTACATATGAACACTTTTCACATTCTCCCGTGCAACGCGGCTGCTAGTCCTCCTTTCTTGCAAAATCTTAAGGTTCCACCTCATGTCCAAGCCACCAAAGCCGGCTAAAAAGTGAGTAATCGATAACTAAAACTTGAATTGTACTACTTCTTACTGGCTATTACTTCAACTTAGAAGCTTCTTCTGTGTTCAGCTATGGTGCTTTTAGTGTCTCCGCATACCGCAGCACGCGAAATAACTTTGCAGACGAATAATGTAACCGTCTCAGAGAGAAAAGCGGCAAATATGACGATCTGGCTTTAAGTCGATTCGATAACAAATGCCGAAAACGGACGGATTTCTCAGGTTTTTACTACATATGAACACTTTTCACATTCTCCCGTGCAACGCGGCTGCTAGTCCTCCTTTCATGCAAAATCTTAAGGTCCTAGGTCATGTCCAAGCCACTAAAGACGGCTAAAAAGTGAATAATCGACAACTAAAACTTGAATTGTACTACTTCTTACTGGCTATTACTTCAACTTAAAAGCTCCTTCTGTGTTCTACTATGGTGCTTTAAGTGTCTCCGCATACCGCAGCACGCGACATAGCTTTGCAGACGAAAAATGTAACCGTCTCAGAGAGAAAAGCGTCCAATGTGACGATCTGGCTTTAAGTCGATTCGATAACAAATGGCGAAAATGGACAGATTTCTCAGGTTTTTACTACATATGAACACTTTTCACATTCTCCCGTGCAACGCGGCTGCTAGTCCTCCTTTCATGCAAAATCTTAAGGTCCTAGGTCATGTCAAAGCCACCAAAGCCGGCTAAAAAGTGAATAATCGACAACTACAACTTGAATTGTACTACTTCTTACTGGCTATTACTTCAACTTAGAAGCTTCTTCTGTGTTCTGCTATGGTGTTTTTTTGTCTCCGCATACCGCAGCGCGCGACATAGCTTTGCAGACGATTAATGTAACCGTCTCAGAGAGAATAGCGGCCAATGTGACGATCTGGCTTTAAGTCGATTCGATAACAAAGACGAAACCGGACGGATTTCTCAGGTTGTTACTACATATGAACACTTTTCACATTCTCCCGTGCAACGCGGCTGCTAGGCTTCCTTTCATGCAAAATCTTATGGTCCTACGTCATGTCCAACCCACCAAAGCCAGCTAAAACATGATTAATCGACAACTACAACTTGAATTGTACTACTTCTTACTGGCTATTACTTCAACTTAGAAGCTTCTTCTGTGTTCTAATATGGTGCTTTTATTGTCTCCGCATACCGCAGCGCGCGACATAGCTTTGCAGACGATAAATGTAACAGTCTCAGAGAGAAAAGCGGCCAATGTGACGATCTGGCTTTAAGTCGATTCGATAACAAAGACGAAACCGGACGGATTTCTCAGGTTGTTACTACATATGAACACTTTTCACATTCTCCCGTGCAACGCGGCTGCTAGTCTTCCTTTCATGCAAAATCTTAAGGTCCTACGACATGTCCAACCCACCAAAGCCAGCTAAAAAGTGATTAATCGACAACTACAACTTGAATTGTACTACTTCTTACTGGCTATTACTTCAACTTAGAAGCTTCTTCTGTGTTCTAATATGGTGCTTTTAGTGTCTCCGCATACCGCAGCACGCGACATAGCTTTGCAGACGATAAACGTAACCGTCTCAGAGAGTAAAGCGGCCAATGTGACGATCTGGCTTTAAGTCGATACGATAACAAATGACGAAAACCCACGGATTTCTCAGGTTTTTACTACATATGAACACTTTTCACATTCTCCCGTGCAACGCGGCTGCTAGTCCTCCTTTCATGCCAAATCTTAAGATTCCACCTCATGTCCAAGCCACCAAAGCCGGCTAAAAAGTGAATAATCGATAACTAAAACTTGAATTGTACTACTTCTTACTGCCTATTACTTCAACTTAGAAGCTTCTAGTGTGTTCAGCTATGGTGCTTTTAGTGTCTCCGCATACCGCAGCACGCGACATAGCTTTGCAGACGATTAATGTAACCGTCTCAGAGAGAAAAGCGGCCAATATGACGATCTGGCTTTAAGTCGATTCGATAACAAATGCCGAAAACGGACGGATTTCTCAGGTTTTTACTACATATGAACACTTTTCACATTCTCCCGTGCAACGCGACTGCTAGTCCTCCTTTCATGCAAAATCTTAAGGGCCTAGGTCATGTCCAAGCCACCAAAGACGGCTAAAAAGTGAATAATCGACAACTAAAACTTGAATTGTACTACGTCTTACTGGCTATTACTTCAACTTAAAAGCTCCTTCTGTGTTCTACTATGGTGCTTTAAGTGTCTCCGCATACCGCAGCACGCGACATAGCTTTGCAGACGAAAAATGTAACCGTCTCAGAGAGAAAAGCGGCCAATGTGGCGATCTGGCTTTAAGTCGATTCGATAACAAATGGCAAAAATGGACAGAGTTCTAAGGTTTTTACTACATATGAACACTTTTCACATTCTCCCGTGCAACGCGGCTGCTAGTCCTCCTTTCATGCAAAATCTTAAGGTCCTAGGTCATGTCATAGCCACCAAAGCTGGCTAAAAAGTGAATAATCGACAACTAAAACTTGAATTGTACTACTTCTTACTGGCTATTACTTCAACTTAGAAGCTTCTTCTGTGTTCTACTATGGTGCTTTTAGTGTCTCCGCATACCGCAGCGCGCGACATAGCTTTGCAGACGATAAATGTATCCGTCTCAGAGAGAAAAGCGGCCAATGTGACGATCTGGCTTTAAGTCTATTCGATAACAAAGACGAAACCGGACGGATTTCTCAGGTTGTCACTACATATTAAACACTTTTCACATTCTCCCGTGCAACGCGGCTGCTAGTCTTCCTTTCATGCAAAATCTTAAGGTCCTACGTCATGTCCAACCCACCAAAGCCAGCTAAAAAGTGATTAATCGACAACTACAACTTGAATTGTACTACTTCTTACTGGCTATTACTTCAACTTAGAAGCTCCTTCTGTGTTCTAATATGGTGCTTTTAGTGTCTCCGCATACCGCAGCACGCGACATAGCTTTTCAGACGATAAATGTAACCGTCTCAGAGAGAAAAGCGGCCAATGTGACGATCTGGCTTTAAGTCGATACGATAACAAATGACGAAAACCCACGGATTTCTCAGGTTTTTACTACATATGAACACTTTTCACATTCTCCCGTGCAACGCGGTTGCTAGTCCTCCTTTCATGCAAAATCTTAAGGACCCACCTCATGTCCAAGCCACCAAAGCCGGCTAAAAAGTGAATAATCGATAACTAAAACTTGAATTGTACTACTTCTTACTGGCTATTACTTCAACTTAGAAGCTTCTTCTGTGTTCTACTATGGTGCTTTTAGTGTCTCCGCATACCGCAGCATGCGACATAGCTTTGCAGACGATTAATGTAACCGTCTCAGAGAGAAAAGCGGCCAATGTGTCGATCTGAATTTAAGTCGATTCGATAACAAATGACGAAAACGGACGGATTTCTCAGGTTTTTAATACATATGAAGACTTTTCACATTCTCCCGTGCAACGCGGCTGCTAGTCCGCCTTTCATGCAAGTTCTTAAGGTCCTAGGTCATATCCAAGCCACCAAACCCGGCTAAAATGTGAATAATCTATAATTAAAACTTGAATTGTACTACTTCTTACTGGCTATTACTTCAACTTAGAAGCTTATTCTGAGTTCTACTGTGGTGCTTTTAGTGTTTCCGTATACCGCAGCACGCGACATAGCTTTGCAGACGATAAATGTAACCGTCTCAGAGAGAAAAGCGGCCAATGTGACGATCTGGCTTTAAGTCGATACGATAACAAATGACGAAAACCCACGGATTTCTCAGTTTTTTACTACATATGACCACTTTTCACATTCTCCCGTGCTACGCGGTTGCTAGTCCTCCTTTCATGCAAAATCTTAAGCTTCCACCTCATGTCCAAGCCACCAAAGCCGGCTAAAAAGTGAATAATCGATAACTAAATCTTGAATTGTACTACTTCTTACTGGCTATTACTTCAACTTAGAAGCTTCTTCTGCGTTCTACTATGGTGCTTTTAGTGTCTCCGCATACCGCAGCATGCGACATAGCTTTGCAGACGATTAATGTAACCGTTTCAGAGAGAAAAGCGTCCAATGTGACGATCTGGCTTTAAGTCGATTCGATAACAAATGGCGAAAATGGACAGATTTCTCAGGTTTTTACTACATATGAACACTTTTCACATTCTCCCGTGCAACGCGGCTGCTAGTCCTCCTTTCATGCAAAATCTTAAGGTCCTAGGTCATGTCAAAGCCACCAAAGCCGGCTAAAAAGTGAATAATCGACAACTACAACTTGAATTGTACTACTTCTTACTGGCTATTACTTCAACTTAGAAGCTTCTTCTGTGTTCTGCTATGGTGTTTTTTTGTCTCCGCATACCGCAGCTCGCGACATAGCTTTGCAGACGATAAATGTAACCGTCTCAGAGAGAAAAGCGGCCAATGTGACGATCTGGCTTTAAGTCGATTCGATAACAAAGACGAAACCGGACGGATTTCTCAGGTTGTTACTACATATGAACACTTTTCACATTCTCCCGTGCAACGCGGCTGCTAGTCTTCCTTTCATGCAAAATCTTAAGGTCCTACGACATGTCCAACCCACCAAAGCCAGCTAAAAAGTGATTAATCGACAACTACAACTTGAATTGTACTACTTCTTACTGGCTATTACTTCAACTTAGAAGCTTCTTCTGTGTTCTAATATGGTGCTTTTAGTGTCTCCGCATACCGCAGCACGCGACATAGCTTTGCAGACGATAAACGTAACCGTCTCAGAGAGTTAAGCGGCCAATGTGACGATCTGGCTTTAAGTCGATACGATAACAAATGACGAAAACCCACGGATTTCTCAGGTTTTTACTACATATGAACACTTTTCACATTCTCCCGTGCAACGCGGCTGCTAGTCCTCCTTTCATGCCAAATCTTAAGATTCCACCTCATGTCCAAGCCACCAAAGCCGGCTAAAAAGTGAATAATCGATAACTAAAACTTGAATTGTACTACTTCTTACTCCCTATTACTTCAACTTAGAAGCTTCTAGTGTGTTCAGCTATGGTGCTTTTAGTGTCTCCGCATACCGCAGCACGCGACATAGCTTTGCAGACGATTAATGTAACCGTCTCAGAGAGAAAAGCGGCCAATATGACGATCTGGCTTTAAGTCGATTCGATAACAAATGCCGAAAACGGACGGATTTCTCAGGTTTTTACTACATATGAACACTTTTGACATTCTCCCGTGCAACGCGACTGCTAGTCCTCCTTTCATGCAAAATCTTAAGGGCCTAGGTCATGTCCAAGCCACCAAAGACGGCTAAAAAGTGAATAATCGACAACTAAAACTTGAATTGTACTACGTCTTACTGGCTATTACTTCAACTTAAAAGCTCCTTCTGTGTTCTACTATGGTGCTTTAAGTGTCTCCGCATACCGCAGCACGCGACATAGCTTTGCAAACGAAAAATGTAACCGTCTCAGAGAGAAAAGCGGCCAATGTGACGATCTGGCTTTAAGTCGATTCGATAACAAATGGCGAAAATGGACAGATTTCTAAGGTTTTTACTACATATGAACACTTTTCACATTCTCCCGTGCAACGCGGCTGCTAGTCCTCCTTTCATGCAAAATCTTAAGCTTCCACCACATGTCCAAGCCACCAAAGCCGGCTAAAAAGTGAATAATCGATAACTAAATCTTGAATTGTACTACTTCTTACTGGCTATTACTTCAACTCAGAAGCTTCTTCTGCGTTCTACTATGGTGCTTTTAGTGTCTCCGCATACCGCAGCATGCGACATAGCTTTGCAGACGATTAATGTAACCGTCTCAGAGAGAAAAGCGGCCAATGTGTCGATCTGGCTTTAAGTCGATTCGATAACAAATGATGAAAACGGACGGATTTCTCAGGTTTTTACTACATATGAACACTTTTCACATTCTGCCGTGCAACGCGGCTGCTAGTCCTCCTTTCATGCAAATTCTTAAGCTCCTAGGTCATATCCAAGCCACCAAACCCGGCTAAAATGTGAATAATCTATAATTAAAACTTGAATTGTACTACTCCTTACTGGCTATTACTTCAACTTAGAAGCTTATTCTGAGTTCTACTGTGGTGCTTTTAGTGTTTCCGCATTCCGCAGCACGCGACATAGCTTTGCAGACGATAAATGTAACCGTTTCAGATAGAAGAGCGGCCAATGTGACGATCTGGCTTTAAATCGATTCGATAACAAATGACGAAAACGGACGGATTTCTCAGGTTTTTACTACATATGAACACTTTTCACATTCTCCCGTGCAACGCGGCTGCTAGTCTTCCTTTCATGCAAAATCTTAAGGTCCTAGGACAGGTCCAAGCCACCAAAGCCGGTTAAAAAGTGATTAATCGACAACTAAAACTTAAATAGTACTACTTCTTACTGCCTATTACTTCAACTTAGAAGCTTCTTCTGTATTCTAATATGGTGCTTTTAGTGTCTCCGCATTCCGCAGCACGCGACATAGCTTTGCAGACGAAAAATGTAACCGTCTCAGAGAGAAAAGCGTCCAATGTGACGATCTGGCTTTAAGTCGATTCGATAACAAATGGCGAAAATGGACAGATTTCTCAGGTTTTTACTACATATGAACACTTTTCACATTCTCCCGTGCAACGCGGCTGCTAGTCCTCCTTTCTTGCAAAATCTTAAGGTTCCACCTCATGTCCAAGCCACCAAAGCCGGCTAAAAAGTGAATAATCGATAACTAAATCTTGAATTGTACTACTTCTTACTGGCTATTACTTCAACTTAGAAGCTTCTTCTGTGTTCAGCTATGGTGCTTTTAGTGTCTCCGCATACCGCAGCACGCGAAATAACTTTGCAGACGAATAATGTAACCGTCTCAGAGAGAAAAGCGGCAAATATGACGATCTGGCTTTAAGTCGATTCGATAACAAATGCCGAAAACGGACGGATTTCTCAGGTTTTTACTACATATGAACACTTTTCACATTCTCCCGTGCAACGCGGCTGCTAGTCCTCCTTTCATGCAAAATCTTAAGGTCCTAGGTCATGTCCAAGCCACTAAAGACGGCTAAAAAGTGAATAATCGACAACTAAAACTTGAATTGTACTACTTCTTACTGGCTATTACTTCAACTTAGAAGCTTCTTCTGTGTTCTGCTATGGTGTTTTTTTGTCTCCGCATACCGCAGCGCGCGACATAGCTTTGCAGACGATTAATGTAACCGTCTCAGAGAGAAGAGCGGCCAATGTGACGATCTGGCTTTAAGTCGATTCGATAACAAAGACGAAACCGGACGGATTTCTCAGGTTGTTACTACATATGAACACTTTTCACATTCTCCCGTGCAACGCGGCTGCTAGTCTTCCTTTCATGCAAAATCTTATGGTCCTACGTCATGTCCAACCCACCAAAGCCAGCTAAAACATGATTAATCGACAACTACAACTTGAATTGTACTACTTCTTACTGGCTATTACTTCAACTTAGAAGCTTCTTCTGTGTTCTAATATGGTGCTTTTATTGTCTCCGCATACCGCAGCGCGCGACATAGCTTTGCAGACGATAAATGTAACAGTCTCAGAGAGAAAAGCGGCCAATGTGACGATCTGGCTTTAAGTCGATTCGATAACAAAGACGAAACCGGACGGATTTCTCAGGTTGTTACTACATATGAACACTTTTCACATTCTCCCGTGCAACGCGGCTGCTAGTCTTCCTTTCATGCAAAATCTTAAGGTCCTACGACATGTCCAACCCACCAAAGCCAGCTAAAAAGTGATTAATCGACAACTACAACTTGAATTGTACTACTTCTTACTGGCTATTACTTCAACTTAGAAGCTTCTTCTGTGTTCTAATATGGTGCTTTTAGTGTCTCCGCATACCGCAGCACGCGACATAGCTTTGCAGACGATAAACGTAACCGTCTCAGAGAGTAAAGCGGCCAATGTGACGATCTGGCTTTAAGTCGATACGATAACAAATGACGAAAACCCACGGATTTCTCAGGTTTTTACTACATATGAACACTTTTCACATTCTCCCGTGCAACGCGGCTGCTAGTCCTCCTTTCATGCCAAATCTTAAGATTCCACCTCATGTCCAAGCCACCAAAGCCGGCTAAAAAGTGAATAATCGATAACTAAAACTTGAATTGTACTACTTCTTACTGCCTATTACTTCAACTTAGAAGCTTCTAGTGTGTTCAGCTATGGTGCTTTTAGTGTCTCCGCATACCGCAGCACGCGACATAGCTTTGCAGACGATTAATGTAACCGTCTCAGAGAGAAAAGCGGCCAATATGACGATCTGGCTTTAAGTCGATTCGATAACAAATGCCGAAAACGGACGGATTTCTCAGGTTTTTACTACATATGAACACTTTTCACATTCTCCCGTGCAACGCGACTGCTAGTCCTCCTTTCATGCAAAATCTTAAGGGCCTAGGTCATGTCCAAGCCACCAAAGACGGCTAAAAAGTGAATAATCGACAACTAAAACTTGAATTGTACTACGTCTTACTGGCTATTACTTCAACTTAAAAGCTCCTTCTGTGTTCTACTATGGTGCTTTAAGTGTCTCCGCATACCGCAGCACGCGACATAGCTTTGCAGACGAAAAATGTAACTGTCTCAGAGAGAAAAGCGGCCAATGTGGCGATCTGGCTTTAAGTCGATTCGATAACAAATGGCAAAAATGGACAGATTTCTAAGGTTTTTACTACATATGAACACTTTTCACATTCTCCCGTGCAACGCGGCTGCTAGTCCTCCTTTCATGCAAAATCTTAAGGTCCTAGGTCATGTCATAGCCACCAAAGCTGGCTAAAAAGTGAATAATCGACAACTAAAACTTGAATTGTACTACTTCTTACTGGCTATTACTTCAACTTAGAAGCTTCTTCTGTGTTCTACTATGGTGCTTTTAGTGTCTCCGCATACCGCAGCGCGCGACATAGCTTTGCAGACGATAAATGTATCCGTCTCAGAGAGAAAAGCGGCCAATGTGACGATCTGGCTTTAAGTCTATTCGATAACAAAGACGAAACCGGACGGATTTCTCAGGTTGTCACTACATATTAAACACTTTTCACATTCTCCCGTGCAACGCGGCTGCTAGTCTTCCTTTCATGCAAAATCTTAAGGTCCTACGTCATGTCCAACCCACCAAAGCCAGCTAAAAAGTGATTAATCGACAACTACAACTTGAATTGTACTACTTCTTACTGGCTATTACTTCAACTTAGAAGCTCCTTCTGTGTTCTAATATGGTGCTTTTAGTGTCTCCGCATACCGCAGCACGCGACATAGCTTTTCAGACGATAAATGTAACCGTCTCAGAGAGAAAAGCGGCCAATGTGACGATCTGGCTTTAAGTCGATACGATAACAAATGACGAAAACCCACGGATTTCTCAGGTTTTTACTACATATGAACACTTTTCACATTCTCCCGTGCAACGCGGTTGCTAGTCCTCCTTTCATGCAAAATCTTAAGGACCCACCTCATGTCCAAGCCACCAAAGGCGGCTAAAAAGTGAATAATCGATAACTAAAACTTGAATTGTACTACTTCTTACTGGCTATTACTTCAACTTAGAAGCTTCTTCTGTGTTCTACTATGGTGCTTTTAGTGTCTCCGCATACCGCAGCATGCGACATAGCTTTGCAGACGATTAATGTAACCGTCTCAGAGAGAAAAGCGGCCAATGTGTCGATCTGAATTTAAGTCGATTCGATAACAAATGACGAAAACGGACGGATTTCTCAGGTTTTTAATACATATGAAGACTTTTCACATTCTCCCGTGCAACGCGGCTGCTAGTCCGCCTTTCATGCAAGTTCTTAAGGTCCTAGGTCATATCCAAGCCACCAAACCCGGCTAAAATGTGAATAATCTATAATTAAAACTTGAATTGTACTACTTCTTACTGGCTATTACTTCAACTTAGAAGCTTATTCTGAGTTCTACTGTGGTGCTTTTAGTGTTTCCGTATACCGCAGCACGCGACATAGCTTTTCAGACGATAAATGTAACCGTCTCAGAGAGAAAAGCGGCCAATGTGACGATCTGGCTTTAAGTCGATACGATAACAAATGACGAAAACCCACGGATTTCTCAGTTTTTTACTACATATGACCACTTTTCACATTCTCCCGTGCTACGCGGTTGCTAGTCCTCCTTTCATGCAAAATCTTAAGCTTCCACCTCATGTCCAAGCCACCAAAGCCGGCTAAAAAGTGAATAATTGATAACTAAATCTTGAATTGTACTACTTCTTACTGGCTATTACTTCAACTTAGAAGCTTCTTCTGCGTTCTACTATGGTGCTTTTAGTGTCTCCGCATACCGCAGCATGCGACATAGCTTTGCAGACGATTAATGTAACCGTTTCAGAGAGAAAAGCGTCCAATGTGACGATCTGGCTTTAAGTCGATTCGATAACAAATGGCGAAAATGGACAGATTTCTCAGGTTTTTACTACATATGAACACTTTTCACATTCTCCCGTGCAACGCGGCTGCTAGTCCTCCTTTCATGCAAAATCTTAAGGTCCTAGGTCATGTCAAAGCCACCAAAGCCGGCTAAAAAGTGAATAATCGACAACTACAACTTGAATTGTACTACTTCTTACTGGCTATTACTTCAACTTAGAAGCTTCTTCTGTGTTCTGCTATGGTGTTTTTTTGTCTCCGCATACCGCAGCTCGCGACATAGCTTTGCAGACGATAAATGTAACCGTCTCAGAGAGAAAAGCGGCCAATGTGACGATCTGGCTTTAAGTCGATTCGATAACAAAGACGAAACCGGACGGATTTCTCAGGTTGTTACTACATATGAACACTTTTCACATTCTCCCGTGCAACGCGGCTGCTAGTCTTCCTTTCATGCAAAATCTTAAGGTCCTACGTCATGTCCAACCCACCAAAGCCAGCTAAAACGTGATTAATCGACAACTACAACTTGAATTGTACTACTTCTTACTGGCTATTACTTCAACTTAGAAGCTTCTTCTGTGTTCTAATATGGTGCTTTTATTGTCTCCGCATACCGCAGCGCGCGACATAGCTTTGCAGACGATAAATGTAACAGTCTCAGAGAGAAAAGCGGCCAATGTGACGATCTGGCTTTAAGTCGATTCGATAACAAAGACGAAACCGGACGGATTTCTCAGGTTGTTACTACATATGAACACTTTTCACATTCTCCCGTGCAACGCGGCTGCTAGTCTTCCTTTCATGCAAAATCTTAAGGTCCTACGACATGTCCAACCCACCAAAGCCAGCTAAAAAGTGATTAATCGACAACTACAACTTGAATTGTACTACTTCTTACTGGCTATTACTTCAACTTAGAAGCTTCTTCTGTGTTCTAATATGGTGCTTTTAGTGTCTCCGCATACCGCAGCACGCGACATAGCTTTGCAGACGATAAACGTAACCGTCTCAGAGAGTAAAGCGGCCAATGTGACGATCTGGCTTTAAGTCGATACGATAACAAATGACGAAAACCCACGGATTTCTCAGGTTTTTACTACATATGAACACTTTTCACATTCTCCCGTGCAACGCGGCTGCTAGTCCTCCTTTCATGCCAAATCTTAAGATTCCACCTCATGTCCAAGCCACCAAAGCCGGCTAAAAAGTGAATAATCGATAACTAAAACTTGAATTGTACTACTTCTTACTCCCTATTACTTCAACTTAGAAGCTTCTAGTGTGTTCAGCTATGGTGCTTTTAGTGTCTCCGCATACCGCAGCACGCGACATAGCTTTGCAGACGATTAATGTAACCGTCTCAGAGAGAAAAGCGGCCAATATGACGATCTGGCTTTAAGTCGATTCGATAACAAATGCCGAAAACGGACGGATTTCTCAGGTTTTTACTACATATGAACACTTTTGACATTCTCCCGTGCAACGCGACTGCTAGTCCTCCTTTCGTGCAAAATCTTAAGGGCCTAGGTCATGTCCAAGCCACCAAAGACGGCTAAAAAGTGAATAATCGACAACTAAAACTTGAATTGTACTACGTCTTACTGGCTATTACTTCAACTTAAAAGCTCCTTCTGTGTTCTACTATGGTGCTTTAAGTGTCTCCGCATACCGCAGCACGCGACATAGCTTTGCAGACGAAAAATGTAACCGTCTCAGAGAGAAAAGCGGCCAATGTGACGATCTGGCTTTAAGTCGATTCGATAACAAATGGCGAAAATGGACAGATTTCTAAGGTTTTTACTACATATGAACACTTTTCACATTCTCCCGTGCAACGCGGCTGCTAGTCCTCCTTTCATGCAAAATCTTAAGCTTCCACCACATGTCCAAGCCACCAAAGCCGGCTAAAAAGTGAATAATCGATAACTAAATCTTGAATTGTACTACTTCTTACTGGCTATTACTTCAACTTAGAAGCTTCTTCTGCGTTCTACTATGGTGCTTTTAGTGTCTCCGCATACCGCAGCATGCGACATAGCTTTGCAGACGATTAATGTAACCGTCTCAGAGAGAAAAGCGGCCAATGTGTCGATCTGGCTTTAAGTCGATTCGATAACAAATGATGAAAACGGACGGATTTCTCAGGTTTTTACTACATATGAACACTTTTCACATTCTGCCGTGCAACGCGGCTGCTAGTCCTCCTTTCATGCAAATTCTTAAGCTCCTAGGTCATATCCAAGCCACCAAACCCGGCTAAAATGTGAATAATCTATAATTAAAACTTGAATTGTACTACTCCTTACTGGCTATTACTTCAACTTAGAAGCTTATTCTGAGTTCTACTGTGGTGCTTTTAGTGTTTCCGCATTCCGCAGCACGCGACATAGCTTTGCAGACGATAAATGTAACCGTTTCAGATAGAAGAGCGGCCAATGTGACGATCTGGCTTTAAATCGATTCGATAACAAATGACGAAAACGGACGGATTTCTCAGGTTTTTACTACATATGAACACTTTTCACATTCTCCCGTGCAACGCGGCTGCTAGTCTTCCTTTCATGCAAAATCTTAAGGTCCTAGGACAGGTCCAAGCCACCAAAGCCGGTTAAAAAGTGATTAATCGACAACTAAAACTTAAATAGTACTACTTCTTACTGCCTATTGCTTCAACTTAGAAGCTTCTTCTGTATTCTAATATGGTGCTTTTAGTGTCTCCGCATTCCGCAGCACGCGACATAGCTTTGCAGACGATAAATGTAACCGTCTCAGAGAGAAAAGCGGCCAATGTGTCGATCTGAATTTAAGTCGATACGATAACAAATGACGAAAACCCACGGATTTCTCAGTTTTTTACTACATATGACCACTTTTCACATTCTCCCGTGCAACGCGGTTGCTAGTCCTCCTTTCATGCAAAATCTTAAGGTTCCACCTCATGTCCAAGCCACCAAAGCCGGCTAAAAAGTGAATAATCGATAACTAAATCTTGAATTGTACTACATTTTACTGGCTATTACTTCAACTTAGAAGCTTCTTCTGTGTTCTACTATGGTGCTTTTAGTGTCTCCGCATACCGCAGCATGCGACATAGCTTTGCAGACGATTAATGTAACCGTCTCAGAGAGAAAAGCGGCCAATGTGTCGATCTGAATTTAAGTCGATTCGATAACAAATGACGAAAACGGACGGATTTCTCAGGTTTTTACTACATATGAACACTTTTCACATTCTGCCGTGCAACGCGGCTGCTAGTCCTCCTTTCATGCAAATTCTTAAGGTCCTACGTCATATGCAAGCCACAGAACCCGGCTAAAATGTGAATAATCTATAATTAAAACTTGAATTGTACTACTTCTTACTAGCTATTACTTCAACTTAGAAGCTTATTCTGAGTTCTACTGTGGTGCTTTTAGTGTTTCCGTATACCGCAGCACGCGACATAGCTTTGCAGGCGATAAAAGTAACCGTTTCAGAGAGAAGAGCGGCCATTGTGACGATCTGGCTTTAAATCGATTCGATAACAAATGACGAAAACGGACGGATTTCTCAGGTTTTTACTACATATGAACACTTTTCACATTCTCCCGTGCAACGCGGCGCTAGTCTTCCTTTCATGCAAAATCTTAAGGTCCTAGGTCATGTCCAACCCACCAAAGCCAGCTAAAAAGTGATTAATCGACAACTAAAACTTGAATTGTACTACTTCTTACTGGCTATTACTTCAACTTAGAAGCTTCTTCTGTGTTCTACTATGGTGCTTTTAGTGTCTCCGCATACCGCAGCACGCGACATAGCTTTGCAGACGATAAATCGTCTCAGAGAGAAAAGCGGCCAATGTGATGATCTGGCTTTAAGTCGATACGATAACAAATGACGAAAACGGACGGATTTCTCTGGTTTTTACTACGTATGAACACTTTTCACATTCTCCCGTGCAACGCGGCTGCTAGTCCTCCTTTCATGTAAAATCTTAAGGTCCACCTCATGTCCAAGCCACCAAAGCCGGCTAAAAAGTGAATAATCTATAATTAAAACTTGAATTGTACTACTTCTTACTGGCTATTACTTCAACATATAAGCTTCTTCTGTGTTCTAATATGGTGCTTTTAGAGTCTCCGCATACCGCAGCACGCGACATAGCTTTGCAGACGATTAATGTAACCGTCTCAGAGAGAATGCGGCCAATATGACGATCTGGCTTTAAGTCGATTCGATAACAAATGCCGAAAACGGACGGATTTCTCACGTTTTTACTACATATGAACACTTTTCACATTCTCCCGTGCAACGCGGCTGCTAGTCCTCCTTTCATGCAAAATCTTAAGGTCCTAGCTCATGTCCAAGCCACCAAAACCGGCTAAAAAGTGAATAATCGACAACTAAAACTTGAATTGTACTACTTCTTACTGGCTATTACTTCAACTTAGAAGCTTCTTCTGGGTTCTACTATGGTGCTTTTAGTGTTTCCGCGTACCGCAGCACGCGACATAGCTTTGCAGACGATAAATGTAACCGTTTCGGAGAGAAGAGCGGCCACTGTGACGATCTGGCTTTAAATCGATTCGATAACAAATGACGAAAACGGACGGATTTCTCTGGTTTTTACTACATATGAACACTTTTCACATTCTCCCGTGCAACGCGGCTGCTAGTCCTCCTTTCATGTAAAATCTTAAGGTCCACCTCATGTCCAAGCCACCAAAGCCGGCTAAAAAGTGAATAATCTATAATTAAAACTTGAATTGTACTACTTCTTACTGGCTATTACTTCAACATATAAGCTTCTTCTGTGTTCTAATATGGTGCTTTTAGAGTCTCCGCATACCGCAGCACGCGACATAGCTTTGCAGACGATTAATGTAACCGTCTCAGAGAGAATGCGGCCAATATGACGATCTGGCTTTAAGTCGATTCGATAACAAATGCCGAAAACGGACGGATTTCTCACGTTTTTACTACATATGAACACTTTTCACATTCTCCCGTGCAACGCGGCTGCTAGTCCTCCTTTCATGCAAAATCTTAAGGTCCTAGGTCATGTCCAAGCCACCAAAACCGGCTAAAAAGTGAATAATCGACAACTAAAACTTGAATTGTACTACTTCTTACTGGCTATTACTTCAACTTAGAAGCTTCTTCTGGGTTCTACTATGGTGCTTTTAGTGTTTCCGCATACCGCAGCACGCGACATAGCTTTGCAGACGATAAATGTAACCGTTTCGGAGAGAAGAGCGGCCACTGTGACGATCTGGCTTTAAATCGATTCGATAACAAATGACGAAAACGGACGGATTTCTCAGGTTTTGACTACATATGAACACTTTTCACATTCTCCCGTGCAACGCGGCTGCTAGTCTTCCTTTCATGCAAAATCTTAATGTCCTAGGACCTGTCCAAGCCACCAAAGCCGGTTAAAAAGTGATTAATCGACAACTAAAACTTAAATAGTGCTACTTCTTACTGGCTATTACTTCAACTTAGAAGCATCTTCTGTGTTCTAATATGGTGCTTTTAGTGTCTCCGCATACCGCAGCACGCGACATAGCTTTGCAGACGATAAATGTAACCGTTTCAGAGAGCCAATGTGACGATCTGGCTTTAAATCGATTCGATAACAAATGACGAAAACGGACGTATTTCTCAGGTTTTTACTACATATGAACACTTTTCACATTCTCCCGTGCAACGCGGCTGCTAGTCCGCCTTTCATGCAAGTTCTTAAGGTCCTAGGTCATATCCAAGCCACCAAACCCGGCTAAAATGTGAATACTCTATAATTAAAACTTGAATTGTACTACTTCTTACTGGCTATTACTTCAACTTAGAAGCTTCTTCTGTGTTCTAATATGGTGCTTTTAGTGTCTCCGCATTCCGCAGCACGCGACATAGCTTTGCAGACGATAAATGTAACCGTCTCAGAGAGAAAAGCGGCCAATGTGACGATCTGGCTTTAAGTCGATTCGATAACAAATGACGATAACGGACGGATTTCTCAGGTTTTTACTCCATATGAACACTTTTCACATTCTCCCGCGCAACGCGGCTGCTAGTCCTCCTTTCATGCAAAATCTTAAGGTCCTAGGTCTTATCCAAGCCACCAAAGCCGGCTAAAAAGTGAATAATCGATAATTAAAACTTGAATTGTACTACTTCTTACTGGCTTTTACTTCAACTTAGATGCTTCTTCTGTGTTCTACTATGGTGCTTTTAGTGTCTCCGCATACCGCAGCATGCGACATAGCTTTGCAGACGATTAATGTAACCGTCTCAGAGAGAAAAGCGGCCAATGTGTCGATCTGAATTTAAGTCGATTCGATAACAAATGACGAAAACGGACGGATTTCTCAGGTTTTTACTACATATGAACACTTTTCACATTCTGCCGTGCAACGCGGCTGCTAGTCCTCCTTTCATGCAAATTCTTAAGGTCCTACGTCATATCCAAGCCACAGAACCCGGCTAAAATGTGAATAATCTATAATTAAAACTTGAATTGTACTACTTCTTACTGGCTATTACTTCAACTTAGAAGCTTATTCTGAGTTCTACTGTGGTGCTTTTAGTGTTTCCGTATACCGCAGCACGCGACATAGCTTTGCAGGCGATAAAAGTAACCGTTTCAGAGAGAAGAGCGGCCATTGTGACGATCTGGCTTTAAATCGATTCGATAACAAATGACGAAAACGGACGGATTTCTCAGGTTTTTACTACATATGAACACTTTTCACATTCTCCCGTGCAACGCGGCGCTAGTCTTCCTTTCATGCAAAATCTTAAGGTCCTAGGTCATGTCCAACCCACCAAAGCCAGCTAAAAAGTGATTAATCGACAACTAAAACTTGAATTGTACTACTTCTTACTGGCTATTACTTCAACTTAGAAGCTTCTTCTGTGTTCTACTATGGTGCTTTTAGTGTCTCCGCATACCGCAGCACGCGACATAGCTTTGCAGACGATAAATCGTCTCAGAGAGAAAAGCGGCCAATGTGATGATCTGGCTTTAAGTCGATACGATATCAAATGCCGAAAACGGACGGATTTCTCACGTTTTTACTACATATGAACACTTTTCACATTCTCCCGTGCAACGCGGCTGCTAGTCCTCCTTTCATGCAAAATCTTAAGGTCCTAGGTCATGTCCAAGCCACCAAAACCGGCTAAAAAGTGAATAATCGACAACTAAAACTTGAATTGTACTACTTCTTACTGGCTATTACTTCAACTTAGAAGCTTCTTCTGGGTTCTACTATGGTGCTTTTAGTGTTTCCGCATACCGCAGCACGCGACATAGCTTTGCAGACGATAAATGTAACCGTTTCGGAGAGAAGAGCGGCCACTGTGACGATCTGGCTTTAAATCGATTCGATAACAAATGACGAAAACGGACGGATTTCTCAGGTTTTGACTACATATGAACACTTTTCACATTCTCCCGTGCAACGCGGCTGCTAGTCTTCCTTTCATGCAAAATCTTAATGTCCTAGGACCTGTCCAAGCCACCAAAGCCGGTTAAAAAGTGATTAATCGACAACTAAAACTTAAATAGTGCTACTTCTTACTGGCTATTACTTCAACTTAGAAGCATCTTCTGTGTTCTAATATGGTGCTTTTAGTGTCTCCGCATACCGCAGCACGCGACATAGCTTTGCAGACGATAAATGTAACCGTTTCAGAGAGCCAATGTGACGATCTGGCTTTAAATCGATTCGATAACAAATGACGAAAACGGACGGATTTCTCAGGTTTTTACTACATATGAACACTTTTCACATTCTCCCGTGCAACGCGGCTGCTAGTCTTCCTTTCATGCAAATACTTAAGGTCCTAGGACATGTCCAAGCCACCAAAGCCGGCTAAAAAGTGAATAATCGACAACTAAAACTTGAATTGTACTACTTCTTACTGGCTATTACTTCAACTTAGAAGCTTCTTCTGTGTTCTACTATGGTGCTTTTAGTGTCTCCGCATACCGCAGCATGCGACATAGCTTTGCAGACGATTAATGTAACCGTCTCAGAGAGAAAAGCGGCCAATGTGTCGATCTGAATTTAAGTCGATTCGATAACAAATGACGAAAACGGACGGATTTCTCAGGTGTTTAATATATATGAACACTTTTCACATTCTCCCGTGCAACGCGGCTGCTAGTCCGCCTTTCATGCAAGTTCTTAAGGTCCTAGGTCATATCCAAGCCACCAAACCCGGCTAAAATGTGAATACTCTATAATTAAAACTTGAATTGTACTACTTCTTACTGGCTATTACTTCAACTTAGAAGCTTATTCTGAGTTCTACTGTGGTGCTTTTAGTGTTTCCGTATACCGCAGCACGCGACATAGCTTTGCAGACGATAAATGTAACCGTTTCAGAGAGAAGAGCGGCCATTGTCACGATCTGGCTTTAAATCGATTCGATAACAAATGACGAAAACGGACGGATTTCTCAGGTTTTTACTACATATGAAAACTTTTCACATTCTCCCGTGCAAAGCGGCTGCTAGTCTTATTTTCATGCAAAATCTTAAGGTCCTAGGACATGTCAAAGCCACCAAAGCCGGTTAAAAAGTGATTAAACGACAACTAAAACTTAAATATTACTACTTCTTACTGGCTATTACTTCAACTTAGAAGCTTCTTCTCTGTTCTACTATGGTGCTTTTAGTGTCTCCGCATACCGCAGCACGCGACATAGCTTTGCAGACGATTAATGTAACCGACTCAGAGAGAAAAGCGGCCAATATGACGATCTGGCTTTAAGTCGATTCGATAACAAATGACGAAAACGGACGGATTTCTCAAGTTTTTACTACATATGAACACTTTTCACATTCTCCCGTGCAACGCGGCTACTAGTCTTCCTTTCATGCAAAATCTTAAGGTCCTAGGTCATGTCCAACCCACCAAAGCCAGCTAAAAAGTGATTAATCGACAACTACAACTTGTATTGTACTACTTCTTACTGGCTATTACTTCAACATATAAGCTTCTTCTGTGTTCTAATATGGTACTTTTAGTGTCTCCGCATACCGCAGCACGCGACGTAGCTTTGCAGACGATAAATGTAACCGTTTCAGAGAGAAGAGCGGCCAATGTGACGATCTGACTTTAAATCGATTCGATAACAAATGACGAAAACGGACGGATTTCTCAGGTTTTTACTACATATGAACACTTTTCACATTCTGCCGTGCAACGCGGCTGCTAGTCCTCCTTTCATGCAAAATCTTAAGCTTCCACCACATGTCCAAGCAACCAAAGCCGGCTAAAAAGTGAATAATCGATAACTAAATCTTGAATTGTACTACTTCTTACTGGCTATTACTTCAACTTAGAAGCTTCTTCTGCGTTCTACTATGGTGCTTTTAGTGTCTCCGCATACCGCAGCATGCGACATAGCTTTGCAGACGATTAATGTAACCGTCTCAGAGAGAAAAGCGGCCAATGTGTCGATCTGGCTTTAAGTCGATTCGATAACAAATGATGAAAACGGACGGATTTCTCAGGTTTTTACTACATATGAACACTTTTCACATTCTGCCGTGCAACGCGGCTGCTAGTCCTCCTTTCATGCAAATTCTTAAGCTCCTAGGTCATATCCAAGCCACCAAACCCGACTAAAATGTGAATAATCTATAATTTAAACTTGAATTGTACTACTCCTTACTGGCTATTACTTCAACTTAGAAGCTTATTCTGAGTTCTACTGTGGTGCTTTTAGTGTTTCCGCATTCCGCAGCACGCGACATAGCTTTGCAGACGATAAATGTAACCGTTTCAGATAGAAGAGCGGCCAATGTGACGATCTGGCTTTAAATCGATTCGATAACAAATGACGAAAACGGACGGAATTCTCAGGTTTTTACTACATATGAACACTTTTCACATTCTCCCGTGCAACGCGGCTGCTAGTCTTCCTTTCATGCAAAATCTTAATGTCCTAGGACAGGTCCAAGCCACCAAAGCCGGTTAAAAAGTGATTAATCGACAACTAAAACTTAAATAGTACTACCTCTTACTGCCTATTACTTCAACTTAGATGCTTCTTCTGTATTCTAATATGGTGCTTTTAGTGTCTCCGCATTCCGCAGCACGCGACATAGCTTTGCAGACGATAAATGTAACCGTCTCAGACAGAAAAGCGGCCAATGTGACGATATGGCTTTAAGTCGATACGATAACAAATGACGAAAACCCACGGATTTCTCAGTTTTTTACTACATATGACCACTTTTCACATTCTCCCGTGCAACGTGGTTGCTAGTCCTCCTTTCATGCAAAATCTTAAGGTTCCACCTTATGTCCAAGCCACCAAAGCCGGCTAAAAAGTGAATAATCGATAACTAAATCTTGAATTGTACTACATTTTACTGGCTATTACTTCAACTTAGAAGCTTCTTCTGTGTTCTACTATGGTGCTTTTAGTGTCTCCGCATACCGCAGCATGCGACATAGCTTTGCAGACGATTAATGTAACCGTCTCAGAGAGAGAAGCGGCCAATGTGTCGATCTGAATTTAAGTCGATTCGATAACAAATGACGAAAACGGACGGATTTCTCAGGTTTTTACTACATATGAACACTTTTCACATTCTGCCGTGCAACGCGGCTGCTAGTCCTCCTTTCATGCAAATTCTTAAGGTCCTACGTCATATCCAAGCCACAGAACCCGGCTAAAATGTGAATAATCTATAATTAAAACTTGAATTGTACTACTTCTTACTGGCTATTACTTCAACTTAGAAGCTTATTCTGAGTTCTACTGTGGTGCTTTTAGTGTTTCCGTATACCGCAGCACGCGACATAGCTTTGCAGGCGATAAAAGTAACCGTTTCAGAGAGAAGAGCGGCCATTGTGACGATCTGGCTTTAAATCGATTCGATAACAAATGACGAAAACGGACGGATTTCTCAGGTTTTTACTACATATGAACACTTTTCACATTCTCCCGTGCAACGCGGCTCTAGTCTTCCTTTCATGCAAAATCTTAAGGTCCTAGGTCATGTCCAACCCACCAAAGCCAGCTAAAAAGTGATTAATCGACAACTAAAACTTGAATTGTACTACTTCTTACTGGCTATTACTTCAACTTAGAAGCTTCTTCTGTGTTCTACTATGGTGCTTTTAGTGTCTCCGCATACCGCAGCACGCGACATTGCTTTGCAGACGATAAATCGTCTCAGAGAGAAAAGCGGCCAATGTGATGATCTGGCTTTAAGTCGATACGATAACAAATGACGAAAACGGACGGATTTCTCTGGTTTTTACTACATATGAACACTTTTCACATTCTCCCGTGCAACGCGGCTGCTAGTCCTCCTTTCATGTAAAATCTTAAGGTCCACCTCATGTCCAAGCCACCAAAGCCGGCTAAAAAGTGAATAATCTATAATTAAAACTTGAATTGTACTACTTCTTACTGGCTATTACTTCAACATATAAGCTTCTTCTGTGTTCTAATATGGTGCTTTTAGTGTCTCCGCATACCGCAGCACGCGACATAGCTTTGCAGACGATTAATGTAACCGTCTCAGAGAGAATGCGGCCAATATGACGATCTGGCTTTAAATCGATTCGATAACAAATGACGAAAACGGACGGATTTCTCAGGTTTTGACTACATATGAACACTTTTCACATTCTCCCGTGCAACGCGGCTGCTAGTCTTCCTTTCATGCAAAATCTTAATGTCCTAGGACCTGTCCAAGCCACCAAAGCCGGTTAAAAAGTGATTAATCGACAACTAAAACTTAAATAGTGCTACTTCTTACTGGCTATTACTTCAACTTAGAAGCATCTTCTGTGTTCTAATATGGTGCTTTTAGTGTCTCCGTATACCGCAGCACGCGACATAGCTTTGCAGACGATAAATGTAACCGTTTCAGAGAGCCAATGTGACGATCTGGCTTTAAATCGATTCGATAACAAATGACGAAAACGGACGGATTTCTCAGGTTTTTACTACATATGAACACTTTTCACATTCTCCCGTGCAACGCGGCTGCTAGTCTTCCTTTCATGCAAATACTTAAGGTCCTAGGACATGTCCAAGCCACCAAAGCCGGCTAAAAAGTGAATAATCGACAACTAAAACTTGAATTGTACTACTTCTTACTGGCTATTACTTCAACTTAGAAGCTTCTTCTGTGTTCTACTATGGTGCTTTTAGTGTCTCCGCACACCGCAGCACGCGACATAGCTTTGCAAACGATATATGTAACCGTGTCAGAGAGAAAAGCGGCCAATATAACGATCTGGCTTTAAGTCGATACGATAACAAATGACTTAAACGGACGGATTTCTCAGGTTTTTACTACATATGAACACTTTTCACATTCTCCCATGCAACGCGGCTGCTAGACCTCCTTTCATGCAAAATCTTAAGGTCCTAGGTCATGTCCAAGCCACCAAAGCCGGCTAAAAAGTGAATAATCGATAACTAAAACTTGAATTGTACTACTTCTTACTGGCTATTACTTCAACTTAGAAGCTTCTTCTATGTTCTACTATGGTGCTTTTAGTGTGTCCGCATACCGCTGCACGCGACATAGCTTTGCAGACGATAAATGTAACCGTCTCAGAGAGAAAAGCGGCCAATGTGACGATCTGGCTTTAAGTCGATTCGATAACAAATGATGAAAACGGACGGATTTCTCAGGTTTTTACTACATATGAACACTTTTCACATTCTCCCATGCAACGCGGCTGCTATTCCTCCTTTCATGCAAAATCTTAAGGTCCTATGTCATGCCCAAGCCACCAAAGCCGGCTAAAAAGTGAATAATCGACAACTAAAACTTCAATTGTACTACTTCTTACTGGCTATTACTTCAACTTAGAATCTTCTTCTGTGTTGTACTATGGTGCTTTTAGTGTCTCCGCATACCGCAGCATGCGACATAGCTTTGCAGACGATAAATGTAACCGTCTCAGAGAGAAAAGCGGCCAATATAACGATCTGCCTTTAAGTCGATTCGATAACAAATGACGAAAACGGACGGATTTCTCAGGTTTTTACTACATATGAACACTTTTCACATTCTCCCGTGCAACCCGGCTGCTAGTCCTCCTTTCATGCAAAATCGTAAGGTCCTAGTTCATATCCAAGCCACCAAAGCCGGCTAGAAAGTGAATAATCGATAATTTAAACTTGAATTGTACTACTTCTTACTGGCTATTACTTCAACTTAGAAGCGTGTGTGTGTGTGTGTGTTTGAGGTTTACGAGCGCTAAACATCGTGGTCATCAGCGCCCAAGCGCATAGAAACAGGAACAGAGGCGGTGAAGGGACGAAGACGGACGCCGAACAAGGAGAACGGCTAAAAGACACAGGCCTGACGCAGTTCCAAATGCGCACATACAGATGCAAAACAAGAGGAGAAGAAACACACTAAAAAAGGAAAGGAAACACAAGGAAAAGAGAACAGATACCGAAGTGAAACAAGGAGGTAATCGTGACTGGCGGACCTCTTACCTAAAAACTGGGTGAGCCAGTCACCCAGCAGCACATTAAAACCTTCTCCCTAAAATCCGAGGCAACAGATTGGACAGGACACAAAACCGTAAAACCTTAACCACAGTCGCTGCGTCGTCTTGCAAAATAGAGGGTAAATCCGGTGGCAAGGAAACCACCGCCCTCTGGTCAGAGAATAAAAGACAGTCAAGTAAAATGTGGCGGACAGTAATCTGGACGCCACAAGCACTGCAGATTGGGGGGGTCCTCCCGCCAGAGTAAAAAACCATGCGTGAAGGGACTGTGTCCAATGCGGAGGCGAGTGAGGAGAACCTCATCCCGCCTGTATGACTGGTAGGACGTACGCCATGGTCGCGTAGTGGCCTTTACCATACGCAGCTTATTGTCAGAAACTGCCAACCACTCCTCTTCCCATTGATGCATAACACGAAAACGCAAAAGGGAGGTTACAGCATGGAGGGGGACGGCACATTCAACAACGTGAGGGAGGGAACATGCATCTTTGGCAGCCACATCCGCCAGTTCGTTGCCCCTAATACCCACGTGCCCCGGCACCCAGCAGAAAGAAACCTCCTTCCCCTGCCGTTGCAGGTGGAGTAGGGCATCATGGATGTTCTGGACGACCGTATCCGCTGGGTACAAGTGTTGAATGGTCTGAAGGGCACTCAGGGAGTCAGAACAGATGAGGAACTTAATACTGGGAACACATCTCATCTGCTCCAATGCCCGCAGTATTGCAAACAATTCGGCATCGAGGATGGTAAACACTGCAGGAAGCCGTAACTTGACGACTCGATCAGGGAAAACAACAGCACAACCAACAGTGTCCCCCTGTTTAGAGCCATCTGTGAATACAGGTACATGGTCCGGATGTTGGTTTAAAATATCGTAAAATAAGGAGGTAAAAACAAACGCCGGAGTGCAGTTCCTCCGGTTCTCCGACAAGTCTAAAAGGATGCTGGGCCTCTGGAGCAACCAGGGAGGCAGGCGAGTAAAACCTTGTCGTTGGGGGGCCACACGCTCCACACCAAGGGACTCAAGCAAATGCTTGGCACGAATCCCAAATGGTTTTGTTGCCCTGGGACGACTGGAAAAGAGACGTTCCATAGGCGGTCGGGCAACGGTAGGGTACGCAGGGGAGGTAGGACAGGCAAGGAAATGACACACCCGTCGCACCATGAGGAGTTTCCGCCGGATGGCGAGCGGCGGTTCCCCTGCCTCAGCACACAGGTTGGGGATGGGACTGGTACGGAAGGCACCAGTGGCCAGCCTGATACCCTCATGGTGTGTACTGCGTCAAGGATCTTCAGATACGAAGGCCTTGCTGACCCATACACGGTGCAAGCATAGTCAAGACGCGATCGGACGAAAGCCCTATAAAACTGCAGCAGACGCGCCCGATCTGCTCCCCAGGACTGATGGCTCAGACACTTCAAAATATTCAGTGCCTTCAGGGCCCGCACCTTGAGGTCTTTAAGGTGAGGCAACCACGACAACTTGGAATCAAAAGTGAGGCCCAGGAACCTCACAGTGTCTCTAAAAGGAAGAACGGTGTCCCTCAGACGCAATTCAGGGGAGGTAAAAAGACGCCGAGAACGATTAAAATGAACACACACAGATTTGTCTGCAGAAAAGGTAAAACCCGTCTTTGCAGTCCATGCCTCTAAGCGCTTTATCGTAAGCTGTAACTGCCGACTAGCACTGACAAGACTGGAGGAAGAACAGAAAACAGCAAAATCGTCCACAAACAAGGAGCATTGGGCAGGACTCCGGATAGTGGACGTGATACTGTTAATAGCAACGGCAAAGAGGGTGACACTTAAAACGCTGCCCTGAGGAACACCATTCTCCTGCACGTACAAATCCGATAGCACATTACCAACCCGATATCGAAAGAGGCGGTGAGAAAGAAAGGACCGAATGAAGATGGGGAGACGGCCACGAAAGCCCCACTCATGGAGTTGATTGAGGATAAGGCGGCGCCAAGTAGTGTCATACGCCTTATTAATGTCAAAGAAGACCCCTAGACAATGCTGGTTACGTAGAAAGGCCTGCTGGATGGCGGCCTCAAGCAGGGTCAAGTTGTCTATAGTGGAACGACATCTCCGAAAGCCACACTGAGAGGGGCTAAGGAGCTGCCTGGTCTCGAGCAGCCAAACCAGGCGGCGGTTGACCATGCGTTCCAACGTCTTCCCAACACAGCTCGTCAAGGCAATACCCCGATAACTACTGGGATGCGTTCGGTCCTTCTCTGGTTTGAGGAGGGGAATCAAAATTGCCTCCCTCCACGAGTCAGGGTACGTGCCAGATAACCATATCATATTGAAACAGTTCAGGAGAACTTCCTTGGATGGCAGCGACAGGTGCCGCAGCATGCTGTACCGGATTTGATCATGACCAGGCGCAGTATCATGAGCCACAGACAGCGCAGAATCCAGCTCCCACATTGTGAAGGGGCAGTTATAGGGTTCAGAATTTAGAGACCGGAAGTCCAAGTGACCCCTTTCGACGGCAGTGCGGTAGCGGCAGAAATCTGGATCACAGTTAATAGTGGCGGTAGATTCCGCAAAATGCATGGCCAGTGTCTGGGCAATGTCTCTCGGCGCCGTGAGGAGACATCCCTGATGCAGCAATGCCGTGATAGGTAGCTGGCTGAGTTTCCCGGAAATCCTCCTGATGGCTTCCCATACTTTCGTAGAACTAGTGGAGCGAGAGATGGAATTCAAGAACGATTGCCATGACCGTCGTTTGCTCTCTTTAATCACCCGCCGCGCTCTGGCCCTTGCCACTCGAAAGGCCGCAAGATTGTCAGCTGAGGGACGGCACTTGAAGCGGCGCAGTGCTGCACGGCGGGCGCGGATGGCTGAGTGGCACTCAGTGGTCCACCAAGGGACAGGACGCCTCTTGGGATGACCGGATGACCGTGGGATGGACGATTCAGCAGCATGAGAGATCACGGCTGCAACATGGTCTACCCATTCGTGGACGCTGGCACGGTGTTCCAAAACAGCCAGTTGACTGAAAAGTGTCCAGTCAGCTCTGCAAAGGTGCCACCGGGGCGGCACTGGTAATGCCACAGCCTCATCCAGGAGGCGAATCCAGAGGGGGAAGTGGTCACTAGAATGGAGGTCAGCAGCAGCCTCCCACAGAGCAGAATCCGCGAGTGCTGGACAGCAAAAGGAAAGGTCAATAGCCGATGACGATCCGGAAGCAGTACAGAAATGAGTGGGAGCACCAGAGGAGGCACAGTTCTTCAGACATCATGACGCTTTCCAGAATGCGACCCCTGGGGCAAGTAGTCGGAGAGCCCCATAAGACATTATGAGCGTTGAAGTCCCCCAGAAGAAGAAATGGGCGAGGGAGTTGGCTAATAAGGTCCGTGAGAGCCTGAGTGTCTATCGCATCCGGAGGTGGTAAATAAACAGAACAGACTGTGAGCCTCCGACCCACAAGAATGTCAACTGCAACTGCTTGCAAGTCGGTGACGAGAGGGAGCTCAGATGAGGGGTGCACATCACGGACAAAAACTGCAACACCACCCTTTGCCCTTTGCCCCGTCAGATCATCTTTTCGATATGCGGTATAGCCGCGTAAAGAAGGAGAATCAGTGGCCCGAAAATGTGTCTCTTGGAGACATAAGCACAAGGGGCACTCTCGTATGAGGAGTTGTAATTCGGCCACATGCGTCCTGAAACCATTCAGGTTCCACTGTAATATGGGAGCCAGTGATGAGGGTGGCTGAACTTTCACCCTGCCTCTGTGCTTTGGAGGAGAGACCGTACTGGCCGGAGATTTATTCCTGGGGCGAGAAGATCGCCCCCGGTCGACATCAATGTCCATAAGATCCGATGACGACCCACGGGAGATGTCAGACAGTACAATGGCATCATCATCGGACCGACGCTGACTAGTCTCCTCAGGTGGCAGAACCTTCATCTTCTGAGGCTTTGTCTTGGGGAACTTGGAATGCAGAGCCTTGTCAACAGTTGGAGGTTGACTCGCCTGGGCAGAAGGCGCCATATGGGGGGAGGCTGGAAGTACCTCAATGTCAGCAACCACGGCCTTGTCCGATGTAGTGGGGAGAGCCGCAGATTGCAAAACAACCGCAGCAGCACAAGTGCACTGGCAAGCGCAGGTTTTAGTGCTAACGCTAGCAACCTCCGTTTGTGTAGCAACAGTGGCCAGTTGTACCGGTTTTTTGAGAGCGGAAGCGAAAGATGTGGAAAACACAGGAGGTTGCATGGCCTTAAAGATCTTCTTGGCCTCACCATAGGGGATGCGCTTAGATGTTTTAATCTCCTGTACCTTCCGCTCATCGAGATAGATGGGGCAGATCCGGCTCCAGACAGGGTGACTCCCAGAGCAATTCACGCACTTCACAGGCGATGAACAATCGGCTCCATCATGGGCAGGCTGACCACATTTACCACACGTGGCTATTCCATTGCACCCCAACGTAGTATGCCCAAAGCGCTGACATTTAAAACAGCGCATTGGGTTGGGGAAATATGGCCGTACGGACAAACGTAAGAACCCCGCTTTAACATGCTCCGGGAGTCTCGGGCAACTGAATGTGAGAATAAACGAGTCAGATTTGACGAGGTCCCCATTGACTCGTTTCATAATGTGCTGCACGTCAACAATTCCTTCGTCAGCCCACTCAGATTTTAGCACGTCTATGGGGATATCCACCAAGTCCCTACACGTCACAACACCCTTACTATAGTTCAAAGTGGAGTGGAGCTCGGTCTCGACAGCGTACTCTCCTAGACAATTTGCTTTCCGAAGGGCAGCGACTTGACGGGAACTAGAAGTTTCAACTAACAGAGTCCCATTGCGCAGTCGCTTTACAGATTTCAGTGTTCCTGCAATTCCCTCAAGACCCTTGTGGATGTAAAAGGGAGAAACCCTCTCAAAGCTACCCTCCTTCCTTTTAATAATCAAAAACACATTCTGATTATCAGCATGTGCTCCGTTACTACATTCTGTTAAATCTCTAGCAACACCAGGCGCTGGAGGACCCGCAGCGCGTAGCCGCTTTTTCGATTGGGTGTGTTTTCCTACCAGCGGCCCACCCAAGCCACTGGAAGGGGGAAAAGTAGAGGTCGAAGGGTCCATTGTGGTCCCACGAGCAGCTAGGGAACTAAAAGTCCGCTCAGACAGAGCCCCGCGTGCCTGAGTAAGCCTTATACAACTGGGGTGCGGCAGGTGCCCCAGAGGTTGCCCACTTGCGACTGTTCCACCCCAACAGCCATGCATCTTCTAGGCGCGGAGCAAACCGAAAGATTGAGGGGTTTTTATAGAGGTTGGCCTTCCTCGCAATCCAGACGGTCAAGCCATGATTACCATTCCCCGCAGCACACAACGTTTCACCGCCGCGCCGTACGGTGGTCGCTGAAGCATGTCCGGGGGTTACGGTGACAGGACACCGGCGGCGCAGACCAGTCCCCAGCTCAGGACCCCGGGGTCGCCAAGCCCGTACTCAGCAAATGAATGCTGAGCCGATGGGGGGAACTTAGAAGCTTCTTCTGTGTTCTACTATGGTGGTTTTAGTGTTTCCGCATACCGCAGCACGCTTTGCAGACGATAAATGTAACCGTTACAGAGAGAAGAGCGGCCATTGTGACGATCTGGCCTTAAAACGATTCGATGACAAATGACGAAAACGGACGGATTTCTCAGGTTTTTACTACATATGAACACTTTTCACATTCTCCCATGCAACGCGGCTGCTACTCCTCCTTTCATGCAAAATCTTAAGGTCCTAGGTCATGTCCAAGCCACCAAAGACGGTAAAAAGTGAATAATCGATAATTAAAACTTGAATTGTACTACTTCTTACTGGCTATTACTTCAACTTAGAAGCTTCTTCTGTGTTCTACTATGGTGCTTTTAGTGTCTCCGCATACCGCAGCACGCGACATAGCTTTGCAGACGATAAATGTAACCGTCTCAGAGAGAAAAGCGGCCAATGTGACGATCTGGCTTTGAGTCGATTCGATAACAAATGACGAAAACGGACTGATTTCTCAGGTTTTTAATACATATGAACGCTTTTCACATTCTCCCGTGCAAAGCGGCTGCTAGTCCTACTTTCATGCAAAATCTTAAGGTCCTAGGTCATGTCCAAGCCACCAAAGCCGGCTAAAAAGTGAATAATCGACAACTAAAACTTGAATTGTACTACTTCTTACTGGCTATTACTTCAACTTAGAAGCTCCTTCTGTGTTCTACTATGGTGCTTTTAGTGTCTCCACATACCGCAGCACGCGACATAGCTTTGCAGACGATTAATGTAACCGTCTCAGAGAGAAAAGCGGCCAATGTGACGATCTGGCTTTAAGTCGATTCGATAACAAAGACGAAACCGGACGGATTTCTCAGGTTGTTACTACATATGAACACTTTTCACATTCTCCCATGCAACGCGGCTGCTAGTCCTTCTTTCATGCAAAATCTTAAGGTCCTAGGTCATGTCCAAGCCACCAAAGCCGGCTAAAAAGTGAATAATCAACAACTAAAACTTGAATTGTACTACTTCTTACTGGCTATTACGTCGACTTAGAAGCTTCTTCTGTGTTCTACTATGGTGCTTTTAGTGTTCCCGCATACCGCAGCAAGCGACATAGCTTTGCAGACGATAAATGTAACCGTTTCAGAGAGAAGAGCGGCCAACGTGACGATCTGGCTTTGAGTCGATTCGATAACAAATGACGAAAACGGACTGATTTCTCGGGTTTTTATTACATATGAACACTTTTCACAATCTCCCGTGTAACGCGGCTGCTAGTCCTCCTTTCATGCTAAATCTTAAGGTCCTAGGTCATGTCCAAGCCACCAAAGCCGGCTAAAAAGTGAATAATCGGCAACTAAAACTTGAATTGTACTACTTCTTACTG